>NC_079162.1:0-1200000 GCF_947563725.1 Argiope bruennichi | reverse complement strand
GTTTTGAAATATATGATTTGGAATGATTCATAGTAACTCTATGAATAATGGAAAAATAAAGATAAAATTTATTTAAAAAAAAGAAAAATTATAAATTATTAGTCGATCTCGAGATTCGAACAGAAGACAGCAAAATACAATGACACACCCTGCCCCTATAGCCACCAAGACTCGTACCTCGAGAGCTTCTGAATGGTCAAAGACTCTTATTACGACTCGGCAATAAGTTTTAAGTATTGTGTAAATCTGGTTTTAAACGCACAATGCTAAGAATATTAATTGATTCTGCGCATGTGCGGCAACATGACTCTTAAAATTCCGATAAAATTTAGAAATATTTTAAATTTATAATATTGTTTTGAAATATATGATTTGGAATGATTCATAGTAACTCTATGAATAATGGAGATATAAAGATAAAATTTATTTAAAAAAAAGAAAAATTATAAAATCTTTGTCGATCTCGAGATTCGAACAGACCAGCAAAATACAATGACACACTCTGCCGATCTAGCCACCAAGACGCGTACCTCGGGAGCTTCTGAAGGGTCAAAGATTCTCATTACGACTTGGCAAAAAGTTTTAAGTATTGTGTAAATCTGGTTTTAAAAGCACAATGCTAAGAATATTAATTAATTCTGCGCATGTGCGCGAACTTGACTCTTAAAATTCCGATAAAATATAGAAATATTTTAAATTTATAATATTGTTTTGAAATATATGATTTGGAATGATTCATAGTAACTCTATGAATAATGGAGATATAAAGATAAAATTTATTTAAAAAAAAGAAAAATTATAAAATCTTTGTCGATCTCGAGATTAGAACAGACCAGCAAAATACAATGACACACTCTGCCGATCTAGCCACCAAGACGCGTACCTCGGGAGCTTCTGAATGGTCAAAGATTCTCATTACGACTCGGCAAAAAGTTTTAAGTATTCTGTAAATCTGGTTTTAAAAGCACAATGCTAAGAATATTAATTAATTCTGCGCATGTGCGGGAACATGACTCTTAAAATTCCGATAAAATATAGAAATATTTTATATTTATAATATTGTTTTAAAATATATGATTTGGAATGATTCATAGTAACTCTATGAATAATAGAGAAATAAAGATAAAATTTATTTAAAAAAAAGAAAAATTATAAATTATTTGTCGATCTCGAGATTCGAACAGAAGACAGCAAAATACAATGACACACCCTGCCGATCTAGCCACCAAGACTCGTACCTCGAGAGCTTCTGAAGGGTCAAAGATTCTCATTACGACTCGGCAATAAGTTTTAAGTATTGTGTAAATCTGGTTTTAAAAGCACAATGCTAAGAATATTAATTAATTCTGCGCATGTGCGGGAACATGACTCTAAAAATTCCGATAAAATATAGAAATATTTTATATTTATAATATTGTTTTGAAATATATGATTTGGAATGATTCATAGTAACTCTATGAATAATGGAAAAATAAAGATAAAATTTATTTAAAAAAAAGAAAAATTATAAATTATTAGTCGATCTCGAGATTCGAACAGAAGACAGCAAAATACAATGACACACCCTGCCCCTATAGCCACCAAGACTCGTACCTCGAGAGCTTCTGAATGGTCAAAGACTCTTATTACGACTCGGCAATAAGTTTTAAGTATTGTGTAAATCTGGTTTTAAACGCACAATGCTAAGAATATTAATTGATTCTGCGCATGTGCGGCAACATGACTCTTAAAATTCCGATAAAATTTAGAAATATTTTAAATTTATAATATTGTTTTGAAATATATGATTTGGAATGATTCATAGTAACTCTATGAATAATGGAGATATAAAGATAAAATTTATTTAAAAAAAAGAAAAATTATAAAATCTTTGTCGATCTCGAGATTCGAACAGACCAGCAAAATACAATGACACACTCTGCCGATCTAGCCACCAAGACGCGTACCTCGGGAGCTTCTGAAGGGTCAAAGATTCTCATTACGACTTGGCAAAAAGTTTTAAGTATTGTGTAAATCTGGTTTTAAAAGCACAATGCTAAGAATATTAATTAATTCTGCGCATGTGCGCGAACTTGACTCTTAAAATTCCGATAAAATATAGAAATATTTTAAATTTATAATATTGTTTTGAAATATATGATTTGGAATGATTCATAGTAACTCTATGAATAATGGAGATATAAAGATAAAATTTATTTAAAAAAAAGAAAAATTATAAAATCTTTGTCGATCTCGAGATTAGAACAGACCAGCAAAATACAATGACACACTCTGCCGATCTAGCCACCAAGACGCGTACCTCGAGAGCTTCTGAATGGTCAAAGACTCTTATTACGACTCGGCAATAAGTTTTAAGTATTGTGTAAATCTGGTTTTAAAAGCACAATGCTAAGAATATTAATTGATTCTGCGCATGTGCGGGAACATGACTCTTAAAATTCCGATAAAATTTAGAAATATTTTAAATTTATAATATTGTTTTGAAATATATGATTTGGAATGATTCATAGTAACTCTATGAATAATGGAAAAATAAAGATAAAATTTATTTAAAAAAAAGAAAAATTATAAATTATTTGTCGATCTCGAGATTCGAACAGAAGACAGCAAAATACAATGACACACCCTGCCCATATAGCCACCAAGACTCGTACCTCGAGAGCTTCTGAATGGTCAAAGACTCTTATTACGACTCGGCAATAAGTTTTAAGTATTGTGTAAATCTGGTTTTAAAAGCACAATGCTAAGAATATTAATTGATTCTGCGCATGTGCGCGAACTTGACTCTTAAAATTCCGATAAAATATAGAAATATTTTAAATTTATAATATTGTTTTGAAATATATGATTTGGAATGATTCATAGTAACTCTATGAATAATGGAGAAATATAGATAAAATTTATTTAAAAAAAAGAAAAATTATAAAATCTTTGTCGATCTAGAGATTCGAACAGAAGACCAGCAAAATACAATGACACACCCTGCCGATCTAGCCACCAAGACGCGTACCTCGGGAGCTTCTGAATGGTCAAAGATTCTCATTACGACTCGGCAAAAAGTTTTAAGTATTGTGTAAATCTGGTTTTAAAAGCACAATGCTAAGAATATTAATAGATTCTGCGCATGTGCTGGAACATGACTCTTAAAATTCCGATAAAATTTAGAAATATTTTAAATTTATAATATTGTTTTGAAATATATGATTTGGAATGATTCATAGTAACTCTATGAATAATGGAAAAATAAAGATAAAATTTATTTAAAAAAAAGAAAAATTATAAATTATTTGTCGATCTCGAGATTCGAACAGAAGACAGCAAAATACAATGACACACCCTGCCGATCAAGCCACCAAGACTCGTACCTCGAGAGCTTCTGAAGGGTCAAAGATTCTCATTACGACTCGGCAATAAGTTTTAAGTATTGTGTAAATCTGGTTTTAAAAGCACAATGCTAAGAATATTAATTAATTCTGCGCATGTGCGGGAACATGACTCTTAAAATTCCGATAAAATATAGAAATATTTTATATTTATAATATTGTTTTGAAATATATGGTTTGGAATGATTCATAGTAACTCTATGAATAATAGAGAAATAAAGATAAAATTTATTTAAAAAAAAGAAAAATTATAAAATCTTTATCGATTTCGAGATTCGAACAGACCAGCAAAATACAATGACACACTCTGCCGATCTAGCCACCAAGATGCGTACATCGAGAGCTTCTGAAGGGTCAAAGATTCTCATTACGACTCGGCAATAAGTTTTAAGTATTGTGTAAATCTGGTCTTAAAAGCACAATGCTTAGAATATTAATAGATTCTGCGCATGTACGGGAACTTGACTCTTAAAATTCCGATAAAATATAGAAATATTTTAAATTTATAATATTGTTTTGAAATATATGATTTGGAATGATTCATAGTAACTCTATGAATAATGGAAAAATAAAGATAAAATTTATTTTAAAAAAAAGAAAAATTATAAATTATTTGTCGATCTCGAGATTCGAACAGAAGACAGCAAAATACAATGACACACCCTGCCGATCTAGCCACCAAGACTCGTACCTCGAGAGCTTCTGAAGGGTCAAAGATTCTCATTACGACTCGGCAATAAGTTTTAAGTATTGTGTAAATCTGGTTTTAAACCATCGAGCGCCGGCTGTCTAGCTTAAGAATGCTCTTAAAACGGCGGCAGTCAAAATATTGATGAACACAATTTACTAGAAAAGAAATTGGCAGAACGTTCGTAAACCGGCCTGGTATGTTTTTACTTTCCCCCGACCATTAACAGCAGGGTGTAAACTTTCCCGCGTTTCGACTATCACGTCGCCCTAAACACCGGGGATTTTGAATAGTACTGACCGATTAATCAAGTAATAAATCTGTCAACGCAGGGCAATTGCCATGCGGTTTTTCAACTCAGAATTTGTTTTTCGCTCTGAAGACTAAGAACTTCTCTTTTAATCTGCAATATTTGCAAAAAATAGAATTTGTTCAAAAATAAATTCCGCATAAATTCAAAAATAAATAAAAAATTCCGCAATATGATTTTATAATTTTTTTTAAGTAATAGAAAAATTTGTTTAATAAATGATTTAGAGGAATTACCATTTATCAAATTGCATTACGAATATAATATATTCTTTTTACTGACATTCAGAGAATTTTACTTAAGTTTCATCTTATTTTATTTTTAAGCATTTTACTCGTATATTTGGTATACGAAAAGAAAATAGCATTGCATATTATATATATATATATATATATATATATATATATATATATATATATATATATATATATATATATATATATATATATATATATATATATATATATATATATATATATATATATATATATATATATATATATATATATATATATATATATATATATATATATATATATAATATTGTTTTCTGATTAAAACAGATTGTAAAAAATTTATTTTTAATGATTTAATAATACGTAATAGTAAAAATACTACGTTCATTTCGGAAAATATAATCTGTTATTGAAAATTTTTAAATAAAAATTTGCATGATTTTTTTTTGTTTTAGATTTTTGTTTCCTATTCCATTCTTTTATTATTTTCAGAACTTAAAAAAATCTTTGGTCAATATATAGTAGGTGAATATTTTATTGATAATATGTTTATGAAAATATTATTAACTTGAATATTTTTGACATATTATCTTATTTTGAAATAATTAAAGCAATAAGGTAAGATGATACGTTTTTAAAGATAATTTTAATGCTGAAATATGAAAACTTATTAATGCATCCATTTACTCACGAGGTTTATATCTGATAAAAATTATCATTTCATTCATATTTTTAGTAGGTGAATATTTTGAATGACAATTTCTTATATCATTCCTAATCTTGTCACAAATCTTGATAAAAAGGACTCAAAGTCAGAGCAAAAATAATTTCCTAAATCCATGCATTTCTCTGCCGCCAAATATTGGAAAGAAACCTTTCCTTCATTTAACTCCATCAATGAACTCAAAATTTAAATTGTACCCATTTTATTAAGTTACAACATTATGATTTTTTGTGAAAATTCGTAAATTATGAAATCTCGCAGATAAAAATGAGACTTAGCTGCATATATCGAATAATTAAGAATTACCCCTTTCAGACCGGTACTTCCATGCTCTTCATGTCTGAACAATTCAAACGAATTTCATTGGCAACATTTATAATATATTTCACTTCATGTGAATTTCAAAAAACGGATGCACAATAAAATAAAAGAAAAACAATCTAGAGTAGGTAATCATAACTTCAGCGAAGTTTAAAAACCCGTGAGTGAAAAATAAGGTTTTTATTTCATTTCAACAATAAAAGTACTTGCTATAAATTTTGGCACATTAATTAAAATAAAACAAATTATAGATATTAATGAATCTGTAATAGTTTTGAAAGTTTGTGGAGGAAGGACAGAGTTCTTCATTTAAAGGATCTTATCCTCCGGTCACAAAAATTGGATGGAAGAAAAGTGGCTTAACAATGACATTACATATTAAGAAGATTGCGCTAAATCAGAAATAGTATATATAAGTTATTTTATATATATAAGAAAAATAGAGAGAAGCGTGAATTTTAACGTCATAGAATTAATTAGCAAAGACTGGGTCGGAGAATCATGTTGGTGTGGTAAAGCAACAAGTTATTGGTGGTCTAGTCACAGATGACTCATTGGGGTCACATGATGTTAAAATCTTATCATCTGTAACTATTTTTTATCAAAGCAAAAGGTAAGATTCACACATAGCTTTTAAAAAATTCAAAAGCTAATATTTTCGTAAATTATTAATTTTTAAAGCATGACAAAAATTTTAATTAGAATTTTCCCGGGGTAATTCAAAGAAAAAAAATTTATTATTTTGAAATTTGTATATCAATTTATCGAATTTATGTATATTTTACATCAGTATGAAAGGAAAGAAATTATGGAAGTGAAATTAAATTGTCTTTATTGTTGCTTCTATTGTTGATATCAAGATATGATTCAACTTATTCTTTAATGTTGAGTATGTTTCAGTGGTATGCTTTTGTTAAAAAAATTGTTATACTTTAGATAAAGTTCAAGAGCAAAATCAAGCATTGGTGAAAAAATTTTAGCTCATTTTTAAAAATTGCTATTAGGACCGGCCTTAGGAGGTGCATTAGAAATAAATTTCCTAAAGGAAGCAATTTTTCTATTGGAAACAATCTTTACTAGTGTCTGATCAATAGCCAAATTTCAACCAAAATATAAACCAATTTAGTAATAAAATCCATTTGCATTATATTAGTGAACAGAGAAATCGATTTTTTTTATTTTACTTGTTAGTTATTAATTATTATTAAATATATTAAGAAGTACGTCTTTAAATGTTCTATGAAAAAACTTTAATAAATATGAAAATCAAAAATGATAGAGCACACAATTTTTTGAACCAAAATTTGAACTTGAATAAAGAGCAAAACTTTAAAACTTTTTTCATAGATTATTGCCATAATAACGACGTTAATTTTATAAAAAGAACAGTGCTTTCAAGAGTGATGAATAAATCTTTCGAATCCAAGACTCATAAATTTCAAGAATGGTAAAGATTAAAAGAAATACTCGTAACATCCTTCAAGAATTCTTTCGTGTCTTGCTGAATGCCTAGCAAGGGAAAATATCCTCCCTTTCAATGCAAAATTAGTACTTCTATTGTACAATTTGCCTGGAGCATGGTTTATATAACCCATTTTGAGACACAAATGTTTCTTCAATAGGCTATTGTCGCCAGATATAACGCTTCTCTTTGTAACGTAACTCGGGTAACTGTTAGCACTAAACCTACCGACATCTTACTGCTTGATTTGATCGTAAAACTTCTATTAACAATACGGACAAGCCTAAAAACTACTTTCACATAGAGAAACACTTGCACTTTCTTACGGAATACTAACAATTGAACAGAACCGAAATCCATAGAAATAATAATAATAAAAAAAATATTCTTCAGATAATCTGTGAGAAGTTTCTCTTAAAACACATTGCACAGTAAAACGATAAATGAACCATGGTGGTAATAAAACAGAATATTATGCATTTACACCACATCGGTCCAACTCTTCGACATTGTTCCAAGCAAATAGGAATGGTTCCATTATGTCTTCATTGAGAGTAGACAGTAGATAGTAAAAATGTTGCTGACTGTTATCAATTGACGGGTTGCATATTCTCTACAAAATGTCATCCAAGAAATCTGAAAAATCGAAGCAGCATTAAAAAAAAATCCTTTTAGATGAGGGGAAGGGGCTCTCTAAATAAATCCTTTATCACTTTTTATTGCCTCTGCTTTCTTATTGGCCACATGTTCAAATTCTAATTTCTCATTGGTATTTTCTTCATAACAGTTTGACTTATATAGGCATTCACCAGGATTCTTATTCTTAGATTTTAAATCCAAAGGCTCTTAAGTTTTGCTGGCTATAGTTTTCTGTTTGAAAGGTCTAGCAACTCGAGGGAAGTGCACTGCGCAGGGAACTTGAGTAGACCTTATTAATATTTATTTAATTAAATAAATGTTGATTGCTTTAATGAAAGATTTTATCATCCAGTTTCTTTAATATGTTATTGAAATTTGCAATTGAATTCCTGCAGTCAAAGTAATTAATATTATATTTATGAGAAAATTGATGAGCTTAATATGGATTCAAATTCTGACTATTCTGACTGTGATGAATTAATGTTATCGTCTGAAGATGAATACTCTGAAAGTGAATCTGACGATGATACTTTAAATGCGGCTCGCTGTTGGTGTCCTATTGACTTGCAAGCACTTTCACCTGCTCCTCCCAAATTTTCAATTTACTTCGACTCCTGGTATCAGTTCAGCGGCAAAAAATTTCCTTGGGGACTCAGATGATCCGATGATGTTTTTCAGCATATTTTTTGATAATGCAGTGATGAGTTTCATTATGGAAGAAACAAATAGATACGCCGAAGACTTTTTCAACAAAACCGATTTGACACCATCATCGAGAGCATTAAATTGGAAAAATACGGATATAAAAGAGTTACATCTATTTTTTGGTTTACTTTTACTTCAAGGAATAATGCCAAAATCTGTGGAAGCAACGTACTGGAGCATAAGACCCATTTTAAACACTCCTTTCTTTGGACAAATCATGAGTGAGAAAAGATTCAGTTTGCTAATGAAATTTCTTCATTTTGAGAATTCAGATGAATTCAATAAAAATACGCATCCAAATGCAAAGTTAAGAAAAATTTTTGATATCCATAACATGCTGGTTGAGAGATTTAAATCTGCTTATACACCCAATCAATCTGTAACAATAGACGAGTCTTTGCTTGCTTTCAAGGGTTTACTTGCATGGAAGCAATACATTCCAACTAAAAGAGCTAGATTCGGAATTAAATTTTTCCAACTCTGTGAATCAGAAAGAGGTTACATTTGGAATTCTATTATCTATACCGGTAAAGGAACCCTTTTCATGGAAGAATACGAACAATTTGGATTATCTACAAAATGTGTACTGACTTTAATCCATGAACTGAAAAATAAAGGATATCAGCTAACAACAGACAATTTTTATACTTCTCCGGAAGTGGCCGAAATTCTTCTTCAATATAAAACTGATTTGATAGGAACTGTTAGAGGAAACAGAAAAGGGTTACCGGTGGAATTTAAGAACACAAAATTGAAAAAGTATGAATTGAGAGCATTTCAAAAGGGAAAAATTATGGTACTACAGTGGAAAGACAAGAAGGTTCTAACAATGCTAAGTACCATTCATAATGCTGCATTAGTTAGTGTTGAATCAAAAATATCCACTACAACCAAACAAAAGCCTAAGGTGGTAGTCGATTATAATAGATCTATGGGAGGAGTTGATAAGTCGGATCAGTGCTTAGCATACTATTCTTCACCCAGAAGCCGACAAAGGAAATATTACAAAAAAATATTTCGACATCTACTTGACCAGGCTGTGTGGAATGCTTTTCTGCTTTATAAAAGAAATGGAGGAAGTGTAAATCATCTGGAATTTAGAATGCGATTGATAGAGAGATTATGTGAGGAAGGAAGAGGATTACCATCGTCTAAAGTCCCAAAGAGTATTGAAAATGTGGGAAGATTGACGGGCAGACATTTTCCGTCTTTATTTGCTCCAACAGAAAACAAAAAATACTCTGCTAGGAGATGTGTCATGTGTTGCTCAAAAACAAATGCAAATGGTAAAAGAGTGAGAAGAGAAACACGTTTTGAATGTGTAATCTGCAAAGTGGGTTTATGCGCTGCTCCATGTTTTGAGATATATCACACTCAATCTGTTTTTTAAATTTCCTTACATGTAATTGCAGTGGATGAAATATTGTAAAACTTGCTCATGATCACATTTATCTTTCAAATATTGAATTATGCCTTTTTATAAATTTCATCTAAAAATTTTGCTGTATTTTAAGTTCGTATTTTTTTTTCAGTATTTATAGCTTCATGTTAATATTCTCACTTTTAAGAATTCTGTAATGATACGTGGAATTTGGCAGTTATTTTCTAATTTTGTCACTTTTCAAAGAAAGTATACAAACTATTTCTGATGAAAAACTTTTAATAATCGCTTAATTATTTTTTTAAAAATATTTCTAGTAAAAAATAAACAGATTTTATGCAGTACTGTTTGTGTTATATTTATTAATCTTAGAAATTTTATTATATTTAAAATTTCTTCTAGAAGACATTTTAAAATATTTATATTCTACAGATTATCAGCAGCTTTGTTGCAGATATATATAAAAAAATGTGTCATCTGTTAGGTAGTAACTTTTATTTATAATTGCATTCATTTACTTTCATTTTTAAGTTTGCATGTAAATCAGTATTCATTATTAAGTTCTGAATCCACAGCCTTGGGATACGTTCAAACAGCTAGAAATCGTATCAGCCTTTAAATGCATTTGTTTAATTTCATTAAATAGCTAATACTGTTTTAATGCAAAGCAATAATTATAATCACACAGATACAATTTATTCTTTCCATTTTTCAAAGCAATATCTATTAAATTCACTCATCATCGAATTTTGTTGAATATAAATAAATATTTCTATAATAGTTCCCCATTTATTAAATATATTTTCTTTCTTTCATATAATAAACTTTTTTTAATAGTCCTTATTATTTCTATGTTATTTTTTTTTCATTTATACTTTTCGCAGCCCGTCACAAGACACAAAACTTCTTCCCATTTCAATGTGGTTTTTTTATAGAGATTTTAAATATATATTTATAATATAATTATATATTTTAAAAATATAATTTCTAATTGTTTTTTTTTAAATATTTATAAAAGAAACGTTTTTTCCCTTCCCGAGCCCCTTTCCCGAAAAAAAGACAAATATGATTTGCAAAAAGCAGTAAACAGCGCTTGTATTAAAATAGTGAAATAAAAAATAATATTAAGCAGTAAAAAGAATAATAGTAACAACATTTATTAAGATACTTTAAATAAAAACGTTTATAAAAATAATTAAAAACACTTTTACTATAGTTCACTCTAAACTATAAAAAATAAATATATAATTAGATCCAAAAGTTTCCAAATGTGCCTTTCATTACGTATTAAATACTTCGCCAAAATCTATATACAAAGCCTAAGCAATAATTAAAATTACATTTATAAATAAATATTTGTCTCGATTAATAAGTGGAATGAAAATAAATTTTAAAAAATTATATAAGGATTTTTTTTATATTTTACTGCGTTTTAAAAAATGTATTATTAAAAGTTCAAACGTATTTTTTTAATATTTCATCAACCAAGTACTGAAAATTCAAATCTGTTTTTGCGAGCTAATCACAGTCATTAACTGTTATACATGATTATGACATGTAAATATGAGGGATTCCCTACCTTTAATAAGTATGATAGTTTTCACCTGTATATTAAATTTGCTGTGAAATAATGAAATATTCAAATCAATAATGAAATATACAGCTCATATCACCAATCGATCCTGCAAGCGTGAATTCTTGCGAAGAACGTTAATTCCACTTCTCGTGAGTTCATTCCCCTAATTGGAGGGACCACCCAAATTCTAACTGTCAGCGAAAACCACAAAATGACCTTAACAAGCAGATGACCCACCTCGTTTATTGCCTTTAAGGGGGAAAGCATTGACGACTTTCTACGTTGGAGCCGGGATTCAAACAGTTTGCGGAAAGCAACTTCCTACGTTCCAGCCGGGATTCGAACGACACGTTGGAGCGACTTCCTACGTTCCAGCCGGGATTCGAAAGATACGTTGGAGCGACTTTCTACGTTCCAGCCGGTTGAAGAGTTAAAAGCACAATGCTAAGAATATTAATTAATTCTGCGCATGTGCGCGAACTTGACTCTTAAAATTCCGTAAAAATATAGAAATATTTTATATTTATCATATTGTTTTGAAATATATGATTTGGAATGATTCATAGTAACTCTATGAATAATGGAGATATAAAGATAAAATTTATTTAAAAAAAAGAAAAATTATAAAATCTTTATCGATTTCGAGATTCGAACAGACCAGCAAAATACAATGACACACTCTGCCGATCTAGCCACCAAGATGCGTACATAGAGAGCTTCTGAAGGGTCAAAGATTCTCATTACGACTCGGCAATAAGTTTTAACTATTGTGTAAATCTGGTCTTAAAAGCACAATGCTAAGAATATTAATAGATTCTGCGCATGTGCGGGAACTTGACTCTTAAAATTCCGATAAAATATAGAAATATTTTAAATTTATAATATTGTTTTGAAATATATGATTTGGAATGATTCATAGTAACTCTATGAATAATGGAAAATAAAGATAAAATTTATTTAAAAAAAAGAAAAATTATAAATTATTTGTCGATCTTGAGATTCGAACAGAAGACAGCAAAATACAATGACACACCCTGCCCATATAGCCACCAAGACTCGTACCTCGAGAGCTTCTGAATGGTCAAAGACTCTTATTACGACTCGGCAATAAGTTTTAAGTATTGTGTAAATCTGGTTTTAAAAGCACAATGCTAAGAATATTAATTGATTCTGCGCATGTGCGGGAACATGACTCTTAAAATTCCGATAAAATATAGAAATATTTTAAATTTATAATATTGTTTTGAAATATATGATTTGGAATGATTCATAGTAACTCTATGAATAATGGAGAAATATAGATAAAATTTATTTAAAAAAAAGAAAAATTATAAAATCTTTGTCGATCTAGAGATTCGAACAGAAGACCAGCAAAATACAATGACACACCCTGCCGATCTAGCCACCAAGACTCGTATCTCGAGAGCTTCTGAAGGGTCAAAGATTCTCATTACGACTCGGCAAAAAGTTTTAAGTATTGTGTAAATCTGGTTTTAAAAGCACAATGCTAAGAATATTAATAGATTCTGCGCATGTGCTGGAACATGACTCTTAAAATTCCGATAAAATTTAGAAATATTTTAAATTTATAATATTGTTTTGAAATATATGATTTGGAATGATTCATAGTAACTCTATGAATAATGGAGAAATAAAGATAAAATTTATTTAAAAAAAAGAAAAATTATAAATTATTTGTCGATCTCGAGATTCGAACAGAAGACAGCAAAATACAATGACGCACCCTGCCGATCTAGCCACCAAGACTCGTACCTCGAGAGCTTCTGAAGGGTCAAAGATTCTCATTACGACTCGGCAATAAGTTTTAAGTATTGTGTAAATCTGGTTTTAAAAGCACAATGCTAAGAATAGTAATTGATTATGCGCATGTGCGCGAACTTGACTCTTAAAATTCCGTAAAAATATAGAAATATTTTATATTTATCATATTGTTTTGAAATATATGATTTGGAATGATTCATAGTAACTCTATGAATAATGGAGATATAAAGATAAAATTTATTTAAAAAAAAGAAAATTTATAAAATCTTTATCGATTTCGAGATTCGAACAGACCAGCAAAATACAATGACACACTCTGCCGATCTAGCCACCAAGATGCGTACATAGAGAGCTTCTGAAGGGTCAAAGATTCTCATTACGACTCGGCAATAAGTTTTAACTATTGTGTAAATCTGGTTTTAAAAGCACAATGCTAAGAATATTAATAGATTCTGCGCATGTGCGGGAACTTGACTCTTAAAATTCCGATAAATATAGAAATATTTTAAATTTATAATATTGTTTTGAAATATCTGATTTGGAATGATTCATAGTAACTCTATGAATAATGGAAAAATAAAGATGAAATTTATTTTAAAAAAAGAAAAATTATAAATTATTTGTCGATCTCGAGATTCGAACAGATCACAGCAAAATACAATGACACACCCTGCCCATATAGCCACCAAGACTCGTACCTCGAGAGCTTCTGAATGGTCAAAGACTGTTATTACGACTCGGCAATAAGTTTTAAGTATTGTGTAAATCTGGTTTTAAAAGCACAATGCTAAGAATATTAATTTATTCTGCGCATGTGCGCGAACTTGACTCTTAAAATTCCGATAAAATATAGAAATATTTTAAATTTATAATATTGTTTTGAAATATATGATTTGGAATGATTCCTAGTAACTCTATGAATAATGGAGAAATATAGATAAAATTTATTTAAAAAAAAGAAAAATTATAAAATCTTTGTCGATCTAGAGATTCGAACAGAAGACCAGCAAAATACAATGACACACCCTGCCAATCTAGCCACCAAGACGCGTACCTCGGGAGCTTCTGAATGGTCAAAGATTCTCATTACGACTCGGCAAAAAGTTTTAAGTATTGTGTAAATCTGGTTTTAAAAGCACAATGCTAAGAATATTAATAGATTCTGCGCATGTGCTGGAACATGACTCTTAAAATTCCGATAAAATTTAATAAATATTTTAAATTTATAATATTGTTTTGAAATATATGATTTGGAATGATTCATAGTAACTCTATGAATAATGGAAAAATAAAGATAAAATTTATTTAAAAAAAAGAAAAATTATAAATTATTTGTCGATCTCGAGATTCGAACAGAAGACAGCAAAATACAATGACACACCCTGCCGATCTAGCCACCAAGAGTCGTACCTCGAGAGCTTCTGAAGGGTCAAAGATTCTCATTACGACTCGGCAATAAGTTTTAAGTATTGTGTAAATCTGGTTTTAAAAGCACAATGCTAAGAATATTAATTAATTCTGCGCATGTGCGGGAACATGACTCTTAAAATTCCGATAAAATATAGAAATATTTTAAATTTATAATATTGTTTTGAAATATATGATTTGGAATGATTCATAGTAACTCTATGAATAATGGAGATATAAAGATAAAATTTATTTAAAAAAAAGAAAAATTATAAATTATTTGTCGATTTCGAGATTCGAACAGAAGACCAGCAAAATACAATGACTCACCCTGCCGATCTAGCCACCAAGACTCGTATCTCGAGAGCTTCTGAAGGGTCAAAGATTCTCATTACGACTCGGCAATAAGTTTTAAGTATTGTGTAAATCTGGTTTTAAAAGCACAATGCTAAGAATATTAATTGATTCTGCGCATGTGCGGGAACATGACTCTTAAAATTCCGATAAAATTTAGAAATATTTTAAATTTATAATATTGTTTTGAAATATATGATTTGGAATGATTCATAGTAACTCTATGAATAATGGAAAAATAAAGATAAAATTTATTTAAAAAAAAGAAAAATTATAAATTATTTGTCGATCTCGAGATTCGAACAGATCACAGCAAAATACAATGACACACCCTGCCCATATAGCCACCAAGACTCGTACCTCGAGAGCTTCTGAATGGTCAAAGACTCTTATTACGACTCGGCAATAAGTTTTAAGTATTGTGTAAATCTGGTTTTAAAAGCACAATGCTAAGAATATTAATTGATTCTGCGCATGTGCGCGAACTTGACTCTTAAAATTCCGATAAAATATAGAAATATTTTAAATTTATAATATTGTTTTGAAATATATGATTTGGAATGATTCATAGTAACTCTATGAATAATGGAGAAATATAGATAAAATTTATTTAAAAAAAAGAAAAATTATAAAATCTTTGTCGATCTAGAGATTCGAACAGAAGACCAGCAAAATACAATGACACACCCTGCCGATCTAGCCACCAAGACGCGTACCTCGGGAGCTTCTGAATGGTCAAATATTCTCATTACGACTCGGCAAAAAGTTTTAAGTATTGTGTAAATCTGGTTTTAAAAGCACAATGCTAAGAATATTAATAGATTCTGCGCATGTGCTGGAACATGACTCTTAAAATTCCGATAAAATTTAGAAATATTTTAAATTTATAATATTGTTTTGAAATATATGATTTGGAATGATTCATAGTAACTCTATGAATAATGGAAAAATAAAGATAAAATTTATTTAAAAAAAAGAAAAATTATAAATTATTTGTCGATCTCGAGATTCGAACAGAAGACAGCAAAATACAATGACACACCCTGCCGATCTAGCCACCAAGAGTCGTACCTCGAGAGCTTCTGAAGGGTCAAAGATTCTCATTACGACTCGGCAATCAGTTTTAAGTATTGTGTAAATCTGGTTTTAAAAGCACAATGCTAAGAATATTAATTAATTCTGCGCATGTGCGGGAACATGACTCTTAAAATTCCGATAAAATATAGAAATATTTTAAATTTATAATATTGTTTTGAAATATATGATTTGGAATGATTCATAGTAACTCTATGAATAATGGAGATATAAAGATAAAATTTATTTAAAAAAAAGAAAAATTATAAATTATTTGTCGATTTCGAGATTCGAACAGAAGACCAGCAAAATCCAATGACTCACCCTGCCGATCTAGCCACCAAGACTCGTATCTGGAGAGCTTCTGAAGGGTCAAAGATTCTCATTACGACTCGGCAATAAGTTTTAAGTATTGTGTAAATCTGGTTTTAAAAGCACAATGCTAAGAATATTAATTGATTATGCGCATGTGCGCGAACTTGACTCCTAAAATTCCGTAAAAATATAGAAATATTTTAAATTTATAATATTGTTTTGAAATATATGATTTGGAATGATTTACAGTAACTCTATGAATAATAGAGAAATAAAGATAAAATTTATTTAAAAAAAAGAAAAATTATAAAATCATTGTCGATCTCGAGATTCGAACAGACCAGCAAAATACAATGACACACCCTGCCCATATAGCCACCAAGACTCGTACCTCGAGAGCTTCTGAATGGTCAAAGACTCTTATTACGACTCGGCAATAAGTTTTAAGTATTGTGTAAATCTGGTTTTAAAAGCACAATGCTAAGAATATTAATTGATTCTGCGCATGTGCGCGAACTTGACTCTTAAAATTCCGATAAAATATAGAAATATTTTAAATTTATAATATTGTTTTGAAATATATGATTTGGAATGATTCATAGTAACTCTATGAATAATGGAGAAATATAGATAAAATTTATTTAAAAAAAAGAAAAATTATAAAATCTTTGTCGATCTAGAGATTCGAACAGAAGACCAGCAAAATACAATGACACACCCTGCCGATCTAGCCACCAAGACGCGTACCTCGGGAGCTTCTGAATGGTCAAAGATTCTCATTACGACTCGGCAAAAAGTTTTAAGTATTGTGTAAATCTGGTTTTAAAAGCACAATGCTAAGAATATTAATAGATTCTGCGCATGTGCTGGAACATGACTCTTAAAATTCCGATAAAATTTAGAAATATTTTAAATTTATAATATTGTTTTGAAATATATGATTTGGAATGATTCATAGTAACTCTATGAATAATGGAAAAATAAAGATAAAATTTATTTAAAAAAAAGAAAAATTATAAATTATTTGTCGATCTCGAGATTCGAACAGAAGACAGCAAAATACAATGACACACCCTGCCGATCTAGCCACCAAGAGTCGTACCTCGAGAGCTTCTGAAGGGTCAAAGATTCTCATTACGACTCGGCAATCAGTTTTAAGTATTGTGTAAATCTGGTTTTAAAAGCACAATGCTAAGAATATTAATTAATTCTGCGCATGTGCGGGAACATGACTCTTAAAATTCCGATAAAATATAGAAATATTTTAAATTTATAATATTGTTTTGAAATATATGATTTGGAATGATTCATAGTAACTCTATGAATAATGGAGATATAAAGATAAAATTTATTTAAAAAAAAGAAAAATTATAAATTATTTGTCGATTTCGAGATTCGAACAGAAGACCAGCAAAATCCAATGACTCACCCTGCCGATCTAGCCACCAAGACTCGTATCTGGAGAGCTTCTGAAGGGTCAAAGATTCTCATTACGACTCGGCAATAAGTTTTAAGTATTGTGTAAATCTGGTTTTAAAAGCACAATGCTAAGAATATTAATTGATTATGCGCATGTGCGCGAACTTGACTCCTAAAATTCCGTAAAAATATAGAAATATTTTAAATTTATAATATTGTTTTGAAATATATGATTTGGAATGATTTACAGTAACTCTATGAATAATAGAGAAATAAAGATAAAATTTATTTAAAAAAAAGAAAAATTATAAAATCATTGTCGATCTCGAGATTCGAACAGACCAGCAAAATACAATGACACACTCTGCCGATCTAGCCACCAAGATGCGTACATCGAGAGCTTCTGAAGGGTCAAAGATTCTCATTACGACTCGGCAATAAGTTTTAAGTATTGTGTAAATCTGGTCTTAAAAGCACAATGCTAAGAATATTAATAGATTCTGCGCATGTGCGCGAACTTGACTCTTAAAAATCCGATAAAATATAGAAATATTTTAAATTTATAATATTGTTTTGAAATATATAATTTGGAATGATTCATAGTAACTCTATGAATAATGGAGAAATATAGATAAAATTTATTTTAAAAAAAGAAAAATTATAAAATCTTTGTCGATCTCGAGATTCGAACAGAAGACCAGCAAAATACAATGACACACTCTGCCGATCTAGCCACCAAGACGCGTACCTCGAGAGCTTCTGAAGGGTCAATGATTCTCATTACGACTCGGCAATAAGTTTAAAGTATTGTGTAAATCTGGTCTTAAAAGCACAATGCTAAGAATATTAATAGATTCTGCGCATGTGCGCGAACTTGACTCTTAAAATTCCGATAAAATATAGGAATATTTTAAATTTATAATATTGTTTTGAAATATATAATTTGGAATGATTCATAGTAACTCTATGAATAATGGAGAAATATAGATAAAATTTATTTTAAAAAAAGAAAAATTATAAATTATTTGTCGATCTCGAGATTCGAACAGAAGACAGCAAAATTCAATGACACACCCTGCCGACCTACCCACCAAGACGCGTACCTGAGAGCTTCTAAAGGGTCAAAGATTCTCATTACGACTCGGCAATAAGTTTTAAGTATTGTGTAAATCTGGTTTTAAAAGCACAATGCTAAGAATATTAATTGATTCTGCGCATGTGCGCGAACTTGACTCTTAAAATTCCGATAAAATATAGAAATATTTTTAATTTATAATATTGTTTTGAAATATATGATTTGGAAGGATTCATAGTAACTCTATGAATAATGGAAAAATAAAGATAAAATTTATTTAAAAAAAAGAAAAATTATGAAATCTTTGTCGATCTCGAGATTCGAACAGAAGACAAGCAAAATACAATAAAACTACTGCAGATCTATCAACCAAGACGCGTACCTCGAGAGCTTCTGAAGGGTCAAAGATTCTCATTACGACTCGGCAAAAAGTTTTAAGTATTGTGTAAATCTGATTTTAAAAGCACAATGCTAAGAATATTAATAGATTCTGCGCTTGTGCGGGAACATGACTCTTAAAATTCCGATAAAATATAGAAATATTTTAAATTTATAATATTGTTTTGAAATATATGATATGGAATGATTCATAGTAACTCTATGAATAATGGAGATATAAAGATAAAATTTATTTAAAAAAAAGAAAAATTATAAATTATTTGTCGATCTCGAGATTCGAACAGAAGACCAGCAAAATACAATGACACACCCTGCCGATCTAGCCACCAAGACTCGTATTTCGAGAGCTTCTGAAGGGTCAAAGATTCTCATTACGACTCGGAAATAAGTTTTAAGTATTGTGTAAATCTGGTTTTAAAAGCACAATGCTGAGACTATTAATTGATTCTGCGCATGTGCGCGAACTTGACTCTTAAAATTCCGATAAAATATAGAAATATTTTAAATTTATAATATTGTTTTGAAATATATGATTTGGAATGATTCATAGTAACTCTATGAATAATGGAAAAATAAAGATGAAATTTATTTTAAAAAAAGAAAAATTATAAAATCTTTGTCGATCTCGAGATTCGAACAGAAGACCAGCAAAATACAATGACACACTCTGCCGATCTAGCCACCAAGACGCGTACCTCGAGAGCTTCTGAAGGGTCAAAGATTCTCATTACGACTCGGCAATAAGTTTTAAATATTGTGTAAATCTGGTTTTAAAAGCACAATGCTAAGAATATTAATTGATTCTGCGCATGTGCGCGAACTTGACTCTTAAAATTCCGATAAAATATAGAAATATTTTTAATTTATAATATTGTTTTGAAATATATGATTTGGAAGGATTCATAGTAACTCTATGAATAATGGAAAAATAAAGATAAAATTTATTTAAAAAAAAGAAAAATTATAAAATCAATGTCGATCTCGAGATTCGAACAGACCAGCAAAATACAATGACACACTCTGCCGATCTAGCCACCAAGATGCGTACATCGAGAGCTTCTGAAGGGTCAAAGATTCTCATTACGACTCGGCAAAAAGTTTTAAGTATTGTGTAAATCTGATTTTAAAAGCACAATGCTAAGAATATTAATAGATTCTGCGCTTGTGCGGGAACATGACTCTTAAAATTCCGATAAAATATAGAAATATTTTAAATTTATAATATTGTTTTGAAATATATGATATGGAATGATTCATAGTAACTCTATGAATAATGGAGATATAAAGATAAAATTTATTTAAAAAAAAGAAAAATTATAAATTATTTGTCGATCTCGAGATTCGAACAGAAGACCAGCAAAATACAATGACACACCCTGCCGATCTAGCCACCAAGACTCGTATTTCGAGAGCTTCTGAAGGGTCAAAGATTCTCATTACGACTCGGAAATAAGTTTTAAGTATTGTGTAAATCTGGTTTTAAAAGCACAATGCTAAGACTATTAATTGATTCTGCGCATGTGCGCGAACTTGACTCTTAAAATTCCGATAAAATATAGAAATATTTTAAATTTATAATATTTTTTTGAAATATATGATTTGGAATGATTCATAGTAACTCTATGAATAATGGAAAAATAAAGATGAAATTTATTTTAAAAAAAGAAAAATTATAAAATCTTTGTCGATCTCGAGATTCGAACAGAAGACCAGCAAAATACAATGACACACTCTGCCGATCTAGCCACCAAGACGCGTACCTCGAGAGCTTCTGAAGGGTCAAAGATTCTCATTACGACTCGGCAATAAGTTTTAAATATTGTGTAAATCTGGTTTTAAAAGCACAATGCTAAGAATATTAATTGATTCTGCGCATGTGCGCGAACTTGACTCTTAAAATTCCGATAAAATATAGAAATATTTTTAATTTATAATATTGTTTTGAAATATATGATTTGGAAGGATTCATAGTAACTCTATGAATAATGGAAAAATAAAGATAAAATTTATTTAAAAAAAAGAAAAATTATAAAATCATTGTCGATCTCGAGATTCGAACAGACCAGCAAAATACAATGACACACTCTGCCGATCTAGCCACCAAGATGCGTACATCGAGAGCTTCTGAAGGGTCAAAGATTCTCATTACGACTCGGCAATAAGTTTTAAGTATTGTGTAAATCTGGTCTTAAAAGCACAATGCTAAGAATATTAATAGATTCTGCGCATGTGCGGGAACTTGACTCTTAAAATTCCGATAAAATATAGAAATATTTTAAATTTATAATATTGTTTTGAAATATATGATTTGGAATGATTCATAGTAACTCTATGAATAATGGAAAAATAAAGATAAAATTTATTTAAAAAAAAGAAAAATTATAAATTATTTGTCGATCTCGAGATTCGAACAGAAGACAGCAAAATACAATGACACACCATGCCCATTTGCCACCAAGACGCGTACCTCGAGAGCTTCTGAAGGGTCAAAGATTCTCATTACGACTCGGCAATAAGTTTTAAGTATTGTGTAAATCTGGTCTTAAAAGCACAATGCTAAGAATATTAATAGATTCTGCGCATGTGCGTGAACTTGACTCTTAAAAATCCGATAAAATATAGAAATATTTTAAATTTATAATATTGTTTTGAAATATATAATTTGGAATGATTCATAGTAACTCTATGAATAATGGAGAAATATAGATAAAATTTATTTTAAAAAAAGAAAAATTATAAAATCTTTGTCGATCTCGAGATTCGAACAGAAGACCAGCAAAATACAATGACACACTCTGCCGATCTAGCCACCAAGATGCGTACCTCGAGAGCTTCTGAAGGGTCAATGATTCTCATTACGACTCGGCAATAAGTTTTAAGTATTGTGTAAATCTGGTCTTAAAAGCACAATGCTAAGAATATTAATAGATTCTGCGCATGTGCGCGAACTTGACTCTTAAAATTCCGATAAAATATAGAAATATTTTAAATTTATAATATTGTTTTGAAATATATAATTTGGAATGATTCATAGTAACTCTATGAATAATGGAGAAATATAGATAAAATTTATTTTAAAAAAAGAAAAATTATAAATTATTTGTCGATCTCGAGATTCGAACAGAAGACAGCAAAATTCAATGACACACCCTGCCGACCTACCCACCAAGACGCGTACCTGAGAGCTTCTAAAGGGTCAAAGATTCTCATTACGACTCGGCAATAAGTTTTAAGTATTGTGTAAATCTGGTTTTAAAAGCACAATGCTAAGAATATTAATTGATTCTGCGCATGTGCGCGAACTTGACTCTTAAAATTCCGATAAAATATAGAAATATTTTAAATTTATAATATTGTTTTGAAATATATGATTTGGAATGAAACATAGTAACTCTATCAATAATAGAGAAATAAAGATAAAATTTATTTTAAAAAAAGAAAAATTATAAATTATTTGTCGATCTCGAGATTCGAACAGAAGACAGCAAAATACAAAGACACACCCTGCCGACCTACCCACCAAGACGCGTACCTGAGAGCTTCTAAAGTATCAAAGATTCTCATTACGACTCGGCAATAAGTTTTAAGTATTGTGTAAATCTGGTTTTAAAAGCACAATGCTAAGAATATTAATAGATTCTGCGCATGTGCGGGAACATGACACTTAAAATTCCGATAAAATATAGAAATATTTTAAATTTATAATATTGTTTTGAAATATATGATATGGAATGATTCATAGTAACTCTATGAATAATGGAGATATAAAGATAAAATTTATTTAAAGAAAAGAAAAATTATAAATTATTTGTCGATCTCGAGATTCGAACAGAAGACCAGCAAAATAAAATGACACACCCTGCCGATCTAGCCACCAAGACTCGTATTTCGAGAGCTTCTGAAGGGTCAAAGATTCTCATTACGACTCGGAAATAAGTTTTAAGTATTGTGTAAATCTGGTTTTAAAAGTACAATGCTAAGACTATTAATTGATTCTGCGCATGTGCGCGAACTTGACTCTTAAAATTCCGATAAAATATAGAAATATTTTTAATTTATAATATTGTTTTGAAATATATGATTTGGAAGGATTCATAGTAACTCTATGAATAATGGAAAAATAAAGATAAAATTTATTTAAAAAAAAGAAAAATTATAAAATCTTTGTCGATCTCGAGATTCGAACAGAAGACAAGCAAAATACAACTACACACCCTGCCGACCTACCCACCAAGACGCGTACCTCGAGAGCTTCTGAAGGGTCAAAGATTCTCATTACGACTCGGCAAAAAGTTTTAAGTATTGTGTAAATCTGGTTTTAAAAGCACAATGCTAAGAATATTAATTGATTCTGCGCATGTGCGCGAACTTGACTCTTAAAATTCCGATAAAATATAGAAATATTTTTAATTTATAATATTGTTTTGAAATATATGATTTGGAATGATTCATAGTAACTCTATGAATAATGGAGAAATAAAGATAAAATTTATTTTAAAAAAAGAAAAATTATAAATTATTTGTCGATCTCGAGATTCGAACAGACCAGCAAAATACAATGACACACCCTGCCGATCTAGCCACCAAGACGCGTACCTCGAGAGCTTCTAAAGGGTCAAAGATTCTCATTACGACTCGGCAATAAGTTTTAAGTATTGTGTAAGTCTGGTTTTAAAAGCACAATGCTAAGAATATTAATTGATTCTGCGCATGTGCGCGAACTTGACTCTTAAAATTCCGATAAAATATAGAAATATTTTTAATTTATAATATTGTTTTGAAATATATGATTTGGAAGGTTTCATAGTAACTCTATGAATAATGGAAAAATAAAGATAAAATTTATTTAAAAAAAAGAAAAATTATAAAATCTTTGTCCATCTCGAGATTCGAACAGAAGACAAGCAAAATACAACTACACACCCTGCCGACCTACCCACCAAGACGCGTACCTCGAGAGCTTCTGAAGGGTCAAAGATTCTCATTACGACTCGGCAAAAAGTTTTAAGTATTGTGTAAATCTGGTTTTAAAAGCACAATGCTAAGAATATTAATTGATTCTGCGCATGTGCGCGAACTTGACTCTTAAAATTCCGATAAAATATAGAAATATTTTTAATTTATAATATTGTTTTGAAATATATGATTTGGAATGATTCATAGTAACTCTATGAATAATGGAGAAATAAAGATAAAATTTATTTTAAAAAAAGAAAAATTATAAATTATTTGTCGATCTCGAGATTCGAACAGACCAGCAAAATACAATGACACACCCTGCCGATCTAGCCACCAAGACGCGTACCTCGAGAGCTTCTGAAGGGTCAAAGATTCTCATTACGACTCGGCAAAAAGTTTTAAGTATTGTGTAAATCTGGTCTTAAAAGCACAATGCTAAGAATATTAATAAATTCTGCGCATGTGCGCGAACTTGACTCTTAAAATTCCGATAAAATATAGAAATATTTTAAATTTATAATATTGTTTTGAAATATATGATTTGGAATGATTCATAGTAACTCTATGAATAATGGAGAAATAAAGATAAAATTTATTTTAAAAAAAGAAAAATTATAAATTATTTGTCGATCTCGAGATTCGAACAGACCAGCAAAATACAATGACACACCCTGCCGATCTAGCCACCAAGACGCGTACCTCGAGAGCTTCTGAAGGGTCAAAGATTCTCATTACCACTCGGCAAAAAGTTTTAAGTATTGTGTAAATCTGATTTTAAAAGCACAATGCTAAGAATATTAATTGATTCTGCGCATGTGCGCGAACTTGACTCTTAAAATTCCGATAAAATATAGAAATATTTTTAATTTATAATATTGTTTTGAAATATATGATTTGGAAGGATTCATAGTAACTCTATGAATAATGGAAAAATAAAGATAAAATTTATTTAAAAAAAAGAAAAATTATAAAATCTTTGTCGATCTCGAGATTCGAACAGAAGACAAGCAAAATACAACTACACACCCTGCCGACCTACCCACCAAGACGCGTACCTCGAGAGCTTCTGAAGGGTCAAAGATTCTCATTACGACTCGGCAAAAAGTTTTAAGTATTGTGTAAATCTGGTTTTAAAAGCACAATGCTAAGAATATTAATTGATTCTGCGCATGTGCGCGAACTTGACGCTTAAAATTCCGATAAAATATAGAAATATTTTTAATTTATAATATTGTTTTGAAATATATGATTTGGAATGATTCATAGTAACTCTATGAATAATGGAGAAATAAAGATAAAATTTATTTTAAAAAAAGAAAAATTATAAATTATTTGTCGATCTCGAGATTCGAACAGACCAGCAAAATACAATGACACACCCTGCCGATCTAGCCACCAAGACGCGTACCTCGAGAGCTTCTGAAGGGTCAAAGATTCTCATTACGACTCGGCAAAAAGTTTTAAGTATTGTGTAAATCTGGTCTTAAAAGCACAATGCTAAGAATATTAATAAATTCTGCGCATGTGCGCGAACTTGACTCTTAAAATTCCGATAAAATATAGAAATATTTTAAATTTATAATATTGTTTTGAAATATATAATTTGGAATGATTCATAGTAACTCTATGAATAATGGAGAAATATAGATAAAATTTATTTAAAAAAAAGAAAAATTATAAAATCTTTGTCGATCTCGAGATTCGAATAGAAGACCAGCAAAATACAATGACACACTCTGCCGATCTAGCCACCAAGACGCGTACCTCGAGAGCTTCTAAAGGGTCAAAGATTCTCATTACGACTCGGCAATAAGTTTTAAGTATTGTGTAAGTCTGGTTTTAAAAGCACAATGCTAAGAATATTAATTGATTCTGCGCATGTGCGCGAACTTGACTCTTAAAATTCCGATAAAATATAGAAATATTTTTAATTTATAATATTGTTTTGAAATATATGATTTGGAAGGATTCATAGTAACTCTATGAATAATGGAAAAATAAAGATAAAATTTATTTAAAAAAAAGAAAAATTATAAAATCTTTGTCGATCTCGAGATTCGAACAGAAGACAAGCAAAATACAACTACACACCCTGCCGACCTACCCACCAAGACGCGTACCTCGAGAGCTTCTGAAGGGTCAAAGATTCTCATTACGACTCGGCAAAAAGTTTTAAGTATTGTGTAAATCTGGTTTTAAAAGCACAATGCTAAGAATATTAATTGATTCTGCGCATGTGCGCGAACTTGACTCTTAAAATTCCGATAAAATATAGAAATATTTTTAATTTATAATATTGTTTTGAAATATATGATTTGGAATGATTCATAGTAACTCTATGAATAATGGAGAAATAAAGATAAAATTTATTTTAAAAAAAGAAAAATTATAAATTATTTGGCGATCTCGAGATTCGAACAGACCAGCAAAATACAATGACACACCCTGCCGATCTAGCCACCAAGACGCGTACCTCGAGAGCTTCTGAAGGGTCAAAGATTCTCATTACGACTCGGCAAAAAGTTTTAAGTATTGTGTAAATCTGGTCTTAAAAGCACAATGCTAAGAATATTAATAAATTCTGCGCATGTGCGCGAACTTGACTCTTAAAATTCCGATAAAATATAGAAATATTTTAAATTTATAATATTGTTTTGAAATATATAATTTGGAATGATTCATAGTAACTCTATGAATAATGGAGAAATATAGATAAAATTTATTTAAAAAAAAGAAAAATTATAAAATCTTTGTCGATCTCGAGATTCGAATAGAAGACCAGCAAAATACAATGACACACTCTGCCGATCTAGCCACCAAGACGCGTACCTCGAGAGCTTCTAAAGGGTCAAAGATTCTCATTACGACTCGGCAATAAGTTTTAAGTATTGTGTAAATCTGGTTTTAAAAGCACAATGCTAAGAATATTAATTGATTCTGCGCATGTGCGCGAACTTGACTCTTAAAATTCCGATAAAATATAGAAATATTTTTAATTTATAATATTGTTTTGAAATATATGATTTGGAAGGTTTCATAGTAACTCTATGAATAATGGAAAAATAAAGATAAAATTTATTTAAAAAAAAGAAAAATTATAAAATCTTTGTCCATCTCGAGATTCGAACAGAAGACAAGCAAAATACAATGACACTCTCTGCCGATCTAGCCACCAAGACGCGTACCTCGAGAGCTTCTGAAGGGTCAAAGATTCTCATTACCACTCGGCAAAAAGTTTTAAGTATTGTGTAAATCTGATTTTAAAAGCACAATGCTAAGAATATTAATAGATTCTGCGCATGTGCGGGAACATTACTCTTAAAATTCCGATAAAATATAGAAATATTTTAAATTTATAATATTGGTTTGAAATATATGATATAGAATGATTCATAGTAACTCTATGAATAATGGAGATATAAAGATAAAATTTATATAAAAAAAAGAAAAATTATAAATTATTTGTCGATCTCGAGATTCGAACAGAAGACAAGCAAAATACAATGACACACCCTGCCGATCTAGCCACCAAGACGCGTACCTCGAGAGCTTCTGAAGGGTCAAAGATTCTCATTACGACTCGGCAAAAAGTTTTAAGTATTGTGTAAATCTGATTTTAAAAGCACAATGCTAAGAATATTAATAGATTCTGCGCATGAGCGGGAACATGACACTTAAAATTCCGATAAAATATAGAAATATTTTAAATTTATAATATTGTTTTGAAATATATGATATGGAATGATTCATAGTAACTCTATGAATAATGGAGATATAAAGATAAAATTTATTTAAAGAAAAGAAAAATTATAAATTATTTGTCGATCTCGAGATTCGAACAGAAGACCAGCAAAATACAATGACACACCCTGCCGATCTAGCCACCAAGACTCGTATTTCGAGAGCTTCTGAAGGGTCAAAGATTCTCATTACGACTCGGAAATAAGTTTTAAGTATTGTGTAAATCTGGTTTTAAAAGCACAATGCTAAGACTATTAATTGATTCTGCGCATGTGCGCGAACTTGACTCTTAAAATTCCGATAAAATATAGAAATATTTTTAATTTATAATATTGTTTTGAAATATATGATTTGGAAGGATTCATAGTAACTCTATGAATAATGGAAAAATAAAGATAAAATTTATTTAAAAAAAAGAAAAATTATAAAATCTTTGTCGATCTCGAGATTCGAACAGAAGACAAGCAAAATACAACTACACACCCTGCCGACCTACCCACCAAGACTCGTACCTCGAGAGCTTCTGAAGGGTCAAAGATTCTCATTATGACTCGGCAAAAAGTTTTAAGTATTGTGTAAATCTGGTTTTAAAAGCACAATGCTAAGAATATTAATTGATTCTGCGCATGTGCGCGAACTTGACTCTTAAAATTCCGATAAAATATAGAAATATTTTTAATTTATAATATTGTTTTGAAATATATGATTTGGAATGATTCATAGTAACTCTATGAATAATGGAGAAATAAAGATAAAATTTATTTTAAAAAAAGAAAAATTATAAATTATTTGTCGATCTCGAGATTCGAACAGACCAGCAAAATACAATGACACACCCTGCCGATCTAGCCACCAAGACGCGTACCTCGAGAGCTTCAAAAGGGTCAAAGATTCTCATTACGACTCGGCAATAAGTTTTAAGTATTGTGTAAATCTGGTTTTAAAAGCACAATGCTAAGAATATTAATTGATTCTGCGCATGTGCGCGAACTTGACTCTTAAAATTCCGATAAAATATAGAAATATTTTTAATTTATAATATTGTTTTGAAATATATGATTTGGAAGGTTTCATAGTAACTCTATGAATAATGGAAAAATAAAGATAAAATTTATTTAAAAAAAAGAAAAATTATAAAATCTTTGTCCATCTCGAGATTCGAATAGAAGACCAGCAAAATACAATGACACACTCTGCCGATCTAGCCACCAAGACGCGTACCTCGAGAGCTTCTAAAGGGTCAAAGATTCTCATTACGACTCGGCAATAAGTTTTAAGTATTGTGTAAATCTGGTTTTAAAAGCACAATGCTAAGAATATTAATTGATTCTGCGCATGTGCGCGAACTTGACTCTTAAAATTCCGATAAAATATAGAAATATTTTTAATTTATAATATTGTTTTGAAATATATGATTTGGAAGGTTTCATAGTAACTCTATGAATAATGGAAAAATAAAGATAAAATTTATTTAAAAAAAAGAAAAATTATAAAATCTTTGTCCATCTCGAGATTCGAACAGAAGACAAGCAAAATACAATGACACTCCCTGCCGATCTAGCCACCAAGACGCGTACCTCGAGAGCTTCTGAAGGGTCAAAGATTCTCATTACCACTCGGCAAAAAGTTTTAAGTATTGTGTAAATCTGATTTTAAAAGCACAATGCTAAGAATATTAATAGATTCTGCGCATGTGCGGGAACATTACTCTTAAAATTCCGATAAAATATAGAAATATTTTAAATTTATAATATTGGTTTGAAATATATGATATAGAATGATTCATAGTAACTCTATGAATAATGGAGATATAAAGATAAAATTTATATAAAAAAAAGAAAAATTATAAATTATTTGTCGATCTCGAGATTCGAACAGAAGACAAGCAAAATACAATGACACACCCTGCCGATCTAGCCACCAAGACGCGTACCTCGAGAGCTTCTGAAGGGTCAAAGATTCTCATTACGACTCGGCAAAAAGTTTTAAGTATT
Source organism: Argiope bruennichi (assembly GCF_947563725.1). Lineage (NCBI taxonomy): Eukaryota > Metazoa > Arthropoda > Arachnida > Araneae > Araneidae > Argiope > Argiope bruennichi. The sequence continues at coordinate 1,170,056 of NC_079162.1, read as the reverse complement.
GTGTAAATCTGATTTTAAAAGCACAATGCTAAGAATATTAATAGATTCTGCGCATGAGCGGGAACATGACACTTAAAATTCCGATAAAATATAGAAATATTTTAAATTTATAATATTGTTTTGAAATATATGATATGGAATGATTCATAGTAACTCTATGAATAATGGAGATATAAAGATAAAATTTATTTAAAGAAAAGAAAAATTATAAATTATTTGTCGATCTCGAGATTCGAACAGAAGACCAGCAAAATACAATGACACACCCTGCCGATCTAGCCACCAAGACTCGTATTTCGAGAGCTTCTGAAGGGTCAAAGATTCTCATTACGACTCGGAAATAAGTTTTAAGTATTGTGTAAATCTGGTTTTAAAAGCACAATGCTAAGACTATTAATTGATTCTGCGCATGTGCGCGAACTTGACTCTTAAAATTCCGATAAAATTTAGAAATATTTTAAATTTATAATATTGTTTTGAAATATATGATTTGGAATGATTCATAGTAACTCTATGAATAATGGAAAAATAAAGATGAAATTTATTTTAAAAAAAGAAAAATTATAAATTATTTGTCGATCTCGAGATTCGAACAGATCACAGCAAAATACAATGACACACCCTGCCCATATAGCCACCAAGACTCGTACCTCGAGAGCTTCTGAATGGTCAAAGACTCTTATTACCACTCGGCAAAAAGTTTTAAGTATTGTGTAAATCTGATTTTAAAATTACAATGCTAAGAATATTAATAGATTCTGCGCATGTGCGGGAACATTACTCTTAAAATTCCGATAAAATATAGAAATATTTTAAATTTATAATATTGGTTTGAAATATATGATATAGAATGATTCATAGTAACTCTATGAATAATGGAGATATAAAGATAAAATTTATATAAAAAAAAGAAAAATTATAAATTATTTGTCGATCTCGAGATTCGAACAGAAGACAAGCAAAATACAATGACACACCCTGCCGATCTAGCCACCAAGACGCGTACCTCGAGAGCTTCTGAAGGGTCAAAGATTCTCATTACGACTCGGCAAAAAGTTTTAAGTATTGTGTAAATCTGATTTTAAAAGCACAATGCTAAGAATATTAATAGATTCTGCGCATGAGCGGGAACATGACACTTAAAATTCCGATAAAATATAGAAATATTTTAAAATTATAATATTGTTTTGAAATATATGATATGGAATGATTCATAGTAACTCTATGAATAATGGAGATATAAAGATAAAATTTATTTAAAGAAAAGAAAAATTATAAATTATTTGTCGATCTCGAGATTCGAACAGAAGACCAGCAAAATACAATGACACACCCTGCCGATCTAGCCACCAAGACTCGTATTTCGAGAGCTTCTGAAGGGTCAAAGATTCTCATTACGACTCGGAAATAAGTTTTAAGTATTGTGTAAATCTGGTTTTAAAAGCACAATGCTAAGACTATTAATTGATTCTGCGCATGTGCGCGAACTTGACTCTTAAAATTCCGATAAAATATAGAAATATTTTTAATTTATAATATTGTTTTGAAATATATGATTTGGAAGGATTCATAGTAACTCTATGAATAATGGAAAAATAAAGATAAAATTTATTTAAAAAAAAGAAAAATTATAAAATCTTTGGCGATCTCGAGATTCGAACAGAAGACAAGCAAAATACAACTACACACCCTGCCGACCTACCCACCAAGACGCGTACCTCGAGAGCTTCTGAAGGGTCAAAGATTCTCATTACGACTCGGCAAAAAGTTTTAAGTATTGTGTAAATCTGGTTTTAAAAGCACAATGCTAAGAATATTAATTGATTCTGCGCATGTGCGCGAACTTGACTCTTAAAATTCCGATAAAATATAGAAATATTTTTAATTTATAATATTGTTTTGAAATATATGATTTGGAATGATTCATAGTAACTCTATGAATAATGGAGAAATAAAGATAAAATTTATTTTAAAAAAAGAAAAATTATAAATTATTTGTCGATCTCGAGATTCGAACAGACCAGCAAAATACAATGACACACCCTGCCGATCTAGCCACCAAGACGCGTACCTCGAGAGCTTCTAAAGGGTCAAAGATTCTCATTACGACTCGGCAAAAAGTTTTAAGTATTGTGTAAATCTGGTTTTAAAAGCACAATGCTAAGACTATTAATTGATTCTGCGCATGTGCGCGAACTTGACTCTTAAAATTCCGATAAAATATAGAAATATTTTAAATTTATAATATTGTTTTGAAATATATAATTTGGAATGATTCATAGTAACTCTATGAATAATGGAGAAATATAGATAAAATTTATTTTAAAAAAAGAAAAATTATAAAATCTTTGTCGATCTCGAGATTCGAACAGAAGACCAGCAAAATACAATGACACACTCTGCAGATCTAGCCACCAAGACGCGTACCTCGAGAGCTTCTGAAGGGTCAAAGATTCTCATTACGACTCGGCAATAAGTTTTAAGTATTGTGTAAATCTGGTTTTAAAAGCACAATGCTAAAAATATTAATTGATTCTGCGCATGTGCGCGAACTTGACTCTTAAAATTCCGATAAAATATAGAAATATTTTTAATTTATAATATTGTTTTGAAATATATGATTTGGAAGGATTCATAGTAACTCTATGAATAATGGAAAAATAAAGATAAAATTTATTTAAAAAAAAGAAAAATTATAAAATCTTTGTCGATCTCGAGATTCGAACAGAAGACAAGCAAAATACAATGACACACCCTGCCGATCTAGCCACCAAGACGCGTACCTCGAGAGCTTCTGAAGGGTCAAAGATTCTCATTACGACTCGGCAAAAAGTTTTAAGTATTGTGTAAATCTGGTCTTAAAAGCACAATGCTAAGAATATTAATAAATTCTGCGAATGTGCGCGAACTTGACTCTTAAAATTCCGATAAAATATAGAAATATTTTAAATTTATAATATTGTTTTGAAATATATAATTTGGAATGATTCATAGTAACTCTATGAATAATGGAGAAATATAGATAAAATTTATTTTAAAAAAAGAAAAATTATAAATTATTTGTCGATCTCGAGATTTGAACAGAAGACAGCAAAATACAATGACACACCCTGCCCATATAGCCACCAAGACTCGTACCTCGAGAGCTTCTGAATGGTCAAAGATTCTCATTTCGACTCGGCAAAAAGTTTTAAGTATTGTGTAAATCTGGTTTTAAAAGCAAAATGCTAAGAATATTAATTGATTCTGCGCATGTGCGCGAACTTGACTCTTAAAATTCCGATAAAATATAGAAATATTTTTAATTTATAATATTGTTTTGAAATATATGATTTGGAAGGTTTCATAGTAACTCTATGAATAATGGAAAAATAAAGATAAAATTTATTTAAAAAAAAGAAAAATTATAAAATCTTTGTCCATCTCGAGATTCGAACAGAAGACAAGCAAAATACAATGACACACCCTGCCGATCTAGCCACCAAGACGCGTACCTCGAGAGCTTCTGAAGGGTCAAAGATTCTCATTACGACTCGGCAAAAAGTTTTAAGTATTGTGTAAATCTGATTTTAAAAGCACAATGCTAAGAATATTAATAGATTCTGCGCATGTGCGGGAACATTACTCTTAAAATTCCGATAAAATATAGAAATATTTTAAATTTATAATATTGTTTTGAAATATATGATATAGAATGATTCATAGTAACTCTATGAATAATGGAGATATAAAGATAAAATTTATATAAAAAAAAGAAAAATTATAAATTATTTGTCGATCTCGAGATTCGAACAGAAGACCAGCAAAATACAATGACACACCCTGCCGATCTAGCCACCAAGACGCGTACCTCGAGAGCTTCTGAAGGGTCAAAGATTCTCATTACGACTCGGCAAAAAGTTTTAAGTATTGTGTAAATCTGATTTTAAAAGCACAATGCTAAGAATATTAATAGAGTCTGCGCATGTGCGGGAACATGACTCTTAAAATTCCGATAAAATATAGAAATATTTTAAATTTATAATATTGTTTTGAAATATATGATTTGGAATGATTCACAGTAACTCTATGAATAATGGAAAAATAAAGATAAAATTTATTTAAAAAAACGAAAAATTATAAATTATTTGACGATCTCGAGATTCGAACAGAAGACAGCAAAATACAATGACACACCCTGCCCATATAGCCACCAAGACTCGTACCGCGAGAGCTTCTAAATGGTCAAAGACTCTTATTACGACTCGGCAATAAGTTTTAAGTATTGTGTAAATCTGGTTTTAAAAGCACAATGCTAAGAATATTAATTGATTCTGCGCATGTGCGTGAACTTGACTCTTAAAATTCCGATAAAATATAGAAATATTTTAAATTTATAATATTTTTTTGAAATATATGATTTGGAATGATTCATAGTAACTCTATGAATAATGGAGAAATAAAGATAAAATTTATTTTAAAAAAAGAAAAATTATAAATTATTTGTCGATCTCGAGAATCGAACAGAAGACCAGCAAAATACCATGACTCATCCTGCCGATCTAGCCACCAAGACGCGTACCTCGAGAGCTTCTGAAGGGTCAAAGATTCTCATTGCGACTCGGCAAAAAGTTTTAAGTATTGTGTAAATCTGGTTTTAAAAGCACAATGCTAAGAATATTAATACATTCTGCGCATGTGCGGGAACATGACTCTTAAAATTCCGATAAAATATAGAAATATTTTAAATTTATAATATTGTTTTGAAATATATGATTTGGAATGATTCATAGTAACTCTATGAATAAAGGAAAAATAAAGTTAAAATTTATTTTAAAAAAAGAAAAATTATAAATTATTTGTCGATCTCGAGATTCGAACAGAAGACCAGCAAAATACAATGACACACCCTGCCGATCTAGTCACCAAGACTCGTACCTCGAGAGCTTCTGAAGGGTCAAAGATTCTCATTACGACTCGGCAATAAGTTTTAAGTATTGGTAAATCTGGTTTTAAAAGCACAATGCTAAGAATATTAATTGATTCTGCGCATGTGCGCGAACTTGACTTTTAAAATTCCGATAAAATATAGAAATATTTTAAATTTATAATATTGTTTTGAAATATATGATTTGGAATGATTCATAGTAACTCTATGAATAATTGAAAAATAAAGATAAAATTTATTTAAAAAAAAGAAAAATTATAAATTATATGTCGATCTCGAGATTCGAACAGAAGACAGCAAAATACAATGACACACCCTGCCCATATAGCCACCTGGACTCGTACCTCGTGAGCTTCTGAATGGTCAAAGACTTTTATTACGACTCGGCAATAAGTTTTAAGTATTGTGTAAATCTGGTTTTAAAAGCTCAAAGCTAAGAATATTAATAGATTCTGCGCATGTGCGGGATTTTGACTCTTAACCCATCGAGCGCCGGCTGTCTAGCTTAAGAATGTTCTTAAAACGGCGGCAGTCAAAATAATGGATGAACACAATTTACTAGAAAAGAAATTGGCAGAACGTTCTTAAACCGGCCTGGTATGTTTTTACTTTCCCCCGACCATTAACAGCAGGGTGTAAACTTTCCCGCTTCTCGACTATCACGTCCCCCTAAACATCGGGGATTTTGAATAGTACTGACCGATTAATCAAGTAATAAATCTGTCAACGCAGGGCAATTGCCATGCGGTTTTTCAACTCAGAATTTGGTTTTCGCTCTGAAGACTAAGAACTTCTCTTTTAATCTGCAATATTTGCAAAAAATAGAATTTGTTCAAAAATAAATTCCGCATAAATTCACAAATAAATAAAAAATTCCGCAATATGATTTTATAATTTTTTTTAAGTAATAGAAAAATTTATTTAGTAAATGATTTAGAGGAATTACCATTTATCAAATTGCATTACGAATATAATATATTCTTTTTACTGACATTCAGAGAATTTTACTTAAGTTTCATCTAATTTTTAGTTTTAAGCATTTTACTCGTATATTTGGTATACGAAAAGAAAATAGCATTGCAAATTATATATATATATATATATATATATATATATATATATATATATATATATATATATATATAATATTGTTTTCTGATTAAAACAGATTGTAAAAAATTTATTTTTAATGATTTAATAATACGTAATAGTAAAAATACTACGTTCATTTCGGAAAATATAATCTGTTATTGAAAATTTTTAAATAAAAATTTGCATGATTTTTTTTTGTTTTAGATTTTTGTTTCCTATTCCATTGTTTTATTATTTTCAGAACTTAAAAAAATCTTTGGTCAATATATAGTAGGTGAATATTTTATTGATAATATGTTTATGAAAATATTATTAACTTGAATATTTTTGACATATTATCTTATTTTGAAATAATTAAAGCAATAAGGTAAGATGATACGTTTTTAAAGATAATTTTAATGCTGAAATATGAAAACTTATTAATGCATCCATTTACTCACGAGGTTTATATCTGATAAAAATTATCATTTCATTCATATTTTTAGGAGGTGAATATTTTGAATGGCAATTTCTTATATCATTCCTAATCTTGTCACAAATCTTGATAAAAAGGACTCAAAGTCAGCGCAAAAATAATTTCCTAAATCCATGCATTTCTCTGCCGCCAAATATTGGAAAGAAACCTTTCCTTCATTTAACTCCATCAATGAACTCAAAATTTAAATTGTACCCATTTTATTAAGTTACAACATCATGATTTTTTGTGAAAATTCGTAAATTATGAAATCTCGCAGATAAAAATGAGACTTAGCTGCATATATCGAATAATTAAGAATTACCCCTTTCAGACCGGTACTTCCATGCTCTTCATGTCTGAACAATTCAAACGAATTTCATTGGCAACATTTATAATATATTTCACTTCATGTGAATTTCAAAAAACGGATGCACAATAAAATAAAAGAAAAACAATCTAGAGTAGGTAATCATAACTTCAGCGAAGTTTAAAAACCCGTGAGTGAAAAATAAGGTTTTTATTTCATTTCAACAATAAAAGTACTTGCTATAAATTTTGGCACATTAATTAAAATAAAACAAATTATAGATATTAATGAATCTGTAATAGTTTTGCCAGTTTGTGGAGGAAGGACAGAGTTCTTCATTTAAAGGATCTTATCCTCCGGTCACAAAAATTGGATGGAAGAAAAGTGGCTTAACAATGACATTACATATTAAGAAGATTGCGCTAAATCAGAAATAGTATATATAAGTTATTTTATATATATAAGAAAAATAGAGAGAAGCGTGAATTTTAACGTCATAGAATTAATTAGCAAAGACTGGGTCGGAGAATCATGTTGGTGGGGTAAAGCAACAAGTTATTGGTGGTCTAGTCACAGATGACTCATTGGGGTCACATGATGTTAAAATCTTATCATCTGTAACTATTTTTTATCAAAGCAAAAGGTAAGATTCATACATAGCTTTTAAAAAATTCAAAAGCTAATATTTTCGTAAATTATTAATTTTTAAAGCATGACAAAAATTTTAATTAGAATTTTCCCGGGGAAATTCAAAGAAAAAAAAATTAATTATTTTGAAATTTGTATATCAATTTATCGAATTTATGTATATTTTACATCAGTATATTTAATTATGAAAGGAAAGAAATTATGGAAGTGAAATTAAATTGTCTTTATTGTTGCTTCTATTGTTGATATCAAGATATGATTCAACTTATTCTTTAATGTTGAGTATGTTTCAGTGGTATGCTTTTGTTAAAAAAATTGTTATACTTTAGATAAAGTTCAAATGCAAAATCAAGCATTGGTGAAAAAATTTTAGCTCATTTTTAAAAATTGCTATTATGACCGGCCTTAGGAGGTGCATTAGAAATAAATTTCCTAAAGGAAGCAATTTTTCTATTGGAAACAATCTTTACTAGTGTCTGATCAATAGCCGAATTTCAACCAAAATATAAACCAATTTAGTAATAAAATCCATTTGCATTATATTAGTGAACAGAGAAATCGATTTTTTTTATTTTACTTGTTAGTTATTAATTATTATTAAATATATTAAGAAGTACGTCTTTAAATGTTCTATGAAAAAAACTTTAATAAATATGAAAATCAAAAATGATAGAGCACACAATTTTTTGAACCAAAATTTGAACTTGAATAAACAGCAAAACTTTAAAACTTTTTTCATAGATTATTGCCATAATACCGACGTTAATTTTATAAAAAGAACAGTGCTTTCAAGAGTGATGAATAAATCTTTTGAATCCAAGACTCATAAATTTCAAGAATGGTAAAGATTAAAAGAAATACTCGTAACATCCTTCAAGAATTCTTTCGTGTCTTGCTGAATGCCTAGCAAGGGAAAATATCCTCCCTTTCAATGCAAAATTAGTACTTCTATTGTACAATTTGCCTGGAGCATGTTTTATATAACCCTGTTTTGAGACACAAATGTTTCTTCAATAGGCTATTGTCGCCAGATATAACGCTTCTCTTTGTAACGTAACTCGGGTAACTGTTAGCACTAAACCTACTGACATTTTACTGCTTGATTTGATCGTAAAACTTCTATTAACAATACGGACAAGCCTAAAAACTACTTTCACATAGAGAAACACTTGCACTTTCTTACGGAATACTAACAATTGAACAGAACCGAAATCCATAGAAATAATAATAATAAAAAAAATATTCTTGAGATAATCTGTGAGAAGTTTCTCTTAAAACACATTGCACAGTAAAACGATAAATGAACCATGGTGGTAATAAAACAGAATATTATGCATTTACACCACATCGGTCCAACTCTTCGACATTGTTCCAAGCAAATAGGAATGGTTCCATTATGTCTTCATTGAGAGTAGACAGTAGATAGTAAAAATGTTGCTGACTGTTATCAATTGACGGGTTGCATATTCTCTACAAAATGTCATCCAAAAAATCTGAAAAATCGAAGCAGCATTAAAAAAAAAAAAATCCTTTTAGATGAGGGGAAGGGGCTCTCTAAATAAATCCTTTATCACTTTTTATTGCCTCTGCTTTCTTATTGGCCACATGTTCAAATTCTAATTTCTTATTGGTATTTTCTTCATAACAGCTTGACTTATATAGGCATTCACCAGGATTCTTATTCTTAGATTTTAAATCCAAAGGCTCTTAAGTTTTGCTGGCTATAGTTTTCTGTTTGAAAGGTCTAGCAACTCGAGGGAAGTGCACTGCGCAGGGAACTTGAGTAGACCTTATTAATATTTATTTAATTAAATAAATGTTGATTGCTTTAATGAAAGATTTTATCATCAAGTTTCTTTAATATGTTATTGAAATTTGCAATTGAATTCCTGCAGTCAAAGTAATTAATATTATATTTATGAGAAAATTGATGAGCTTAATATGGATTCAAATTCTGACTATTCTGACTGTGATGAATTAATGTTATCGTCTGAAGATGAATACTCTGAAAGTGAGTCTGACGATGATACTTTAAATGCGGCTCGCTGTTGGTGTCCTATTGACTTGCAAGCACTTTCACCTGCTCCTCCAAATTTTCAATTTACTTCGACTCCTGGTATCAGTTCAGCGGCAAAAAATTTCCTTGGGGACTCAGATGATCCGATGATGTTTTTCAGCATATTTTTTGATAATGCAGTGATGAGTTTCATTATGGAAGAAACAAATAGATACGCCGAAGACTTTTTCAACAAAACCGATTTGACACCATCATCGAGAGCATTAAATTGGAAAAATACGGATATAAAAGAGTTACATCTATTTTTTGGTTTACTTTTACTTCAAGGAATAATGCCAAAATCTGTGGAAGCAACGTACTGGAGCATAAGACCCATTTTAAACACTCCTTTCTTTGGACAAATCATGAGTGAGAAAAGATTCAGTTTGCTAATGAAATTTCTTCATTTTGAGAATTCAGATGAATTCAATAAAAATACGCATCCAAATGCAAAGTTAAGAAAAATTTTTGATATCCATAACATGCTGGTTGAGAGATTTAAATCTGCTTATACACCCAATCAATCTGTAACAATAGACGAGTCTTTGCTTGCTTTCAAGGGTTTACTTGCATGGAAGCAATACATTCCAACTAAAAGAGCTAGATTCGGAATTAAATTTTTCCAACTCTGTGAATCAGAAAGCGGTTACATTTGGAATTCTATTATCTATACCGGTAAAGGAACCCTTTTCATGGAAGAATACGAACAATTTGGATTATCTACAAAATGTGTACTGACTTTAATCCATGAACTGAAAAATAAAGGATATCAGCTAACAACAGACAATTTTTATACTTCTCCGGAAGTGGCCGAAATTCTTCTTCAATATAAAACTGATTTGATAGGAACTGTTAGAGGAAACAGAAAAGGGTTACCGGTGGAATTTAAGAACACAAAATTGAAAAAGTATGAATTGAGAGCATTTCAAAAGGGAAAAATTATGGTACTACAGTGGAAAGACAAGAAGGTTCTAACAATGCTAAGTACCATTCATAATGCTGCATTAGTTAGTGTTGAATCAAAAATATCCACTACAACCAAACAAAAGCCTAAGGTGGTAGTCGATTATAATAGATCTATGGGAGGAGTTGATAAGTCGGATCAGTGCTTAGCATACTATTCTTCACCCAGAAGCCGACAAAGGAAATATTACAAAAAAATATTTCGACATCTACTTGACCAGGCTGTGTGGAATGCTTTTCTGCTTTATAAAAAAAATGGAGGAAGTGTAAATCATCTGGAATTTAGAATGCGATTGATAGAGAGATTATGTGAGGAAGGAAGAGGATTACCATCGTCTAAAGTCCCAAAGAGTATTGAAAATGTGGGAAGATTGACGGGCAGACATTTTCCGTCTTTATTTGCTCCAACAGAAAACAAAAAATACTCTGCTAGGAGATGTGTCGTGTGTTGCTCAAAAACAAATGCAAATGGTAAAAGAGTGAGAAGAGAAACACGTTTTGAATGTGTAATCTGCAAAGTGGGTTTATGCGCTGCTCCATGTTTTGAGATATATCACACTCAATCTGTTTTTTAAATTTCCTTACATGTAATTGCAGTGGATGAAATATTGTAAAACTTGCTCATGATCACATTTATCTTTCAAATATTGAATTATGCCTTTTTATAAATTTCATCTAAAAATTTTGCTGTATTTTAAGTTCGTATTTTTTTTTTCAGTATTTATAGCTTCATGTTAATATTCTCACTTTTAAGAATTCTGTAATGATACGTGGAATTTGGCAGTTATTTTCTAATTTTGTCACTTTTCAAAGAAAGTATACAAACTATTTCTGATGAAAAACTTTTAATAATCGCTTAATTATTTTTTTAAAAATATTTCTAGTAAAAAAATAAACAGATTTTCTGCAGTATTGTTTGTGTTATATTTATTAATCTTAGAAATTTTATTATATTTAAAATTTCTTCTAGAAGACATTTTAAAATATTTATATTCTACAGATTATCAGCAGCTTTGTTGCAGATATATATAAAAAAATGTGTCATCTGTTAGGTAGTAACTTTTATTTATAATTGCATTCATTTACTTTCATTTTTAAGTTTGCATGTAAATCAGTATTCATTATTAAGTTCAAAATCCACAGCCTTGGGATACGTTCAAACAGCTAGAAATCGTATCAGCCTTTAAATGCATTTGTTTAATTTCATTAAATAGCTAATACTGTTTTAATGCAAAGCAATAATTATAATCACACAGATACAATTTATTCTTTCCATTTTTCAAAGCAATATCTATTAAATTCACTCATCAACGAATTTTGTTGAATATAAATAAATATTTCTATAATAGTTCCCCATTTATTAAATATATTTTCTTTCTTTCATATAATAAACTTTTTTTAATAGTCCTTATTATTTCTATGTTATTTTTTTTTTTTTCATTTATACTTTTCGCAGCCCGTCACAAGACACAAAACTTCTTCCCATTTCAATGTGGTTTTTTTTATAGAGATTTTAAATATATATTTATAATATAATTATATATTTTAAAAATATAATTTCTAATTGTTTTTTTTTAAATATTTATAAAAAAAACGTTTTTTTCCTTCCCGAGCCCCTTTCCCGAAAAAAAGACAAATATGATTTGCAAAAAGCAGTAAACAGCGCTTGTATTAAAATAGTGAACTAAAAAATAATATTAAGCAGTAAAAAGAATAATAGTAACAACATTTATTAAGATACTTTAAATAAAAACGTTTATAAAAATAATTAAAAACACTTTTACTATAGTTCACTCTAAACTATAAAAAATAAATATATAATTAGATCCAAAAGTTTTCAAATGTGCCTTTCATTACGTATTAAATACTTCGCCAAAATCTATATACAAAGCCTAAGCAATAATTAAAATTACATTTATAAATAAATATTTGTCTCGATTAATAAGTGAAATGAAAATAAATTTTAAAAAATTATATAAGGATTTTTTTTATATTTTACTGCGTTCTAAAAAATGTATTATTAAAAGTTCAAACGTATTTTTTTAATATTTCATCAACCAAGTACTGAAAATTCAAATCTGTTTTTGCGAGCTAATCACAGTCATTAAATGTTATACATGATTATGACATGTAAATATGAGGGATTCCCTATATTTAATAAGTATGATAGTTTTCACCTGTATATTAAATTTGCTGTGAAATAATGAAATATTCAAATCAATAATGAAGTATACAGCTCATATCACCAATCGATCCTGCAATCGGGAATTCTTGCGAAGAACGTTATTTCCACTTCTCGTGAGTTCATTCCCCTAATTGGAGGGACCACCCAAAATCTAACTGTCAGCGAAAACCACAAAATGACCTTAACAAGCAGATGACCCACCTCGTTTATTGCCTTTAAGGGGGAAAGCATTGACGACTTTCTACGTTGGAGCCGGGATTCAAACAGTTTGCGGAAAGCAACTTCCTACGTTCCAGCCGGGATTCGAACGACACGTTGGAGCGACTTCCTACGTTCCAGCCGGGATTCGAAAGATACGTTGGAGCGACTTTCAACGTTCCAGCCGGTTGAAGAGTTAAATAAATTTTTCTTTCCTTTTTTTTAAGTTTTATTTTAGATATTTTTATCCTTTATTCCCACACATACTACGAACTTTTCCAAATCTTATACTACTAAAATAAAATTTTATGTCAAAATATTTCTATATTCAAGAGAAATTTTAGGAGTCGAGTTCACGCACATGCGCAGAATTCATTCCTATTCAAAACATTGTGCTTTTAGACCAGAATGACACCACGTTAAAACTTTTAGTGTATAATCATAATGAGAGACTTAGACCATTCAGACGCGCTGAGGGTACGAAGCTTCGTGGCCAGATCGGCAGCACGAGCCATCTAGTTTTGCTGGTCTTCATTTCGAGTATGGAAACTGAGAACTTTCTCAATATATTTTTCTTTTCTTTTTTTAAAGTTTTATTTTAGATATTTTTATCCCTTATTCCCACACTTACTACGAACTTTTCCAAATCTTATACTACTAAAATAAAATTTTATGTCAAAATATTTCTATATTCAAGAGAAATTTTAGGAATCGAGTTCACGCACTTGCGCAGAATTCATTCCTATTCAAAACATTGTGCTTTTAGACCAAAATGACACCACGTTAAAACTTTTAGTTGATAATCATAATAAGAGTCTTAGACCATTCAGACGCGCTGCGGGTACGAAGCTTCGTGGCCAGATCGGCAGCACGAGCCATCTAGTTTTGCTGGTCTTCAGTTCGAGTCTCGAAACTGAGAAATTTTTAAATATATTTTTCTTTTCTTTTTTTTTAACATTTTTTTTTAGATATTTTTATCCTTTATTCCCACACTTACAACGAACTTTTCCAAATCTTATACTACTAAAATAAAATTTTATGTCAAAATATTTCTATATTCAAGAGAAATTTTAGGAGTCGAGTTCACGCACATGCCCAGAAATCATTCTTATTCAAAACATTGTGCTTTTAGACCAGAATGACACCACGTTAAAACTTATAGTGGATAATCATAATGAGAGTTTTAGACCATTCAGACGCGCTGCGGGTACGAAGCTTCGTGGCCAGATTGGCAGCACGAGCCATCTAGTTTTGCTGGTCTCCAGTTCGAGTCTCCAAACTGAGAACTTTTTCAATATATTTTTCTTTTCTTTTTTTTGCATTTTTTTAGATATTTTTATCCTTTATTAACACACTTACTACGAACTTTTCCAAATCTTATACTACTAAAATAAAATTTTATGTCAAAATATTTCTATATTCAAGAGAAAATTTAGGAGTCGAGTTCATGCACATGCGCAGAATTCAGTCCTATTCAAAACATTGTGCTTTTAGACCAGAATGACACCACGTTAAAACTTTTAGTGGATAATCCTAATGAGAGTCTTAGACCATTCAGACGCGCTGCGGGTTCGAAGCTTCGTGGCCAGATCGGCAGCACAAGCCGTCTAGTTTTGCTGGTCTTCAGTTCGAGTCTCGAAACTGAGAACTTTTTAAATATATTTTTCTTTTATTTTTTTTACATTTTTTTTAGATATTTTTATCCTTTATTCCCACACTTACTAAGAACTTTTCCAAATCTTATACTAGTAAAATAAAATTTTATGTCAAAATATTTCTATATTCAAGAGAAATTTTAGGAGTCGAGTTCACGCACATGCGCAGAATTCATTCCTATTCAAAACATTGTGCTTTTAGATCAGAATGACACCACGTTAAAACTTTTAGTGTATAATCATAATGAGAGTCTTAGACCATTCAGACGCGCTGCGGGTACGAAGCTTCGTGGCCAGATCGGCAGCACGAGCCATCTAGTTTTGCTGGTCTTCAGTTCGAGTCTCGAAACTAAGAACTTTCTCAATATATTTTTCTTTTCCTTTTTTAAAGTTTTATTTTAGATATTTTTATCCTTTATTCCCACACTTACTACGAACTTTTCCAAATCTGATACTACTAAAATAAAATTTTATGTCAAAATATTTGTATATTCAAGAGAAATTTTAGGAGTCGAGTTCATGCACATGCGCAGAATTCAGTCCTATTCAAAACATTGTGCTTTTAGACCAGAATGACACCACGTTAAAACTTTTAGTGGATAATCATAATGAGAGTCTTAGACCATTCAGACGCGCTGCGGGTACGACGCTTCGTGGCCAGATCGGCAGCACAAGCCGTCTAGTTTTGCTGGTCTTCAGTTCGAGTCTCGAAACTGAGAACTTTCTCAATATATTTTTCTTTTCTTTTTTTAAAGTTTTATTTTAGATATTTTTATCCTTTATTCCCACACTTACTACGAACTTTTCCAAATCTTACACTACTAAAATAAAATTTTATGTCAAAATATTTCTATATTCAAGAGAAATTTTAGGAGTCGAGTTCACGCACAGGCGCAGAATTCATTCCTATTCAAAACATTGTGGTTTTAGACCAGAATGACAACACGTTAAAACTTTTAGTGGATAATCATAATTAGAGTCTTAGACCATTCAGACGCACTGTGGGTTCGAAGATTCGTGGCCAGATCGGCAGCACGTGCCATCTAGTTTTGCTGGTCTTCAGTTCGAGTCTCGAAACTGAGAACTTTTTAAATATATTTTTCTTTTCTTCTTTTTACATTTTTTAAGATATTTTTATCCTTTATTCCCACACTTACTACGAACTTTTCCAAATCTTATACTACTAAAATAAAATTTTATGTCAAAATATTTCTATATTCAAGAGAAATTTTAGGAGTCGAGTTCACGCACAGGCGCAGAATTCATTCCTATTCAAAACATTGTGGTTTTAGACCAGAATGACAACACGTTAAAACGTTTAGTGGATAATCATAATTAGAGTCTTAGACCATTCAGACGCACTGTGGGTTCGAAGATTCGTGGCCAGATCGGCAGCACGTGTTATCTAGTTTTGCTGGTCTTCAGTTCGAGTCTCGAAACTGAGAACTTTCTCAATATATTTTTCTTTTCTTTTTTTAAAGTTTTATTTTAGATATTTTTATCCTTTATTCCCACACTTACTACGAACTTTTCCAAATCTTATACTACTAAAATAAAATTTTATGTCAAAATATTTCTATATTCAAGAGAAATTTTAGGAGTCGAGTTCACGCACATGCGCAGAATTCATTCCTATTCAAAACATTGTGCTTTTAGACCAGAATGACACCACGTTAAAACTTTTAGTTGATAATCATAATGAGAGTCTTAGAAAATTCAGACGCGCTGCGGGTTCGAAGCTTCGTGGCCAGATCGGCAGCACGAGCCATCTAGTTTTGCTGTTCTTCAGTTCGAGTCTGGAAACTGAGAACTTTTTAAATATATTTTTCTTTCTTTTTTTTTAAGTTTTATTTTAGATATTTTTATCCTTTATTCCCACACTTACTACGAACTTTTCCAAATCTTATACTACTAAAATAAAATTTTATGTCAAAATATTTCTATATTCAAGAGAAATTTTAGGAGTCGAGTTCACGCACATGCGCAGAATTCATTCCTATTCAAAACATTGTGGTTTTAGACCAGAATGACACCACGATAAAACTTTTAGTGGATAATCATAATGAGAGTCTTAGACCATTTACACGCGCTGTAGGTACGAAGCTTCGTGGCCAGATCGGCAGCACGAGCCACCTAGTTTTGCTGGTCTTCAGTTCGAGTCTCGAAACTGAGAACTTTTTAGACATATTTTTCTTTTCTTTTTTTTAAAGTTTTATTTAAGATATTTTTATCCTTTATTCCCACACTTACTACGAACTTTTCCAAATCTTATACTACTAAAATAAAATTTTATGTCAAAATATTTCTATATTCAAGAGAAATTTTAGGAGTCGAGTTCACGCACATGCTCAGAATTCATTCCTATTCAAAACATTGTGCTTTTAGACCACAATGACACCACGTTAAAACTTTTAGTAGATAATCATAATGAGAGTCTTAGACCATTCAGACGCGCTGCGGGTACGAAGCTTCGTGGCCAGATCGGCAGCACGAGATATCTAGTTTTGCTGGTATTCAGTTCGAGTCTCGAAACTGAGAACTTTTTATATATATTTTTCTTTTCTTTTTTTTAAAGTTTTATTTAAGATATTTTTATCCTTTATTCCCACACTTACTACGAACTTTTCCAAATCTTATACTACTAAAATAAAATTTTATGTCAAAATATTTCTATATTCAAGAGAAATTTTAGGAGTCGCGTTCACGCACATGCGCAGAACTCATTCCTATTCAAAACATTGTGCTTTTAGACCACAATGACACCACGTTAAAACTTTTAGTTGATAATCATAATGAGAGTCTTAGACCATTCAGACGCGCTGCGGGTACGAAACTTCGTGGGCAGATCGGCAGCACGAGCCATCTAGTTTTGCTGGTCTTCAGTTCGAGTCTCGAAACTGAGAACTTTTTATACATATTTTTCTTTTCTTTTTTTTTAAAGTTTTATTTAAGATATTTTTATCCTTTATTCCCACACTTACTACGAACTTTTCCAAATATTATACTACTAAAATAAAATTTTATGTCAAAATATTTCTATATTCTAAAGAAATTTTAGGAGTCGAGTTCACGCACATGCCCAGAAATCATTCCTATTCAAAACATTGTGCTTTTAGACCAGAATGACACCACGTTAAAACTTTTAGTGGATAATCATAGTGAGAGTTTTAGACCATTCAGACGCGCTGCGGGTACGAAGCTTCGTGGCCAGATCGGCAGCACGAGCCATCTAGTTTTGCTGGTCTCCAGTTCGAGTCTCCAAACTGAGAACTTTTTCAATATATTTTTCTTTTCTTTTTTTTACATTTTTTTTAGATATTTTTTTCCTTTATTAACACACTTACTACGAACTTTTCCAAATCTTATACTACTAAAATAAAATTTTATGTCAAAATATTTGTATATTCAAGAGAAATTTTAGGAGTCGAGTTCATGCACATGCGCAGAATTCAGTCCTATTCAAAACATTGTGCTTTTAGACCAGAATGACACCACGTTAAAACTTTTAGTGGATAATCATAATGAGAGTCTTAGACCATTCAGACGCGCTGCGGGTACGAAGCTTCGTGGCCAGATCGGCAGCACAAGCCATCTAGTTTTGCTGGTCTTCAGTTCGAGTCTCGAAACTGAGAACTTTCTCAATATATTTTTCTTTTTGTTTTTTAAAGTTTTATTTCAGATATTTTTATCCTTTATTCCCACACTTACTACGAACTTTTCCAAATCTTATACTACTAAAATAAAATTTTATGTCAAAATATTTCTATATTCAAGAGAAATTTTAGGAGTCGAGTTCACGCACATGCGCAGAATTCATTCCTATTCAAAACATTGTGCTTTTAGACCAGAATGACACCACGTTACAACTTTTAGTGGATAATCATAGTGAGAGTTTTAGACCATTCAGACGCGCTGCGGGTACGAAGCTTCGTGGCCAGATCGGCAGCACAAGCCATCTAGTTTTGCTGGTCTTCAGTTCGAGTCTCGAAACTGAGAACTTTCTCAATATATTTTTCTTTTCTTTTTTTAAAGTTTTATTTTAGATATTTTTATCCTTTATTCCCACACTTACTACGAACTTTTCCAAATCTTATACTACTAAAATAAAATTTTATGTCAAAATATTTTTATATTCACAGAAATTTTAGGAGTCGAGTTCACGCACATGCGCAGAATTCATTCCTATTCAAAACATTGTGGTTTTAGACCAGAATGACACCACGTTAAAACTTTTAGTGGATAATCATAATGAGAGTCTTAGACCATTCAGACGCACTGTGGGTTCGAAGATTCGTGGCCAGATCGGCAGCACTTGCCATCTAGTTTTGCTGGTCTTCAGTTCGAGTCTCGAAACTGAGAACTTTTTAAATATATTTTTCTTTCCTTTTTTTAAAATTTTATTTTAGATATTTTTATCCTTTATTCCCACACTTACTACGAACTTTTCCAAATCTTATACTACTAAAATAAAATTTTATGTCAAAATATTTCTATATTCAAGAGAAATTTTAGGAGTCGAGTTCACGCACATGCGCAGAATTCATTCCTATTCAAAACATTGTGCTTTTAGACCAGAATGACACCACGTTAAAACTTTTAGTGGATAATCATAATGAGAGTCTTAGACCATTCAGACGCGCTGCGGGTAAGAAGCTTCGTGGTCAGATCGGCTGCACGAGCCATCTAGTTTTGCTGGTCTTCAGTTCGAGTCTCGAAACTGAGAACTTTTAAAATATATTTTTCTTTTATTTTTTTTACATTTTTTTTAGATATTTTTATCCTTTATTCCCACACTTACTACGAACTTTTCCAAATCTTATACTAGTAAAATAAAATTTCATGTCAAAATATTTCTATATTCAAGAGAAATTTTAGGAGTCGAGTTCACGCACATGCGCAGAATTCATTCCTATTCAAAACATTGTGCTTTTAGACCAGAATGACACCACGTTAAAACTTTTAGTGGATAATCATAATGAGAGTCTTAGACCATTCAGACGCGCTGCGGGCACGAAGCTTCGTGGCCAGATCGGCAGCACGAGCCATCTAGTTTTGCTGGTCTTCAGTTCGAGTCTCGAAACTGAGAACTTTTTAAATATATTTTTCTTTTCTTTTTTTTACATTTTTTAAAGATATTTTTATCCTTTATTCCCACACTTACTACGAACTTTTCCAAATCTTATACTACTAAAATAAAATTTTATGTCAAAATATTTCTATATTCAAGAGAAATTTTAGGAGTCGAGTTCACGCACATGCGCAGAATTCATTCCTATTCAAAATATTGTGCTTTTAGACCAGAATGACACCACGTTAAAACTTTTAGTGGATAATCATAATGAGAGTTTAGACCATTCAGACGCGCTGTGGGTACGAAGCTTCGTGGCCAGATCGGCAGCACGAGCCATCTAGTTTTGCTGGTCTTCAGTTCGAGTCTCGAAACTGAGAACTTTTTAAATATATTTTTCTTTTCTTTTTTTTACATTTTTTTAAGATATTTTTATCCTTTATTCCCACACTTACTACGAACTTTTCCAAATCTTATACTACTAAAATAAAATTTTATGTCAAAATATTTCTATATTCAAGAGAAATTTTAGGAGTCGAGTTCACGCACATGCGCAGAATTCATTCCTATTCAAAACATTGTGCTTTTAGACCAGAATGACACCACGTTAAAACTTTTAGTGGATAATCATAATGAGAGTCTTAGACCATTCAGACGCGCTGCGGGTACGAAGCTTCGTGGTCAGATCGGCTGCACGAGCCATCTAGTTTTGCTGGTCTTCAGTTCGAGTCTCGAAACTGAGAACTTTTAAAATATATTTTTCTTTTATTTTTTTTACATTTTTTTTAGATATTTTTATCCTTTATTCCCACACTTACTACGAACTTTTCCAAATCTTATACTAGTAAAATAAAATTTCATGTCAAAATATTTCTATATTCAAGAGAAATTTTAGGAGTCGAGTTCACGCACATGCGCAGAATTCATTCCTATTCAAAACATTGTGCTTTTATACCAGAATGACACCACGTTAAAACTTTTAGTGGATAATCATAATGAGAGTCTTAGACCATTCAGACGCGCTGCGGGCACGAAGCTTCGTGGCCAGATCGGCAGCACGAGCCATCTAGTTTTGCTGGTCTTCAGTTCGAGTCTCGAAACTGAGAACTTTTTAAATATATTTTTCTTTTCTTTTTTTTACATTTTTTTTAAGATATTTTTATCCTTTATTCCCACACTTACTACGAACTTTTCCAAATCTTATACTACTAAAATAAAATTTTATGTCAAAATATTTCTATATTCAAGAGAAATTTTAGGAGTCGAGTTCACGCACATGCGCAGAATTCATTCCTATTCAAAATATTGTGCTTTTAGACCAGAATGACACCACGTTAAAACTTTTAGTGGATAATCATAATGAGAGTCTTAGACCATTCAGACGCGCTGCGGGCACGAAGCTTCGTGGCCAGATCGGCAGCACGAGCCATCTAGTTTTGCTGGTCTTCAGTTCGAGTCTCGAAACTGAGAACTTTTTAAATATATTTTTCTTTTATTTTTTTTACATTTTTTTAAGATATTTTTATCCTTTATTCCCACACTTACTACGAACTTTTCCAAATCTTATACTACTAAAATAAAATTTTATGTCAAAATATTTCTATATTCAAGAGAAATTTTAGGAGTCGAGTTCACGCACATGCGCAGAATTCATTCCTATTCAAAACATTGTGCTTTTAGACCAGAATGACACCACGTTAAAACTTTTAGTGGATAATCATAATGAGAGTGTTAGACCATTCAGACGCGCTGCGGGCACGAAGCTTCGTGGCCAGATCGGCAGCACGAGCCATCTAGTTTTGCTGGTCTTCAGTTCGAGTCTCGAAACTGAGAACTTTTTAAATATATTTTTCTTTTCTTTTTTTTACATTTTTTTTAAGATTTTTTTATCCTTTATTCCCACACTTACTACGAACTTTTCCAAATCTTATACTACTAAAATAAAATTTTATGTCAAAATATTTCTATATTCAAGAGAAATTTTAGGAGTCGAGTTCACGCACATGCGCAGAATTCATTCCTATTCAAAACATTGTGCTTTTAGACCAGAATGACACCACGTTAAAACTTTTAGTGGATAATCATAATGAGAGTCTTAGACCATTCAGACGCGCTGCGGGCACGAAGCTTCGTGGCCAGATCGGCAGCACGAGCCATCTAGTTTTGCTGGTCTTCAGTTCGAGTCTCGAAACTGAGAACTTTTTAAATATATTTTTCTTTTCTTTTTTTTACATTTTTTTAAGATATTTTTATCCTTTATTCCCACACTTACTACGAACTTTTCCAAATCTTATACTAGTAAAATAAAATTTCATGTCAAAATATTTCTATATTCAAGAGAAATTTTAGGAGTCGAGTTCACGCACATGCGCAGAATTCATTCCTATTCAAAACATTGTGCTTTTAGACCAGAATGACACCACGTTAAAACTTTTAGTGGATAATCATAATGAGAGTCTTAGACCATTCAGACGCGCTGCGGGCACGAAGCTTCGTGGCCAGCTCGGCAGCACGATCGATCTAGTTTTGAAGGTCTTCAGTTCGAGTCTCGAAACTGAGAACTTTTTAAATATATTTTTCTTTTCTTTTTTTTACATTTTTTTTAGATATTTTTATCTTTTATTCCCACACTTACTACGAACTTTTCCAAATCTTATACTACTAAAATAAAATTTTATGTCAAAATATTTCTATATTCAAAAGAAATTTTAGGAGTCGAGTTCACGCACATGCGCAGAATTCATTCCTATTCAAAACATTGTGCGTTTAGACCAGAATGACACCACGTTAAAACTTTTAGTGGATAATCATAATGAGAGTCTTAGACCATTCAGACGCGCTGCGGGTACGAAGCTTCGTGGCCAGATCGGCAGCACGAGCCATCTAGTTTTGCTGGTCTTCAGTTCGAGTCTCGAAACTGAGAACTTTTTAAATATATTTTTCTTTTCTTTTTTTTACATTTTTTTTAGATATTTTTATCTTTTATTCCCACACTTACTACGAACTTTTCCAAATCTTATACTACTAAAATAAAATTTTATGTCAAAATATTTCTATATTCAAAAGAAATTTTAGGAGTCGAGTTCACGCACATGCGCAGAATTCATTCCTATTCAAAACATTGTGCGTTTAGACCAGAATGACACCACGTTAAAACTTTTAGTGGATAATCATAATGAGAGTCTTAGACCATTCAGACGCGCTGCGGGTACGATGCTTCGTGGCCAGATCGGCAGCACGAGCCATCTAGTTTTGCTGGTCTTCAGTTCGAGTCTCGAAACTAAGAACTTTTTAAATATATTTTTCTTTCCTTTTTTTTACATTTTTTTTAGATATTTTTATCCTTTATTCCCACACTTACTACGAACTTTTCCAAAACTTATACTACTAAAATAAAATTTTATGTCAAAATATTTCTATATTCATGAGAAATTTTAGGAGTCGAGTTCACGCACATGCGCAGAATTCATTCCTATTCAAAACATTGTGCTTTTAGACCAGAATGACACAAAGTTAAAACTTTTAGTGGATAATCATAATGAGAGTCTTAGACCATTCACACGCGCTGTGGGTACGAAGCTTCGTGGCCAGATCGGCAGCACGAGCCATCTAGTTTTGCTAGTCTTCAGTTCGAGTCTCGAAACTGAGAACTTTTTAAATATATTTTTCTTTTCTTTTTTTTACATTTTTTTAAGATATTTTTATCCTTTATTCCCACACTTACTACGAACTTTTCCAAATCTTATACTACTAAAATAAAATTTTATGTCAAAATATTTCTATATTCAAGAGAAATTTTAGGAGTCGAGTTCACGCACATGCGCAGAATTCATTCCTATTCAAAACATTGTGCTTTTAGACCAGAATGACACCACATTAAAACTTTTAGTGGATAATCATAATGAGAGTTTAGACCATTCAGACGCGCTGTGGGTACGAAGCTTCGTGGCCAGATCGGCAGCACGAGCCATCTAGTTTTGCTGGTCTTCAGTTCGAGTCTCGAAACTGAGAACTTTTTAAATATATTTTTCTTTTCTTTTTTTTACATTTTTTTAAGATATTTTTATCCTTTATTCCCACACTTACTACGAACTTTTCCAAATCTTATACTACTAAAATAAAATTTTATGTCAAAATATTTCTATATTCAAGAGAAATTTTAGGAGTCGAGTTCACGCACATGCGCAGAATTCATTCCTATTCAAAACATTGTGCTTTTAGACCAGAATGACACCACGTTAAAACTTTTAGTGGATAATCATAATGAGAGTCTTAGACCATTCAGACGCGCTGCGGGCACGAAGCTTCGTGTCCAGATCGGCAGCACGAGCCATCTAGTTTTGAAGGTCTTCAGTTCGAGTCTCGAAACTGAGAACATTTTAAATATATTTTTCTTTTCTTTTTTTTACATTTTTTTTAGATATTTTTATCTTTTATTCCCACACTTACTACGAACTTTTCCAAATCTTATACTACTAAAATAAAATTTTATGTCAAAATATTTCTATATTCAAAAGAAATTTTAGGAGTCGAGTTCACGCACATGCGCAGAATTCATTCCTATTCAAAACATTGTGCGTTTAGACCAGAATGACACCACGTTAAAACTTTTAGTGGATAATCATAATGAGAGTCTTAGACCATTCAGACGCGCTGCGGGTACGATGCTTCGTGGCCAGATCGGCAGCACGAGCCATCTAGTTTTGCTGGTCTTCAGTTCGAGTATGGAAACTGAGAACTTTCTCAATATATTTTTCTTTTCTTTTTTCAAAGTTTTATTTTAGATATTTTTATCCTTTATTCCCACACTTACTACGAACTTTTCCAAATCTTATACTACTAAAATAAAATTTTATGTCAAAATATTTCTATATTCAAGAGAAATTTTAGGAGTCGAGTTCACGCACATGCGCAGAATTCATTCCTATTCAAAACATTGTGCTTTTAGACCAGAATGACACCACGTTAAAACTTTTAGTGTATAATCATAATGAGAGTCTTAGACCATTCAGACGCGCTGCGGGTACGAAGCTTCGTGGCCAGATCGGCAGCACGAGCCATATAGTTTTGCTGGTCTTCAGTTCGAGTATGGAAACTGAGAACTTTCTCAATATATTTTTCTTTTCTTTTTTCAAAGTTTTATTTTAGATATTTTTATCCTTTATTCCCACACTTACTACGAACTTTTCCATATCTTATACTACTAAAATAAAATTTTATGTCAAAATATTTCTATATTCAAAAGAAATTTTAGGAGTCGAGTTCACGCACATGCCCAGAAATCATTCCTATTCAAAACATTGTGCTTTTAGACCAGAATGACACCACGTTAAAACTTTTAGTGGATAATCATAATGAGAGTCTTAGACCATTCAGACGCGCTGCGGGTACGAAGCTTCGGGGCCAGATTGGCAGCACGAGCCATCTAGTTTTGCTGGTCTCCAGTTCGAGTCTCCAAACTGAGAACTTTTTCAATATATTTTTCTTTTCTTTTTTTTACATTTGTTTTAGATATTTTTATCCTTTATTAACACACTTACTACGAACCTTTCCAAATCTTATACTACTAAAATAAAATTTTATGTCAAAATATTTGTATATTCAAGAGAAATTTTAGGAGTCGAGTTCATGCACATGCGCAGAATTCAGTCCTATTCAAAACATTGTGCTTTTAGACCAGAATGACACCACGTTAAAACTTTTAGTGGATAATCATAATGAGAGTCTTAGACCATTCAGACGCGCTGTGGGTACGAAGCTTCGTGGCCAGATCGGCAGCACGAGCCATCTAGTTTTGCTGGTCTTCAGTTCGAGTCTCGAAACTGAGATCTTTTTAAATATATTTTTCTTTTATTTATTTTACATTTTTTTTAGATATTTTTATCCTTTATTCCCACACTTACTACGAACTTTTCCAAATCTTATACTAGTAAAATAAAATTTTATGTCAAAATATTTCTATATTCAAGAGAAATTTTAGGAGTCGAGTTCACGCACATGCGCAGAATTCATTCCTATTCAAAACATTGTGCTTTTAGACCAGAATGACACCACGTTAAAACTTTTAGTGGATAATCATAATGAGAGTCTTAGACCATTCAGACGCGCTGCGGGCACGAAGCTTCGTGGCCAGATCGGCAGCACGAGAAATCTAATTTTCCTGGTTTCCTGGTCTTCAGTTCGAGTCTCGAAACTGAGAACTTTTTCGATATATTTTTCTTTTCTTTTTTTTACATTTTTTTAGATATTTTTATCCTTTATTCCCACACTTACTACGAACTTTTCCAAATCTTATACTACTAAAATAAAATTTTATGTCAAAATATTTCTTTATTCAAGAGAAATTTTAGGAGTCGAGTTCACGCACATGCGCAGAATTCATTCCTATTCAAAACATTGTGCTTTTAGACCAGAATGACACCACGTTAAAACTTTTAGTGGATAATCATAATGAGAGTCTTAGACCATTCAGACGCGCTGCGGGTACGATGCTTCGTGGCCAGATCGGCAGCACGAGCCATCTAGTTTTGCTGGTCTTCAGTTCGAGTCTCGAAACTGAGAACTTTTTAAATATATTTTTCTTTTCTTTTTTTTACATTTTTTTTAGATATTTTTATCCTTTATTCCCACACTTACTACGAACTTTTCCAAATCTTATACTACTAAAATAAAATTTTATGTCAAAATATTTGTATATTCAAGAGAAATTTTAGGAGTCGAGTTCATGCACATGCGCAGAATTCAGTCCTATTCAAAACATTGTGGTTTTAGACCAGAATGACACCACGTTAAAACTTTTAGTGGATATTCATAATGAGAGTCTTAGACCATTCAGACGCGCTGTGGGTACGAAGCTTCGTGGCCAGATCGGCAGCACGAGCCATCTAGTTTTGCTGGTCTTCAGTTCGAGTCTCGAAACTGAGAACTTTTTAAATATATTTTTCTTTTCTTTTTTTTACATTCTTTAAAGATATTTTTATCCTTTATTCCCACACTTACTACGAACTTTTCCAAATCTTATACTACTAAAATAAAATTTTATGTCAAAATATTTCTATATTCAAGAGAAATTTTAGGAGTCGAGTTCACGCACATGCGCAGAATTCATTCCTATTCAAAACATTGTGCGTTTAGACCAGAATGACACCACGTTAAAACTTTTAGTGGATAATCATAATGAGAGTCTTAGACTATTCAGACGCGCTGCGGGCACGAAGCTTCGTGGCCAGATCGGCAGCACGAGCCATCTAGTTTTGAAGGTCTTCAGTTCGAGTCTCGAAACTGAGAACTTCTTAAATATATTTTTCTTTTCTTTTCTTTACATTTTTTTTAGATATTTTTATCCTTTATTCCCAAACTTACTACGAACTTTTCCAAATCTTATACTACTAAAATAAAATTTTATGTCAAAATATTTCTATATTCAAGAGAAATTTTAGGAGTCGAGTTCACGCACATGCGCAGAATTCATTCCTATTCAAAACATTGTGCTTTTAGACCAGAATGACACCACGTTAAAACTTTTAGTGGATAATCATAATGAGAGTCTTAGACCATTCAGACGCGCTGCGGGTACGAAGCTTCGTCGCCAGATCGGCAGCACGAGCCATCTAGTTTTGCTGGTCTTCAGTTCGAGTCTCGAAACTGAGAACTTTTTAAATATATTTTTCTTTTCTTTTTTTTACATTTTTTTTAGATATTTTTATCCTTTATTCCCACACTTACTACGAGTTTTTCCAAATCTTATACTAGTAAAATAAAATTTCATGTCAAAATATTTCTATATTCAAGAGAAATTTTAGGAGTCGAGTTCACGCACATGCGCAGAATTCATTCCTATTCAAAACATTGTGCTTTTAGACCAGAATGACACCACGTTAAAACGTTTAGTGGATAATCATAATGAGAGTCTTAGACCATTCAGACGCGCTGCGAGTACGATGCTTCGTGGCCAGATCGGCAGCACGAGCCATCTAGTTTTGCTGGTCTTCAGTTCGAGTCTCGAAACTGAGAACTTTTTAAATATATTTTTCTTTTCTTTTTTTTACATTTTTTTTAGATATTTTTATCCTTTATTCCCACACTTACTACGAACTTTTCCAAATCTTATACTACTAAAATAAAATTTTATGTCAAAATATTTGTATATTCAAGAGAAATTTTAGGAGTCGAGTTCATGCACATGCGCAGAATTCAGTCCTATTCAAAACATTGTGGTTTTAGACCAGAATGACACCACGTTAAAACTTTTAGTGGATATTCATAATGAGAGTCTTAGACCATTCAGACGCGCTGTGGGTACGAAGCTTCGTGGCCAGATCGGCAGCACGAGCCATCTAGTTTTGCTGGTCTTCAGTTCGAGTCTCGAAACTGAGAACTTTTTAAATATATTTTTCTTTTCTTTTTTTTACATTCTTTAAAGATATTTTTATCCTTTATTCCCACACTTACTACGAACTTTTCCAAATCTTATACTACTAAAATAAAATTTTATGTCAAAATATTTCTATATTCAAGAGAAATTTTAGGAGTCGAGTTCACGCACATGCGCAGAATTCATTCCTATTCAAAACATTGTGCGTTTAGACCAGAATGACACCACGTTAAAACTTTTAGTGGATAATCATAATGAGAGTCTTAGACTATTCAGACGCGCTGCGGGCACGAAGCTTCGTGGCCAGATCGGCAGCACGAGCCATCTAGTTTTGAAGGTCTTCAGTTCGAGTCTCGAAACTGAGAACTTCTTAAATATATTTTTCTTTTCTTTTCTTTACATTTTTTTTAGATATTTTTATCCTTTATTCCCAAACTTACTACGAACTTTTCCAAATCTTATACTACTAAAATAAAATTTTATGTCAAAATATTTCTATATTCAAGAGAAATTTTAGGAGTCGAGTTCACGCACATGCGCAGAATTCATTCCTATTCAAAACATTGTGCTTTTAGACCAGAATGACACCACGTTAAAACTTTTAGTGGATAATCATAATGAGAGTCTTAGACCATTCAGACGCGCTGCGGGTACGAAGCTTCGTCGCCAGATCGGCAGCACGAGCCATCTAGTTTTGCTGGTCTTCAGTTCGAGTCTCGAAACTGAGAACTTTTTAAATATATTTTTCTTTTCTTTTTTTTACATTTTTTTTAGATATTTTTATCCTTTATTCCCACACTTACTACGAGTTTTTCCAAATCTTATACTAGTAAAATAAAATTTCATGTCAAAATATTTCTATATTCAAGAGAAATTTTAGGAGTCGAGTTCACGCACATGCGCAGAATTCATTCCTATTCAAAACATTGTGCTTTTAGACCAGAATGACACCACGTTAAAACGTTTAGTGGATAATCATAATGAGAGTCTTAGACCATTCAGACGCGCTGCGAGTACGAAGCTTCGTGGTAAGATCGGCAGCACGAGCTATCTAGTTTTGCTGGTCTTCAGTTCGAGTCTCGAAACTGAGAACTTTTTAAATATATTTTTCTTTTCTTTTTTTTACATTTTTTTTAGATATTTTTATCCTTTATTCCCACACTTACTACGAGTTTTTCCAAATCTTATACTACTAAAATAAAATTTTATGTCAAAATATTTCTATATTCAAAAGAAATTTTAGGAGTCGAGTTCACGCACATGCCCAGAAATCATTCCTATTCAAAATATTGTGCTTTTAGACCAGAATGACACCACGTTAAAACTTTTAGTGGATAATCATAATGAGAGTCTTAGACCATTCAGACGCGCTGCGGGTACGAAGCTTCGGGGCCAGATCGGCAGCACGAGCCATCTAGTTTTGCTGGTCTCCAGTTCGAGTCTCCAAACTGAGAACTTTTTCAATATATTTTTCTTTTCTTTTTTTTATATTTGTTTTAGATATTTTTATCCTTTATTAACACACTTACTACGAACCTTTCCAAATCTTATACTACTAAAATAAAATTTTATGTCAAAATATTTGTATATTCAAGAGAAATTTTAGGAGTCGAGTTCATGCACATGCGCAGAATTCAGTCCTATTCAAAACATTGTGCTTTTAGACCAGAATGACACCACGTTAAAACTTTTAGTGGATAATCATAATGAGAGTCTTAGACCATTCAGACGCGCTGTGGGTACGAAGCTTCGTGGCCAGATCGGCAGCACGAGCCATCTAGTTTTGCTGGTCTTCAGTTCGAGTCTCGAAACTGAGAACTTTTTAAATATATTTTTCTTTTATTTATTTTACATTTTTTTTAGATATTTTTATCCTTTATTCCCACACTTACTACGAACTTTTCCAAATCTTATACTCGTAAAATAAAATTTTATGTCAAAATATTTCTATATTCAAGAGAAATTTTAGGAGTCGAGTTCACGCACATGCGCAGAATTCATTCCTATTCAAAACATTGTGCTTTTAGACCAGAATGACACCACGTTAAAACTTTTAGTGGATAATCATAATGAGAGTCTTAGACCATTCAGACGCGCTGCGGGCCCGAAGCTTCGTGGCCAGATCGGCAGCACGAGAAATCTAATTTTGCTGGTCTTCAGTTCGAGTCTCGAAACTGAGAACTTTTTAAATATATTTTTCTTTTCTTTTTTTTACATTTTTTTTAGATATTTTTATCCTTTATTCCCACACTTACTACGAGTTTTTCCAAATCTTATACTACTAAAATAAAATTTTATGTCAAAATATTTCTATATTCAAAAGAAATTTTAGGAGTCGAGTTCACGCACATGCCCAGAAATCATTCCTATTCAAAATATTGTGCTTTTAGACCAGAATGACACCACGTTAAAACTTTTAGTGGATAATCATAATGAGAGTCTTAGACCATTCAGACGCGCTGCGGGTACGAAGCTTCGGGGCCAGATCGGCAGCACGAGCCATCTAGTTTTGCTGGTCTCCAGTTCGAGTCTCCAAACTGAGAACTTTTTCAATATATTTTTCTTTTCTTTTTTTTATATTTGTTTTAGATATTTTTATCCTTTATTAACACACTTACTACGAACCTTTCCAAATCTTATACTACTAAAATAAAATTTTATGTCAAAATATTTGTATATTCAAGAGAAATTTTAGGAGTCGAGTTCATGCACATGCGCAGAATTCAGTCCTATTCAAAACATTGTGCTTTTAGACCAGAATGACACCACGTTAAAACTTTTAGTGGATAATCATAATGAGAGTCTTAGACCATTCAGACGCGCTGTGGGTACGAAGCTTCGTGGCCAGATCGGCAGCACGAGCCATCTAGTTTTGCTGGTCTTCAGTTCGAGTCTCGAAACTGAGAACTTTTTAAATATATTTTTCTTTTATTTATTTTACATTTTTTTTAGATATTTTTATCCTTTATTCCCACACTTACTACGAACTTTTCCAAATCTTATACTAGTAAAATAAAATTTTATGTCAAAATATTTCTATATTCAAGAGAAATTTTAGGAGTCGAGTTCACGCACATGCGCAGAATTCATTCCTATTCAAAACATTGTGCTTTTAGACCAGAATGACACCACGTTAAAACTTTTAGTGGATAATCATAATGAGAGTCTTAGACCATTCAGACGCGCTGCGGGCCCGAAGCTTCGTGGCCAGATCGGCAGCACGAGAAATCTAATTTTGCTGGTCTTCAGTTCGAGTCTCGAAACTGAGAACTTTTTAAATATATTTTTCTTTTCTTTTTTTTACATTTTTTTTAGATATTTTTATCCTTTATTCCCACATTTACTACGAGTTTTTCCAAATCTTATACTACTAAAATAAAATTTTATGTCAAAATATTTCTATATTCAAAAGAAATTTTAGGAGTCGAGTTCACGCACATGCCCAGAAATCATTCCTATTCAAAATATTGTGCTTTTAGACCAGAATGACACCACGTTAAAACTTTTTGTGGATAATCATAATGAGAGTCTTAGACCATTCAGACGCGCTGCGGGTACGACGCTTCGGGGCCAGATCGGCAGCACGAGCCATCTAGTTTTGCTGGTCTCCAGTTCGAGTCTCCAAACTGAGAACTTTTTCAATATATTTTTCTTTTCTTTTTTTTATATTTGTTTTAGATATTTTTATCCTTTATTAACACACTTACTACGAACCTTTCCAAATCTTATACTACTAAAATAAAATTTTATGTCAAAATATTTGTATATTCAAGAGAAATTTTAGGAGTCGAGTTCATGCACATGCGCAGAATTCAGTCCTATTCAAAACATTGTGCTTTTAGACCAGAATGACACCACGTTAAAACTTTTAGTGGATAATCATAATGAGAGTCTTAGACCATTCAGACGCGCTGTGGGTACGAAGCTTCGTGGCCAGATCGGCAGCACGAGCCATCTAGTTTTGCTGGTCTTCAGTTCGAGTCTCGAAACTGAGAACTTTTTAAATATATTTTTCTTTTATTTATTTTACATTTTTTTTAGATATTTTTATCCTTTATTCCCACACTTACTACGAACTTTTCCAAATCTTATACTAGTAAAATAAAATTTTATGTCAAAATATTTCTATATTCAAGAGAAATTTTAGGAGTCGAGTTCACGCACATGCGCAGAATTCATTCCTATTCAAAACATTGTGCTTTTAGACCAGAATGACACCACGTTAAAACTTTTAGTGGATAATCATAATGAGAGTCTTAGACCATTCAGACGCGCTGCGGGCCCGAAGCTTCGTGGCCAGATCGGCAGCACGAGAAATCTAATTTTGCTGGTCTTCAGTTCGAGTCTCGAAACTGAGAACTTTTTAAATATATTTTTCTTTTCTTTTTTTTACATTTTTTTTAGATATTTTTATCCTTTATTCCCACACTTACTACGAGTTTTTCCAAATCTTATACTACTAAAATAAAATTTTATGTCAAAATATTTCTATATTCAAGAGAAATTTTAGGAGTCGAGTTCACGCACATGCGCAGAATTCATTCCTATTTAAAACATTGTGCTTTTAGACCAGAATGACACCACGTTAAAACGTTTAGTGGATAATCATAATGAGAGTCTTAGACCATTCATACGCGCTGCGTATACGAAGCTTCGTGGCCATATCGGCAGCACGAGCCATCTAGTTTTGCTGGTCTTCAGTTCGAGTCTCGAAACTGAGAACTTTTTAAATATATTTTTCTTTTCTTTTTTTTACATTTTTTTTTAGATATTTTTATCCTTTGTTCCCACACTTACTACGAACCTTTCCAAATCTTGTACTACTAAAATAAAATTTTATGTCAAAATATTTCTATATTCAAGAGAAATTTTAGGAGTCGTGTTCACGCATATGCGTAGAATTCATTCCTATTCAAAACATTGTGCTTTTAGACAAGAATGACACCACGTTAAAACTTTTAGTGGATAATCATAATGAGAGTCTTAGAATATTCAGACGCGCTCCGGGTACGAAGCTTCGTGGCCAGATCGGCAGCACGAGCCATCTAGTTTTGCTGGTCTTCAGTTCGAGTCTCGAAACTGAGAACTTTTTAAATATATTTTTCTTTTCTTTTTTTTACATTTTTTAAGATACTTTTATCCTTTATTCCCACACTTACTACGAACTTTTCCAAATCTTATACTACTAAAATAAAATTTTATGTCAAAATATTTCTATATTCAAGAGAAATTTTAGGAGTCGAGTTCACGCACATGCGCAGAATTCATTCCTATTCAAAACATTGTGCTTTTAGACCAGAATGACACCACGTTAAAACTTTTAGTGGATAATCATGAGAGTCTTAGACCATTCAGACGCGCTGCGGGTACGAAGCTTCGTGGCCAGATCGGCAGCACGAGCCATCTAGTTTTGCTGGTCTTCAGTTCGAGTCTCGAAACTGAGAACTTTTTAAATATATTTTTCTTTTCTTTTTTTTATTTTTTTTAGATATTTTTATCCTTTATTCCCACACTTACTACGAACTTTTCCAAATCTAATACTACTAAAATAAAATTTTATGTCAAAATATTTCTATATTCAAGAGAAATTTTAGGAGTCTAGTTCACGCACATGCGCAGAATTCATTCCTATTCAAAACATTGTGCTTTTAGACCAGAATGACACCAAGGTTAAAACTTTTAGTGGATAATCATAATGAGAGTCTTAGACCATTCAGACGCGCTGCGGGTACGAAGCTTCGTGGCCAGATCGGCACCACGAGCCATCTAGTTTTGCTGGTCATCAGTTCGAGTCTCGAAACTGAGAACTTTTTAAATTAATTTTTCTTTTCTATTTTTTACATTTTTTTTAGATATTTTTATCCTTTATTCCCACACTTACTACGAACTTTTCCAAATCTTATACTACTAAAATAAAATTTTATGTCAAAATATTTCTATATTCAAGAGAAATTTTAGGAGTCGTGTTCACGCATATGCGCAGAATTCATTTCTATTCAAAACATTGTGCTTTTAGACAAGAATGACACCACTTTAAAACTTTTAGTGGATAATCATAATGAGAGTCTTAGAATATTCAGACGCGCTCCGGGTACGAAGCTTCGTGGCCAGATCGGCAGCACGAGCCATCTAGTTTTGCTGGTCTTCAGTTCGAGTCTCGAAACTGAGAACTTTTTAAATATATTTTTCTTTTCTTTTTTTTACATTTTTTTAAGATACTTTTATCCTTTATTCCCACACTTACTACGAACTTTTCCAAATCTTATACTACTAAAATAAAATTTTATGTCAAAATATTTCTATATTCAAGAGAAATTTTAGGAGTCGAGTTCACGCACATGCGCAGAATTCATTCCCATTCAAAACATTGTGCTTTTAGACCAGAATGACACCAAGGTTAAAACTTTTAGTGGATAATCATAATGAGAGTCTTAGACCATTCAGACGCGCTCCGGGTACGAAGCTTCGTGGCCAGATCGGCAGCACGAGCCATCTAGTTTTGCTGGTCTTCAGTTCGAGTCTCGAAACTGAGAACTTTTTAAATATATTTTTCTTTTCTTTTTTTTATTTTTTTTAGATATTTTTATCCTTTATTCCCAAACTTACTACGAACTTTTCCAAATCTAATACTACTAAAATAAAATTTTATGTCAAAATATTTCTATATTCAAGAGAAATTTTAGGAGTCTAGTTCACGCACATGCGCAGAATTCATTCCTATTCAAAACATTGTGCTTTTAGACCAGAATGACACCACGTTAAAACTTTTAGTGGATAATCATAATGAGAGTCTTAGACCATTCAGACGCGTTGCGGGTACGATGCTTCGAGGACAGACCGGCAGCACGAGCCATCTAGTTTTGCTGGTCTTCAGTTCGAGTCTCGAAACTGAGAACTTTTTAAATAGATTTTTCTTTTCTTTTTTTTACATTTTTTTTAGATATTTTTATCCTTTATTCCCACACTTACTACGAACTTTTCCAAATCTTATACTACTAAAATAAAATTTTATGGCAAAATATTTCTATATTCAAGAGAAATTTTAGGAGTCGAGTTCACGCACATGCGCAGAATTCATTCCTATTCAAAACATTGTGCTTTTAGACCAGAATGACACCACGATAAAACTTTTAGTGGATAATCATGAGAGTCTTAGACCATTCAGACGCGCTGCGGGTACGAAGCTTCGTGGCCAGATCGGCAGCACGAGCCATCTAGTTTTGCTGGTCTTCAGTTCGAGTCTCGAAACTGAGAACTTTTTAAATATATTTTTCTTTGCTTTTTTTTATTTTTTTTAGATATTTTTATCCTTTATTCCCACACTTACTACGAACTTTTCCAAATCTAATACTACTAAAATAAAATTTTATGTCAAAATATTTCTATATTCAAGAGAAATTTTAGGAGTCTAGTTCACGCACATGCGCAGAATTCATTCCTATTCAAAACATTGTGCTTTTAGACCAGAATGACACCAAGGTTAAAACTTTTAGTGGATAATCATAATGAGAGTCTTAGACCATTCAGACGCGCTGCGGGTACGAAGCTTCGTGGCCAGATCGGCACCACGAGCCATCTAGTTTTGCTGGTCATCAGTTCGAGTCTCGAAACTGAGAACTTTTTAAATTAATTTTTCTTTTCTTTTTTTTACATTTTTTTTAGATATTTTTATCCTTTATTCCCACACTTACTACGAACTTTTCCAAATCTTATACTACTAAAATAAAATTTTATGTCAAAATATTTCTATATTCAAGAGAAATTTTAGGAGTCGTGTTCACGCATATGCGCAGAATTCATTTCTATTCAAAACATTGTGCTTTTAGACAAGAATGACACCACGTTAAAACTTTTAGTGGATAATCATAATGAGAGTCTTAGAATATTCAGACGCGCTCCGGGTACGAAGCTTCGTGGCCAGATCGGCAGCACGAGCCATCTAGTTTTGCTGGTCTTCAGTTCGAGTCTCGAAACTGAGAACTTTTTAAATATATTTTTCTTTTCTTTTTTTTATTTTTTTTAGATATTTTTATCCTTTATTCCCACACTTACTACGAACTTTTCCAAATCTAATACTACTAAAATAAAATTTTATGTCAAAATATTTCTATATTCAAGAGAAATTTTAGGAATCTAGTTCACGCACATGCGCAGAATTCATTCCTATTCAAAACATTGTGCTCTTAGACCAGAATGACACCACGTTAAAACTTTTAGTGGATAATCATAATGAGAGTCTTAGACCATTCAGACGCGTTGCGGGTACGATGCTTCGAGGACAGACCGGCAGCACGAGCCATCTAGTTTTGCTGGTCTTCAGTTCGAGTCTCGAAACTGAGAACTTTTTAAATAGATTTTTCTTTTCTTTTTTTTACATTTTTTTTAGATATTTTTATCCTTTATTCCCACACTTACTACGAACTTTTCCAAATCTTATAATACTAAAACAAAATTTTATGTCAAAATATTTCTATATTCAAGAGAAATTTTAGGAGTCTAGTTCACGCACATGCGCAGAATTCATTCCTATTCAAAACATTGTGCTTTTAGACCAGAATGACACCACGTTAAAACTTTTAGTGGATAATCATAATGAGAGTCTTAGACCATTCAGACGCGTTGCGGGTACGATGCTTCGTGGCCAGACCGGCAGCACGAGCCATCTAGTTTTTCTGGTCTTCAGTTCGAGTCTCGAAACTGAGAACTTTTTAAATATATTTTTCTTTTCTTTTTTTTACATTTTTTTTAGATATTTTTATCCTTTATTCCCACACTTACTACGACCTTTTCCAAATCTTATAATACTAAAATAAAATTTTATGTCAAAATATTTCTATATTCAAGAGAAATTTTAGGAGTCGAGTTCACGCACATGCGCAGAATTCATTCCTATTCAAAACATTGTGCTTTTAGACCAGAATGACACCACGTTAAGACTTTTAGTGGATAATAATAATGAGAGTCTTAGACCATTCAGACGCACTGCGGGTACGAAGCTTCGTGGCCAGATCGGCAGCACGAGCCATCTAGTTTTGCTGGTCTTCAGTTCGAGTCTCGAAACTGAGAACTTTTTAAATATATTTTTCTTTTCTTTTTTTACATTTTTGTTAGATATTTTTATCCTTTATTCCCACATTTACTACGAACTTTTCCAAATCTTATACTACTAAAATAAAATTTTATGGCAAAATATTTCTATATTAAAGAGAAATTTAGGAGTCGAGTTCACGCACATGCGCAGAATTCATTCCTATTCAAAACATTGTGCTTTTAGACCAGAATGACACCACGTTAAAACTTTTAGTGATTAATCATAATGAGAGTCTTAGACCATTCAGACGCTCTGCGGGTACGAAGCTTCGTGGCCAGATCGGCAGCACGAGCCATCTAGTTTTGCTGGTCTTCAGTTCGAGTCTCGAAACTGAGAACTTTTTAAATATATTTTTCTTTTCTTTTTTTTACATTTTTTTTAGATATTTTTATCCTTTATTCCCACATTTACTACGAACTTTTCCAAATCTTATACTACTAAAATAAAATTTTATGTCAAAATATTTCTATATTAAAGAGAAATTTTAGGAGTCGAGTTCAAGCACATGCGCAGAATTCATTCCTATTCAAAACATTGTGCTTTTAGACCAGAATGACACCACGTTAAAACTTTTAGTGGATAATCATAATGAGAGTCTTAGACCATTCAGACGCTCTGGGGGTACGAAGCTTCGTGGCAAGATCGGCAGCACGAGCCATCTAGTTTTTCTGGTCTTCAGTTCGAGTCTCGAAACTGAGAACTTTTTAAATACATTTTTCTTTTCTTTTTTTTACATTTTTTTTAGATATTTTTATCCTTTATTCCCACACTTACTACGAACTTTTCCAAAACTTATACTACTAAAATAAAATTTTATGTCAAAATATTTCTATATTCAAGAGAAATTTTAGGAGTCGAGTTCACGCACATGCGCAGAATTCATTCCTATTCAAAACATTGTGCTTTTAGACCAGAATGACACCACGTTAAAACTTTTAGTGGATAATCATAATGAGAGTCTTAGACCATTCAGACGCGCTGCGGGTACGAAGCTTCGTGGCCAGATCGGCAGCACGAGCCATCTAGTTTTGCTGGTCTTCAGTTCGAGTCTCGAAACTGAGAACTTTTTCAATATATTTTTCTTTTCTTTTTTTTACGTTTTTTTTAGATATTTTTATCCTTTATTCCCACACTTACTACGAACTTTTCCAAATCTTATACTACTAAAATAAAATTTTATATCAAAATATTTCTATATTCAAGAGAAATTTTAGAAGTCGAGTTCACGCACATGCGCAGAATTCATTCCTATTCAAAACATTGTGCTTTTAGACCAGAATGACACCACGTTAAAACTTTTAGTGGATAATCATAATGAGAGTCTTAGACCATTCAGACGCGCTGCGGGTACGATGCTTCGTGGCCAGACCGGCAGCCCGAGCCATATAGTTTTGCTGGTCTTCAATTCGAGTCTCGAAACTGAGAACTTTTTAAATATATTTTCTTTTCTTTTTTTTACATTTTTTTAGATATTTTTATCCTTTATTCCCACACTTACTACGAACTTTTCCGAATCTTATACTACTAAAATAAAATTTTATGTCAAAATATTTCTATATTCAAGAGAAATTTTAGGAGTCCAGTTCACGCACATGCGCAGACTTCATTCCTATTCAAAACATTGTGCTTTTAGACCAGAATGACACCACGTTAAAACTTTTAGTGGATAATCGTAATGAGAGTGTTAGACCATTCAGACGCGCTGCGGGTACGAAGCTTCGTGGCCAGATCGGCAGCGCGAGCCATCTAGTTTTGCTGGTCTCCAGTTCGAGTCTCGAAACTGAGAACTTTTTCAATATATTTTTCTTTTCTTTTTTTTAAATTTTTTATATATTTTTATCCTTTATTCCGACACTTACTACGAACTTTTCCAAATCTTATACTACTAAAAAAAAATTTTTATGTCAAAATATTTCTATATTCAAGAGAAATTTTAGGAGTCGAGTTCACGCACATGCGCAGAATTCAGTCCTATTCAAAACATTGTGCTTTTAGACCAGAATGACACCACGTTAAAACTTTTAGTGGATAATCATAATGAGAGTCTTAGACCATTCAGACGCGCTGCGGGTACGATGCTTCGTGGCCAGACCGGCAGCCCGAGCCATATAGTTTTGCTGGTCTTCAATTCGAGTCTCGAAACTGAGAACTTTTTAAATATATTTTCTTTTCTTTTTTTTACATTTTTTTAGATACTTTTATCCTTTATTCCCACACTTACTACGAACTTTTCCGAATCTTATACTACTAAAATAAAATTTTATGTCAAAATATTTCTATATTCAAGAGAAATTTTAGGAGTCGAGTTCACGCACATGCGCAGACTTCATTCCTATTCAAAACATTGTGCTTTTAGACCAGAATGACACCACGTTAAAACTTTTAGTGGATAATCATAATGAGAGTCTTAGACCATTCAGACGCGCTGCGGGTACGAAGCTTCGTGGCCAGATCGGCATCGCGAGCCATCTAGTTTTGCTGGTCTCCAGTTCGAGTCTCGAAACTGAGAACTTTTTCAATATATTTTTCTTTTCTTTTTTTTACATTTTTTTTAGATATTTTTATCCTTTATTCCCATACTTACTACGAACTTTTCAAAATCTTATACTACTAAAATAAAATTTTGTGTCAAAATATTTCTACATTCAAGAGAAATTTTAGGAGTCGAGTTCACGCACATGCGCAGAATTAGTTCCTATTCAAAACATTGTGCTTTTAGACCAGAATGACATCACGTTAAAACTTTTAGTGGATAATCGTAATGAGAGTCTTAGACCATTCAGACGCGCTGCGGGTACGAAGCTTCGTGGCCAGATCGGCAGCACGAGCCATCTAGTTTTGCTGGTCTCCAGTTCGAGTCTCGAAACTGAGAACTTTTTCAAATATATTTTTCTTTTATTTTTTTTAAATTTTTTATATATTTTTATCCTTTATTCCCACACTTACTACGAACTTTTCCAAATCTTATACTACTAAAATAAAATTTTATGTCAAAATATTTCTATATTCAAGAGAAATTTTAGGAGTCGAGTTCACGCACATGCGCAGAATTCATTCCTATTCAAAACATTGTGCTTTTAGACAAGAATGACACCACGTTAAAACTTTTAGTGGATAATCATAATGAGAGTCTTAGACCATTCAGACGTGTTGCGGGTACGAAGCTCCGTGGCCAGATCGGCAGCACGAGCCATCTAGTTTTGCTGGTCTTCAGTTCGAGTCTCGAAACTGAGAACTTTTTAAATATATTTTTCTTTAATTTTTTTAACATTTTTTTTAGATATTTTTATCCTTTATTCCCACACTTACTACGAACTTTTAAAAATCTTATACTAGTAAAATAAAATTTTATGTCAAAATATTTCTATATTCAAGAGAAATTTTAGGAGTTGAGTTCACGCACATGCGCAGAATTCATTCCTATTCAAACATTGTGCTTTTAGACCAGAATGACACCACGTTAAAACTTTTAGTATATAATCATAATGAGAGTCTTAGACAATTCAGACGCGCTGCGAGTAGGAAGCTTCGTGGCCAGATCGGCAGCACGAGCCATCTAATTTGCTGGTCGTCAGTTCGAGTCTCCAAACTGAGAACTTTTTAAATATATTTTTCTTTTATTTTTTTTACATTTTTTTTAGATATTTTTATCCTTTATTCCCACACTTACTACGAACTTTTCAAAATCTTATACTACTAAAATAAAATTTTGTGTCAAAATATTTCTACATTCAAGAGAAATTTTAGGAGTCGAGTTCACGCACATGCGCAGAATTCATTCCTATTCAAAACATTGTGCTTTTAGACCAGAATGACACCACGTTAAAACTTTTAGTGGATAATCGTAATGAGAGACTTAGACCATTCAGACTCGCTGCGGGTACGAAGCTTCGTGGCCAGATCGGCAGCACGAGCCATCTAGTTTTGCTGGTCTCCAGTTCGAGTCTCGAAACTGAGAACTTTTTCAATATATTTTTCTTTTCTTTTTTTTAAATTTTTTATATATTTTTATCCTTTATTCCCACACTTACTACGAACTTTTCCAAATCTTATACTACTAAAATAAAATTTTATGTCAAAATATTTCTATATTCAAGAGAAATTTTAGGAGTCGAGTTCACGCACATGCGCAGAATTCATTCCTATTCAAAACATTGTGCTTTTAGACCAGAATGACACCACGTTAAAACTTTTAGTGGATAATCATAATGAGAGTGATAGACCATTCAGACGCGCTGCGGGTACGAAGCTTCGTGGCCAGATCGGCAGCACGAGCCATCAAGTTTTGCTGGTCTTCAGTTCGAGTCTCGAAACTGAGAACTTTTTAAATATAATTTTCTTTTCTTTTTTTTTTACATTTTTTTTTAGATATTTTTATCCTTTATTCCCACACTTACTACGAACTTTTCAAAATCTTATACTACTAAAATAAAATTTTGTGTCAAAATATTTCTACATTCAAGAGAAATTTTAGGAGTCGAGATCACGCACATGCGCAGAATTCATTCCTATTCAAAACATTGTGCTTTTAGACCAGAATGACACCACGTTAAAACTTTTAGTGGATAATCGTAATGAGAGTCTTAGACCATTCAGACTCGCTGCGGGTACGAAGCTTCATGGCCAGATCGGCAGCACGAGCCATCTAGTTTTGCTGGTCTCCAGTTCGAGTCTCGAAACTGAGAACTTTTTCAATATATTTTTCTTTTCTTTTTTTTAATTTTTTTATATATTTTTATCCTTTATTCCCACACTTACTACGAACTTTTCCAAATCTTATACTACTAAAATAAAATTTTATGTCAAAATATTTCTATATTCAAGAGAAATTTTAGGAGTCGAGTTCACGCACATGCGCAGAATTCATTCCTATTCAAAACATTGTGCTTTTAGACCAGAATGACACCACGTTAAAACTTTTAGTGGATAATCATAATGAGAGTGTTAGACCATTCAGACGCGCTGCGGGTACGAAGCTTCGTGGCCAGATCGGCAGCGCGAGCCATCTAGTTTTGCTGGTCTCCAGTTCGAGTCTCGAAACTGAGAACTTTTTCAATATATTTTTCTTTTCTTTTTTTTTACAT
The DNA here is from genome assembly GCF_947563725.1 of Argiope bruennichi. NCBI lineage: Eukaryota > Metazoa > Arthropoda > Arachnida > Araneae > Araneidae > Argiope > Argiope bruennichi. The sequence continues at coordinate 1,127,951 of NC_079162.1, read as the reverse complement.
TTTTTTTAGATATTTTTATCCTTTATTCCCATACTTACTACAAACTTTTCAAAATCTTATACTACTAAAATAAAATTTTGTGTCAAAATATTTCTACATTCAAGAGAAATTTTAGGAGTCGAGTTCACGCACATGCGCAGAATTCATTCCTATTCAAAACATTGTGCTTTTAGACCAGAATGACACCACGTTAAAACTTTTAGTGGATAATCGTAATGAGAGTCTTAGACCATTCAGACGCGCTGCGGGTACGAAGCTTCGTGGCCAGATCGGCAGCACGAGCCATCTAGTTTTGCTGGTCTCCAGTTCGAGTCTCGAAACTGAGAACTTTTTCAATATATTTTTCTTTTTTTTTTACATTTTTTTATATATTTTTATCCTTTATTCCCACACTTACTACGAACGTTTCCAAATATTATACTAGTAAAATAAAATTTTATGTCAAAATATTTCTTAATTCAAGATAAATGTTAGGAGTCGAGTTCACGCACATGCGCAGAATTCATTCCTATTCAAAACATTGTGCTTTTAGACCAGAAAAACACCACGTTAAAACTTTTAGTGGATAATCATAATGAGAGTCTTAGACCATTCAGACGTGTTGCGGGTACGAAGCTCCGTAGCCAGATCGGCAGCACGAGCCATCTTGTTTTGCTGGTCTCCAGTTCGAGTCTCGAAACTGAGAACTTTTTCAATATATTTTTCTTTTCTTTTTTTAAAATTTTTTATATATTTTTATCCTTTATTCCCACACTTACTACGAACTTTTCCAAATCTTATACTAATAAAATAAAATTTGATGTCAAAATATTTCTATATTCAAGAGAAATTTTAGGAGTCGAGTTCACGCACATGCGCAGAATTCATTCCTATTCAAAACATTGTGCTTTTAGATCAGAATGACACCACGTTAAAACTTTTAGTGGATAATCATAATGAGAGTCTTAGACCATTCAGACGCGGTGTGGGTACGAAGCTTCGTGGCCAGATCGGCAGCACGAGCCATCTAGTTTTGCTGGTCTCCAGTTCGAGTCTCGAAACTGAGAACTTTTTAAATATATTTTTCTTTTTTTTTTACATTTTTTTATATATTTTTATCCTTTATTCCCACACTTACTACGAACTTTTCCAAATATTATACTAGTAAAATAAAATTTTATGTCAAAATATTTCTATATTCAAGATAAATGTTAGGAGTCGAGTTCACGCACATGCGCAGAATTCATTCCTATTCAAAACATTGTGCTTTTAGACCAGAAAAACACCACGTTAAAACTTTTAGTGGATAATCATAATGAGAGTCTTAGACCATTCAGACGTGTTGCGGGTACGAAGCTCCGTAGCCAGATCGGCAGCATGAGCCATCTTGTTTTGCTGGTCTTCAGTTCGAGTCTCGAAACTGAGAACTTTTTAAATATATTTTTCTTTCCTTTTTTTAACATTTTTTTTAGATATTTTTATCCTTTATTCCCACACTTACTACGAACTTTTAAAAATCTTATACTAGTAAAATAAAATTTTATGTCAAAATATTTCTATATTCAAGAGAAATTTTAGGAGTTGAGTTCACGCACATGCGCAGAATTCATTCCTATTCAAACATTGTGCTTTTAGACCAGAATGACACCACGTTAAAACTTTTAGTGGATAATCATAATGAGAGTCTTAGACAATTCAGACGCGCTGCGAGTAGGAAGCTTCGTGGCCAGATCGGCAGCACGAGCCATCTAATTTGCAGGTCGTCAGTTCGAGTCTCCAAACTGAGAACTTTTTAAATATATTTTTCTTTTATTTTTTTTACATTTTTTTTAGATATTTTTATCCTTTATTCCCACACTTACTACGAACTTTTCAAAATCTTATACTACTAAAATAAAATTTTGTGTCAAAATGATTCTACATTCAAGAGAAATTTTAGGAGTTGAGTTCACGCACATGCGCAGAATTCATTCCTATTCAAACATTGTGCTTTTAGACCAGAATGACACCACGTTAAAACTTTTAGTGGATAATCATAATGAGAGTCTTAGACAATTCAGACGCGCTGCGAGTAGGAAGCTTCGTGGCCAGATCGGCAGCACGAGCCATCTAATTTGCTGGTCGTCAGTTCGAGTCTCCAAACTAAGAACTTTTTAAATATATTTTTCTTTTATTTTTTTTACATTTTTTTTAGATATTTTTATCCTTTATTCCCACACTTACTACGAACTTTTCAAAATCTTATACTACTAAAATAATATTTTGTGTCAAAATATTTCTACATTCAAGAGAAATTTTAGGAGTCGAGTTCACGCACATGCGCAGAATTCATTCCTATTCAAAACATTGTGCTTTTAGACCAGAATGACACCACGTTAAAACTTTTAGTGGATAATCATAATGAGAGTCTTAGACCATTCAGACGCGCTGCGGGTACGAAGCTTCGTGGCCAAATCGGCAGCACGAGCCATCTAGTTTTGCTGGTCTTCAGTTCGAGTCTCGAAACTGAGAACTTTTTAAATATATTTTTCTTTTCTTTTTTTTACATTTTTTAAAGATATTTTTATCCTTTATTCCCACACTTACTACGAACTTTTCCAAATCTTATACTACTAAAATAAAGTTTTATGTCAAAATATTTCTATATTCAAGAGAAATTTTAGGAGTCGAATTCACGCACATGCGCAGAATTCATTCCTATTCAAAACATTGTGCTTTTAGACCAGAATGACACCACGTTAAAACTTTTAGTGGATAATCGTAATGAGAGTCTTAGACCATTCAGACGCGCTGCGGGTACGAAGCTTCGTGGCCAGATCGGCAGCACGAGCCATCTAGTTTTGCTGGTCTCCAGTTCGAGTCTCGAAACTGAGAACTTTTTCAATATATTTTTCTTTTCTTTTTTTAAAAATTTTTTATATATTTTTATCCTTTATTCCCACACTTACTACGAACTTTTCCAAATCTTATACTACTAAAATAAAATTTTATGTCAAAATATTTCTATATTCAAGAGAAATTTTAGGAGTCGAGTTCACGCACATGCGCAGAATTCATTCCTATTCAAAACATTGTGCTTTTAGACCAGAATGACACCACGTTAAAACTTTTAGTGGATAATCATAATGAGAGTGTTAGACCATTCAGACGCGCTGCGGGTACGAAGCTTCGTGGCCAGATCGGCAGCGCGAGCCATCTAGTTTTGCTGGTCTCCAGTTCGAGTCTCGAAACTGAGAACTTTTTCAATATATTTTTCTTTTCTTTTTTTTACATTTTTTTTAGATATTTTTATCCTTTATTCCCATACTTACTACAAACTTTTCAAAATCTTATACTACTAAAATAAAATTTTGTGTCAAAATATTTCTACATTCAAGAGAAATTTTAGGAGTCGAGTTCACGCACATGCGCAGAATTCATTCCTATTCAAAACATTGTGCTTTTAGACCAGAATGACACCACGTTAAAACTTTTAGTGGATAATCGTAATGAGAGTCTTAGACCATTCAGACGCGCTGCGGGTACGAAGCTTCGTGGCCAGATCGGCAGCACGAGCCATCTAGTTTTGCTGGTCTCCAGTTCGAGTCTCGAAACTGAGAACTTTTTCAATATATTTTTCTTTTTTTTTTACATTTTTTTATATATTTTTATCCTTTATTCCCACACTTACTACGAACGTTTCCAAATATTATACTAGTAAAATAAAATTTTATGTCAAAATATTTCTTAATTCAAGATAAATGTTAGGAGTCAAGTTCACGCACATGCGCAGAATTCATTCCTATTCAAAACATTGTGCTTTTAGACCAGAAAAACACCACGTTAAAACTTTTAGTGGATAATCATAATGAGAGTCTTAGACCATTCAGACGTGTTGCGGGTACGAAGCTCCGTAGCCAGATCGGCAGCACGAGCCATCTTGTTTTGCTGGTCTTCAGTTCGAGTCTCGAAACTGAGAACTTTTTAAATATATTTTTCTTTCCTTTTTTTAACATTTTTTTTAGATATTTTTATCCTTTATTCCCACACTTACTACGAACTTTTAAAAATCTTATACTAGTAAAATAAAATTTTATGTCAAAATATTTCTATATTCAAGAGAAATTTTAGGAGTTGAGTTCACGCACATGCGCAGAATTCATTCCTATTCAAACATTGTGCTTTTAGACCAGAATGACACCACGTTAAAACTTTTAGTGGATAATCATAATGAGAGTCTTAGACAATTCAGACGCGCTGCGGGTACGAAGCTTCGTGGCCAGATCGGCAGCACGAGCCATCTAGTTTTGCTGGTCTCCAGTTCGAGTCTCGAAACTGAGAACTTTTTCAATATATTTTTCTTTTTTTTTTTACATTTTTTTATATATTTTTATCCTTTATTCCCACACTTACTACGAACTTTTCCAAATATTATACTAGTAAAATAAAATTTTATGTCAAAATATTTCTATATTCAAGATAAATGTTAGGAGTCGAGTTCACGCACATGCGCAGAATTCATTCCTATTCAAAACATTGTGCTTTTAGACCAGAAAAACACCACGTTAAAACTTTTAGTGGATAATCATAATGAGAGTCTTAGACCATTCAGACGTGTTGCGGGTACGAAGCTCCGTAGCCAGATCGGCAGCACGAGCCATCTTGTTTTGCTGGTCTTCAGTTCGAGTCTCGAAACTGAGAACTTTTTAAATATATTTTTCTTTCCTTTTTTTAACATTTTTTTTAGATATTTTTATCCTTTATTCCCACACTTACTACGAACTTTTAAAAATCTTATACTAGTAAAATAAAATTTTATGTCAAAATATTTCTATATTCAAGAGAAATTTTAGGAGTCGAGTTCACGCACATGCGCAGAATTCATTCCTATTCAAACATTGTGCTTTTAGACCAGAATGACACCACGTTAAAACTTTTAGTGGATAATCATAATGAGAGTCTTAGACAATTCAGACGCGCTGCGGGTACGAAGCTTCGTGGCCAGATCGGCAGCACGAGCCATCTAGCTTTGCTGCTCTCCAGTTCGAGTCTCGAAACTGAGAACTTTTTAAATATATTTTTCTTTTCTTTTTTTAAAATTTTTTATATATTTTTATCCTTTATTCCCACACTTACTACGAACTTTTCCAAATCTTATACTAATAAAATAAAATTTGATGTCAAAATATTTCTATATTCAAGAGAAATTTTAGGAGTCGAGTTCACGCACATGCGCAGAATTCATTCCTATTCAAAACATTGTGCTTTTAGATCAGAATGACACCACGTTAAAACTTTTAGTGGATAATCATAATGAGAGTCTTAGACCATTCAGACGCGGTGCGGGTACGAAGCTTCGTGGCCAGATCGGCAGCACGAGCCATCTAGTTTTGCTGGTCTCCAGTTCGAGTCTCGAAACTGAGAACTTTTTAAATATATTTTTCTTTCCTTTTTTTAACATTTTTTTTAGATATTTTTATCCTTTATTCCCACACTTACTACGAACTTTTAAAAATCTTATACTAGTAAAATAAAATTTTATGTCAAAATATTTCTATATTCAAGAGAAATTTTAGGAGTTGAGTTCACGCACATGCGCAGAATTCATTCCTATTCAAACATTGTGCTTTTAGACCAGAATGACACCACGTTAAAACTTTTAGTGGATAATCATAATGAGAGTCTTAGACAATTCAGACGCGCTGCGAGTAGGAAGCTTCGTGGCCAGATCGGCAGCACGAGCCATCTAATTTGCAGGTCGTCAGTTCGAGTCTCCAAACTGAGAACTTTTTAAATATATTTTTCTTTTATTTTTTTTACATTTTTTTTAGATATTTTTATCCTTTATTCCCACACTTACTACGAACTTTTCAAAATCTTATACTACTAAAATAAAATTTTGTGTCAAAATGATTCTACATTCAAGAGAAATTTTAGGAGTTGAGTTCACGCACATGCGCAGAATTCATTCCTATTCAAACATTGTGCTTTTAGACCAGAATGACACCACGTTAAAACTTTTAGTGGATAATCATAATGAGAGTCTTAGACAATTCAGACGCGCTGCGAGTAGGAAGCTTCGTGGCCAGATCGGCAGCACGAGCCATCTAATTTGCTGGTCGTCAGTTCGAGTCTCCAAACTGAGAACTTTTTAAATATATTTTTCTTTTATTTTTTTTACATTTTTTTTAGATATTTTTATCCTTTATTCCCACACTTACTACGAACTTTTCAAAATCTTATACTACTAAAATAAAATTTTGTGTCAAAATATTTCTACATTCAAGAGAAATTTTAGGAGTCGAGTTCACGCACATGCGCAGAATTCATTCCTATTCAAAACATTGTGCTTTTAGACCAGAATGACACCACGTTAAAACTTTTAGTGGATAATCATAATGAGAGTCTTAGACCATTCAGACGCGCTGCGGGTACGAAGCTTCGTGGCCAAATCGGCAGCACGAGCCATCTAGTTTTGCTGGTCTTCAGTTCGAGTCTCGAAACTGAGAACTTTTTAAATATATTTTTCTTTTCTTTTTTTTACATTTTTTAAAGATATTTTTATCCTTTATTCCCACACTTACTACGAACTTTTCCAAATCTTATACTACTAAAATAAAGTTTTATGTCAAAATATTTCTATATTCAAGAGAAATTTTAGGAGTCGAATTCACGCACATGCGCAGAATTCATTCCTATTCAAAACATTGTGCTTTTAGACCAGAATGACACCACGTTAAAACTTTTAGTGGATAATCATAATGAGAGTCTTAGACCATTCAGACGCGCTGCGGGTACGAAGCTTCGTGGCCAGATCGGCAGCACGAGCCATCTAGTTTTGCTGGTCTTCAGTTAGAGTTTCAAAACTGAGAACTTTTTAAATATATTTTTCTTTTCTTTTTTTTACATTTTTTTAGATATTTTTATCCTTTATTCCCACACTTACTACGAACTTTTCCAAATCTTATACTACTAAAATAAAATTTTATGTCAAAATATTTCTATGTTCAAGAGAAATTTTAAGAGTCGAGTTCACGCACATGCGCAGAATTCATTCCTATTCAAAACATTGTGCTTTTAGACCAGAATGACACCACGTTAAAACTTTTAGTGGATAATCATAATGAGAGTCTTAGACCATTCAGACGCGCTGCGGGTACGAAGCTTCGTGGCCAGATCGGCAGCACGAGCCATCTAGTTTTGCTGGTCTTCAGTTAGAGTTTCAAAACTGAGAACTTTTTAAATATATTTTTCTTTTCTTTTTTTTACATTTTTTTAGATATTTTTATACTTTATTCCCACACTTACTACGAACTTTTCCAAATCTTATACTACTAAAATAAAATTTTATGTCAAAATAATTTTATATTTAAGAGAAATTTTAGGAGTCGAGTTCACGCACATGCGCAGAATTCATTCCTATTCAAAACATTGTGCTTTTAGACCAGAATGACACCACGTTAAAACTTTTAGTGGATAATCATAATGAGAGTCTTAGACCATTCAGACGCGGTGCGGGTACGAAGCGTCGTGGCCAGATCGGCAGCACGAGCCATCTAGTTTTGCTGGTCTTCAGTTCGAGTCTCGAAACTGAGAACTTTTTAAATATATTTTTCTTTTCTTTTTTTTACGTTTTTTTTAGATATTTTTATCCTTTATTCCGACACTTACTACGAACTTTTCCAAATCTTATACTACTAAAATAAAATTTTATGTCAAAATATTTCTGTATTCAAGAGAAATTTTAGGAGTCGACTTCACGCACATGCGCAGAATTCATTCCTATTCAAAACATTGTGCTTTTAGACCAGAATGACACCACGTTAATACTTTTAGTGGATAATCATAATGAGAGTCTTATACCATTCAGACGCTCGGCGGGTACGAAGCTTCGTAGCCAGATCGCCAGCACGAGACATCTAGTTTTGCTGGTCTTCAGTTCGAGTCTCGAAACTGAGAACTTTTTAAATATATTTTTCTTTTCTTTTTTTTACATTTTTTTAGATATTTTTATCCTTTATTCCCACACTTACTACGAACTTTTCCAAATCTTATACTACTAAAATAAAATTTTATGTCAAAATATTTCTATATTCAAGAGAAATTTTAGGAGTCGAGTTCACGCACATGCGCAGAATTCATTCCTATTCAAAACATTGTGCTTTTAGACCAGAATGGCACCACGTTAAAACTTTTAGTGGATAATCATAATGAGAGTCTTAGACCATTCAGATGCGCTGCGGGTACGAAGCTTCGTGGCCAGATCGGCAGCACGAGCCATCTAGTTTTGCTGGTCTTCAGTTCGAGTCTCGAAACTGAGAACTTTTTAAATATATTTTTCTTTTCTTTTTTTTACATTTTTTTAGAAATTTTTATCCTTTAATCACGCACATGCGCAGAATTCATTCCTATTCAAAACATTGTGCTTTTAGACCAGAATGGCACCACTTTAAAACTTTTAGTGGATAATCATAATGAGAGTCTTAGACCATTCAGATGCGCTGCGGGTACGAAGCTTCGTGGCCAGATCGGCAGCACGAGAAATCTAGTTTTGCTGGTCTTCAGTTCGAGTCTCGAAACTGAGAACTTTTTCAATATATTTTTCTTTTCTTTTTTTTACGTTTTTTTAGATATTTTTATCCTTTATTCCCACACTTACTACGAACTTTTCCAAATCTTATACTACTAAAATAAAATTTATGTCAAAATATTTCTATATTCAAGAGAAATTTTAGGAGTTGAGTTCACGCACATGCGCAGAATTCATTCCTATTCAAAACATTGTGCTTTTAGACCAGAATGACACCACGTTAAAACTTTTAGTGGATAATCATAATGAGAGTCTTAGACAATTCAGACGAGCTGCGGGTAAGATGCTTCGTGGCCAGACCGGCAGCAAGAGCCATATAGTTTTGCTGGTCTTCAGTTCGAGTCTCGAAACGGAGAACTTTTTAAATATATTTTTCTTTTCTTTTTTTTACATTTTTTTTAGATATTTTTATCCTTTAATCACGCACATGCGCAGAATTCATTCCTATTCAAAACATTGTGCTTTTAGACCAGATTGACAACACGTTAAAACTTTTAGTGGATAATCATAATGAGAGTCTTAGACCATTCAGACGCGCTGCGGGTACGAAGCTTCGTGGCCAGATCGGCAGCACGAGCCATCTAGTTTTGCTGGTCTTCAGTTCGAGTTTCAAAACTGAGAACTTTTTAAATATATTTTTCTTTTCTTTTTTTTACATTTTTTTAGATATTTTTATCCTTTATTCCCACACTTACTACGAACTTTTCCAAATCTTATACTACTAAAATAAAATTTTATGTCAAAATAATTTTATATTTAAGAGAAATTTTAGGAGTCGAGTTCACGCACATGCGCAGAATTCATTCCTATTCAAAACATTGTGCTTTTAGACCAGAATGACACCACGTTAAAACTTTTAGGGGATAATCATAATGAGAGTCTTAGACCATTCAGACGCGCTGCGGGTACGAAGCGTCGTGGCCAGATCGGCAGCACGAGCCATCTAGTTTTGCTGGTCTTCAGTTCGAGTCTCGAAACTGAGAACTTTTTAAATATATTTTTCTTTTCTTTTTTTTACGTTTTTTTTAGATATTTTTATCCTTTATTCCGACACTTACTACGAACTTTTCCAAATCTTATACTACTAAAATAAAATTTTATGTCAAAATATTTCTGTATTCAAGAGAAATTTTAGGAGTCGACTTCACGCACATGCGCAGAATTCATTCCTATTCAAAACATTGTGCTTTTAGACCAGAATGACACCACGTTAATACTTTTAGTGGATAATCATAATGAGAGTCTTAGACCATTCAGACGCGCTGCGGGTACGATGCTTCGTGGCCAGACCGGCAGCACGAGCCATATAGTTTTGGTGGTCTTCAGTTCGAGTCTCGAAACTGAGAACTTTTTAAATATATTTTTCTTTTCTTTTTTTTACATTTTTTTAGATATTTTTATCCTTTATTCCCACACTTACTACGAACTTTTCCAAATCTTATACTACTAAAATAAAATTTTATGTCAAAATATTTCTATATTCAAGAGAAATTTTAGGAGTCGAGTTCACGCACATGCGCAGAATTCATTCCTATTCAAAACATTGTGCTTTTAGACCAGAATGGCACCACGTTAAAACTTTTAGTGGATAATCATAATGAGAGTCTTAGACCATTCAGATGCGCTGCGGGTACGAAGCTTCGTGGCCAGATCGGCAGCACGAGCCATCTAGTTTTGCTGGTCTTCAGTTCGAGTCTCGAAACTGAGAACTTTTTAAATATATTTTTCTTTTCTTTTTTTTACATTTTTTTAGATATTTTTATCCTTTAATCACGCACATGCGCAGAATTCATTCCTATTCAAAACATTGTGCTTTTAGACCAGAATGGCACCACTTTAAAACTTTTAGTGGATAATCATAATGAGAGTCTTAGACCATTCAGATGCGCTGCGGGTACGAAGCTTCGTGGCCAGATCGGCAGCACGAGAAATCTAGTTTTGCTGGTCTTCAGTTCGAGTCTCGAAACTGAGAACTTTTTCAATATATTTTTCTTTTCTTTTTTTTACGTTTTTTTAGATATTTTTATCCTTTATTCCCACACTTACTACGAACTTTTCCAAATCTTATACTACTAAAATAAAATTTTATGTCAAAATATTTCTATATTCAAGAGAAATTTTAGGAGTTGAGTTCACGCACATGCGCAGAATTCATTCCTATTCAAAACATTGTGCTTTTAGACCAGAATGACACCACGTTAAAACTTTTAGTGGATAATCATAATGAGAGTCTTAGACAATTCAGACGAGCTGCGGGTAAGATGCTTCGTGGCCAGACCGGCAGCAAGAGCCATATAGTTTTGCTGGTCTTCAGTTCGAGTCTCGAAACTGAGAACTTTTTAAATATATTTTTCTTTTCTTTTTTTTACATTTTTTTTAGATATTTTTATCCTTTAATCACGCACATGCGCAGAATTCATTCCTATTCAAAACATTGTGCTTTTAGACCAGATTGACAACACGTTAAAACTTTTAGTGGATAATCATAATGAGAGTCTTAGACCATTCAGACGCGCTGCGGGTACGAAGCTTCGTGGCCAGATCGGCAGCACGAGCCATCTAGTTTTGCTGGTCTTCAGTTCGAGTTTCAAAACTGAGAACTTTTTAAATATATTTTTCTTTTCTTTTTTTTACATTTTTTTAGATATTTTTATCCTTTATTCCCACACTTACTACGAACTTTTCCAAATCTTATACTACTAAAATAAAATTTTATGTCAAAATAATTTTATATTTAAGAGAAATTTTAGGAGTCGAGTTCACGCACATGCGCAGAATTCATTCCTATTCAAAACATTGTGCTTTTAGACCAGAATGACACCACGTTAAAACTTTTAGGGGATAATCATAATGAGAGTCTTAGACCATTCAGACGCGCTGCGGGTACGAAGCGTCGTGGCCAGATCGGCAGCACGAGCCATCTAGTTTTGCTGGTCTTCAGTTCGAGTCTCGAAACTGAGAACTTTTTAAATATATTTTTCTTTTCTTTTTTTTACGTTTTTTTTAGATATTTTTATCCTTTATTCCGACACTTACTACGAACTTTTCCAAATCTTATACTACTAAAATAAAATTTTATGTCAAAATATTTCTGTATTCAAGAGAAATTTTAGGAGTCGACTTCACGCACATGCGCAGAATTCATTCCTATTCAAAACATTGTGCTTTTAGACCAGAATGACACCACGTTAATACTTTTAGTGGATAATCATAATGAGAGTCTTAGACCATTCAGACGCGCTGCGGGTACGATGCTTCGTGGCCAGATCGGCAGCACGAGCCATCTAGTTTTGCTGGTCTTCAGTTCGAGTCTCGAAACTGAGAACTTTTTAAATATATTTTTCTTTTCTTTTTTTTACATTTTTTTAGATATTTTTATCCTTTAATCACGCACATGCGCAGAATTCATTCCTATTCAAAACATTGTGCTTTTAGACCAGAATGGCACCACGTTAAAACTTTTAGTGGATAATCATAATGAGAGTCTTAGACCATTCAGATGCGCTGCGGGTACGAAGCTTCGTGGCCAGATCGGCAGCACGAGAAATCTAGTTTTGCTGGTCTTCAGTTCGAGTCTCGAAACTGAGAACTTTTTCAATATATTTTTCTTTTCTTTTTTTTACGTTTTTTTAGATATTTTTATCCTTTATTCCCACACTTACTACGAACTTTTCCAAATCTTATACTACTAAAATAAAATTTTATGTCAAAATATTTCTATATTCAAGAGAAATTTTAGGAGTTGAGTTCACGCACATGCGCAGAATTCATTCCTATTCAAAACATTGTGCTTTTAGACCAGAATGACACCACGTTAAAACTTTTAGTGGATAATCATAATGAGAGTCTTAGACAATTCAGACGAGCTGCGGGTAAGATGCTTCGTGGCCAGACCGGCAGCAAGAGCCATATAGTTTTGCTGGTCTTCAGTTCGAGTCTCGAAACTGAGAACTTTTTAAATATATTTTTCCTTTCTTTTTTTTACATTTTTTTTAGATATTTTTATCCTTTAATCACGCACATGCGCAGAATTCATTCCTATTCAAAACATTGTGCTTTTAGACCAGATTGACACCACGTTAAAACTTTTAGTGGATAATCATAATGAGAGTCTTAGATCATTCAGACGCGCTGCGGGTACGAAGCTTCGTGGCCAGATCGGCAGCACGAGCCATCTAGTTTTGCTGGTCTTCAGTTCGTGTCTCGAAACTGAGAACTTTTTAAATATATTTTACTTTTCCTTTTTTTACAATTTTTTTAGATATTTTTATCATTTAATCCCACACTTACTACGAACTTTTCCAAATCTTATACTACTAAAATAAAATTTTATGTCAAAATATTTCTATATTCAAGAGAAATTTTAGGAGTCGAGTTCACGCACATGCGCAGAATTCATTCCTATTCGAAACATTGTGCTTTTAGACCAGAAAAACACCACGTTAAAAATTTTAGTGGATAATCATAATGAGAGTCTTAGACCATTCAGACGTGCTGCGAGTACGAAGCTTCGTGGCCAGATTGGAACACGAGCCATCTATTTTTGCTGGTCTTCAGTTCGAGTCTCGAAACTGAGAACTTTTTCAATATATTTTTCTTTTTTTTTTTTTTACATTTTTTTTTATATATATTTTTTATCCTTTATTCCCACACTTACTACGAACTTTTCCAAATCTTATACTAGTAAAATAAAATTTTATGTCAAAATATTTCTATATTCAAGATAAATGTTAGGAGTCGAGTTCACGCACATGCGCAGAATTCATTCCTATTCAAAACATTGTGCTTTTAGACCAGAATGACACCACGTTAAAACTTTTAGTTTATAATCATAATGAGAGTCTTAGACCATTCAGACGCGCTGCGGGTACGAAGCTTCGTGGCCAGATCGGCAGCACGAGCCATGTAGTTTTGCTGGTCTCCAGTTCGAGTCTCGAAACTGAGAACTTTTTCAATATATTTTTCTTTTTTTTTTACATTTTTTTTAGATATTTTTATCCTTTATTCCCACACTTACTACGAACTTTTCAAAATCTTATACTAGTAAAATAAAATTTTATGTCAAAATATTTCTATATTCAAGATAAATGTTAGGAGTCGAGGTCACGCACATGCGCAGAATTCATTCCTATTCAAAACATTGTGCCTTTAGACCAGAAAAACACCACGTTAAAACTTTTAGTGGATAATCATAATGAGAGTCTTAGACCATTCAGACGTGCTGCGGGTACGAAGCTTCGTGGCCAGATCGGCAGCACGAGCCATCTAGTTTTGCTGGTCTTCAGTTCGAGTCTCGAAACTGAGAACTTTTTAAATATATTTTTCTTTTCTTTTTTTTACATTTTTTTTAGGTATTTTTATCCTTTAATCACGCACATGCGCAGAATTCATTCCTATTCAAAACATTGTGCTTTTAGACCAGATTAACACCACGTTAAAACTTTTAGTGGATAATCATAATGAGAGTCTTAGACCATTCAGACGCGCTGCGGGTACGAGGCTTCGTGGCCAGATCGGCAGCACGAGCCATCTAGTTTTGCTGGTCTTCAGTTCGAGTTTCAAAACTGAGAACTTTTTAAATATATTTTTCTTTTCTTTTTTTTACATTTTTTTAGATATTTTTATCCTTTATTCCCACACTTACTACGAACTTTTCCAAATCTTATACTACTAAAATAAAATTTTATGTCAAAATAATTTTATATTTAAGAGAAATTTTAGGAGTCGAGTTCACGCACATGCGCAGAATTCATTCCTATTCAAAACATTGTGCTTTTAGACCAGAATGACACCACGTTAAAACTTTTAGGGGATAATCATAATGAGAGTCTTAGACCATTCAGACGCGCTGCGGGTACGAAGCGTCGTGGCCAGATCGGCAGCACGAGCCATCTAGTTTTGCTGGTCTTCAGTTCGAGTCTCGAAACTGAGAACTTTTTAAATATATTTTTCTTTTCTTTTTTTTACGTTTTTTTTAGATATTTTTATCCTTTATTCCGACACTTACTACGAACTTTTCCAAATCTTATACTACTAAAATAAAATTTTATGTCAAAATATTTCTGTATTCAAGAGAAATTTTAGGAGTCGACTTCACGCACATGCGCAGAATTCATTCCTATTCAAAACATTGTGCTTTTAGACCAGAATGACACCACGTTAATACTTTTAGTGGATAATCATAATGAGAGTCTTAGACCATTCAGACGCGCTGCGGGTACGATGCTTCGTGGCCAGACCGGCAGCACGAGCCATATAGTTTTGGTGGTCTTCAGTTCGAGTCTCGAAACTGAGAACTTTTTAAATATATTTTTCTTTTCTTTTTTTTACATTTTTTTAGATATTTTTATCCTTTATTCCCACACTTACTACGAACTTTTCCAAATCTTATACTACTAAAATAAAATTTTATGTCAAAATATTTCTATATTCAAGAGAAATTTTAGGAGTCGAGTTCACGCACATGCGCAGAATTCATTCCTATTCAAAACATTGTGCTTTTAGACCAGAATGGCACCACGTTAAAACTTTTAGTGGATAATCATAATGAGAGTCTTAGACCATTCAGATGCGCTGCGGGTACGAAGCTTCGTGGCCAGATCGGCAGCACGAGCCATCTAGTTTTGCTGGTCTTCAGTTCGAGTCTCGAAACTGAGAACTTTTTAAATATATTTTTCTTTTCTTTTTTTTACATTTTTTTAGATATTTTTATCCTTTAATCACGCACATGCGCAGAATTCATTCCTATTCAAAACATTGTGCTTTTAGACCAGAATGGCACCACGTTAAAACTTTTAGTGGATAATCATAATGAGAGTCTTAGACCATTCAGATGCGCTGCGGGTACGAAGCTTCGTGGCCAGATCGGCAGCACGAGCCATCTAGTTTTGCTGGTCTTCAGTTCGAGTCTCGAAACTTAGAACTTTTTAAATATATTTTTCTTTTCTTTTTTTTACATTTTTTTAGATATCTTTATCCTTTAATCCCACACTTACTACGAACTTTCCCAAATCTTATACTAGTAAAATAAAATTTTATGTCAAAATATTTCTATATTCAAGAGAAAATTTAAGGAGTCGAGTTCATGCACATGCGCAGAATTCATTCCTATTCAAAACATTGTGCTTTTAGACCAGAATGACACCACGTTAAAACTTTTAGTGGATAATCATAATGAGACTCTTAGACCATTCAGACGCGCTGCGGGTACGAAGCTTCGTGGCCAGATCGGCAGCACGAGCCATCTAGTTTTGCTGGTCTTCAGTTCGAGTCTCGAAACTTAGAACTTTTTAAATATATTTTTCTTTTCTTTTTTTTACATTTTTTTAGATATCTTTATCCTTTAATCCCACAGTTACTACGAACTTTTCCAAATCTTATACTACTAAAATAAAATTTTATGTCAAAATATTTCTATATTCAAGAGAAATTTTAGGAGTCGAGTTCACGCACATGCGCAGACTTCATTCCTATTCAAAACATTGTGCTTTTAGACCAGAATGACACCACGTTAAAACTTTTAGTGGATAATCATAATGAGAGTCTTAGACCATTCAGACGCGCTGCGAGTACGAAGCTTCGTGGCCAGATCGGCAGCACAAGCCACCTAATTTTGCTGGTCTTCAGTTCGAGTCTCGAAACTGAGAACTTTTTCAATATATTTTTCTTTTCATTTTTTTTAGATATTTTTATCCTTTATTCCCACACTTACTACGAACTTTTCCAAATCTTATACTACTAAAATAAAATTTTATGTCAAAATATTTCTATGTTCAAGAGAAATTTTAAGAGTCGAGTTCACGCACATGCGCAGAATTCATTCCTATTCAAAACATTGTGCTTTTAGACCAGAATGACACCACGTTAAAACTTTTAGTGGATAATCATAATGAGAGTCTTAGACCATTCAGACGTGCTGCGGGTACGAAGCTTCGTGGCCAAATCGGCAGCACGAGTCATCTATTTTTGCTGGTCTTCAGTTCGAGTCTCGAAACTAAGAACTTTTTAAATATATTTTTCTTTCCTTTTTTTAACATTTTTTTTTATATATTTTTATCCTTTATTCCCACACTTACTACGAACTTTTAAAAACCTTATACTACTAAAATAAAATTTTATGTCAAAATATTTCTATATTCAAGAGAAATTTTAGGAGTTGAGTTCACGCACATGCGCAGAATTCATTCCTATTCAAAACATTGTGCTTTTAGACCAGAATGACACCACGTTAAAACATTTAGTGGATAATCATAATGAGAGTCTTAGACCATTCAGACGCGCTGCGGGTAAGATGCTTCGTATCCAGACCGGCAGCACGAGCCATATAGTTTTGCTGGTCTTCAGTTCGAGTCTCGAAACTGAGAACTTTTTAAATATATTTTTCTTTTCTTTTTTTTACATTTTTTTTAGATATCTTTATCCTTTAATCCCACACTTACTACGAACTTTCCCAAATCTTATACTAGTAAAATAAAATTTTATGTCAAAATATTTCTATATTCAAGAGAAATTTTAGGAGTCGAGTTCATGCACATGCGCAGAATTCATTCCTATTCAAAACATTGTGCTTTTAGACCAGAATGACACCACGTTAAAACTTTTAGTGGATAATCATAATGAGAGTCTTAGACCATTCAGACGCGCTGCGGGTACGAAGCTTCGTGGCCAAATCGGCAGCACGAGCCATCTAGTTTTGTTGGTCTTCAGTTCGAGTCTCGAAACTTAGAACTTTTTAAATATATTTTTCTTTTCTTTTTTTTACATTTTTTTAGATATCTTTATCCTTTAATCCCACACTTACTACGAACTTTTCCAAATCTTATACTACTAAAATAAAATGTTATGTCAAAATATTTCTATATTCAAGAGAAATTTTAGGAGTTGAGTTCACGCACATGCGCAGAATTCATTCCTATTCAAAACATTGTGCTTTTAGACCAGAATGACACCACGTTAAAACTTTTAGTGGATAATCATAATGAGAGTCTTAGACCATTCAGACGCGCTGCGGGTAAGATGCTTCGTGGCCAGACCGGCAGCACGAGCCATATAGTTTTGCTGGTCCTCAGTTCGAGTCTCGAAACTGAGAACTTTTTCAATATATTTTTCTTTCCTTTTTTTAACATTTTTTTTAGATATTTTTATCCTTTATTCCCACACTTACTACGAACTTTTAAAAACCTTATACTAGTAAAATAAAATTTTATGTCAAAATATTTCTATATTCAAGGGAAATTTTAGGAGTTGAGTTCACGCACATGCGCAGAATTCATTCCTATTCAAACATTGTGCTTTTAGACCAGAATGACACCACGTTAAAACTTTTAGTGGATAATCATAATGAGAGTCTTAGATAATTCAGACCAACTGCGAGTACGGAGCTTCGTGGCCAGATCTGCAGCACGAGCCATCTAGTTTTGCTGGTCTTCAGTTCGAGTCTCGAAACTGAGAACTTTTTCAATATATTTTTATTTTCATTTTTTTTAGATATTTTTATCCTTTATTCCCACACTTACTACGAACTTTTCCAAATCTTATACTACTAAAATAAAATTTTATGTCAAAATATTTCTATATTCAAGAGAAATTTTAGGAGTCGAGTTCACGCACATGCGCAGAATTCATTCCTATTCAAAACATTGTGCTTTTAGACGAGAATGACACCACGTTAAAACTTTTAGTGGATAATCATAATGAGAGTCTTAGACCATTCAGACGCGCTGCGGGTACGAAGCTTCGGGGCCAGATCGGAAGCTCGAGCCATCTAGTTTTGCTGGTCTTCAGTTCGAGTCTCGAAACTGAGAACTTTTTAAATATATTTTTCTTTTCTTTTTTTTACATTTTTTTTAGATATCTTTATCCTTTAATCCCACACTTACTACGAACTTTTCCAAATCTTATACTAGTAAAATAAAATTTTATGTCAAAATATTTCTATATTCAAGATAAATGTTAGGAGTCGAGTTCACGCACATGCGCAGAATTCATTCCTATTCAAAACATTGTGCTTTTAGACCAGAATGACACCACGTTAAAACTTTTAGTTTATAATCATAATGAGAGTCTTAGACCATTCAGACGCGCTGCGGGTACGAAGTTTCGTGGCCAGATCGGCAGCACGAGCCATGTAGTTTTGCTGGTCTCCAGTTCGAGTCTCGAAACTGAGAACTTTTTCAATATATTTTTCTTTTTTTTTTACATTTTTTTTAGATATTTTTATCCTTTATTCCCACACTTACTACGAACTTTTCAAAATCTTATACTAGTAAAATAAAATTTTATGTCAAAATATTTCTATATTCAAGATAAATGTTAGGAGTCGAGTTCACGCACATGCGCAGAATTCATTCCTATTCAAAACATTGTGCCTTTAGACCAGAAAAACACCACGTTAAAACTTTTAGTGGATAATCATAATGAGAGTCTTAGACCATTCAGACGTGCTGCGGGTACGAAGCTTCGTGGCCAGATCGGCAGCACGAGCCATCTAGTTTTGCTGGTCTTCAGTTCGAGTCTCGAAACTGAGAACTTTTTAAATATATTTTTCTTTCCTTTTTTTAACATTTTTTATAGATATTTTTATCCTTTATTCCCACACTTACTACGAACTTTTAAAAACCTTATACTAGTAAAATAAAATTTTATGTCAAAATATTTCTATATTCAAGAGAAATTTTAGGAGTTGAGTTCACGCACATGCGCAGAATTCATTCCTATTCAAATATTGTGCTTTTAGACCAGAATGACACCACGTTAAAACTTTTAGTGGATAATCATAATGAGAGTCTTAGACAATTCAGACGCGCTGCGAGTAGGAAGCTTCGTGGCCAGATCGGCAGCGCGAGAAATCTAGTTTTGCTGGTCTTCAGTTCGAGTCTCGAAACTGAGAACTTTTTCAATATATTTTTCTTTTCTTTTTTTTACGTTTTTTTAGATATTTTTATCCTTTATTCCCACACTTACTACGAACTTTTCCAAATCTTATACTACTAAAATAAAATTTTATGTCAAAATATTTCTATATTCAAGAGAAATTTTAGGAGTTGAGTTCACGCACATGCGCAGAATTCATTCCTATTCAAAACATTGTGCTTTTAGACCAGAATGACACCACGTTAAAACTTTTAGTGGATAATCATAATGAGAGTCTTAGACCATTCAGACGCGCTGCGGGTAAGCTGCTCCGTGGCCAGACCGGCAGCACGAGCCATATAGGTTTGCTGTTCTTCAGTTCGAGTCTCGAAACTGAGAACTTTTTAAATATATTTTTCTTTTCTTTTTTTTACATTTTTTTTAGATATCTTTATCCTTTAATCCCACACTTACTACGAACTTTCCCAAATCTTATACTAGTAAAATAAAATTTTATGTCAAAATATTTCTATATTCAAGAGAAAATTTAAGGAGTCGAGTTCATGCACATGCGCAGAATTCATTCCTATTCAAAACATTGTGCTTTTAGACCAGAATGACACCACGTTAAAACTTTTAGTGGATAATCATAATGAGACTCTTAGACCATTCAGACGCGCTGCGGGTACGAAGCTTCGTGGCCAGATCGGCAGCACGAGCCATCTAGTTTTGCTGGTCTTCAGTTCGAGTCTCGAAACTTAGAACTTTTTAAATATATTTTTCTTTTCTTTTTTTTACATTTTTTTAGATATCTTTATCCTTTAATCCCACAGTTACTACGAACTTTTCCAAATCTTATACTACTAAAATAAAATTTTATGTCAAAATATTTCTATATTCAAGAGAAATTTTAGGAGTCGAGTTCACGCACATGCGCAGACTTCATTCCTATTCAAAACATTGTGCTTTTAGACCAGAATGACACCACGTTAAAACTTTTAGTGGATAATCATAATGAGAGTCTTAGACCATTCAGACGCGCTGCGAGTACGAAGCTTCGTGGCCAGATCGGCAGCACAAGCCACCTAATTTTGCTGGTCTTCAGTTCGAGTCTCGAAACTGAGAACTTTTTCAATATATTTTTCTTTTCATTTTTTTTAGATATTTTTATCCTTTATTCCCACACTTACTACGAACTTTTCCAAATCTTATACTACTAAAATAAAATTTTATGTCAAAATATTTCTATGTTCAAGAGAAATTTTAAGAGTCGAGTTCACGCACATGCGCAGAATTCATTCCTATTCAAAACATTGTGCTTTTAGACCAGAATGACACCACGTTAAAACTTTTAGTGGATAATCATAATGAGAGTCTTAGACCATTCAGACGTGCTGCGGGTACGATGCTTCGTATCCAGACCGGCAGCACGAGCCATATAGTTTTGCTGGTCTTCAGTTCGAGTCTCGAAACTGAGAACTTTTTCAATATATTTTTCTTTCCTTTTTTTAACATTTTTTTTAGATATTTTTATCCTTTATTCCCACACTTACTACGAACTTTTAAAAACCTTATACTAGTAAAATAAAATTTTATGTCAAAATATTTCTATATTCAAGGGAAATTTGAGGAGTTGAGTTCACGCACATGCGCAGAATTCATTCCTATTCAAACATTGTGCTTTTAGACCAGAATGACACCACGTTAAAACTTTTAGTGGATAATCATAATGAGAGTCTTAGACCATTCAGACGCGCTGCGGGTACGAAGCTCCGGGGCCAGATCGGAAGCACGAGCCATCTAGTTTTGCTGGTCTTCAGTTCGAGTCTCGAAACTGAGAACTTTTTAAATATATTTTTCTTTTCTTTTTTTTACATTTTTTTTAGATATCTTTATCCTTTAATCCCACACTTACTACGAACTTTCCCAAATCTTATACTAGTAAAATAAAATTTTATGTCAAAATATTTCTATATTCAAGAGAAATTTTAGGAGTCGAGTTCATGCACATGCGCAGAATTCATTCCTATTCAAAACATTGTGCTTTTAGACCAGAATGACACCACGTTAAAACTTTTAGTGGATAATCATAATGAGAGTCTTAGACCATTCAGACGCGCTGCGGGTACGAAGCTTCGTGGCCAAATCGGCAGCACGAGCCATCTAGTTTTGTTGGTCTTCAGTTCGAGTCTCGAAACTTAGAACTTTTTAAATATATTTTTCTTTTCTTTTTTTTACATTTTTTTAGATATCTTTATCCTTTAATCCCACACTTACTACGAACTTTTCCAAATCTTATACTACTAAAATAAAATGTTATGTCAAAATATTTCTATATTCAAGAGAAATTTTAGGAGTTGAGTTCACGCACATGCGCAGAATTCATTCCTATTCAAAACATTGTGCTTTTAGACCAGAATGACACCACGTTAAAACTTTTAGTGGATAATCATAATGAGAGTCTTAGACCATTCAGACGCGCTGCGGGTAAGATGCTTCGTGGCCAGACCGGCAGCACGAGCCATATAGTTTTGCTGGTCCTCAGTTCGAGTCTCGAAACTGAGAACTTTTTCAATATATTTTTCTTTCCTTTTTTTAACATTTTTTTTAGATATTTTTATCCTTTATTCCCACACTTACTACGAACTTTTAAAAACCTTATACTAGTAAAATAAAATTTTATGTCAAAATATTTCTATATTCAAGGGAAATTTTAGGAGTTGAGTTCACGCACATGCGCAGAATTCATTCCTATTCAAACATTGTGCTTTTAGACCAGAATGACACCACGTTAAAACTTTTAGTGGATAATCATAATGAGAGTCTTAGACCATTCAGACGCGCTGCGGGTAAGATGCTTCGTGGCCAGACCGGCAGCACGAGCCATATAGTTTTGCTGGTCCTCAGTTCGAGTCTCGAAACTGAGAACTTTTTCAATATATTTTTCTTTCCTTTTTTTAACATTTTTTTTAGATATTTTTATCCTTTATTCCCACACTTACTACGAACTTTTCCAAATCTTATACTACTAAAATAAAATTTTATGTCAAAATATTTCTATATTCAAGAAAAATTTTAAGAGTCGAGTTCACGCACATGCGCAGAATTCATTCCTATTCAAACATTGTGCTTTTAGACCAGAATGACACCACGTTAAAACTTTTAGTGGATAATCATAATGGAGTCTTAGACAATTCAGACGCGCTGCGAGTACGAAGCTTCGTGGCCATATCGGCAGCACGAGCCATCTAGTTTTGCTGGTCTTCAGTTCGAGTCTCGAAACTGAGAACTTTTTAAATATATTTTTCTTTTCTTTTTTTTACATTTTTTTTAGATATTTTTATCCTTTATTCCCACACTTACTACGAACTTTTCAAAATCTTATACTACTAAAATAAAATTTTGTGTCAAAATATTTCTACATTCAAGAGAAATTTTAGGAGTCGAGTTCACGCACATGCGCAGAATTCATTCCAATTCAAAACATTGTGCTTTTAGACCAGAATGACACCACGTTAAAACTTTTAGTGGATAATCGTAATGAGAGTCTTAGACCATTCAGACGCGTTGCGAGTACGAAGCTTCGTGGCCAGATCGGCAGCACGAGCCATCTAGTTTTGCTGGTCTCCAGTTAAAGTCTCGAAACTGAGAACTTTTTCAATATATTTTTCTTTTCTTTTTTTTAAATTTTTTTATATATTTTTATCCTTTATTCCCACACTTACTACGAACTTTTCCAAATCTTATACTACTAAAATAAAATTTTATGTCAAAATATTTTTATATTCAAGACAAATTTTAGGAGTCGAGTTCACGCACATGCGCAGAATTCATTCCTATTCAAAACTTTGTGCTTTTAGACCAGAATGACACCACGTTAAAACTTTTAGTGGATAATCATAATGAGAGTCTTAGACCATTCAGACGCAGTGCGGGTACGAAGCTTCGTGGCCAGATCGGCAGCACAAGACATCTAGTTTTGCTGGTCTTCAGTTCGAGTCTCGAAACTGAGAACTTTTTAAATATATTTTTCTTTTCTTTTTTTACATTTTTTTTAGATATTTTTATCCTTTATTCCCACACTTACTACGAACTTTTCAAAATCTTATACTACTAAAATAAAATTTTGTGTCAAAATATTTCTTCATTCAAGAGAAATTTTAGGAGTCGAGTTCACGCACATGCGCAGAATTCATTCCTATTCAAAACATTGTGCTTTTAGACCAGAATGACACCACGTTAAAACTTTAGTGGATAATCATAATGAGAGTCTTAGACCATTCAGACGCGCTGCGGGTACGAAGCTTCGTGGCCAGATCGGCAGCACTAGCCATCTAGTTTTGCTGGTCTTCAGTTCGAGTCTCGAAACTGAGAACTTTTTAAAAATATTTTTCTTTTCTTTTTTTTACATTTTTTTTAGATATTTTTATCCTTTATTCCCACACTTACTACGAACTTTTCCAAATCTTATACTACCAAAATAAGATTTTATGTCAAAATATTTCTATATTCAAGAGAAATTTTAGGAGTCGAGTTCACGCACATGCGCAGAATTCATTCCTATTCAAAACATTGTGCTTTTAGACCAGAATGACACCACGTTAAAACTTTAGTGGATAATCATAATGAGAGCCTTAGACCATTCAGACGCGCTGCGGGTACGAAGCTTCGTGGCCAGATCGGCAGCACTAGCCATCTAGTTTTGCTGGTCTTCAGTTCGAATCTCGAAAATGAGATTTTTTTAAATATATTTTTCTTTTCTTTTTTTTACATTTTTTTTTATATTTTTTATCCTTTATTCCCACACTTACTACGAACTTTTCCAAATCTTATACTACTAAAATAAAATTTTATGTCAAAATATTTCTATATTCAAGAGAAATTTTAGGAGTCGAGTTCACGCACATGCGCAGAATTCATTCCTATTCAAAACATTGTGCTTTTAGACCAGAATGACACCACGTTAAAACTTTAGTGGATAATCATAATGAGAGTCTTAGACCATTCAGACGCGCTGCGGGTACGAAGCTTCGTGGCCAGATCGGCAGCACTAGCCATCTAGTTTTGCTGGTCTTCAGTTCGAGTATCGAAAATGAGAACTTTTTTAAATATATTTTTCTTTGCTTTTTTTTACATTTTTTTTTATATTTTTTATCCTTTATTCCCACACTTACTACGAACTTTTCCAAATCTTATACTACTAAAATAAAATTTTATGTCAAAATATTTCTATATTCAAGAGAAATTTTAGGAGTCGAGTTCACGCACATGCGCAGAATTCATTCCTATTCAAAACATTGTGCTTTTAGACCAGAATGACACAACGTTAAAACTTTTAGTGGATAATCATAATGAGAGTCTTAGATAATTCAGACGCGCTGCGAGTACGAAGCTTCGTGGCCAGATCGGCAGCACGAGCCATCTAGTTTTGCTGGTCTTCAGGTCGAGTCTCGAAACTGAGAACTTTTTAAAAATATTTTTCTTTTCTTTTTTTTACATTTTTTTAGATATTTTTATCCTTTATTCCCACACTTACTACGAACTTTTCAAAATCTTATACTACTAAAATAAAATTTTGTGTCAAAATATTTCTTCATTCAAGAGAAATTTTAGGAGTCGAGTTCACGCACATGCGCAGAATTCATTCCTATTCAAAACATTGTGCTTTTAGACCAGAATGACACCACGTTAAAACTTTAGTGGATAATCATAATGAGAGTCTTAGACCATTCAGACGCGCTGCGGGTACGAAGCTTCGTGGCCAGATCGGCAGCACTAGCCATCTAGTTTTGCTGGTCTTCAGTTCGAGTCTCGAAACTGAGAACTTTTTAAAAATATTTTTCTTTTCTTTTTTTTACATTTTTTTTAGATATTTTTATCCTTTATTCCCACACTTACTACGAACTTTTCCAAATCTTATACTACCAAAATAAGATTTTATGTCAAAATATTTCTATATTCAAGAGAAATTTTAGGAGTCGAGTTCACGCACATGCGCAGAATTCATTCCTATTCAAAACATTGTGCTTTTAGACCAGAATGACACCACGTTAAAACTTTAGTGGATAATCATAATGAGAGCCTTAGACCATTCAGACGCGCTGCGGGTACGAAGCTTCGTGGCCAGATCGGCAGCACTAGCCATCTAGTTTTGCTGGTCTTCAGTTCGAATCTCGAAAATGAGATTTTTTTAAATATATTTTTCTTTTCTTTTTTTTACATTTTTTTTTATATTTTTTATCCTTTATTCCCACACTTACTACGAACTTTTCCAAATCTTATACTACTAAAATAAAATTTTATGTCAAAATATTTCTATATTCAAGAGAAATTTTAGGAGTCGAGTTCACGCACATGCGCAGAATTCATTCCTATTCAAAACATTGTGCTTTTAGACCAGAATGACACCACGTTAAAACTTTAGTGGATAATCATAATGAGAGTCTTAGACCATTCAGACGCGCTGCGGGTACGAAGCTTCGTGGCCAGATCGGCAGCACTAGCCATCTAGTTTTGCTGGTCTTCAGTTCGAGTATCGAAAATGAGAACTTTTTTAAATATATTTTTCTTTGCTTTTTTTTACATTTTTTTTTATATTTTTTATCCTTTATTCCCACACTTACTACGAACTTTTCCAAATCTTATACTACTAAAATAAAATTTTATGTCAAAATATTTCTATATTCAAGAGAAATTTTAGGAGTCGAGTTCACGCACATGCGCAGAATTCATTCCTATTCAAAACATTGTGCTTTTAGACCAGAATGACACAACGTTAAAACTTTTAGTGGATAATCATAATGAGAGTCTTAGATAATTCAGACGCGCTGCGAGTACGAAGCTTCGTGGCCAGATCGGCAGCACGAGCCATCTAGTTTTGCTGGTCTTCAGGTCGAGTCTCGAAACTGAGAACTTTTTAAAAATATTTTTCTTTTCTTTTTTTTACATTTTTTTAGATATTTTTATCCTTTATTCCCACACTTACTACGAACTTTTCCAAATCTTATACCACTAAAATAAGATTTTATGTCAAAATATTTCTATATTCAAGAGAAATTTTAGGAGTCGAGTTCACGCACATGCGCAGAATTCATTCCTATTCAAAACATTGTGCTTTTAGACCAGAATGACACCACGTTAAAACTTTAGTGGATAATCATAATGAGAGTCTTAGACCATTCAGACGCGCTGCGGGTACGAAGCTTCGTGGCCAGATCGGCAGCACGAGCCATCTAGTTTTGCTGGTCTTCAGTTCGAGTCTCGAAACTGAGAACTTTTTCAATATATTTTTCTTTTCTTTTTTTTAAATTTTTTTATATATTTTTATCCTTTATTCCCACACTTACTACGAACTTTTCCAAATCTTATACTACTAAAATAAAATTTTATGTCAAAATATTTTTATATTCAAGACAAATTTTAGGAGTCGAGTTCACGCACATGCGCAGAATTCATTCCTATTCAAAACTTTGTGCTTTTAGACCAGAATGACACCACGTTAAAACTTTTAGTGGATAATCATAATGAGAGTCTTAGACCATTCAGACGCAGTGCGGGTACGAAGCTTCGTGGCCAGATCGGCAGCACGAGACATCTAGTTTTGCTGGTCTTCAGTTCGAGTCTCGAAACTGAGAACTTTTTAAATATATTTTTCTTTTCTTTTTTTACATTTTTTTTAGATATTTTTATCCTTTATTCCCACACTTACTACGAACTTTTCAAAATCTTATACTACTAAAATAAAATTTTGTGTCAAAATATTTCTTCATTCAAGAGAAATTTTAGGAGTCGAGTTCACGCACATGCGCAGAATTCATTCCTATTCAAAACATTGTGCTTTTAGACCAGAATGACACCACGTTAAAACTTTAGTGGATAATCATAATGAGAGTCTTAGACCATTCAGACGCGCTGCGGGTACGAAGCTTCGTGGCCAGATCGGCAGCACTAGCCATCTAGTTTTGCTGGTCTTCAGTTCGAGTCTCGAAACTGAGAACTTTTTAAAAATATTTTTCTTTTCTTTTTTTTACATTTTTTTTAGATATTTTTATCCTTTATTCCCACACTTACTACGAACTTTTCCAAATCTTATACTACTAAAATAAGATTTTATGTCAAAATATTTCTATATTCAAGAGAAATTTTAGGAGTCGAGTTCACGCACATGCGCAGAATTCATTCCTATTCAAAACATTGTGCTTTTAGACCAGAATGACACCACGTTAAAACTTTAGTGGATAATCATAATGAGAGTCTTAGACCATTCAGACGCGCTGCGGGTACGAAGCTTCGTGGCCAGATCGGCAGCACTAGCCATCTAGTTTTGCTGGTCTTCAGTTCGAGTCTCGAAAATGAGATTTTTTTAAATATATTTTTCTTTTCTTTTTTTTACATTTTTTTTTATATTTTTTATCCTTTATTCCCACACTTACTACGAACTTTTCCAAATCTTATACTACTAAAATAAAATTTTATGTCAAAATATTTCTATATTCAAGAGAAATTTTAGGAGTCGAGTTCAAGCACATGCGCAGAATTCATTCCTATTCAAAACATTGTGCTTTTAGACCAGAATGACACCACGTTAAAACTTTAGTGGATAATCATAATGAGAGTCTTAGACCATTCAGACGCGCTGCGGGTACGAAGCTTCGTGGCCAGATCGGCAGCACTAGCCATCTAGTTTTGCTGGTCTTCAGTTCGAGTATCGAAAATGAGAACTTTTTTAAATATATTTTTCTTTGCTTTTTTTTACATTTTTTTTATATTTTTTATCCTTTATTCCCACACTTACTACGAACTTTTCCAAATCTTATACTACTAAAATAAAATTTTATGTCAAAATATTTCTATATTCAAGAGAAATTTTAGGAGTCGAGTTCACGCACATGCGCAGAATTCATTCCTATTCAAAACATTGTGCTTTTAGACCAGAATGACACAACGTTAAAACTTTTGTGGATAATCATAATGAGAGTCTTAGATAATTCAGACGCGCTGCGAGTACGAAGCTTCGTGGCCAGATCGGCAGCACGAGCCATCTAGTTTTGCTGGTCTTCAGGTCGAGTCTCGAAACTGAGAACTTTTTAAAAATATTTTTCTTTTCTTTTTTTTACATTTTTTTAGATATTTTTATCCTTTATTCCCACACTTACTACGAACTTTTCCAAATCTTATACCACTAAAATAAGATTTTATGTCAAAATATTTCTATATTCAAGAGAAATTTTAGGAGTCGAGTTCACGCACATGCGCAGAATTCATTCCTATTCAAAACATTGTGCTTTTAGACCAGAATGACACCACGTTAAAACTTTAGTGGATAATCATAATGAGAGTCTTAGACCATTCAGACGCGCTGCGGGTACGAAGCTTCGTGGCCAGATCGGCAGCACGAGCCATCTAGTTTTGCTGGTCTTCAGTTCGAGTCTCGAAACTGAGAACTTTTTGAATATATTTTTCTTTTCTTTTTTTTAAAATTTTTTTATATATTTTTATCCTTTAATCCCACACTTACTATGAACTTTTCCAAATCTTATACTACTAAAATAAAATTTTATGTCAAAATATTTTTATATTCAAGAGAAATTTTAAGAGTCGAGTTCACGCACATGCGCAGAATTTATTCCTATTCAAAACATTGTGCTTTTAGACCAGAATGACACCACGTTAAAACTTTTAGTGGATAATCATAATAAGAGTCTTAGACCATTCAGACGCGCTGCGGGTACGAAGCTTCGTGGCCAGATCGGCAGCACGAGCCATCTAGTTTTGCTGGTCTTCAGTTCGAGTCTCGAAACTGAGAACTTTTTAAATATATTTTTCTTTTCTTTTTTTTTTACATTTTTTTTAGATATTTTTATCCTTTATTCCCACACTTACTACGAACTTTTCCAAATCTTATACTAGTAAAATAAAATTTTATGTCAAAATATTTCTATATTCAAGAGAAATTTTAGGAGTGGAGTTCATGCACATGCGCATAATTCAGTCCTATTCAAAACATTGTGCTTTTAGACCAGAATGACACCACGTTAAAACTTTTAGTGGATAAACATAATGAGAGTCTTAGACCATTCAGACGCGCTGCGGGTACGAAGCTTCGTGGCCAGATCGGCAGCACGAGCCATCTAGTTTTGCTGGTCTTCAGTTCGAGTCTCGAAACTGAGAACTTTTTGAATATATTTTTCTATTCTTTTTTTTTTACAATTTTTTTATATATTTTTATCCTTTAATCCCACACTTACTACGAACTTTTCGAAATCTTATACTACTAAAATAAAATTTTATGTCAAAATATTTCTATATTCAAGAGAAATTTTAAGAGTCGAGTTCACGCACATGCGCAGAATTCATTCCCATTCAAAACATTGTGCTTTTAGACCAGAATGACACCACGTTAAAACTTTTAGTGGATAATCATAATGAGAGTCTTAGACCATTCAGACGCGCTGCTGGTACGAAGCTTCGTTTCTAGATCGGCAGCACGAGCCATCTAGTTTTGCTGGTCTTCAGTTCGAGTCTCGAAACTGAGAACTTTTTGAATATATTTTTCTTTTCTTTTTTTTAAAATTTTTTTATATATTTTTATACTTTAATCCCACACTTACTATGAACTTTTCCAAATCTTATACTACTAAAATAAAATTTTATGTCAAAATATTTTTATATTCAAGAGAAATTTTAAGAGTCGAGTTCACGCACATGCGCAGAATTCATTCCTATTCAAAACATTGTGCTTTTAGACCAGAATGACACCACGTTAAAACTTTTAGTGGATAATCATAATAAGAGTCTTAGACCATTCAGACGCGCTGCGGGTACGAAGCTTCGTGGCCAGATCGGCAGCACGAGCCATCTAGTTTTGCTGGTCTTCAGTTCGAGTCTCGAAACTGAGAACTTTTTAAATATATTTTTCTTTTCTTTTTTTACATTTTTTTTAGATATTTTTATCCTTTATTCCCACACTTACTACGAACTTTTCCAAATCTTATACTAGTAAAATAAAATTTTATGTCAAAATATTTCTATATTCAAGAGAAATTTTAGGAGTCGAGTTCATGCACATGCGCATAATTCAGTCCTATTCAAAACATAGTGCTTTTAGACCAGAATGACACCACGTTAAAACTTTTAGTGGATAAACATAATGAGAGTCTTAGACCATTCAGACGCGCTGCGGGTACGAAGCTTCGTGGCCAGATCGGCAGCACGAGCCATCTAGTTTTGCTGGTCTTCAGTTCGAGTCTCGAAACTGAGAACTTTTTGAATATATTTTTCTTTTCTTTTTTTTTACAATTTTTTTATATATTTTTATCCTTTAATCCCACACTTACTACGAACTTTTCGAAATCTTATACTACTAAAATAAAATTTTATGTCAAAATATTTCTATATTCAAGAGAAATTTTAAGAGTCGAGTTCACGCACATGCGCAGAATTCATTCCCATTCAAAACATTGTGCTTTTAGACCAGAATGACACCACGTTAAAACTTTTAGTGGATAATCATAATGAGAGTCTTAGACCATTCAGACGCGCTGCGGGTACGAAGCCTCGTGGCCAGATCGGTAGCACGAGCCATCTAGTTTTGCTGGTCTTCAGTTCGAGTCTCGAAACTGAGAACTTTTTAAATATATTTTTCTTTTCTTTTTTTTACATTTTTCTTAGATATTTTTATCCTTTATTCCCACACTTACTACGAACTTTTCCAAATCTTATACTACTAAAATAAAATTTTATGTCAAAATATTTCTATATTCAAGATAAATATTAGAAGTCGAGTTCACGCACATGCGCAGAATTCATTCCTATTCAAAACATTGGGCTTTTAGACCAGAATGACACCACGTTAAAACTTTTAATGGATAATCATAATGAGAGTCTTAGACCATTCAGACGCGCTGCGGGTACGAAGCTTCGTGGCCAGATCGGCAGCACGAGCCATCTAGTTTTGCTGGTCTTCAGTTCGAGTCTCGAAACTGAGAACTTTTTAAATATATTTTTCTTTTCTTTTTTTTACATTTTTTACATATTTTTATCCATTATTCCCACACTTACTACGAACTTTTCCAAATCTTATACCACTAAAATAAGATTTTATGTCAAAATATTTCTATATTCAAGAGAAATTTTAGGAGTCGAGTTCACGCACATGCGCAGAATTCATTCCTATTCAAAACATTGTGCTTTTAGACCAGAATGACACCACGTTAAAACTTTTAGTGGATAATCATAATGAGAGTCTTAGACCATTCAGACGCGCTGCTGGTACGAAGCTTCGTTTCTAGATCGGCAGCACGAGCCATCTAGTTTTGCTGGTCTTCAGTTCGAGTCTCGAAAATGAGAACTTTTTAAATATATTTTTCTTTTCTTTTTTTTACATTTTTTTTTAGATATTTTTATCCTTTAATCCCACACTTACTACGAACTTTTCGAAATCTTATACTACTAAAATAAAATTTTATGTCAAAATATTTCTATATTCAAGAGAAATTTTAAGAGTCGAGTTCACGCACATGCGCAGAATTCATTCCCATTCAAAACATTGTGCTTTTAGACCAGAATGACACCACGTTAAAACTTTTAGTGGATAATCATAATGAGAGTCTTAGACCATTCAGACGCGCTGCGGGTACGAAGCTTCGTGGCCAGATCGGCAGCACGAGCCATCTAGTTTTTCTGGTCTTCAGTCCGAGTCTCGAAACTGAGAATTTTTTAAATATATTTTTCTTTTCTTTTTTTTACATTTTTCTTAGATATTTTTATCCTTTATTCCCACACTTACTACGAACTTTTCCAAATCTTATACTACTAAAATAAAATTTTATGTCAAAATATTTCTATATTCAAGATAAATATTAGAAGTCGAGTTCACGCACATGCGCAGAATTCATTCCTATTCAAAAAATTGTGCTTTTAGACCAGAATGATACCACGTTAAAACTTTTAGTGGATAATCATAATGTGAGTCTTAGACCATTCAGACGCGGTGCGGGTACGACGCTTCGTGGCCAGATCGGCAGCGCGAGCCATCTAGATTTGCTGGTCTTCAGTTCGAGTCTCGAAACTGAGAACTTTTTAAATATATTTTTCTTTTCTTTTTTTTACATTTTTTTAGATATTTTTATCCATTATTCCCACACTTACTAAAAATTTTCCAAATCTTATACTACTAAAATAAAATTTTATGTCAAAATATTTCTATATTCAAGAGACATTTTGGGAGTCGAGTTCACGCACATGCGCAGAATTCATTCCTATTCAAAACATTGTGCTTTTAGACCAGAATGACACCACGTTAAAACTTTTAGTGGATAATCATAATGAGAGTCTTAGAAAATTCAGACGCGCTGCGAGTACGAAGCTTCGTGGCCAGATCGGCAGCACAAGCCACCTAGTTTTGCTGGTCTTCAGTTCGAGTCTCGAAACTGAGAACTTTTTGAATATATTTTTCTTTTCTTTTTTTTAAAATTTTTTTATATATTTTTATCCTTTAATCCCACACTTACTATGAACTTTTCCAAATCTTATACTACTAAAATAAAATTTTATGTCAAAATATTTTTATATTCAAGAGAAATTTTAAGAGTCGATATCACGCACATGCGCAGAATTCATTCCTATTCAAAACATTGTGCTTTTAGACCAGAATGACACCACGTTAAAACTTTTAGTGGATAATCATAATAAGAGTCTTAGACCATTCAGACGCGCTGCGGGTACGAAGCTTCGTGGCCAGATCGGCAGCACGAGCCATCTAGTTTTGCTGGTCTTCAGTTCGAGTCTCGAAACTGAGAACTTTTTAAATATATTTTTCTTTTCTTTTTTTTTACAATTTTTTTATATATTTTTATTCTTTAATCCCACACTTACTACGAACTTTTCGAAATCCTATACTACTAAAATAAAATTTTATGTCAAAATATTTCTATATTCAAGAGAAATTTTAAGAGTCGAGTTCACGCACATGCGCAGAATTCATTCCCATTCAAAACATTGTGCTTTTAGACCAGAATGACACCACGTTAAAACTTTTAGTGGATAATCATAATGAGAGTCTTAGACCATTCAGACGCGCTGCGGGTACGAAGCCTCGTGGCCAGATCGGCAGCACGAGCCATCTAGTTTTGCTGGTCTTCAGTTCGAGTCTCGAAACTGAGAACTTTTTAAATATATTTTTCTTTTCTTTTTTTTACATTTTTCTTAGATATTTTTATCCTTTATTCCCACACTTACTATGAACTTTTCCAAATCTTATACTACTAAAATAAAATTTTATGTCAAAACATTTCTATATTCAAGAGAAATTTTAGGAGTCGAGTTCACGCACATACGCAGAATTCATTCCTATTCAAAACATTGTGCTTTTAGACCAGAATGACACCACGTTAAAACTTTTAGTGGATAATCATAATGAGAGTCTTAGACCATTCAGACACGCTGCGGGTACGAAGCTTCGTGGCCAGATAGGCAGCACGAGCCATCTAGTTTTGCTGGTCTTCAGTTCGAGTCTCGAAACTGAGAACTTTTTAAATATATTTTTCTTCTCTTTTTTTTACATTTTTCTTAGATATTTTTATCCTTTATTCCCACACTTACTATGAACTTTTCCAAATCTTATACTACTAAAATAAAATTTTATGTCAAAACATTTCTATATTCAAGAGAAATTTTAGGAGTCGAGTTCACGCACATACGCAGAATTCATTCCTATTCAAAACATTGTGCTTTTAGACCAGAATGACACCACGTTAAAACTTTTAGTGGATAATCATAATGAGAGTCTTAGACCATTCAGACACGCTGCGGGTACGAAGCTTCGTGGCCAGATCGGCAGCACGAGCCATCTAGTTTTGCTGGTCTTCAGTTCGAGTCTCGAAACTGAGAACTTTTTAAATATATTTTTCTTCTCTTTTTTTTTACATTTTTTTTTAGATATTTTTATCCTTTATTCCCAAACTTACTACGAACTTTTCGAAATCTTATACTACTAAAATAAAATTTTATGTCAAAATATTTCTACATTCAAGAGAAATTTTAAGAGTCGAGTTCACGCACATGCGCAGAATTCATTCCCATTCAAAACATTGTGCTTTTAGACCAGAATGACACCACGTTAAAACTTTTAGTGGATAATCATAATGAGAGTCTTAGACCATTCAGACGCGCTGCGGGTACGAAGCTTCGTGGCCAGATCGGCAGCACGAGCCATCTAGTTTTGCTGGTCTTCAGTTCGAGTCTCGAAACTGAGAACTTTTTAAATATATTTTTCTTTTCTTTTTTTTACATTTTTCTTAGATATTTTTATCCTTTATTCCCACACTTACTACGAACTTTTCCAAATCTTATACTACTAAAATAAAATTTTATGTCAAAATATTTCTATATTCAAGATAAATATTAGAAGTCGAGTTCACGCACATGCGCAGAATTCATTCCTATTCAAACCATTGTGCTTTTAGACCAAAATGACACCACGTTAAAACTTTTAGTGGATAATCATAATGTGAGTCTTAGACCATTCAGACGCGGTGCGGGTACGACGCTTCGTGGCCAGATCGGCAGCTCGAGCCATCTAGTTTTGCTGGTCTTCAGTTCGAGTCTCGAAACTGAGAACTTTTTAAATATATTTTTCTTTTCTTTTTTTACATTGTTTTAGATATTTTTATCCTTTATTCCCACACTTACTAAAAATTTTCCAAATCTTATACTACTAAAATAAAATTTTATGTCAAAATATTTCTATATTCAAGAGAAATTTTAGGAGTCGAGTTCATGCACATGCGCAGAATTCATTCCTATTCAAAACATTGTGCTTTTAGACCAGAATGACACCACGTTAAAACTTTTAGTGGATAATCATAATGAGAGTCTTAGACCATTCAGACGCGCTGCGGGTACGAAGCTTCGTTGCCAGATCGGCAGCACGAGCCATCTAGTTTTGCTGGTCTTCAGTTCGAGTCTCGAAACTGAGAACTTTTTGAATATATTTTTCTTTTCTTTTTTTTTACAATTTTTTTATATATTTTTATCCTTTAATCCCACACTTACTACGAACTTTTCGAAATCTTATACTACTAAAATAAAATTTTATGTCAAAATATTTCTATATTCAAGAGAAATTTTAAGAGTCGAGTTCACGCACATGCGCAGAATTCATTCCTATTCAAAACATTGTGCTTTTAGACGAGAATGACACCACGTTAAAACTTTTAGTGGATAATCATAATGAGAGTCTTAGACCATTCAGACGCGCTGCGGGTACGAAGCTTCGTGGCCAGATCGGAAGCACAAGCCACCTGGTTTTGCTGGTTTTCAGTTCGAGTCTCGAAACTGAGAACTTTTAAAATATATTTTTCTTTTCTTTTTTTTAATATTTTTCTTAGATATTTTTATCCTTTATTCCCACACTTACTACGAACTTTTCCAAATCTTATACTACTAAAATAAAATTTTATGTCAAAATATTTCTATATTCAAGAGAAATTTTAGGAGTCGAGTTCACGCACATGCGCAGAATTCATTCCCATTCAAAACATTGTGCTTTTAGACCAGAATGACACCACGTTAAAACTTTTAGTGGATAATCCTAATGTGAGTCTTAGACCATTCAGACGCGGTGCGGGTACGACGCTTCGTGGCCAGATCGGCAGCGCGAGCCATTTAGTTTTGCTGGTCTTCAGTTCGAGTCTCGAAACTGAGAACTTTTTAAATATATTTTTCTTTTCTTTTTTTTACATTTTTTTAGATATTTTTATCCTTTATTCCCACACTTACTAAAAATTTTCCAAATCTTATACTACTAAAATAAAATTTTATGTCAAAATATTTCTATATTCAAGAGAAATTTTAGGAGTCGAGTTCATGCACATGCGCAGAATTCATTCCTATTCAAAACATTGGGCTTTTAGACCAGAATGACACCACGTTAAAACTTTTAATGGATAATCATAATGAGAGTCTTAGACCATTCAGACGCGCTGTGGGTACGAAGCTTCGTGGCCAGATCGGCAGCACGAGCCATCTAGTTTTGCTGGTCTTCAGTTCGAGTCTCGAAACTGAGAATTTTTTAAATATATTTTTCTTTTCTTTTTTTTACATTTTTCTTAGATATTTTTATCCTTTATTCCCACACTTACTACGAACTTTTCCAAATCTTATACTACTAAAATAAAATTTTATGTCAAAACATTTCTATATTCAAGAGAAATTTTAGGAGTCGAGTCGAAATTTTAGGACATACGCAGAATTCATTCCTATTCAAAACATTGTGCTTTTAGACCAGAATGACACCACGTTAAAACCTTTAGTGGATAATCATAATGAGAGTCTTAGACCATTCAGGCGCGCTGCGGGTACGAAGCTTCGTGGCCAGATCGGCAGCACGAGCCATCTAGTTTTCCTGGTCTTCAGTTCGAGTCTCGAAACTGGGAACTTTTTAAATATATTTTTCTTTTCTTTTTTTTACATTTTTTTAGATATCTTTATCCTTTAATCCCACACTTACTATGAACTTTTCCAAATCTTATACTACTAAATTAAAATTTTATGTCAAAATATTTCTATATTCAAGAGAAATTTTAGGTGTAGAGTTCACGCACATGCGCAGAATTCATTCCTATTCAAAACATTGTGCTTTTAGACCAGAATGACACCACGTTAAAACTTTTAGTGGATAATCATAATGAGAGTCTTAGACCATTCAGACGAGCTGCGGGTACGAAGCTTCGTGGCCAGATCGGCAGCACGAGCCATCTAGTTTTGCTGGTCTTCAGTTCGAGTCTCGAAACTGAGAACTTTTTCAATATATTTTTCTTTTCTTTTTTTTACATTTTTTTTAGATATTTTTATCCTTTATTCCCACACTTACTACGAACTTTCCCAAATCTTATACTAGTAAAATAAAATTTTATGTCAAAATATTTCTATATTCAAGAGAAATTTTAGGAGTCAAGTTCATGCACATGCGCAGAATTCATTCCTATTCAAAACATTGTGCTTTTAGACCAGATTGACACCACGTTAAAACTTTTAGTGGATAATCATAATGAGAGTCTTAGACCATTGAGACGCGCTGCGGGTACGAAGCTTCGTGGCCAGATCGGCAGCACGAGCCATCTAGTTTTGCTGGTCTTCAGTTCGAGTCTCGAAACTGAGAACTTTTTCAATATATTTTTCTTTTCTTTTTTTTACATTTTTTTTTAGATATTTTTATCCTTTATTCCCACACTTACTACGAACTTTCCCAAATCTTATACTAGTAAAATAAAATTTTATGTCAAAATATTTCTATATTCAAGAGAAATTTTAGGAGTCGAGTTCATGCACATGCGCAGAATTCATTCCTATTCAAAACATTGTACTTTTAGACCAGATTGACACCACGTTAAAACTTTTAGTGGATAATCATAATGAGAGTCTTAGACCATTCAGACGCGCTGTGGGTACGAAGCTTCGTGGCCAGATCGGCAGCACGAGCCATCTAGTTTTGCTGGTCTTCAGTTCGAGTCTCGAAACTGAGAACTTTTTCAATATATTTTTCTTTTCTTTTTTTTACATTTTTTTTAGATATTTTTATCCTTTATTCCCACACTTACTACGAACTTTCCCAAATCTTATACTAGTGAAATAAAATTTTATGTCAAAATATTTCTATATTCAAGAGAAATTTTAGGAGTCGAGTTCACGCACATGCGCAGAATTCATTCCTATTCAAAACATTGTGCTTTTAGACCAGAATGACACCACGTTAAAACTTTTAGTGGATAATCATAATGAGAGTCTTAGACCATTGAGACGCGCTGCGGGTACGAAGCTTCGTGGCCAGATCGGCAGCACGAGCCATCTAGTTTTGCTGGTCTTCAGTTCGAGTCTCGAAACTGAGAACTTTTTCAATATATTTTTCTTTTCTTTTTTTTACATTTTTTTTTAGATATTTTTATCCTTTATTCCCACACTTACTACCAACTTTCCCAAATCTTATACTAGTAAAATAAAATTTTATGTCAAAATATTTCTATATTCAAGAGAAATTTTAGGTGTAGAGTTCACGCACATGCGCAGAATTCCTTCCTATTCAAAACATTGTGCTTTTAGACCAGAATGACACCACGTTAAAACTTTTAGTGGATAATCATAATGAGAGTCTTAGACCATTGAGACACGTTGCGGGTACGAAGCTTCGTGGCCAGATCGGCAGCACGAGCCATCTAGTTTTGCTGGTCTTCAGTTCGAGTCTCGAAACTGAGAACTTTTTTAATATATTTTTCTTTTCTTTTTTTTACATTTTTTTAAGATATTTTTATCCTTTATTCCCACACTTACTACGAACTTTCCCAAATCTTATTAGTAAAATAAAATTTTATGTCAAAATATTTCTATATTCAAGAGAAATTTTAGAAGTCGAGTTCACGCACATGCGCAGAATTCAATCCTATTCAAAACATTGTGCTTTTAGACCAGAATGACACCACGTTAAAACTTTTAGTGGATAATCATAATGAGAGTCTTAGACCATTGAGACGCGCGGCGGGTACGAAGCTTCGTGGCCAGATCGGCAGCACGAGCCATCTAGTTTTGCTGGTCTTCAGTTCGAGTCTCGAAACTGAGAACTTTTTCAATATATTTTTCTTTTCTTTTTTTTACATTTTTTTTAGATATTTTTATCCTTTATTCCCACACTTACTACGAACTTTCCCAAATCTTATACTAGTAAAATAAAATTTTATGTCAAAATATTTCTATATTCAAGAGAAATTTTAGGAGTCGAGTTCATGCACATGCGCATAATTCAGGCCTATTCAAAACATTGTGCTTTTAGACCAGAATGACACCACGTTAAAACTTTTAGTGGATAAACATAATGAGAGTCTAAGACCATTCAGACGCGCTGCGGGTACGAAGCTTCGTGGCCAGATCGGCAGCACGAGCCATCTAGTTTTGCTGGTCTTCAGTTCGAGTCTCGAAACTGAGAACTTTTTGAATATATTTTTCTTTTCTTTTTTTTAAATTTTTTTATATATTTTTATCCTTTAATCCCACACTTACTATGAACTTTTCCAAATCTTATACTACTAAAATAAATTTTTATGTCAAAATATTTCTATATTCAAGAGAAATTTTAGGAGTCGAGTTCACGCACATGCGCAGAATTCATTCCTATTCGAAACATTGTGCTTTTAGACCAGAATGACACCACGTTAAAACTTTTAGTGGATAATCATAATGCGAGTCTTAGACCATTCAGACGCGCTGCGGGTACGAAGCTTCGTGGCCAGATCGGCAGCACGAGCCATCTAGTTTTGCTGGTCTTCAGTTCGAGTCTCGAAACTGAGAACTTTTTCAATATATTTTTCTTTTCTTTTTTTTACATCTTTTTTAGATATTTTTATCCTTTATTCCCACACTTACTACGAACTTTCCCAAATCTTATACTAGTAAAATAAAATTTTATGTCAAAATATTTCTATATTCAAGAGAAATTTTAGGTGTAGAGTTCACGCACATGCGCAGAATTCCTTCCTATTCAAAACATTGTGCTTTTAGACCAGAATGACACCACGTTAAAACTTTTAGTGGATAATCATAATGAGAGTCTTAGACCATTGAGACACGTTGCGGGTACGAAGCTTCGTGGCCAGATCGGCAGCACGAGCCATCTAGTTTTGCTGGTCTTCAGTTCGAGTCTCGAAACTGAGAACTTTTTAAATATATTTTTCTTTTCTTTTTTTTACATTTTTTTAAGATATTTTTATCCTTTATTCCCACACTTACTACGAACTTTCCCAAATCTTATTTGTAAAATAAAATTTTATGTCAAAATATTTCTATATTCAAGAGAAATTTTAGAAGTCGAGTTCACGCACATGCGCAGAATTCATTCCTATTCAAAACATTGTGCTTTTAGACCAGAATGACACCACGTTAAAACTTTTAGTGGATAATCATAATGAGAGTCTTAGACCATTGAGACGCGCTGCGGGTACGAAGCTTCGTGGCCAGATCGGCAGCACGAGCCATCTAGTTTTGCTGGTCTTCAGTTCGAGTCTCGAAACTGAGAACTTTTTGAATATATTTTTCTTTTCTTTTTTTTAAATTTTTTTATATATTTTTATCCTTTAATCCCACACTTACTATGAACTTTTCCAAATCTTATACTACTAAAATAAAATTTTATGTCAAAATATTTCTACATTCAAGAGAAATTTTAGGAGTCGAGTTCACGCACATGCGCAGAATTCATTCCTATTCGAAACATTGTGCTTTTAGACCAGAATGACACCACGTTAAAACTTTTAGTGGATAATCATAATGCGAGTCTTAGACCATTCAGACGCGCTGCGGGTACAAAGCTTCGTGGCCAGATCGGCATCACGAGCCATCTAGTTTTGCTGGTCTTCAGTTCGAGTCTCGAAACTGAGAACTTTTTCAATATATTTTTCTTTTCTTTTTTTTACATCTTTTTTAGATATTTTTATCCTTTATTCCCACACTTACTACGAACTTTTCCAAATCTTATACTAGTAAAATAAAATTTTATGTCAAAATATTTCTATATTCAAGAGAAATTTTAGGAGTCGAGTTCACGCACATGCGCAGAATTCATTCCTATTCAAAACATTGTGCTTTTAGAACAGAATGACAGCACGTTAAAACTTTTAGTGGATAATCATAATGAGAGTCTTAGACCATTCAGACGCGCTGCGGGTACGAAGCTTCGTGGCCAGATCGGCATCACGAGCCATCTAGTTTTGCTGGTCTTCAGTTCGAGTCTCGAAACTGAGAACTTTTTCAATATATTTTTCTTTTCTTTTTTTTACATTTTTTTTAGATATTTTTATCCTTTATTCCCACACTTACTACGAACTTTTCCAAATCTTATACTACTGAAATAAAATTTTATGTCAAAATATTTCTATATTCAAGAGAAATTTTAAGAGTCGAGTTCATGCACATGCGCAGAATTCAGTCGTATTCAAAACATTGTGATTTTAGACCAGAATGACACCACGTTAAAACTTTTAGTGGATAATCATAATGAGAGTCTTAGACCATTGAGACGCGCGGCGGGTACGAAGCTTCGTGGCCAGATCGGCAGCACGAGCCATCTAGTTTTGCTGGTCTTCAGTTCGAGTCTCGAAACTGAGAACTTTTTCAATATATTTTTCTTTTCTTTTTTTTACATTTTTTTTAGATATTTTTATCCTTTATTCCCACACTTACTACGAACTTTCCCAAATCTTATACTAGTAAAATAAAATTTTATGTCAAAATATTTCTATATTCAAGAGAAATTTTAGGAGTCGAGTTCATGCACATGCGCATAATTCAGGCCTATTCAAAACATTGTGCTTTTAGACCAGAATGACACCACGTTAAAACTTTTAGTGGATAAACATAATGAGAGTCTAAGACCATTCAGACGCGCTGCGGGTACGAAGCTTCGTGGCCAGATCGGCAGCACGAGCCATCTAGTTTTGCTGGTCTTCAGTTCGAGTCTCGAAACTGAGAACTTTTTGAATATATTTTTCTTTTCTTTTTTTTAAATTTTTTTATATATTTTTATCCTTTAATCCCACACTTACTATGAACTTTTCCAAATCTTATACTACTAAAATAAATTTTTATGTCAAAATATTTCTATATTCAAGAGAAATTTTAGGAGTCGAGTTCACGCACATGCGCAGAATTCATTCCTATTCGAAACATTGTGCTTTTAGACCAGAATGACACCACGTTAAAACTTTTAGTGGATAATCATAATGCGAGTCTTAGACCATTCAGACGCGCTGCGGGTACGAAGCTTCGTGGCCAGATCGGCAGCACGAGCCATCTAGTTTTGCTGGTCTTCAGTTCGAGTCTCGAAACTGAGAACTTTTTCAATATATTTTTCTTTTCTTTTTTTTACATCTTTTTTAGATATTTTTATCCTTTATTCCCACACTTACTACGAACTTTCCCAAATCTTATACTAGTAAAATAAAATTTTATGTCAAAATATTTCTATATTCAAGAGAAATTTTAGGTGTAGAGTTCACGCACATGCGCAGAATTCCTTCCTATTCAAAACATTGTGCTTTTAGACCAGAATGACACCACGTTAAAACTTTTAGTGGATAATCATAATGAGAGTCTTAGACCATTGAGACACGTTGCGGGTACGAAGCTTCGTGGCCAGATCGGCAGCACGAGCCATCTAGTTTTGCTGGTCTTCAGTTCGAGTCTCGAAACTGAGAACTTTTTAAATATATTTTTCTTTTCTTTTTTTTACATTTTTTTAAGATATTTTTATCCTTTATTCCCACACTTACTACGAACTTTCCCAAATCTTATTTGTAAAATAAAATTTTATGTCAAAATATTTCTATATTCAAGAGAAATTTTAGAAGTCGAGTTCACGCACATGCGCAGAATTCATTCCTATTCAAAACATTGTGCTTTTAGACCAGAATGACACCACGTTAAAACTTTTAGTGGATAATCATAATGAGAGTCTTAGACCATTGAGACGCGCTGCGGGTACGAAGCTTCGTGGCCAGATCGGCAGCACGAGCCATCTAGTTTTGCTGGTCTTCAGTTCGAGTCTCGAAACTGAGAACTTTTTGAATATATTTTTCTTTTCTTTTTTTTAAATTTTTTTATATATTTTTATCCTTTAATCCCACACTTACTATGAACTTTTCCAAATCTTATACTACTAAAATAAAATTTTATGTCAAAATATTTCTACATTCAAGAGAAATTTTAGGAGTCGAGTTCACGCACATGCGCAGAATTCATTCCTATTCGAAACATTGTGCTTTTAGACCAGAATGACACCACGTTAAAACTTTTAGTGGATAATCATAATGCGAGTCTTAGACCATTCAGACGCGCTGCGGGTACAAAGCTTCGTGGCCAGATCGGCATCACGAGCCATCTAGTTTTGCTGGTCTTCAGTTCGAGTCTCGAAACTGAGAACTTTTTCAATATATTTTTCTTTTCTTTTTTTTACATCTTTTTTAGATATTTTTATCCTTTATTCCCACACTTACTACGAACTTTTCCAAATCTTATACTAGTAAAATAAAATTTTATGTCAAAATATTTCTATATTCAAGAGAAATTTTAGGAGTCGAGTTCACGCACATGCGCAGAATTCTTTCCTATTCAAAACATTGTGCTTTTAGAACAGAATGACAGCACGTTAAAACTTTTAGTGGATAATCATAATGAGAGTCTTAGACCATTCAGACGCGCTGCGGGTACGAAGCTTCGTGGCCAGATCGGCATCACGAGCCATCTAGTTTTGCTGGTCTTCAGTTCGAGTCTCGAAACTGAGAACTTTTTCAATATATTTTTCTTTTCTTTTTTTTACATTTTTTTTAGATATTTTTATCCTTTATTCCCACACTTACTACGAACTTTTCCAAATCTTATACTACTGAAATAAAATTTTATGTCAAAATATTTCTATATTCAAGAGAAATTTTAAGAGTCGAGTTCATGCACATGCGCAGAATTCAGTCGTATTCAAAACATTGTGATTTTAGACCAGAATGACACCACGTTAAAACTTTTAGTGGATAATCATAATGAGAGTCTTACACCATTCAGGCGCGCTGCGGGTACGAAGCTTCGTGGCCAGATCGGCAGCACGAGCCATCTAGTTTTGCTGGTCTTCAGTTCGAGTCTCGAAACTGAGAACTTTTTCAATATATTTTTCTTTTCTTTTTTTTACATTTTTTTTAGATATTTTTATCCTTTATTCCCGCACTTACTACGAACTTTTCCAAATCTTATACTACTAAAATAAAATTTTATGTCAAAATATTTCTATATTCAAGAGAAATTTTAAGAGTCGAGGTCACGCACATTCGCAGAATTCATTCCTATTCAAAACATTGTGCTTTTAGACCAGAATGACACCACGTTAAAACTTTTAGTGGATAATAATAATGAGAGTCTTAGACCATTCAGACGCGCTGCGGGTACGAAGCTTCGTGGCCAGATCGGCAGCACGAGCCATCTAGTTTTGCTGGTCTTCAGTTCGAGTCTCGAAACTGAGAACTTTTTCAATATATTTTTCTTTTCTTTTTTTTTACATTTTTTTTAGATATTTTTATCCTTTATTCCCGAACTTACTACGAACTTTTCCAAATCTTATACTACTAAAATAAAATTTTATGTCAAAATATTTCTATATTCAAGAGAAATTTTAGGAGTCGAGTTCACGCACATGAGCAGAATTCATTCCTATTCGAAACAGTGTGCTTTTAGACCAGAATGACACCACGTTAAAACTTTTAGTGGATAATCATAATGAGAGTCTTAGACCATTCAGACGCGCTGCCTGTACGAAGCTTCGAGGCCAGATCGGCAGCA
The DNA here is from genome assembly GCF_947563725.1 of Argiope bruennichi. Classification (NCBI taxonomy): domain Eukaryota; kingdom Metazoa; phylum Arthropoda; class Arachnida; order Araneae; family Araneidae; genus Argiope; species Argiope bruennichi. The sequence goes on along the minus strand of NC_079162.1, from coordinate 1,083,187 downwards.
CGAGCCATCTAGTTTTGATGGTCTTCAGTTCGAGTCCCGAAACTGAGAACTTTTTCAATATATTTTTCTTTTCTTTTTTTTACATTTTTTAAAGATATTTTTATCCTTTATTCCCACACTTACTACGAACTTTACCAAATCTTATACTAGTAAAATAAAATTTTATGTCAAAATATTTCTATATTCAAGAGAAATTTTAGTCGTCGAGTTCATGCACGTGCGCAGAATTCAGTCGTATTCAAAACATTGTGCTTTTAGACCAGAATGACACCACGTTAAAACTTTTAGTGGATAATCATAATGAGAGTGTTAGACCATTCAGACGCGCTGCGGGTACGAAGCTTCGTGGCCAGATCGGCAGCGCGAGCCATCTAGTTTTGCTGGTCTTCAGTTCGAATCTCGAAACTGAGAACTTTTTAAATATATTTTTCTTTTCTTTTTTTTACATTTTTTTAAGATATTTTTATCCTTTATTCCCACACTTACTAAGAACTTTTCCAAATCTTATACTACTAAAATAAAATTTTATGTCAAAATATTTCTATATTCAACAGAAATTTTAGGAGTCGAGTTCACGCACATGCGCAGAATTCATTCCTATTCAAAACATTGTGCTTTTAGACCAGAATGACACCACGTTAAAACTTTTAGTGGATAATCATAATGAGAGTCTTAGACCATTCAGACGCGCTGCGGGTACGAAGCTTCGTGGCAAGATCGGCAGCTTGATCCATCTAGTTTTGTTGGTCTTCAGTTCGAGTCTGGAAACTGAGAACTTTTTAAATATATTTTTCTTTTCTTTTTTTTACAATTTTCTAAGATATTTTTATCCTTTAATTCACACACTTACTACGAAATTTTCCAAATCTTATACTACTAAAATAAAATTTTATGTCAAAATATTTCTATATTCAAGAGAAATTTTAGGAGTCGAGTTCATGCACATGCGCAGAATTCATTCCTATTCGAAACATTGTGCGTTTAGACCAGAATGACACCACGTTAAAACTTTTAGTGGATAATCATAATGAGAGTCTTAGACCATTCAGACGCGCTGCGAGTACGATGCTTCGTGGCCAGATCGGCAGCACGAGCCATCTAGTTTTGCTGGTCTTCAGTTCGAGTCTCGAAACTGAGATCTTTTTCAACATATTTTTCTTTTCTTTTTTTTACATTTTTTTTAGATATTTTTATCCTTTATTCCCACACTTACTACGAACTTTTGCAAATCTTATACTAGTAAAATAAAATTTTATGTCAAAATATTTCTATATTCAAGAGAAATTTTAGGAGTCGAGTTCATGCACATGCGCAGAATTCAGTCGTATTCAAAACATTGTGATTTTATACCAGAATGACACCACGTTAAAACTTTTAGTAGATAATCATAATGAGAGTCTTAGACCATTCAGACGCACTGCGGATATGAAGCTTCGTGGCCAGATCGGCAGCACGAGCCGTCTAGTTTTGCTGGTCTTCAGTTCGAGTCTCGAAACTGTGAACTTTTTAAATATATTTTTCTTTTCTTTTTTTTACATTTTTCTTAGATATTTTTATCCTTTATTCCCACACTTACTACGAACTTTTCCAAATCTTATACTAGTAAAATAAAATTTTATGTCAAAATATTTCTATATTCAAGAGAAATTTTAGGAGTCGAGTTCACGCACATGCGCAGAATTCATTCCTATTCAAAACATTGTGCTTTTAGACCAGAATGACACCACGTTAAAACTTTTAGTGGATAATCATAATGAGAGTCTTAGACCATTCAGACGCGCTGCGGGTACGAAGCTTCGTGGCAAGATCGGCAGCTTGATCCATCTAGTTTTGCTGGTCTTCAGTTCGAGTCTCGAAACTGAGATCTTTTTCAATATATTTTTCTTTTCTTTTTTTTACATTTTTTTTAGATATTTTTATCCTTTATTCCCACACTTACTACGAACTTTTGCAAATCTTATACTAGTAAAATAAAATTTTATGTCAAAATATTTCTATATTCAAGAGAAATTTTAGGAGTCGAGTTCATGCACATGCGCAGAATTCAGTCGTATTCAAAACATTGTGATTTTAGACCAGAATGACACCACGTTAAAACTTTTAGTAGATAATCATAATGAGAGTCTTAGACCATTCAGACGCACTGCGGATATGAATCTTCGTGGCCAGATCGGCAGCACGAGCCGTCTAGTTTTGCTGGTCTTCAGTTCGAGTCTCGAAACTGTGAACTTTTTAAATATATTTTTCTTTTCTTTTTTTTACATTTTTCTTAGATATTTTTATCCTTTATTCCCACACTAACTACGAACTTTTCCAAATCTTATACTAGTAAAATAAAATTTTATGTCAAAATATTTCTATATTCAAGAGAAATTTTAGGAGTCGAGTTCATGCACATGCGCAGAATTCAGTCGTATTCAAAACATTGTGATTTTAGACCAGAATGACACCACGTTAAAACTTTTAGTAGATAATCATAATGAGAGTCTTAGACCATTCAGACGCACTGCGGATTCGAAGCTTCGTGGCCAGATCGGCAGCACGAGCCGTCTAGTTTTGCTGGTCTTCAGTTCGAGTCTCGAAACTGAGAACTTTTTAAATATATTTTTCTTTTCTTTTTTTTACATTTTTCTTAGATATTTTTATCCTTTATTCCCACACTTACTACGAGCTTTTCCAAATCTTATATTAGTAAAATAAAATTTTATGTCAAAATATTTCTATATTCAAGAGAAATTTTAGGAGTCGAGTTCACGCACATGCGCAGAATTCATTCCTATTCAAAACATTGTGCTTTTAGACCAGAATGACACCACGTTAAAACTTTTAGTGGATAATCATAATGAGAGTCTTAGACCATTCAGACGCGCTGCGGGTACGAAGCTTCGTGGCCAGATCGGCAGCACGATCTATCTAGTTTTGTTGGTCTTCAGTTCGAGTCTCGAAACTGAGAACTTTTTCAATATATTTTTCTTTTCTTTTTTTTACATTTTTTTTAGATATTTTTATCCTTTATTCCCACACTTACTACGAACTTTTCCAAATCTTATACTAGTAAAATAAAATTTTATGTCAAAATATTTCTATATTCAAGAGAAATTTTAGGAGTCGAGTTCATGCACATGCGCAGAATTCAGTCGTATTCAAAACATTGTGATTTTAGACCAGAATGACACCACGTTAAAACTTTTAGTAGATAATCATAATGAGAGTCTTAGACCATTCAGACTCACTGCGGATTCGAAGCTTCGTGTCCAGATCGGCAGCACGAGCCGTCTAGTTTTGCTGGTCTTCAGTTCGAGTCTCGAAACTTAGAACTTTTTAAATATATTTTTCTTTTCTTTTTTTTACATTTTTCTTAGATATTTTTATCCTTTATTCCCACACTTACTACGAGCTTTTCCAAATCTTATATTAGTAAAATAAAATTTTATGTCAAAATATTTCTATATTCAAGAGAAATTTTAGGAGTCGAGTTCACGCACATGCGCAGAATTCATTCCTATTCAAAACATTGTGCTTTTAGACCAGAATGACACCACGTTAAAACTTTTAGTGGATAATCATAATGAGAGTCTTAGACCATTCAGACGCGCTGCGGGTACGAAGCTTCGTGGCCAGATCGGCAGCACGATCTATCTAGTTTTGTTGGTCTTCAGTTCGAGTCTCGAAACTGAGAACTTTTTCAATATATTTTTCTTTTCTTTTTTTTACATTTTTTTTAGATATTTTTATCCTTTATTCCCACACTTACTACGAACTTTTCCAAATCTTATACTAGTAAAATAAAATTTTATGTCAAAATATTTCTATATTCAAGAGAAATTTTAGGAGTCGAGTTCATGCACATGCGCAGAATTCAGTCGTATTCAAAACATTGTGATTTTAGACCAGAATGACACCACGTTAAAACTTTTAGTAGATAATCATAATGAGAGTCTTAGACCATTCAGACGCACTGCGGATACGGAGCTTCGTGGCCAGATCGGCAGCACGAGCCGTCTAGTTTTGCTGGTCTTCAGTTCGAGTCTCGAAACTGAGAACTTTTTAAATATATTTTTCTTTTCTTTTTTTTACATTTTTCTTAGATATTTTTATCCTTTATTCCCACACTTACTACGAACTTTTCCAAATCTTATACTAGTAAAATAAAATTTTATGTCAAAATATTTCTATATTCAAGAGAAATTTTAGGAGTCGAGTTCATGCACATGCGCAGAATTCAGTCGTATTCAAAACATTGTGATTTTAGACCAGAATGACACCACGTTAAAACTTTTAGTAGATAATCATAATGAGAGTCTTAGACCATTCAGACTCACTGCGGATTCGAAGCTTCGTGGCCAGATCGGCAGCACGAGCCGTCTAGTTTTGCTGGTCTTCAGTTCGAGTCTCGAAACTGAGAACTTTTTAAATATATTTTTCTTTTCTTTTTTTACATTTTTCTTAGATATTTTTATCCTTTATTCCCACACTTACTACGAGCTTTTCCAAATCTTATATTAGTAAAATAAAATTTTATGTCAAAATATTTCTATATTCAAGAGAAATTTTAGGAGTCGAGTTCACGCACATGCGCAGAATTCATTCCTATTCAAAACATTGTGCTTTTAGAGCAGAATGACACCACGTTAAAACTTTTAGTGGATAATCATAATGAGAGTCTTAGACCATTCAGACGCGCTGCGGGTACGAAGCTTCGTGGCCAGATCGGCAGCACGATCTATCTAGTTTTGTTGGTCTTCAGTTCGAGTCTCGAAACTGAGAACTTTTTAAATATATTTTTCTTTTCTTTTTTTTACATTTTTCTAACATATTTTTATCCTTTAATTCCCACACTTACTACGAAATTTTCCAAATCTTATACTACTAAAATAAAATTTTATGTCAAAATATTTCTATATTCAAGAGAAATTTTAGGAGTCGAGTTCATGCACATGCGCAGAATTCATTCCTATTCGAAACATTGTGCGTTTAGACCAGAATGACACCACGTTAAAACTTTTAGTGGATAATCATAATGAGAGTCTTAAACCATTCAGACGCGCTGCGAGTACGAAGCTTCGTGGCCACATCGGCAGCACGAGTCGTCTAGTTTTGCTGGTCTTCAGTTCGAGTCTCGAAACTGAGAAATTTTTAAATATATTTTTCTTTTCTTTTTTTTACATTTTTCTAAGATATTTTTATCCTTTAATTCCCACACTTACTACGAAATTTTCCAAATCTTATACTACTAAAATAAAATTTTATGTCAAAATATTTCTATATTCAAGAGAAATTTTAGAAGTCGAGTTCATGCACATGCGCAGAATTCATTCCTATTCGAAACATTGTGCGTTTAGACCAGAATGACACCACGTTAAAACTTTTAGTGGATAATCATAATGAGAGTCTTAGACCATTCAGACGCGCTGCGAGTACGAAGCTTCGTGGCCAGATCGGCAGCACGAGCCATCTAGTTTTGCTGGTCTTCAGTTCGAGTCTCGAAACTGAGAACTTTTTAAATATATTTTTCTTTTCTTTTTTTTACATTTTTCTTAGATATTTTTATCCTTTATTCCCACACTTACTACGAACTTTTCCAAATCTTATACTAGTAAAATAAAATTTTATGTCAAAATATTTCTATATTCAAGAAAATTTTAGGAGTCGAGTTCATGCACATGCGCAGAATTCAGTCGTATTCAAAACATTGTGATTTTAGACCAGAATGACACCACGTTAAAACTTTTAGTAGATAATCATAATGAGAGTCTTAGACCATTCAGACGCGCTGCGGATACGAAGCTTCGTGGCCAGATCGGCAGCACGAGCCATCTAGTTTTGCTGGTCTTCAGTTCGAGTCTCGAAACTGAGAACTTTTTAAATATATTTTTCTTTTCTTTTTTTTACATTTTTCTTAGATATTTTTATTCTTTATTCCCACACTTACTACGAACTTTTCCAAATCTTATACTAGTAAAATAAAATTTTATGTCAAAATATTTCTATATTCAAGAGAAATTTTAGAAGTCGAGTTCACGCACATGCGCAGAATTCATTCCTATTCAAAACATTGTGCTTTTAGACCAGAATGACACCACGTTAAAACTTTTAGTGGATAATCATAATGAGAGTCTTAGACCATTCAGACGCGCTGCGGGTACGAAGCTTCGTGGCCAGATCGGCAGCACGAGCCATTTAGTTTTGCTGGTCTTCAGTTCGAGTCTCGAAACTGAGAACTTTTTAAATATATTTTTCTTTTCTTTTTTTATATTTTTTTAAGATATTTTTATCCTTTATTCCCACACTTACTACGAACTTTTCCAAAACTTATACTACTAAAATAAAATTTTATGTCAAAATATTTCTATATTCAAGAGAAATTTTAGGAGTCGAGTTCACGCACATGCGCAGAATTCATTCCTATTCAAAACATTGTGCTTTTAGACCAGAATGACACCACGTTAAAACTTTTAGTGGATAATCATAATGAGAGTCTTAGACCATTCAGACGCGCTGCGGGTACGAAGCTTCGTGGCCAGATCGGCAGCACGAGCCATCTAGTTTTGCTGGTCTTCAGTTCGAGTCTCGAAACTGAGAACTTTTTCAATATATTTTTCTTTTCTTTTTTTTACATTTTTTTTAGATATTTTTATCCTTTATTCCCACACTTACTAAGAACTTTTCCAAATCTTATACTACTAAAATAAAATTTTATGTCAAAATATTTCTATATTCAACAGAAATTTTAGGAGTCGAGTTCACGCACATGCGCAGAATTCAGTCGTATTCAAAACATTGTGATTTTAGACCAGAATGACACCACGTTAAAACTTTTAGTGGATAATCATAATGAGAGTCTTAGACCATTCAGACGCGCTGCGGGTACGAAGCTTCGTGGCTAGATCGGCAGCACGAGCCATCTAGTTTTGCTGGTCTTCAGTTCGAGTCTCGAAACTGAGAACTTTTTAAATATATTTTTCTTTTCTTTTTTTTACATTTTTCTTAGATATTTTTATCCTTTATTCCCACACTTACTACGAACTTTTCCAAATCTTATACTAGTTAAATAAAATTTTATGTCAAATTATTTCTATATTCAAGAGAAATTTTAGAAGTCGAGTTCAAGCACATGCGCAGAATTCATTCCTATTCAAAACATTGTGCTTTTAAACCAGAATGACACCACGTTAAAACTTTTAGTGGATAATCATAATGAGAGTCTTAGACCATTCAGACGCGCTGCGGGTACGAAGCTTCGTGGCCAGATCGGCAGCACGAGCCATTTAGTTTTGCTGGTCTTCAGTTCGAGTCTCGAAACTGAGAACTTTTTCAATATATTTTTCTTTTCTTTTTTTTTACATTTTTTTTAGATATTTTTATCCTTTATTCCCACACTTACTACGAACTTTTACAAATCTTATACTAGTAAAATAAAATTTTATGTCAAAATATTTCTATATTCAAGAGAAATTTTAGGAGTCGAGTTCATGCACATGCGCAGAATTCAGTCGTATTCAAAACATTGTGATTTTAGACCAGAATGACACCACGTTAAAACTTTTAGTAGATAATCATAATGAGAGTCTTAGACCATTCAGACGCACTGCGGATACGAAGCTTCGTGGCCAGATCGGCAGCACGAGTCATCTAGTTTTGCTGGTCTTCAGTTCGAGTCTCGAAACTGAGAACTTTTTAAATATATTTTTCTTTTCTTTTTTTTACATTTTTCTTAGATATTTTTATCCTTTATTCCCACACTTACTACGAACTTTTCCAAATCTTATACTATTAAAATAAAATTTTATGTCAAAATATTTCTATATTCAACAGAAATTTTAGGAGTCGAGTTCACGCATATGCGCAGAATTCATTCCTATTCAAAACATTGTGCTTTTACAGAGAATGACACCACGTTAAAATTTTTAGTGGATAATCATAATGAGAGTCTTAGACCATTCAGACGCGCTGCGGGTACGAAGCTTCGTGGCCAGATCGGCAGCACGATCCATCTAGTTTTGTTGGTCTTCAGTTCGAGTCTCGAAACTGAGAACTTTTTAAATATATTTTTCTTTTCTTTTTTTTACATTTTTCTAAGATATTTTTATCCTTTAATTCCCACACCTACTACGAAATTTTCCAAATCTTATACTACTAAAATAAAATTTTATGTCAAAATATTTCTATATTCAAGAGAAATTTTAGGAGTCGAGTTCATGCACATGCGCAGAATTCATTCCTATTGAAAACATTGTGCTTTTAGACCAGAATGACACCACGTTAAAACTTTTAGTGGATAATCATAATGAGAGTCTTAGACCATTCAGACGCGCTGCGGGTACGAAGCTTCGTGGCCAGATCGGCAGCACGAGCCATTTAGTTTTGCTGGTCTTCAGTTCGAGTCTCGAAACTGAGAACTTTTTCAATATATTTTTCTTTTCTTTTTTTTACATTTTTTTAAGATATTTTTATCCTTTATTCCCACACTTACTACGAACTTTTCCAAATCTTATACTATTAAAATAAAATTTTATGTCAAAATATTTCTATATTCAAGAGAAATTTTAGAAGTCGAGTTCACGCCCATGCGCAGAATTCATTCCTATTCAAAACATTGTGCTTTTAGACCAGAATGACACCACGTTAAAACTTTTAGTGGATAATCATAATGAGAGTCTTAGACCATTCAGACGCGCTGCGGGTACGAAGCTTCGTGGCCAGATCGGCAGCACGATCCATCTAGTTTTGTTGGTCTTCAGTTCGAGTCTCGAAACTGAGAACTTTTTAAATATATTTTTCTTTTCTTTTTTTTACATTTTTTTTAGATATTTTTATCCTTTATTCCCACACTTACTACGAACTTTTCCAAATCTTATACTAGTAAAATAAAATTTTATGTCAAAATATTTCTATATTCAAGAGAAATTTTAGAAGTCGAGTTCACGCACATGCGCAGAATTCATTCCTATTCAAAACATTGTGCTTTTAGACCAGAATGACACCACGTTAAAACTTTTAGTGGATAATCATAATGAGAGTCTTAGACCATTCAGACGCGCTGCGGGTACGAAGCTTCGTGGCCAGATCGGCAGCACGAGCCATTTAGTTTTGCTGGTCTTCAGTTCGATTCTCGAAACTGAGAACTTTTTCAATATATTTTACTTTTCTTTTTTTTACATTTTTTTTAGATATTTTTATCCTTTATTCCCACACTTACTACGAACTTTTCCAAATCTTATACTAGTAAAATAAAATTTTATGTCAAAATATTTCTATATTCAAGAGAAATTTTAGGAGTCGAGTTCGCGCACATGCGCAGAATTCATTCCTATTCAAAACATTGTGCTTTTAGACCAGAATGACACCACGTTAAAACTTTTAGTTGATAATCATAATGAGAGTCTTAGACCATTCAGACGCGCTGCGGGTACGAAGCTTCGTGGGCAGATCGGCAGCACGAGCCATCTAGTTTTGCTGGTCTTCAGTTAGAGTCTCGAAACTGAGAACTTTTTAAATATATTTTTCTTTTCTTTTTTTTACATTTTTCTTAGATATTTTTATCCTTTATTCCCACACTTACTACGAACTTTTCCAAATCTTATACTATTAAAATAAAATTTTATGTCAAAATATTTCTATATTCAACAGAAATTTTAGGAGTCGAGTTCACGCATATGCGCAGAATTCATTCCTATTCAAAACATTGTGCTTTTAGACCAGAATGACACCACGTTAAAATTTTTAGTGGATAATCATAATGAGAGTCTTAGACCATTCAGACGCGCTGCGGGTACGAAGCTTCGTGGCCAGATCGGCAGCACGATCCATCTAGTTTTGTTGGTCTTCAGTTCGAGTCTCGAAACTGAGAACTTTTTAAATATATTTTTCTTTTCTTTTTTTTACATTTTTCTAAGATATTTTTATCCTTTAATTCCCACACCTACTACGAAATTTTCCAAATCTTATACTACTAAAATAAAATTTTATGTCAAAATATTTCTATATTCAAGAGAAATTTTAGGAGTCGAGTTCATGCACATGCGCAGAATTCATTCCTATTGAAAACATTGTGCTTTTAGACCAGAATGACACCACGTTAAAACTTTTAGTGGATAATCATAATGAGAGTCTTAGACCATTCAGACGCGCTGCGGGTACGAAGCTTCGTGGCCAGATCGGCAGCACGAGCCATTTAGTTTTGCTGGTCTTCAGTTCGAGTCTCGAAACTGAGAACTTTTTCAATATATTTTTCTTTTCTTTTTTTTACATTTTTTTAAGATATTTTTATCCTTTATTCCCACACTTACTACGAACTTTTCCAAATCTTATACTATTAAAATAAAATTTTATGTCAAAATATTTCTATATTCAAGAGAAATTTTAGAAGTCGAGTTCACGCCCATGCGCAGAATTCATTCCTATTCAAAACATTGTGCTTTTAGACCAGAATGACACCACGTTAAAACTTTTAGTGGATAATCATAATGAGAGTCTTAGACCATTCAGACGCGCTGCGGGTACGAAGCTTCGTGGCCAGATCGGCAGCACGATCCATCTAGTTTTGTTGGTCTTCAGTTCGAGTCTCGAAACTGAGAACTTTTTAAATATATTTTTCTTTTCTTTTTTTTACATTTTTTTTAGATATTTTTATCCTTTATTCCCACACTTACTACGAACTTTTCCAAATCTTATACTAGTAAAATAAAATTTTATGTCAAAATATTTCTATATTCAAGAGAAATTTTAGAAGTCGAGTTCACGCACATGCGCAGAATTCATTCCTATTCAAAACATTGTGCTTTTAGACCAGAATGACACCACGTTAAAACTTTTAGTGGATAATCATAATGAGAGTCTTAGACCATTCAGACGCGCTGCGGGTACGAAGCTTCGTGGCCAGATCGGCAGCACGAGCCATTTAGTTTTGCTGGTCTTCAGTTCGATTCTCGAAACTGAGAACTTTTTCAATATATTTTACTTTTCTTTTTTTTACATTTTTTTTAGATATTTTTATCCTTTATTCCCACACTTACTACGAACTTTTCCAAATCTTATACTAGTAAAATAAAATTTTATGTCAAAATATTTCTATATTCAAGAGAAATTTTAGGAGTCGAGTTCATGCACATGCGCAGAATTCAGTCGTATTCAAAACATTGTGATTTTAGACCAGAATGACACCACGTTAAAACTTTTAGTAGATAATCATAATGAGAGTCTTAGACCATTCAGACGCACTGCGGATACGAAGCTTCGTGGCCAGATCGGCAGCACGAGCCATCTAGTTTTGCTGGTCTTCAGTTCGAGTCTCGAAACTGAGAACTTTTTAAATATATTTTTCTTTTCTTTTTTTACATTTTTCTTAGATATTTTTATCCTTTATTCCCACACTTACTACGAACTTTTCCAAATCTTATACTAGTAAAATAAAATTTTATCTCAAAATATTTCTATATTCAAGAGAAATTTTAGGAGTCGAGTTCATGCACATGCGCAGAATTCATTCCTATTCAAAACATTGTGCTTTTAGACCAGAATGACACCACGTTAAAACTTTTAGTGGATAATCATAATGAGAGTCTTAGACCATTCAGACGCGCTGCGGGTACGAAGCTTCGTGGCCAGATCGGCAGCACGAGCCATTTAGTTTTGCTGGTCTTCAGTTCGAGTCTCGAAACTGAGAACTTTTTCAATATATTTTTCTTTTCTTTTTTTTACATTTTTTTTAGATATTTTTATCCTTTATTCCCACACTTACTACGAACTTTTCCAAATCTTATACTAGTAAAATAAAATTTTATGTCAAAATATTTCTATATTCAAGAGAAATTTTAGGAGTCGAGTTCATGCACATGCGCAGAATTCAGTCGTATTCAAAACATTGTGATTTTAGACCAGAATGACACCACGTTAAAACTTTTAGTAGATAATCATAATGAGAGTCTTAGACCATTCAGACGCACTGCGGATACGAAGCTTCGTGGCCAGATCGGCAGCACGAGCCATCTAGTTTTGCTGGTCTTCAGTTCGAGTCTCGAAACTGAGAACTTTTTAAATATATTTTTCTTTTCTTTTTTTACATTTTTCTTAGATATTTTTATCCTTTATTCCCACACTTACTACGAACTTTTCCAAATCTTATACTAGTAAAATAAAATTTTATGTCAAAATATTTCTATATTCAAGAGAAATTTTAGAAGCCGAGTTCACGCACATGCGCAGAATTCATTCCTATTCAAAACATTGTGCTTTTAGACCAGAATGACACCACGTTAAAACTTTTAGTGGATAATCATAATGAGAGTCTTAGACCATTCAGACGCGCTACGGGTACGACGCTTCGTGGCCAGATCGGCAGCACGAGCCATCTAGTTTTGCTGGTCTTCAGTTCAGTCTCGAAACTGAGAACTTTCTCAATATATTTTTCTTTTCTTTTGTTAAAGTTTTATTTTAGATATTTTTATCCTTTATTCCCACACTTACTACGAACTTTTCCAAATCTTATACTACTAAAATAAAATTTTATGTCAAATTATTTCTATATTCAAGAGAAATTTTAGGAGTCGAGTTCACGCACATGCGCAGAATTCAATCCTATTCAAAAGATTGTGCTTTTAGACCAGAATGACACCACGTTAAAACTTTTAGTGGATAATCATAATAAGAGTCTTAGACCATTCAGACGCGCTGCGGGTAGGAAGCTTCGTTGCCAGATCGGCAGGACGAGCCATCTAGTTTTGCTGGTCTTCAGTTCGAGTCTCGAAACTGAGAACTTTTTAAATATATTTTTCTTTTCTTTTTTTTACATTTTTTTTAGATATTTTTATCCTTTTTTCCCACACTTACTACGAACTTTTCCAAATCTTATACTACTAAAATAAAATTTTATGTCAAAATATTTCTATATTCAAGAGAAATTTTAGAAGTCGAGTTCACGCACATGCGCAGAATTCATTCCTATTCAAAACATTGTGCTTTTAGACCAGAATGACACCACGTTAAAACTTTTAGTGGATAATCATAATGAGAGTCTTAGACCATTCAGACGCGCTGCGGGTACGAAGCTTCGTGGCCAGATCGGCAGCACGAGCCATTTAGTTTTGCTGGTCTTCAGTTCGATTCTCGAAACTGAGAACTTTTTAAATATATTTTTCTTTTCTTTTTTTTACATTTTTTTAAGATATTTTTATCCTTTATTCCCACACTTACTAAGAACTTTTCCAAATCTTATACTACTAAAATATAATTTTATGTCAAAATATTTCTATATGCAACAGAAATTTTAGGAGTCGAGTTCACGCACATGCGCAGAATTCATTCCTATTCAAAACATTGTGCTTTTAGACCAGAATGACACCACGTTAAAATTTTTAGTGGATAATCATAATGAGAGTCTTAGACCATTCAGACGCGCTGCGGGTACGAAGCTTCGTGGCCAGATCGGCAGCACGATCCATCTAGTTTTGTTGGTCTTCAGTTCGAGTCTCGAAACTGAGAACTTTTTAAATATATTTTTCTTTTCTTTTTTTTACATTTTTCTAAGATATTTTTATCCTTTAATTCCCACACTTACTACGAAATTTTCCAAATCTTATACTACTAAAATAAAATTTTATGTCAAAATATTTCTATATTCAAGAGAAATTTTAGGAGTCGAGTTCATGCACATGCGCAGAATTCATTCCTATTCAAAACATTGTGCTTTTAGACCAGAATGACACCACGTTAAAACTTTTAGTGGATAATCATAATGAGAGTCTTAGACCATTCAGACGCGCTGCGGGTACGAAGCTTCGTGGCCAGATCGGCAGCACGAGCCATTTAGTTTTGCTGGTCTTCAGTTCGAGTCTCGAAACTGAGAACTTTTTCAATATATTTTTCTTTTCTTTTTTTTACATTTTTTTTAGATATTTTTATCCTTTATTCCCACACTTACTACGAACTTTTCCAAATCTTATACTAGTAAAATAAAATTTTATGCCAAAATATTTCTATATTCAAGAGAAATTTTAGGAGTCGAGTTCATGCACATGCGCAGAATTCAGTCGTATTCAAAACATTGTGATTTTAGACCAGAATGACACCACGTTAAAACTTTTAGTAGATAATCATAATGAGAGTCTTAGACCATTCAGACGCACTGCGGCTACGAAGCTTCGTGGCCAGATCGGCAGCACGAGCCATCTAGTTTTGCTGGTCTTCAGTTCGAGTCTCGAAACTGAGAATTTTTTAAATATATTTTTCTTTTCTTTTTTTACATTTTTCTTAGATATTTTTATCCTTTATTCCCACACTTACTACGAACTTTTCCAAATCTTATACTAGTAAAATAAAATTTTATGTCAAAATATTTCTATATTCAAGAGAAATTTTAGGAGTCGAGTTCATGCACATGCGCAGAATTCATTCCTATTCAAAACATTGTGCTTTTAGACCAGAATGACACCACGTTAAAACTTTTAGTGGATAATCATAATGAGAGTCTTAGACCATTCAGACGCGCTGCGGGTACGAAGCTTCGTGGCCAGATCGGCAGCACGAGCCATTTAGTTTTGCTGGTCTTCAGTTCGAGTCTCGAAACTGAGAACTTTTTCAATATATTTTTCTTTTCTTTTTTTACATTTTTTTTAGATATTTTTATCCTTTATTCCCACACTTACTACGAACTTTTCCAAATCTTATACTAGTAAAATAAAATTTTATGTCAAAATATTTCTATATTCAAGAGAAATTTTAGGAGTCGAGTTCATGCACATGCGCAGAATTCAGTCGTATTCAAAACATTGTGATTTTAGACCAGAATGACACCACGTTAAAACTTTTAGTAGATAATCATAATGAGAGTCTTAGACCATTCAGACGCACTGCGGCTACGAAGCTTCGTGGCCAGATCGGCAGCACGAGCCATCTAGTTTTGCTGGTCTTCAGTTCGAGTCTCGAAACTGAGAACTTTTTAAATATATTTTTCTTTTCTTTTTTTACATTTTTCTTAGATATTTTTATCCTTTATTCCCACACTTACTACGAACTTTTCCAAATCTTATACTAGTAAAATAAAATTTTATGTCAAAATATTTCTATATTCAAGAGAAATTTTAGGAGTCGAGTTCATGCACATGCGCAGAATTCAGTCGTATTCAAAACATTGTGATTTTAGACCAGAATGACACCACGTTAAAACTTTTAGTAGATAATCATAATGAGAGTCTTAGACCATTCAGACGCACTGCGGATACGAAGCTTCGTGGCCAGATCGGCAGCACGAGCCATCTAGTTTTGCTGGTCTTCAGTTCGAGTCTCGAAATTGAGAACTTTTTAAATATATTTTTCTTTTCTTTTTTTACATTTTTCTTAGATATTTTTATCCTTTATTCCCACACTTACTACGAACTTTTCCAAATCTTATACTAGTAAAATAAAATTTTATGTCAAAATATTTCTATATTCAAGAGAAATTTTAGAAGTCGAGTTCACGCACATGCGCAGAATTCATTCCTATTCAAAACATTGTGCTTTTAGACCAGAATGACACCACGTTAAAACTTTTAGTGGATAATCATAATGAGAGTCTTAGACCATTCAGACGCGCTGCGGGTACAAAGCTTCGTGGCCAGATCGGCAGCACGAGCCATTTAGTTTTGCTGGTCTTCAGTTCGATTCTCGAAACTGAGAACTTTTTAAATATATTTTTCTTTTCTTTTTTTTACATTTTTTTAAGATATTTTTATCCTTTATTCCCATACTTACTAAGAACTTTTCCAAATCTTATACTACTAAAATAAAATTTTATGTCAAAATATTTCTATATTCAACAGAAATTTTAGGAGTCGAGTTCACGCACATGCGCAGAATTCAATCCTATTCAAAAGATTGTGCTTTTAGACCAGAATGACACCACGTTAAAACTTTTAGTGGATAATCATAATAAGAGTCTTAGACCATTCAGACGCGCTGCGGGTAGGAAGCTTCGTTGCCAGATCGGCAGGACGAGCCATCTAGTTTTGCTGGTCTTCAGTTCGAGTCTCGAAACTGAGAACTTTTTAAATATATTTTTCTTTTCTTTTTTTTACATTTTTTTTAGATATTTTTATCCTTTTTTCCCACACTTACTACGAACTTTTCCAAATCTTATACTACTAAAATAAAATTTTATGTCAAAATATATCTATATTCAAGAGAAATTTTAGGAGTCGAGTTCACGCACATGCGCAGAATTCATTCCTATTCAAAACATTGTGCTTTTGGACAAGAATGACACCACGTTAAAACTTTTAGTGGATAATCATAATGAGAGTCTTAGACCATTCAGACGCGCTGCAGGTACGAAGATTCGTGGCCAGATCGGCAGCACGAGCCATCTAGTTTTGCTGGTCTTCAGTTCGAGTCTCGAAACTGAGAACTTTTTAAATATATTCTTCTTTTCTTTTTTTACATTTTTTTTAGATATTTTTATCCTTTATTCCCACACTTACTACGAACTTTTGAAAATCTTATACTAGTAAAATAAAATTTTATGTCAAAATATTTCTATATTCAAGAGAAATTTTAGGAGTCGAGTTCATGCACATGCGCAGAATTCAGTCGTATTCAAAACATTGTGATTTTAGACCAGAATGACACCACGTTAAAACTTTTAGTGGATAATCATAATGAGAGTTTTAGACCATTCAGACGCGCTGCGAGTACGAAGCTTCGTGGCCAGATCGGCAGCACGAGCCATCTAGTTTTGCTGGTCTTCAGTTCGAGTCTCGAAACTGAGAACTTTTTCAATATATTTTTCTTTTCTTTTTTTTACATTTTTTAAAGATATTTTTATCCTTTATTCGAGCACTTACTACGAACTTTTCCAAATCTTATACTACTAAAATAAAATTTTATGTCAAAATATTTCTATATTCAAGAGAAATTTTAGTCGTCGAGTTCATGCACATGCGCAGAATTCAGTCGTATTCAAAACATTGTGCTTTTAGACCGGAATGACACCACGTTAAAACTTTTAGTGGATAATAATAATGAGAGTCTTAGACCATTCAGACGCGCTGCGGGTACGAAGGTTCGTGGCCAGATCGGCAGCGCGAGCCATCTAGTTTTGCTGGTCTTCAGTTCGAGTCTCGAAACTGAGAACTATTTAAATATATTTTTCTTTTCTTTTTTTTACATTTTTTTAAGATATATTTATCCTTTATTCCCACACTTACTAAGAACTTTTCCAAATCTTATACTACTAAAATAAAATTTTATGTCAAAATATTTCTATATTCAACAGAAAGTTTAGGAGTCGAGTTCACGCACATGCGCAGAATTCATTCCTATTCAAAACATTGTGCTTTTAGACCAGAATTACACCACGTTAAAACTTTTAGTGGATAATCATAATGAGAGTCTTAGACCATTCAGACGCGATGCGGGTACGAAGCTTCGTGGCCAGATCGGCAGCGCGAGCCATCTAGTTTTGCTGGTCTTCAGTTCGAGTCTCGAAACTGAGAACTTTTTAAATATATTTTTCTTTTCTTTTTTTACATTTTTTTTAGATATTTTTATCCTTTTTTCCCACACTTACTACGAACTTTTCCAAATCTTATACTACTAAAATAAAATTTTATGTCAAAATATATCTATATTCAAGAGAAATTTTAGGAGTCGAGTTCACGCACATGCGCAGAATTCATTCCTATTCAAAACATTGTGCTTTTGGACAAGAATGACACCACGTTAAAACTTTTAGTGGATAATCATAATGAGAGTCTTAGACCATTCAGACGCGCTGCGGGTAGGAAGCTTCGTTGCCAGATCGGCAGGACGAGCCATCTAGTTTTGCTGGTCTTCAGTTCGAGTCTCGAAACTGAGAACTTTTTAAATATATTTTTCTTTTCTTTTTTTACATTTTTTTTAGATATTTTTATCCTTTTTTCCCACACTTACTACGAACTTTTGAAAATCTTATACTAGTAAAATAAAATTTTATGTCAAAATATTTCTATATTCAAGAGAAATTTTAGGAGTCGAGTTCATGCACATGCGCAGAATTCAGTCGTATTCAAAACATTGTGATTTTAGACCAGAATGACACCACGTTAAAACTTTTTGTGGATAATCATAATGAGAGTTTTAGACCATTCAGACGCGCTGCGAGTACGAAGCTTCGTGGCCAGATCGGCAGCACGAGCCATCTAGTTTTGCTGGTCTTCAGTTCGAGTCTCGAAACTGAGAACTATTTAAATATATTTTTCTTTTCTTTTTTTTACATTTTTTTAAGATATATTTATCCTTTATTCCCACACTTACTAAGAACTTTTCCAAATCTTATACTACTAAAATAAAATTTTATGTCAAAATATTTCTATATTCAACAGAAAGTTTAGGAGTCGAGTTCACGCACATGCGCAGAATTCATTCCTATTCAAAACATTGTGCTTTTAGACCAGAATTACACCACGTTAAAACTTTTAGTGGATAATCATAATGAGAGTCTTAGACCATTCAGACGCGCTGCAGGTACGAAGATTCGTGGCCAGATCGGCAGCACGAGCCATCTAGTTTTGCTGGTCTTCAGTTCGAGTCTCGAAACTGAGAACTTTTTAAATATATTCTTCTTTTCTTTTTTTACATTTTTTTTAGATATTTTTATCCTTTATTCCCACACTTACTACGAACTTTTGAAAATCTTATACTAGTAAAATAAAATTTTATGTCAAAATATTTCTATATTCAAGAGAAATTTTAGGAGTCGAGTTCATGCACATGCGCAGAATTCAGTCGTATTCAAAACATTGTGATTTTAGACCAGAATGACACCACGTTAAAACTTTTAGTGGATAATCATAATGAGAGTTTTAGACCATTCAGACGCGCTGCGGGTAGGAAGCTTCGTTGCCAGATCGGCAGGACGAGCCATCTAGTTTTGCTGGTCTTCAGTTCGAGTCTCGAAACTGAGAACTATTTAAATATATTTTTCTTTTCTTTTTTTTACATTTTTTTAAGATATATTTATCCTTTATTCCCACACTTACTAAGAACTTTTCCAAATCTTATACTACTAAAATAAAATTTTATGCCAAAATATTTCTATATTCAACAGAAAGTTTAGGAGTCGAGTTCACGCACATGCGCAGAATTCATTCCTATTCAAAACATTGTGCTTTTAGACCAGAATTACACCACGTTAAAACTTTTAGTGGATAATCATAATGAGAGTCTTAGACCATTCAGACGCGATGCGGGTACGAAGCTTCGTGGCCAGATCGGCAGCGCGAGCCATCTAGTTTTGCTGGTCTTCAGTTCGAGTCTCGAAACTGAGAACTTTTTAAATATATTTTTCTTTTCTTTTTTTTACATTTTTTTTAGATATTTTTATCCTTTTTTCCCACACTTACTACGAACTTTTCCAAATCTTATACTACTAAAATAAAATTTTATGTCAAAATATATCTATATTCAAGAGAAATTTTAGGAGTCGAGTTCACGCACATGCGCAGAATTCATTCCTATTCAAAACATTGTGCTTTTGGACAAGAATGACACCACGTTAAAACTTTTAGTGGATAATCATAATGAGAGTCTTAGACCATTCAGACGCGCTGCGGGTAGGAAGCTTCGTTGCCAGATCGGCAGGACGAGCCATCTAGTTTTGCTGGTCTTCAGTTCGAGTCTCGAAACTGAGAACTTTTTAAATATATTTTTCTTTTCTTTTTTTACATTTTTTTAAGATATTTTTATCCTTATTTCCCACACTTACTACGAACTTTTCCAAATCTTATACTACTAAAATAAAATTTTATGTCAAAATATATCTATATTCAAGAGAAATTTTAGGAGTCGAGTTCACGCACATGCGCAGAATTCATTCCTAATCAAAACATTGTGCTTTTGGACAAGAATGACACCACGTTAAAACTTTTAGTGGATAATCATAATGAGAGTCTTAGACCATTCAGACGCGCTGCAGGTACGAAGATTCGTGGCCAGATCGGCAGCACGAGCCATCTAGTTTTGCTGGTCTTCAGTTCGAGTCTCGAAACTGAGAACTTTTTAAATATATTCTTCTTTTCTTTTTTTACATTTTTTTTAGATATTTTTATCCTTTATTCCCACACTTACTACGAACTTTTGAAAATCTTATACTAGTAAAATAAAATTTTATGTCAAAATATTTCTATATTCAAGAGAAATTTTAGGAGTCGAGTTCATGCACATGCGCAGAATTCAGTCGTATTCAAAACATTGTGATTTT
This sequence comes from Argiope bruennichi, assembly GCF_947563725.1. Classification (NCBI taxonomy): domain Eukaryota; kingdom Metazoa; phylum Arthropoda; class Arachnida; order Araneae; family Araneidae; genus Argiope; species Argiope bruennichi. The sequence continues at coordinate 1,062,975 of NC_079162.1, read as the reverse complement.
AGACCAGAATGACACCACGTTAAAACTTTTAGTGGATAATCATAATGAGAGTTTTAGACCATTCAGACGCGCTGCGAGTACGAAGCTTCGTGGCCAGATCGGCAGCACGAGCCATCTAGTTTTGCTGGTCTTCAGTTCGAGTCTCGAAACTGAGAACTTTTTCAATATATTTTTCTTTTCTTTTTTTTACATTTTTTAAAGATATTTTTATCCTTTATTCGAGCACTTACTACGAACTTTTCCAAATCTTATACTACTAAAATAAAATTTTATGTCAAAATATTTCTATATTCAAGAGAAATTTTAGTCGTCGAGTTCATGCACATGCGCAGAATTCAGTCGTATTCAAAACATTGTGCTTTTAGACCAGAATGACACCACGTTAAAACTTTTAGTGGATAATAATAATGAGAGTCTTAGACCATTCAGACGCGCTGCGGGTACGAAGGTTCGTGGCCAGATCGGCAGCGCGAGCCATCTAGTTTTGCTGGTCTTCAGTTCGAGTCTCGAAACTGAGAACTATTTAAATATATTTTTCTTTTCTTTTTTTTACATTTTTTTAAGATATATTTATCCTTTATTCCCACACTTACTAAGAACTTTTCCAAATCTTATACTACTAAAATAAAATTTTATGTCAAAATATTTCTATATTCAACAGAAATTTTAGGAGTCGAGTTCACGCACATGCGCAGAATTCAGTCGTATTCAAAACATTGTGCTTTTAGACCAGAATGACACCACGTTAAAACTTTTAGTGGATAATCATAATGAGAGTCTTAGACCATTCAGACGCTATGTGTGTACGAAGCTTCGTGGCCAGATCGGCCGCGCGAGGCATCTAGTTTTGCTGGTCTTCAGTTCGAGTCTCGAAACTGAGAACTTTTTAAATATATTTTTCTTTTCTTTTTTTTACATTTTTTAAAGATATTTTCATCCTTTATTCCCACACTTACTACGAACTTTTCCAAATCTTATACTAATAAAATAAAATTTTATGTCAAAATATTTCTATATTCAACAGAAATTTTAGGAGTCGAGTTCACGCACATGCGCAGAATTCAGTCGTATTCAAAACATTGTGCTTTTAGACCAGAATGACACCACGTTAAAACTTTTAGTGGATAATCATAATGAGAGTCTTAGACCATTCAGACGCGCTGCGAGTACGAAGCTTCGTGGCCAGATCGGCAGCGCGAGCCATCTAGTTTTGTTGGTCTTCAGTTCGAGTCTCGAAACTGAGAACTTTTTAAATATATTTTTCTTTTCTTTTTTTTACATTTTTCTAAGATATTTTTATCCTTTAATTCCCACACTTACTACGAAATTTTTCAAATCTTATACTACTAAAATAAAATTTTATGTCAAAATATTTCTATATTCAAGAGAAATTTTAGGAGTCGAGTTCATGCACATGCGCAGAATTCATTCCTATTCGAAACATTGTGCGTTTAGACCAGAATGACACCACGTTAAAACTTTTAGTGGATAATCATAATGAGAGTCTTAGACCATTCAGACGCGCTGCGAGTACGAAGCTTCGTGGCCAGATCGGCAGCACGAGCCATCTAGTTTTGCTGGTCTTCAGTTCGAGTCTCGAAACTGAGAACTTTTTCAATATATTTTTCTTTTCTTTTTTTTACATTTTTTTAGATATTTTTATCCTTTATTCCCACACTTACTAAGAACTTTTCCAAATCTTATACTACTAAAATAAAATTTTATGTCAAAATATTTCTATATTCAAGAGAAATTTTAGGAGTCGAGTTCATGCACATGCGCAGAATTCAGTCGTATTCAAAACATTGTGATTTTAGACCAGAATGACACCACGTTAAAACTTTTAGTAGATAATCATAATGAGAGTCTTAGACCATTCAGATGCACTGCGGATACGAAGCTTCAATGCCAGATCGGCAGCACGAGCCATCTAGTTTTGCTGGTCTTCAGTTCGAGTCTCGAAACTGAGAACTTTTTAAATATATTTTTCTTTTCTTTTTTTACATTTTTCTTAGATATTTTTATCCTTTATTCCTACACTTACTACGAACTTTTCCAAATCTTATACTAGTAAAATAAAATTTTATGTCAAAATATTTCTATATTCAAGAGAAATTTTAGGAGTCGAGTTCATGCACATGCGCAGAATTCATTCCTATTCAAAACATTGTGCTTTTAGACCAGAATGACACCACGTTAAAACTTTTAGTGGATAATCATAATGAGAGTCTTAGACCATTCAGACGCGCTGCGGGTACGAAGCTTCGTGGCCAGGTCGGCAGCACGAGCCATTTAGTTTTGCTGGTCTTCAGTTCGAGTCTCGAAACTGAGAACTTTTTCAATATATTTTTCTTTTCTTTTTTTTACATTTTTTTTAGATATTTTTATCCTTTATTCCCACACTTACTACGAACTTTTCCAAATCTTATACTAGTAAAATAAAATTTTATGTCAAAATATTTCTATATTCAAGAGAAATTTTAGAAGTCGAGTTCACGCACATGCGCAGAATTCATTCCTATTCAAAACATTGTGCTTTTAGACCAGAATGACACCACGTTAAAACTTTTAGTGGATAATCATAATGAGAGTCTTAGACCATTCAGACGCGCTGCGGGTACGAAGCTTCGTGGCCAGATCGGCAGCACGAGCCATTTAGTTTTGCTGGTCTTCAGTTCGAGTCTCGAAACTGAGAACTTTTTCAATATATTTTTCTTTTCTTTTTTTTACATTTTTTTTAGATATTTTTATCCTTTATTCCCACACTTACTACGAACTTTTCCAAATCTTATACTAGTAAAATAAAATTTTATGTCAAAATATTTCTATATTCAAGAGAAATTTTAGGAGTCGAGTTCATGCACATGCGCAGAATTCAGTCGTATTCAAAACATTGTGATTTTAGACCAGAATGACACCACGTTAAAACTTTTAGTAGATAATCATAATGAGAGTCTTAGACCATTCAGATGCACTGCGGATACGAAGCTTCAATGCCAGATCGGCAGCACGAGCCATCTAGTTTTGCTGGTCTTCAGTTCGAGTCTCGAAACTGAGAACTTTTTAAATATATTTTTCTTTTCTTTTTTTACATTTTTCTTAGATATTTTTATCCTTTATTCCTACACTTACTACGAACTTTTCCAAATCTTATACTAGTAAAATAAAATTTTATGTCAAAATATTTCTATATTCAAGAGAAATTTTAGGAGTCGAGTTCATGCACATGCGCAGAATTCATTCCTATTCAAAACATTGTGCTTTTAGACCAGAATGACACCACGTTAAAACTTTTAGTGGATAATCATAATGAGAGTCTTAGACCATTCAGACGCGCTGCGGGTACGAAGCTTCGTGGCCAGGTCGGCAGCACGAGCCATTTAGTTTTGCTGGTCTTCAGTTCGAGTCTCGAAACTGAGAACTTTTTCAATATATTTTTCTTTTCTTTTTTTTACATTTTTTTTAGATATTTTTATCCTTTATTCCCACACTTACTACGAACTTTTCCAAATCTTATACTAGTAAAATAAAATTTTATGTCAAAATATTTCTATATTCAAGAGAAATTTTAGAAGTCGAGTTCACGCACATGCGCAGAATTCATTCCTATTCAAAACATTGTGCTTTTAGACCAGAATGACACCACGTTAAAACTTTTAGTGGATAATCATAATGAGAGTCTTAGACCATTCAGACGCGCTGCGGGTACGAAGCTTCGTGGCCAGATCGGCAGCACGAGCCATTTAGTTTTGCTGGTCTTCAGTTCGATTCTCGAAACTGAGAACTTTTTAAATATATTTTTCTTTTCTTTTTTTTACATTTTTTTAAGATATTTTTATCCTTTATTCCCACACTTACTAAGAACTTTTCCAAATCTTATACTACTAAAATAAAATTTTATGTCAAAATATTTCTATATTCAACAGAAATTTTAGGAGTCGAGTTCACGCACATGCGCAGAATTCATTCCTATTCAAAACATTGTGCTTTTAGACCAGAATGACACCACGTTAAAACTTTTAGTGGATAATCATAATGAGAGTCTTAGACCATTCAGACGCGCTGCGGGTACGAAGCTTCGTGGCCAGATCGGCAGCACGATCCATATAGTTTTGTTGGTCTTCAGTTCGAGTCTCGAAACTGAGAACTTTTTAAATATATTTTTCTTTTCTTTTTTTTACATTTTTCTAAGATATTTTTATCCTTTAATTCCCACACTTACTAAGAACTTTTCCAAATCTTATACTACTAAAATAAAATTTTATGTCAAAATATTTCTATATTCAACAGAAATTTTAGGAGTCGAGTTCACGCACATGCGCAGAATTCATACCTATTCAAAACATTGTGCTTTTAGACCAGAATGACACCACGTTAAAACTTTTAGTGGATAATCATAATGAGAGTCTTAGACCATTCAGACGCGCTGCGGGTACGAAGCTTCGTGGCCAGATCGGCAGCACGATCCATATAGTTTTGTTGGTCTTCAGTTCGAGTCTCGAAACTGAGAACTTTTTAAATATATTTTTCTTTTCTTTTTTTTACATTTTTCTAAGATATTTTTATCCTTTAATTCCCACACTTACTAAGAACTTTTCCAAATCTTATACTACTAAAATAAAATTTTATGTCAAAATATTTCTATATTCAACAGAAATTTTAGGAGTCGAGTTCACGCACATGCGCAGAATTCATACCTATTCAAAACATTGTGCTTTTAGACCAGAATGACACCACGTTAAAACTTTTAGTGGATAATCATAATGAGAGTCTTAGACCATTCAGACGCGCTACGGGTACGACGCTTCGTGGCCAGATCGGCAGCACGAGCCATCTAGTTTTGCTGGTCTTCAGTTCAGTCTCGAAACTGAGAACTTTCTCAATATATTTTTCTTTTCTTTTGTTAAAGTTTTATTTTAGATATTTTTATCCTTTATTCCCACACTTACTACGAACTTTTCCAAATCTTATACTACTAAAATAAAATTTTATTTCAAATTATTTCTATATTCAAGAGAAATTTTAGGAGTCGAGTTCACGCACATGCGCAGAATTCAATCCTATTCAAAAGATTGTGCTTTTAGACCAGAATGACACCACGTTAAAACTTTTAGTGGATAATCATAATAAGAGTCTTAGACCATTCAGACGCGCTGCGGGTAGGAAGCTTCGTTGCCAGATCGGCAGGACGAGCCATCTAGTTTTGCTGGTCTTCAGTTCGAGTCTCGAAACTGAGAACTTTTTAAATATATTTTTCTTTTCTTTTTTTTACATTTTTTTTAGATATTTTTATCCTTTTTTCCCACACTTACTACGAACTTTTCCAAATCTTATACTACTAAAATAAAATTTTATGTCAAAATATATCTATATTCAAGAGAAATTTTAGGAGTCGAGTTCACGCACATGCGCAGAATTCATTCCTATTCAAAACATTGTGCTTTTGGACAAGAATGACACCACGTTAAAACTTTTAGTGGATAATCATAATGAGAGTCTTAGACCATTCAGACGCGCTGCAGGTACGAAGATTCGTGGCCAGATCGGCAGCACGAGCCATCTAGTTTTGCTGGTCTTCAGTTCGAGTCTCGAAACTGAGAACTTTTTAAATATATTTTTCTTTTCTTTTTTTTACATTTTTTTTAGATATTTTTATCCTTTTTTCCCACACTTACTACGAACTTTTCCAAATCTTATACTACTAAAATAAAATTTTATGTCAAAATATATCTATATTCAAGAGAAATTTTAGGAGTCGAGTTCACGCACATGCGCAGAATTCATTCCTATTCAAAACATTGTGCTTTTGGACAAGAATGACACCACGTTAAAACTTTTAGTGGATAATCATAATGAGAGTCTTAGACCATTCAGACGCGCTGCAGGTACGAAGATTCGTGGCCAGATCGGCAGCACGAGCCATCTAGTTTTGCTGGTCTTCAGTTCGAGTCTCGAAACTGAGAACTTTTTAAATATATTCTTCTTTTCTTTTTTTACAATTTTTTTAGATATTTTTATCCTTTATTCCCACACATACTACGAACTTTTGAAAATCTTATACTAGTAAAATAAAATTTTATGTCAAAATATTTCTATATTCAAGAGAAATTTTAGGAGTCGAGTTCATGCACATGCGCAGAATTCAGTCGTATTCAAAACATTGTGATTTTAGACCAGAATGACACCACGTTAAAACTTTTAGTGGATAATCATAATGAGAGTTTTAGACCATTCAGACGCGCTGCGAGTACGAAGCTTCGTGGCCAGATCGGCAGCACGAGCCATCTAGTTTTGCTGTTCTTCAGTTCGAGTCTCGAAACTGAGAACTTTTTCAATATATTTTTCTTTTCTTTTTTTTACATTTTTTTAAGATATTTTTATCCTTTATTCGAGCACTTACTACGAACTTTTCCAAATCTTATACTACTAAAATAAAATTTTATGTCAAAATATTTCTATATTCAAGAGAAATTTTAGTCGTCGAGTTCATGCACATGCGCAGAATTCAGTCGTATTCAAAACATTGTGCTTTTAGACCAGAATGACACCACGTTAAAACTTTTAGTGGATAATAATAATGAGAGTCTTAGACCATTCAGACGCGCTGCGGGTACGAAGGTTCGTGGCCAGATCGGCAGCGCGAGCCATCTAGTTTTGCTGGCCTTCAGTTCGAGTCTCGAAACTGAGAACTATTTAAATATATTTTTCTTTTCTTTTTTTTACATTTTTTTAAGATATATTTATCCTTTATTCCCACACTTACTAAGAACTTTTCCAAATCTTATACTACTAAAATAAAATTTTATGTCAAAATATTTCTATATTCAACAGAAATTTTAGGAGTCGAGTTCACGCACATGCGCAGAATTCATTCCTATTCAAAACATTGTGCTTTTAGACCAGAATGACACCACGTTAAAACTTTTAGTGGATAATCATAATGAGAGTCTTAGACCATTCAGACGCGCTGCGGGTACGAAGCTTCGTGGCCAGATCGGCAGCGCGAGCCATCTAGTTTTGCTGGTCTTCAGTTCGAGTCTCGAAACTGAGAACTTTTTAAATATATTTTTCTTTTCTTTTTTTTACATTTTTTTAAGATATTTTTATCCTTTATTCCCACACTTACTAAGAACTTTTCCAAATCTTATACTACTAAAATAAAATTTTATGTCAAAATATTTCTATATTCAACAGAAATTTTAGGAGTGGAGTTCACGCACATGCGCAGAATTCAGTCGTATTCAAAACATTGTGCTTTTAGACCAGAATGACACCACGTTAAAACTTTTAGTGGATAATCATAATGAGAGTCTTAGACCATTCAGACGCGCTGCGGGTACGAAGCTTCATGGCCAGATCGGCAGCGCGAGCCATCTAGTTTTGTTGGTCTTCAGTTCGAGTCTCGAAACTGAGAACTTTTTAAATATATTTTTCTTTTCTTTTTTTTACATTTTTCTAAGATATTTTTATCCTTTAATTCCCACACTTACTACGAAATTTTCCATATCTTATACTACTAAAATAAAATTTTATGTCAAAATATTTCTATATTCAAGAGAAATTTTAGGAGTCGAGTTCATGCACATGCGCAGAATTCATTCCTATTCGAAACATTGTGCGTTTAGACCAGAATGACACCACGTTAAAACTTTTAGTGGATAATCATAATGAGAGTCTTAGACCATTCAGACGCGCTGCGAGTACGAAGCTTCGTGGCCAGATTGGCAGCACGAGCCATCTAGTAATGCTGGTCTTCTGTTCGAGTCTCGAAACTGAGAACTTTTTAAATATATTTTTCTTTTCTTTTTTTTACATTTTTCTTAGATATTTTTATCCTTTATTCCCACACTTACTACGAACTTTTCCAAATCTTATACTAGTTAAATAAAATTTTATGTCAAATTATTTCTATATTCAAGAGAAATTTTAGAAGTCGAGTTCACGCACATGCGCAGAATTCATTCCTATTCAAAACATTGTGCTTTTAGACCAGAATGACACCACGTTAAAACTTTTAGTGGATAATCATAATGAGAGTCTTAGACCATTCAGACGCGCTGCGGGTACGAAGCTTCGTGGCCAGATCGGCAGCACGAGCCATTTAGTTTTGCTGGTCTTCAGTTCGAGTCTCGAAACTGAGAACTTTTTCAATATATTTTTCTTTTCTTTTTTTTACATTTTTTTAAGATATTTTTATCCTTTATTCGAGCACTTACTACGAACTTTTCCAAATCTTATACTACTAAAATAAAATTTTATGTCAAAATATTTCTATATTCAAGAGAAATTTTAGTCGTCGAGTTCATGCACATGCGCAGAATTCAGTCGTATTCAAAACATTGTGCTTTTAGACCAGAATGACACCACGTTAAAACTTTTAGTGGATAATAATAATGAGAGTCTTAGACCATTCAGACGCGCTGCGGGTACGAAGGTTCGTGGCCAGATCGGCAGCGCGAGCCATCTAGTTTTGCTGGTCTTCAGTTCGAGTCTCGAAACTGAGAACTATTTAAATATATTTTTCTTTTCTTTTTTTTACATTTTTTTAAGATATATTTATCCTTTATTCCCACACTTACTAAGAACTTTTCCAAATCTTATACTACTAAAATAAAATTTTATGTCAAAATATTTCTATATTCAACAGAAATTTTAGGAGTCGAGTTCACGCACATGCGCAGAATTCATTCCTATTCAAAACATTGTGCTTTTAGACCAGAATGACACCACGTTAAAACTTTTAGTGGATAATCATAATGACAGTCTTAGACCATTCAGACGCGCTGCGGGTACGAAGCTTCGTGGCCAGATCGGCAGCGCGAGCCATCTAGTTGTGCTGGTCTTCAGTTTGAGTCTCGAAACTGAGAACTTTTTAAATATATTTTTCTTTTCTTTTTTTTACATTTTTTTAAGATATTTTTATCCTTTATTCCCACACTTACTAAGAACTTTTCCAAATCTTATACTACTAAAATAAAATTTTATGTCAAAATATTTCTATATTCAACAGAAATTTTAGGAGTCGAGTTCACGCACATGCGCAGAATTCAGTCGTATTCAAAACATTGTGCTTTTAGACCAGAATGACACCACGTTAAAACTTTTAGTGGATAATCATAATGAGAGTCTTAGACCATTCAGACGTTATGTGTGTACGAAGCTTCGTGGCCAGATCGGCAGCGCGAGGCATCTAGTTTTGCTGGTCTTCAGTTCGAGTCTCGAAACTGAGAACTTTTTAAATATATTTTTCTTTTCTTTTTTTTACATTTTTTTAAGATATTTTTATCCTTTATTCCCACACTTACTACGAACTTTTCCAAATCTTATACTAATAAAATAAAATTTTATGTCAAAATATTTCTATATTCAACAGAAATTTTAGGAGTCGAGTTCATGCACATGCGCAGAATTCAGTCGTATTCAAAACATTGTGCTTTTAGACCAGAATGACACCACGTTAAAACTTTTAGTGGATAATAATAATGAGAGTCTTAGACCATTTAGAATCGCTGCGGGAACGAAGCTTCGTGGCCAGATCGGCAGTACGAGCCATCTAGTTTTGCTGGTCTTCAGTTCGAGTCTCGAAACTGAGAACTTTTTCAATATCTTTTTCTTTTCTTTTTTTTACATTTTTTTTTAGATATTTTTATCCTTTATTCCCACACTTACTACGAACTTTTCCAAATCTTATACTACTAAAATAAAATTTTATGTCAAAATATTTCTATATTCAAGAGAAATTTTAGGAGTCGAGTTCAGAAAAATGCGCAGAATTCATTCCTATTCAAAACATTGTGCTTTTGGACAAGAATGACACCACGTTAAAACTTTTAGTTGATAATCATAATGAGAGTCTTAGACCATTCAGACGCGCTGCAGGTACGAAGCTTCGTGGCCAGATCGGCAGCACGAGCCATCTAGTTTTGCTGGTCTTCAGTTCGAGTCTCGAAACTAAGAACTTTTTAAATATATTCTTCTTTTCTTTTTTTTACATTTTTTTTAGATATTTTTATCCTTTATTCCAACACTTACTACGAACTTTTCCAAATCTTATACTACTAAAATAAAATTTTATGTCAAAATATTTCTATATTCAAGAGAAATTTTAGGAGTCGAGTTCACGCACATGCGCAGAATTCATTCCTATACAAAACATTGTGCTTTTAGACCAGAATGACACCACGTTAAAACTTTTAGTCGATAATCATAATGAGAGTCTTAGACCATTTAGAATCGCTGCGGGAACGAAGCTTCGTGGCCAGATCGGCAGTACGAGCCATCTAGTTTTGCTGGTCTTCAGTTCGAGTCTCGAAACTGAGAACTTTTTCAATATCTTTTTCTTTTCTTTTTTTTACATTTTTTTTTAGATATTTTTATCCTTTATTCCCACACTTACTACGAACTTTTCCAAATCTTATATTACTAAAATAAAATTTTATGTCAAAATATTTCTATATTCAAGAGAAATTTTAGGAGTCGAGTTCAGAAAAATGCGCAGAATTCATTCCTATTCAAAACATTGTGCTTTTGGACAAGAATGACACCACGTTAAAACTTTTAGTTGATAATCATAATGAGAGTCTTAGACCATTCAGACGCGCTGCAGGTACGAAGCTTCGTGGCCAGATCGGCAGCACGAGCCATCTAGTTTTGCTGGTCTTCAGTTCGAGTCTCGAAACTAAGAACTTTTTAAATATATTCTTCTTTTCTTTTTTTTACATTTTTTTTAGATATTTTTATCCTTTATTCCCACACTTACTACGAACTTTTCCAAATCTTATACTACTAAAATAAAATTTTATGTCAAAATATTTCTATATTCAAGAGAAATTTTAGGAGTCGAGTTCACGCACATGCGCAGAATTCATTCCTATACAAAACATTGTGCTTTTAGACCAGAATGACACCACGTTAAAACTTTTAGTCGATAATCATAATGAGAGTCTTAGACCATTCACACGCGTTGCTGGTACGAAGCTTCGTGGCCAGATCGGCAGTACGAGCCATCTAGTTTTGCTGGTCTTCAGTTCGAGTCTCGAAACTGAGAACTTTTTCAATATATTTTTCTTTTCTTTTTATTACATTTTTTTTAGATATTTTTATCCTTTATTCCCATACTTACTACGAACTTTTCCAAATCTTATATTACTAAAATAAAATTTTATGTCAAAATATTTCTATATTCAAGAGAAATTTTAGGAGTCTAGTTCAAGCACATGCGCAGAATTCATTCCTATTCAAAACATTGTGCTTTTAGACCAGAATGACACCACGTTAAAACTTTTAGTGGATAATCATAATGAAAGTCTTAGAACATTCAGACGCGCTGCGGGTACGAAGCTTCGTGGCCAGATCGGCAGCACGAGCCATCTAGTTTTGCTGGTCTTCAGTTCGAGTCTCGAAACTGAGAACTTTTTAAATATATTCTTCTTTTCTTTTTTTTACATTTTTTTAGATATTTTTATCCTTTATTCCCACACTTACTACGAACTTTTCCAAATCTTATACTACTAAAATAAAATTTTATGTCAAAATATTTCTATATTCAAGAGTAATTTTAGGAGTCGAGTTCACGCACATGCGCAGAATTCATTCCTATTCAAAACATTGTGCTTTAAGACCAGAATGACACAACGTTAACACTTTTAGTGGATAATCATAATAAGAGTCTTAGACCATTCAGACGCTCTGGGGGTACGAAGCTTCGTGGCCAGATCGGCAGCACGAGCCATCTAGTTATTCTGGTCTTCAGTTCGAGTCTCGAAACTAAGAACTTTTTCAATATATTTTTCTTTTCTTTTTTTTTAAGTTTTATATTAGATATTTTTATCCTTTATTCCCACACTTACTACGAACTTTTCCAAATCTTATACTACTAAAATAAAATTTTATGTCAAAATATTTCTATATTCAAGAGAAATTTTAGGAGTCGAGTTCACGCACATGCGCAGAATTCATTCCTATTCAAAACATTGTGCTTTTAGACCAGAATGACACCACGTTAAAACTTTTAGTGGATAATCATAATGAGAGTCTTAGACCATTCAGACGCGCTGCGGGTACGAAACTTCGTGGCCAGATCGGTAGCCCGAGCCATCTAGTTTTGCTGGTCTTCAGTTCGAGTCTCGAAACTGAGAACTTTTTAAATATATTTTTCTTTTCTTTTTTTTACATTTTTTTTAGATATTTTTATCCTTTATTCCCATACTTACTACGATCTTTTCCAAATCTTATACTACTAAAATAAAATTTTATGTCAAAATATTTCTATATTCAAGAGAAATTTTAGGAGTCGAGTTCACGCACATGCGCAGAATTCATTCCTATTCAAAACATTGTGCTTGAAGACCAGAATGACACCACGTTAACACTTTTAGTGGATAATCATAATGAGAGTCTTAGACCATTCAGACACTCTGGGGGTACGAAGCTTCGTGGCCAGATCGGCAGCACGAGCCATCTAGTTATTCTGGTCTTCAGTTCGAGTCTCGAAACTAAGAACTTTTTCAATATATTTTTCTTTTCTTTTTTTTAAAGTTTTATGTTAGATATTTTTATCCTTTATTCCCACACTTACTACGAACTTTTCCAAATCTTATACTACTAAAATAAAATTTTATGTCAAAATATTTCTATATTCAAGAGAAATTTTAGGAGTCGAGTTCACGCACATGCTCAGAATTCATTCCTATTCAAAACATTGTGCTTTTAGACCAGAATGACACCACGTTAAAACTTTTAGTGGATAATCATAATGAGAGTCTTAGACCATTCAGACGCGCTGCGGGTACGAAGCTTCGTTGCCAGATCGGCAGCACGAGCCATCTAGTTTTGCTGGTCTTCAGTTCGAGTCTCGAAACTGAGAACTTTTTAAATATATTTTTCTTTTCTTTTTTTTACATTTTTTTAGATATTTTTATCCTTTATTCCCACACTTACTACGAACTTTTCCAAATCTTATACTACTAAAATAAAATTTTATGTCAAAATATATTTATATTCAAGAGAAATTTTAGGAGTCGAGTTCACGCACATGCGCAGAATTCATTCCTATTCAAAACATTGTGCTTTTAGACCAGAATGACACCACGTTAAAACTTTTAGTGGATAATCATAATGAGAGTCTTAGACCATTCAGAATCGCTGCGGGTACGAAGCTTCGTGGCCAGATCGGCAGCACGAGCAATTTAGTTTTGCTGGTCTTCAGTTCGAGTCTCGAAACTGAGAACTTTTTAAATATATTTTTCTTTTCTTTTTTTTACATTTTTTTTTAGATATTTTTATCCTTTATTCCCACACTTACTACGAACTTTTCCAAATCTTATACTACTAAAATAAAATTTTATGTCAAAATATTTCTATATTCAAGAGAAATTTTAGGAGTCGAGTTCACGCACATGCGCAGAATTCATTCCTATTCAAAACATTGTGCTTGAAGACCAGAATGACACCACGTTAACACTTTTAGTGGATAATCATAATGAGAGTCTTAGACCATTCAGACACTCTGGGGGTACGAAGCTTCGTGGCCAGATCGGCAGCACGAGCCATCTAGTTATTCTGGTCTTCAGTTCGAGTCTCGAAACTAAGAACTTTTTCAATATATTTTTCTTTTCTTTTTTTTAAAGTTTTATGTTAGATATTTTTATCCTTTATTCCCACACTTACTACGAACTTTTCCAAATCTTATACTACTAAAATAAAATTTTATGTCAAAATATTTCTATATTCAAGAGAAATTTTAGGAGTCGAGTTCACGCACATGCTCAGAATTCTTTCCTATTCAAAACATTGTGCTTTTAGACCAGAATGACACCATGTTAAAACTTTTTGTTGATAATCATAATGAGAGTCTTAGACCATTCAGACTCGATGCGGGTACGAAGCGGCGTGGCGAGATCGGCAGCACGAGACATCTAGTTTTGCTGGTCTTCAGTTCGAGTCTCGAAACTGAGAACTTTTTAAATATATTTTTCTTTTCTTTTTTTTACATTTTTTTTAGATATTTTTATCCTTTATTCCCACACTTACTACGAACTTTTCCAAATCTTATACTACTAAAATAAAATTTTATGTCAAAATATTTCTATATTCAAGAGAAATTTTAGTCGTCGAGTTCACGCACATGCGCAGAATTCATTCCTATTCAAAACATTGTGCTTTTAGACCAGAATGACACCACGTTAAAACTTTTAGTGGATAATCATAATAAGAGTCTTAGACCATACAGAATCGCTGCGGGTACGAAGCTTCATGGCCAGATCGGCAGCACGAGCCATCTAGTTTTGCTGGTCTTCAGTTCGAGTCTCGAAACAGAGAACTTTTTAAATATATTTTTCTTTTCTTTTTTTTACATTTTTTTTAGATATTTTTATCCTTTATTCCCACACTTACTACGAACTTTTCCAAATCTTATACTACTAAAATAAAATTTTATGTCAAAATATTTCTATATTCAAGAGAAATTTTAGGAGTCGAGTTCACGCACATGCGCAGAATTCATTCCTATTCAAAACATTGTGCTTTTAGACCAGAATGACACCGCGTTAAAACTTTTAGTGGATAATCATAATGAGAGTCTTATACCATTCAGACGCTCGGCGGGTACGAAGCTTCGTGGCCAGATCGGCAGCACGAGCCATCTAATTTTGCTGGTCTTCAGTTCGAGTCTCGAAACTGAGAACTTTTTAATTATATTTTTCTTTTCTTTTTTTTACATTTTTTTTAGATATTTTTATCCTTTATTCCCACACTTACAACGAAGTTTTCCAAATCTTATACTACTAAAATAAAATTTTATGTCAAAATATTTCTATATTCAAGAGAAATTTTAGGAGTCGAGTTCACGCATATGCGCAAAATTCATTCCTATTCAAAACATTGTGCTTTTAGACCAGAATGACACCACGTTAACACTTTTAGTGGATAATCATAATCAGAGTCTTAGACCTTTCAGACGCACTGTGGGTACGAAGCTTCGTGGCCAGATCGGCAGCACGAGCCATCTAGTTTTTCTGATCTTCAGTTCGAGTCTCGAAACTGAGAACTTTTTCAATATATTTTTCTTTTCTATTTTTTACATTTTTTTTAGATATTTTTATACTTTATTCCCACACTTACTACGAACTTTTCCAAATCTTATACAACTAAAATAAAATTTTATGTCAAAATATTTCTATATTCAAGAGAAATTTTAGTCGTCGAGTTCACGCACATGCGCAGAATTCATTCCTATTCAAAACATTGTGCTTTTAGACCAGAATGACACCACGTTAAAACTTTTAGTGGATAATCATAATAAGAGTCTTAGACCATACAGAATCGCTGCGGGTACGAAGCTTCATGGCCAGATCGGCAGCACGAGCCATCTAGTTTTGCTGGTCTTCAGTTCGAGTCTCGAAACAGAGAACTTTTTAAATATATTTTTCTTTTCTTTTTTTTACATTTTTTTTAGATATTTTTATCCTTTATTCCCACACTTACTACGAACTTTTCCAAATCTTATACTACTAAAATAAAATTTTATGTCAAAATATTTCTATATTCAAGAGAAATTTTAGGAGTCGAGTTCACGCACATGCGCAGAATTCATTCCTATTCAAAACATTGTGCTTTTAGACCAGAATGACACCGCGTTAAAACTTTTAGTGGATAATCATAATGAGAGTCTTATACCATTCAGACGCTCGGCGGGTACGAAGCTTCGTAGCCAGATCGCCAGCACGAGACATCTAGTTTTGCTGGTCTTCAGTTCGAGTCTCGAAACTGAGAACTTTTTCAATATATTTTTCTTTTCTTTTTTTTAAGTTTAATTTTGATATTTTTATCCTTTATTCCCACACTTACTACGAACTTTTCCAAATCTTATACTACTAAAATAAAATTTTATGTCAAAATATTTCTATATTCAATAGAAATTTTAGGAGTCGAGTTCACGCACATGCGCAGAATTCATTCCTATTCAAAACATTGTGCTTTTAGACCAGAATGACACCACGTTAAAACGTTTTGTGGATAATCATAATGAGAGTCTTAGACCATTCAGAATCGCTGCGGGTACGAAGCTTCGTGGCCAGATCGGCAGCACGAGCCATCTAGTTTTGCTGGTCTTCAGTTCGAGTCCCGAAACTGAGAACTTTTTAAATATATTTTTCTTTTCTTTTTTTTAATATTTTTTTAGATATTTTTATCCTTTATTCCGACTTTTACTACGAACTTTTCCAAATCTTATACTACTAAAATAAAATTTTATGTCAAAATATTTCTATATTCAAGAGAAATTTTAGGAGTCGAGTTCACGCACATGCGCAGAATTCATTCCTATTCAAAACATTGTGCTTTTAGACCAGACTGACACCACGTTAAAACTTTTAGTGGATAATCATAATGAGAGTCTTAGACCATTCAGACGCGCTGCGGGTACGAAGCTTCGTGGTCAGATCGGCTGCACGAGCCATCTAGTTTTGCTGGTCTTCAGTTCGAGTCTGGAAACTAAGAACTTTTTCAATATATTTTTCTTTTCTTTTTTTTACATTTTTTTTAGATATTTTTATCCTTTATTCCCACACTTACTACGAACTTTTCCAAATCTTATACTACTAAAATAAAAATTTATGTCAAAATATTTCTATATTCAATAGAAATTTTAGGAGTCGAGTTCACGCACATGCGCAGAATTCATTCCTATTCAAAACATTGTGCTTTTAGACCAGAATGACACCACGTTAAAACTTTTAGTGGATAATCATAATGAGAGTCTTAGACCATTCAGACGCGCTGCGGGTACGAAGCTTCGTGGGCAGATCGGCTGCACGAGCCATCTAGTTTTGCTGGTCTTCAGTTCGAGTCTCGAAACTGAGAACTTTTTAAATATATTTTTCTTTTCTTTTTTTTACATTTTTTTTAGATATTTTTATCCTTTATTCCCACACTTACTACGAACTTTTCCAAATCTTATACTACTAAAATAAAATTTTATGTCAAAATATTTCTATATTCAAGAGAAATTTTAGGAGTCGAGTTCACGCACATGCGCAGAATTCATTCCTATTCAAAACATTGTGCTTTTAGACCAGAATGACACCACGTTAAAACTTTTAGTGGATAATCATAATGAGAGTCTTAGACCATTCAGACGCGCTGCGGGTACGAAGCTTCGTGGCCAGATCGGCAGCACGAGACATCTAGTTTTGCTGGTCTTCAGTTCGAGTCTCGAAACTGAGAACATTTTCAATATATTTTTCTTTTCTTTTTTTTAAGTTTAATTTTGATATTTTTATCCTTTATTCCCACACTTACTACGAACTTTTCCAAATCTTATACTACTAAAATAAAATTTTATGTCAAAATATTTCTATATTCAATAGAAATTTGAGGAGTCGAGTTCACGCACATGCGCAGAATTCATTCCTATTCAAAACATTGTGCTTTTAGACCAGAATGACACCACGTTAAAACTTTTAGTGGATAATCATAATGAGAGTCTTAGACCATTCAGACGTGCTGCGGGAACGAAGCTTCGTGGGCAGGTCGGCTGCACGAGCCATCTAGTTTTGCTGGTCTTCAGTTCGAGTCTCGAAACTGAGAACTTTTTAAATATATTTTTCTTTTCTTTTTTTACATTTTTTTTAGATATTTTTATCCTTTATTCCCACACTTACTACGAACTTTTCCAAATCTTATACTACTAAAATAAAATTTTATGTCAAAATATTTCTATATTCAAGAGAAATTTTAGGAGTCGAGTTCACGCACATGCGCAGAATTCAGTCGTATTCAAAACATTGTGATTTTAGACCAGAATGACACCACGTTAAAACTTTTAGTGGATAATCATAATGAGAGTCTTAGACCATTCAGGCGCGCTGCGGGTACGAAGCTTCGTGGCCAGATCGGCAGCACGAGCCATCTAGTTTTGCTGGTCTTCAGTTCGAGTCTCGAAACTGAGAACTTTTTCAATATATTTTTCTTTTCTTTTTTTTTACATTTTTTTTAGATATTTTTATCCTTTATTCCCGCACTTACTACGAACTTTTCCAAATCTTATACTACTAAAATAAAATTTTATGTCAAAATATTTCTATATTCAAGAGAAATTTTAAGAGTCGAGTTCACGCACATGCGCAGAATTCTTTCCTATTCAAAACATTGTGCTTTTAGACCAGAATGACACCATGTTAAAACTTTTTGTGGATAATCATAATGAGAGTCTTAGACCATTCAGAATCGCTGCGGGTACGAAGCTTCGTGGCCAGATCGGCAGCACGAGCCATCTAGTTTTGCTGGTCTTCAGTTCGAGTCTCGAAACTGAGAACTTTTTAAATATATTTTTCTTTTCTTATTTTTACATTTTTTTTTAGATATTTTTATCCTTTATTCCCACACTTACTACGAAGTTTTCCAAATCTTATACTACTAAAATAAAATTTTATGTCAAAATATTTCTATATTCAAGAGAAATTTTAGGAGTCGAGTTCACGCACATGCGCAGAATTCAGTCGTATTCAAAACATTGTGATTTTAGACCAGAATGACACCACGTTAAAACTTTTAGTGGATAATCATAATGAGAGTCTTAGACCATTCAGGCGCGCTGCGGGTACGAAGCTTCGTGGCCAGATCGGCAGCACGAGCCATCTAGTTTTGCTGGTCTTCAGTTCGAGTCTCGAAACTGAGAACTTTTTCAATATATTTTTCTTTTCTTTTTTTTACATTTTTTTTAGATATTTTTATCCTTTATTCCCGCACTTACTACGAACTTTTCCAAATCTTATACTACTAAAATAAAATTTTATGTCAAAATATTTCTATATTCAAGAGAAATTTTAAGAGTCGAGTTCACGCACATGCGCAGAATTCTTTCCTATTCAAAACATTGTGCTTTTAGACCAGAATGACACCATGTTAAAACTTTTTGTGGATAATCATAATGAGAGTCTTAGACCATTCAGAATCGCTGCGGGTACGAAGCTTCGTGGCCAGATCGGCAGCACGAGCCATCTAGTTTTGCTGGTCTTCAGTTCGAGTCTCGAAACTGAGAACTTTTTAAATATATTTTTCTTTTCTTATTTTTACATTTTTTTTTAGATATTTTTATCCTTTATTCCCACACTTACTACGAAGTTTTCCAAATCTTATACTACTAAAATAAAATTTTATGTCAAAATATTTCTATATTCAAGAGAAATTTTAGGAGTCGAGTTCACGCACATGCGCAGAATTCAGTCGTATTCAAAACATTGTGATTTTAGACCAGAATGACACCACGTTAAAACTTTTAGTGGATAATCATAATGAGAGTCTTAGACCATTCAGGCGCGCTGCGGGTACGAAGCTTCGTGGCCAGATCGGCAGCACGAGCCATCTAGTTTTGCTGGTCTTCAGTTCGAGTCTCGAAACTGAGAACTTTTTCAATATATTTTTCTTTTCTTTTTTTTTACATTTTTTTTAGATATTTTTATCCTTTATTCCCGCACTTACTACGAACTTTTCCAAATCTTATACTACTAAAATAAAATTTTATGTCAAAATATTTCTATATTCAAGAGAAATTTTAAGAGTCGAGTTCACGCACATGCGCAGAATTCTTTCCTATTCAAAACATTGTGCTTTTAGACCAGAATGACACCATGTTAAAACTTTTTGTGGATAATCATAATGAGAGTCTTAGACCATTCAGAATCGCTGCGGGTACGAAGCTTCGTGGCCAGATCGGCAGCACGAGCCATCTAGTTTTGCTGGTCTTCAGTTCGAGTCTCGAAACTGAGAACTTTTTAAATATATTTTTCTTTTCTTTTTTTTACATTTTTTTTAGATATTTTTATCCTTTATTCCCACACTTACTACGAACTTTTCCAAATCTTATACTACTAAAATAAAATTTTATGTCAAAATATTTCTATATTCAAGAGAAATTTTAGGAGTCGAGTTCACGCACATGCGCAGAATTCATTCCTATTCAAAACATTGTGCTTTTAGACCAGAATGACACCACGTTAAAACTTTTAGTGGATAATCATAATGAGAGTCTTAGACCATTCAGACGCGCTGCGGGTACGAAGCTTCGTGGTCAGATCGGCTGCACGAGCCATCTAGTTTTGCTGGTCTTCAGTTCGAGTCTCGAAACTGAGAACTTTTTAAATATATTTTTCTTTTCTTTTTTTTTTTTTTACATTTTTTTTAGATATTTTTATCCTTTATTCCCACACTTACTACGAACTTTTCCAAATCTTATACTACTAAAATAAAATTTTATGTCAAAATATTTTTATATTCAAGAGAAATTTTAGGAGTCGAGTTCACGCATATGCGCAGAATTCATTCCTATTTAATACATTGTGCTTTTAGACCAGAATGACACCACGTTAACACTTTTAGTGGATAATCATAATGAGAGTCTTAGACCTTTCAGACGCACTGCAGGTACGAAGCTTCGTGGCCAGATCGGCAGCACGAGCCATCTAGTTTTGCTGGTCTTCAGTTCGAGTCTCGAAACTGAGAACTTTTTCAATATATTTTTCTTTTCTTTTTTTTTACATTTTTTTTAGATATTTTTATCCTTTATTCCCGCACTTACTACGAACTTTTCCAAATCTTATACTACTAAAATAAAATTTTATGTCAAAATATTTCTATATTCAAGAGAAATTTTAAGAGTCGAGTTCACGCACATGCGCAGAATTCTTTCCTATTCAAAACATTGTGCTTTTAGACCAGAATGACACCATGTTAAAACTTTTTGTGGATAATCATAATGAGAGTCTTAGACCATTCAGAATCGCTGCGGGTACGAAGCTTCGTGGCCAGATCGGCAGCACGAGCCATCTAGTTTTGCTGGTCTTCAGTTCGAGTCTCGAAACTGAGAACTTTTTCAATATATTTTTCTTTTCTTTTTTTTTACATTTTTTTTAGATATTTTTATCCTTTATTCCCGCACTTACTACGAACTTTTCCAAATCTTATACTACTAAAATAAAATTTTATGTCAAAATATTTCTATATTCAAGAGAAATTTTAAGAGTCGAGTTCACGCACATGCGCAGAATTCTTTCCTATTCAAAACATTGTGCTTTTAGACCAGAATGACACCATGTTAAAACTTTTTGTGGATAATCATAATGAGAGTCTTAGACCATTCAGAATCGCTGCGGGTACGAAGCTTCGTGGCCAGATCGGCAGCACGAGCCATCTAGTTTTGCTGGTCTTCAGTTCGAGTCTCGAAACTGAGAACTTTTTAAATATATTTTTCTTTTCTTTTTTTTACATTTTTTTTAGATATTTTTATCCTTTATTCCCACACTTACTACGAACTTTTCCAAATCTTATACTACTAAAATAAAATTTTATGTCAAAATATTTCTATATTCAAGAGAAATTTTAGGAGTCGAGTTCACGCACATGCGCAGAATTCATTCCTATTCAAAACATTGTGCTTTTAGACCAGAATGACACCACGTTAAAACTTTTAGTGGATAATCATAATGAGAGTCTTAGACCATTCAGACGCGCTGCGGGTACGAAGCTTCGTGGCCAGATCGGCAGCACGAGACATCTAGTTTTGCTGGTCTTCAGTTCGAGTCTCGAAACTGAGAACATTTTCAATATATTTTTCTTTTCTTTTTTTTAAGTTTAATTTTGATATTTTTATCCTTTATTCCCACACTTACTACGAACTTTTCCAAATCTTATACTACTAAAATAAAATTTTATGTCAAAATATTTCTATATTCAATAGAAATTTGAGGAGTCGAGTTCACGCACATGCGCAGAATTCATTCCTATTCAAAACATTGTGCTTTTAGACCAGAATGACACCACGTTAAAACTTTTAGTGGATAATCATAATGAGAGTCTTAGACCATTCAGACGTGCTGCGGGAACGAAGCTTCGTGGGCAGGTCGGCTGCACGAGCCATCTAGTTTTGCTGGTCTTCAGTTCGAGTCTCGAAACTGAGAACTTTTTAAATATATTTTTCTTTTCTTTTTTTACATTTTTTTTAGATATTTTTATCCTTTATTCCCACACTTACTACGAACTTTTCCAAATCTTATACTACTAAAATAAAATTTTATGTCAAAATATTTCTATATTCAAGAGAAATTTTAGGAGTCGAGTTCACGCACATGCGCAGAATTCAGTCGTATTCAAAACATTGTGATTTTAGACCAGAATGACACCACGTTAAAACTTTTAGTGGATAATCATAATGAGAGTCTTAGACCATTCAGGCGCGCTGCGGGTACGAAGCTTCGTGGCCAGATCGGCAGCACGAGCCATCTAGTTTTGCTGGTCTTCAGTTCGAGTCTCGAAACTGAGAACTTTTTCAATATATTTTTCTTTTCTTTTTTTTTACATTTTTTTTAGATATTTTTATCCTTTATTCCCGCACTTACTACGAACTTTTCCAAATCTTATACTACTAAAATAAAATTTTATGTCAAAATATTTCTATATTCAAGAGAAATTTTAAGAGTCGAGTTCACGCACATGCGCAGAATTCTTTCCTATTCAAAACATTGTGCTTTTAGACCAGAATGACACCATGTTAAAACTTTTTGTGGATAATCATAATGAGAGTCTTAGACCATTCAGAATCGCTGCGGGTACGAAGCTTCGTGGCCAGATCGGCAGCACGAGCCATCTAGTTTTGCTGGTCTTCAGTTCGAGTCTCGAAACTGAGAACTTTTTAAATATATTTTTCTTTTCTTATTTTTACATTTTTTTTTAGATATTTTTATCCTTTATTCCCACACTTACTACGAAGTTTTCCAAATCTTATACTACTAAAATAAAATTTTATGTCAAAATATTTCTATATTCAAGAGAAATTTTAGGAGTCGAGTTCACGCACATGCGCAGAATTCAGTCGTATTCAAAACATTGTGATTTTAGACCAGAATGACACCACGTTAAAACTTTTAGTGGATAATCATAATGAGAGTCTTAGACCATTCAGGCGCGCTGCGGGTACGAAGCTTCGTGGCCAGATCGGCAGCACGAGCCATCTAGTTTTGCTGGTCTTCAGTTCGAGTCTCGAAACTGAGAACTTTTTCAATATATTTTTCTTTTCTTTTTTTTACATTTTTTTTAGATATTTTTATCCTTTATTCCCGCACTTACTACGAACTTTTCCAAATCTTATACTACTAAAATAAAATTTTATGTCAAAATATTTCTATATTCAAGAGAAATTTTAAGAGTCGAGTTCACGCACATGCGCAGAATTCTTTCCTATTCAAAACATTGTGCTTTTAGACCAGAATGACACCATGTTAAAACTTTTTGTGGATAATCATAATGAGAGTCTTAGACCATTCAGAATCGCTGCGGGTACGAAGCTTCGTGGCCAGATCGGCAGCACGAGCCATCTAGTTTTGCTGGTCTTCAGTTCGAGTCTCGAAACTGAGAACTTTTTAAATATATTTTTCTTTTCTTATTTTTACATTTTTTTTTAGATATTTTTATCCTTTATTCCCACACTTACTACGAAGTTTTCCAAATCTTATACTACTAAAATAAAATTTTATGTCAAAATATTTCTATATTCAAGAGAAATTTTAGGAGTCGAGTTCACGCACATGCGCAGAATTCAGTCGTATTCAAAACATTGTGATTTTAGACCAGAATGACACCACGTTAAAACTTTTAGTGGATAATCATAATGAGAGTCTTAGACCATTCAGGCGCGCTGCGGGTACGAAGCTTCGTGGCCAGATCGGCAGCACGAGCCATCTAGTTTTGCTGGTCTTCAGTTCGAGTCTCGAAACTGAGAACTTTTTCAATATATTTTTCTTTTCTTTTTTTTTACATTTTTTTTAGATATTTTTATCCTTTATTCCCGCACTTACTACGAACTTTTCCAAATCTTATACTACTAAAATAAAATTTTATGTCAAAATATTTCTATATTCAAGAGAAATTTTAAGAGTCGAGTTCACGCACATGCGCAGAATTCTTTCCTATTCAAAACATTGTGCTTTTAGACCAGAATGACACCATGTTAAAACTTTTTGTGGATAATCATAATGAGAGTCTTAGACCATTCAGAATCGCTGCGGGTACGAAGCTTCGTGGCCAGATCGGCAGCACGAGCCATCTAGTTTTGCTGGTCTTCAGTTCGAGTCTCGAAACTGAGAACTTTTTAAATATATTTTTCTTTTCTTTTTTTTACATTTTTTTTAGATATTTTTATCCTTTATTCCCACACTTACTACGAACTTTTCCAAATCTTATACTACTAAAATAAAATTTTATGTCAAAATATTTCTATATTCAAGAGAAATTTTAGGAGTCGAGTTCACGCACATGCGCAGAATTCATTCCTATTCAAAACATTGTGCTTTTAGACCAGAATGACACCACGTTAAAACTTTTAGTGGATAATCATAATGAGAGTCTTAGACCATTCAGACGCGCTGCGGGTACGAAGCTTCGTGGTCAGATCGGCTGCACGAGCCATCTAGTTTTGCTGGTCTTCAGTTCGAGTCTCGAAACTGAGAACTTTTTAAATATATTTTTCTTTTCTTTTTTTTTTTTTACATTTTTTTTAGATATTTTTATCCTTTATTCCCACACTTACTACGAACTTTTCCAAATCTTATACTACTAAAATAAAATTTTATGTCAAAATATTTTTATATTCAAGAGAAATTTTAGGAGTCGAGTTCACGCATATGCGCAGAATTCATTCCTATTTAATACATTGTGCTTTTAGACCAGAATGACACCACGTTAACACTTTTAGTGGATAATCATAATAAGAGTCTTAGACCTTTCAGACGCACTGCAGGTACGAAGCTTCGTGGCCAGATCGGCAGCACGAGCCATCTAGTTTTTCTGATCTTCAGTTCGAGTCTCGAAACTGAGAACTTTTTCAATATATTTTTCTTTTCTTTTTTTTAAGTTTTATTTTAGATATTTTTATCCTTTATTCCCACACTTAATACGAACTTTTCCAAATCTTATACTACTAAAATAAAATTTTATGTCAAAATATTTCTATATTCAAGAGAAATTTTAGGAGTCGAGTTCACGCACATGCGCAGAATTCATTCCTATTCAAAACATTGTGCTTTTAGACCAGAATGTGCTTTTAGTTAGACCAGAATGTTAACAATTTTAGTGGATAATCATAATGAGAGTCTTAGACCATTCAGACGCGCTGCGGGTACGAAGCTTCGTGGTCAGATCGGCTGCACGAGCCATCTAGTTTTGCTGGTCTTCAGTTCGAGTCTCGAAACTGAGAACTTTTTAAATATATTTTTCTTTTCTTTTTTTTTTTTTACATTTTTTTTAGATATTTTTATCCTTTATTCCCACACTTACTACGAACTTTTCCAAATCTTATACTACTAAAATAAAATTTTATGTCAAAATATTTTTATATTCAAGAGAAATTTTAGGAGTCGAGTTCACGCACATGCGCAGAATTCAGTCGTATTCAAAACATTGTGATTTTAGACCAGAATGACACCACGTTAAAACTTTTAGTGGATAATCATAATGAGAGTCTTAGACCATTCAGGCGCGCTGCGGGTACGAAGCTTCGTGGCCAGATCGGCAGCACGAGCCATCTAGTTTTGCTGGTCTTCAGTTCGAGTCTCGAAACTGAGAACTTTTTCAATATATTTTTCTTTTCTTTTTTTTTACATTTTTTTTAGATATTTTTATCCTTTATTCCCGCACTTACTACGAACTTTTCCAAATCTTATACTACTAAAATAAAATTTTATGTCAAAATATTTCTATATTCAAGAGAAATTTTAAGAGTCGAGTTCACGCACATGCGCAGAATTCTTTCCTATTCAAAACATTGTGCTTTTAGACCAGAATGACACCATGTTAAAACTTTTTGTGGATAATCATAATGAGAGTCTTAGACCATTCAGAATCGCTGCGGGTACGAAGCTTCGTGGCCAGATCGGCAGCACGAGCCATCTAGTTTTGCTGGTCTTCAGTTCGAGTCTCGAAACTGAGAACTTTTTAAATATATTTTTCTTTTCTTTTTTTTACATTTTTTTTAGATATTTTTATCCTTTATTCCCACACTTACTACGAACTTTTCCAAATCTTATACTACTAAAATAAAATTTTATGTCAAAATATTTCTATATTCAAGAGAAATTTTAGGAGTCGAGTTCACGCACATGCGCAGAATTCATTCCTATTCAAAACATTGTGCTTTTAGACCAGAATGACACCACGTTAAAACTTTTAGTGGATAATCATAATGAGAGTCTTAGACCATTCAGACGCGCTGCGGGTACGAAGCTTCGTGGTCAGATCGGCTGCACGAGCCATCTAGTTTTGCTGGTCTTCAGTTCGAGTCTCGAAACTGAGAACTTTTTAAATATATTTTTCTTTTCTTTTTTTTTTTTTACATTTTTTTTAGATATTTTTATCCTTTATTCCCACACTTACTACGAACTTTTCCAAATCTTATACTACTAAAATAAAATTTTATGTCAAAATATTTTTATATTCAAGAGAAATTTTAGGAGTCGAGTTCACGCATATGCGCAGAATTCATTCCTATTTAATACATTGTGCTTTTAGACCAGAATGACACCACGTTAACACTTTTAGTGGATAATCATAATGAGAGTCTTAGACCTTTCAGACGCACTGCAGGTACGAAGCTTCGTGGCCAGATCGGCAGCACGAGCCATCTAGTTTTTCTGATCTTCAGTTCGAGTCTCGAAACTGAGAACTTTTTCAATATATTTTTCTTTTCTTTTTTTTAAGTTTTATTTTAGATATTTTTATCCTTTATTCCCACACTTAATACGAACTTTTCCAAATCTTATACTACTAAAATAAAATTTTATGTCAAAATATTTCTATATTCAAGAGAAATTTTAGGAGTCGAGTTCACGCACATGCGCAGAATTCATTCCTATTCAAAACATTGTGCTTTTAGACCAGAATGTGCTTTTAGTTAGACCAGAATGTTAACAATTTTAGTGGATAATCATAATGAGAGTCTTAGACCATTCAGACGCGCTGCGGGTACGAAGCTTCGTGGTCAGATCGGCTGCACGAGCCATCTAGTTTTGCTGGTCTTCAGTTCGAGTCTCGAAACTGAGAACTTTTTAAATATATTTTTCTTTTCTTTTTTTTACATTTTTTTAGATATTTTTATCCTTTATTCCCACACTTACTACGAACTTTTCCAAATCTTATACTACGAAAATAAAGTTTTATGTCAAAATATTTCTATATTCAAGAGAAATTTTAGGAGTCGAGTTCACGCACATGCGCAGAATTCATTCCTATTCAAAACATTGTGCTTTTAGACCAGAATGACACCACGTTAAAACTTTTAGTGGATAATCATAATGAGAGTCTTAGACCATTCAGACGCGCGGCGGGTACGAAGCTTCGTGGCCAGATCGGCAGCACGAGACATCAAGTTTTGCTGGTCTTCAGTTAGAGTCTCGAAACTGAGAACTTTTTCAATATATTTTTCTTTTCTTTTTTTTACATTTTTTTTAGATATTTTTATCCTTTATTCCCACACTTACTACGAACTTTTCCCAAATCTTATACTACTAAAATAAAATTTTATGTCAAAATATTTCTATATTTAAGAGAAATTTTAGGAGTCGAGTTCACGCACATGCGCATAATTCATTCCTATTCAAAACATTGTGCTTTTAGACCAGAATGAGACCACGTTAAAACTTTTAGTGGATAATCATAATGAGAGTCTTAGACCATTCAGACTCGCTGCGGGTACGAAGCGTCGTGGCCAGATCGGCAGCACGAGACATCTAGTTTTGCTGGTCTTCAGTTCGAGTCACGAAACTGAGAACTTTTTCAATATATTTTTCTTTTCTTTTTTTAAGTTTAATTTTGATATTTTTATCCTTTATTCCCACACTTACTACGAACTTTTCCAAATCTTATACTACTAAAATAAAATTTTATGTCAAAATATTTCTATATTCAAGAGAAATTTTAGGAGTCGAGTTCACGCACATGCGCAGAATTCATTCCTATTCAAAACATTGTGCTTTAAGACCAGAATGACACCATGTTAAAACTTTTTGTGGATAATCATAATGAGAGTCTTAGACCATTCAGAATCGCTGCGGGTACGAAGCTTCGTGGCCAGATCGGCAGCACGAGCTATCTAGTTTTGCTGGTCTTCAGTTCGAGTCTCGAAACTGAGAACTTTTTAAATATATTTTTCTTTTCTTATTTTTACATTTTTTTTAGATATTTTTATCCTTTATTCCCACACTTACTACGAAGTTTTCCAAATCTTATACTACTAAAATAAAATTTTATGTCAAAATATTTCTATATTCAAGAGAAATTTTAGGAGTCGAGTTCACGCACATGCGCAGAATTCATTCCTATTCAAAACATTGTGCTTTTAGACCAGAATGACACCACGTTAACACTTTTAGTGGATAATAATAATGAGAGTCTTAGACCATTTAGACGCACTGCGGGTACGAAGCGTCGTGGCCAGATCGGCAGCACGAGACATCTAGTTTTGCTGGTCTTCAGTTCGAGTCTCGAAACTGAGAACTTTTTAAATATATTTTTCTTTTCTTTTTTTTTACATTTTTTTTAGATATTTTTATCCTTTATTCCCACACTTACTATGAACTTTTCCAAATCTTATACTACTAAAATAAAATTTTATGTCAAAATATTTCTATATTCAAGAGAAATTTTAGGAGTCGAGTTCACGCACATGCGCAGAATTCATTCCTATTCGAAACATTGTGCTTTTAGACCAGAATGAGACCACGTTAAAACTTTTAGTGGATAATCATAATGAGAGTCTTAGACCATTCAGACTCGCTGCGGGTACGAAGCGTCGTGGCCAGATCGGCAGCACGAGACATCTAGTTTTGCTGGTCTTCAGTTCGAGTCACGAAAATGAGAACTTTTTAAATATATATTTCTTTTCTTTTTTTTAATATTTTTTTAGATATTTTTATCCTTTATTCCGACTTTTATTACGAACTTTTCCAAATCTTATACTACTAAAATAAAATTTTATGTCAAAATATTTCTATATTCAAGAGAAATTTTAGGAGTCGAGTTCACGCACATGCGCAGAATTCATTCCTATTCAAAACATTGTGCTTTTAGACCAGAATGACACCATGTTAAAACTTTTTGTGGATAATCATAATGAGAGTCTTAGACCATTCAGAATCGCTGCGGGTACGAAGCTTCGTGGCCAGATCGGCAGCACGAGCCATCTAGTTTTGCTGGTCTTCAGTTCGAATCTCGAAACTGAGAACTTTTTAAATATATTTTTCTTTTCTTATTTTTACATTTTTTTTTAGATATTTTTATCCTTTATTCCCACACTTACTACGAAGTTTTCCAAATCTTATACTACTAAAATAAAATTTTATGTCAAAATATTTCTATATTCAAGAGAAATTTTAGGAGTCGAGTTCACGCACATGCGCAGAATTCATTCCTATTCAAAACATTGTGCTTTTAGACCAGAATGACACCACGTTAACACTTTTAGTGGATAATAATAATGAGAGTCTTAGACCATTTAGACGCACTGCGGGTACGAAGCGTCGTGGCCAGGTCGGCAGCACGAGACATCTAGTTTTGCTGGTCTTCAGTTCGAGTCTCGAAACTGAGAACTTTTTAAATATATTTTTCTTTTCTTTTTTTACATTTTTTTTAGATATTTTTATCCTTTATTCCCACATTTACTACGAACTTTTCCAAATCTTATACTACTAAAATAAAATTTTATGTCAAAATATTTCTATATTCAAGAGAAATTTTAGGAGTCGAGTTCACGCACATGCGCAGAATTCATTCCTATTCAAAACATTGTGCTTTTAGACCAGAATGAGACCATGTTAAAACTTTTAGTGGATAATCATAATGAGAGTCTTAGACCATTCAGACTCGCTGCGGGTACGAAGCGTCGTGGCCAGATCGGCAGCACGAGACATCTAGTTTTGCTGGTCTTCAGTTCGAGTCACGAAAATGAGAACTTTTTAAATATATATTTCTTTTCTTTTTTTTAATATTTTTTTAGATATTTTTATCCTTTATTCCGACTTTTATTACGAACTTTTCCAAATCTTATACTACTAAAATAAAATTTTATGTCAAAATATTTCTATATTCAAGAGAAATTTTAGGAGTCGAGTTCACGCACATGCGCAGAATTCATTCCTATTCAAAACATTGTGCTTTTAGACCAGAATGACACCATGTTAAAACTTTTTGTGGATAATCATAATGAGAGTCTTAGACCATTCAGAATCGCTGCGGGTACGAAGCTTCGTGGCCAGATCGGCAGCACGAGCCATCTAGTTTTGCTGGTCTTCAGTTCGAATCTCGAAACTGAGAACTTTTTAAATATATTTTTCTTTTCTTATTTTTACATTTTTTTTTTAGATATTTTTATCCTTTATTCCCACACTTACTACGAAGTTTTCCAAATCTTATACTACTAAAATAAAATTTTATGTCAAAATATTTCTATATTCAAGAGAAATTTTAGGAGTCGAGTTCACGCACATGCGCAGAATTCATTCCTATTCAAAACATTGTGCTTTTAGACCAGAATGACACCACGTTAACACTTTTAGTGGATAATAATAATGAGAGTCTTAGACCATTTAGACGCACTGCGGGTACGAAGCGTCGTGGCCAGGTCGGCAGCACGAGACATCTAGTTTTGCTGGTCTTCAGTTCGAGTCTCGAAACTGAGAACTTTTTAAATATATTTTTCTTTTCTTTTTTTTTACATTTTTTTTAGATATTTTTATCCTTTATTCCCACATTTACTACGAACTTTTCCAAATCTTATACTACTAAAATAAAATTTTATGTCAAAATATTTCTATATTCAAGAGAAATTTTAGGAGTCGAGTTCACGCACATGCGCAGAATTCATTCCTATTCAAAACATTGTGCTTTTAGACCAGAATGACACCACGTTAAAACTTTTAGTGGATAATCATAATGAGAGTCTTAGACCATTCAGACGCGCTGCGGGTACGAAGCTTCGTGGTCAGATCGACTGCACGAGCCATCTAGTTTTGCTGGTCTACAGTTCGAGTCTCGAAACTGAGAACTTTTTCAATATATTTTTCTTTTCTTTTTTTTAAGTTTTATTTTAGATATTTTTATCCTTTATTCCCACACTTAATACGAACTTTTCCAAATCTTATACTACTAAAATAAAATTTTATGTCAAAATATTTCTATATTCAAGAGAAATTTTAGGAGTCGAGTTCACGCACATGCGCAGAATTTATTCCTATTCAAAACATTGTGCTTTTAGACCAGAATGTGCTTTTAGTTAGACCAGAATGTTAACACTTTTAGTGGATAATCATAATGAGAGACTTAGACCATTCAGACGCGCTGCGGGTACGAAGCTTCGTGGCTTGATCGGCAGCACGAGACATCTAGTTTTGCTGGTCTTCAGTTCGAGTCTCGAAACTGAGAACTTTTTAAATATATTTTTCTTTTCTTTCTATTACATTTTTTTTAGATATTTTTATCCTTTATTCCCACACTTACTACGAACTTTTCCAAATCTTATACTACTAAAATAAAATTTTATGTCAAAATATTTCTATATTCAAGAGAAATTTTAGGTGTCGAGTTCACGCACATGCGCAGAATTCATTCCTATTCAAAACATTGTGCTTTTAGACCAGAATGACACCACGTTAAAACTTTTTGTGGATAATCATAATGAGAGTCTTAGACCATTCAGACTCGCGGCGGGTACGAAGCTTCGTGGCCAGATCGGCAGCACGAGCCATCTAGTTTTTCTGGTCTTCAGTTAGAGTCTCGAAACTGAGAACTTTTTAAATATATTTTTCTTTTCTTTTTTTTACATTTTTTTTAGATATTTTTATCCTTTATTCCCACACTTACTACGAACTTTTCCAAATCTTATACTACTAAAATAAAATTTTATGTCAAAATATTTCTATATTCAAGAGAAATTTTAGGAGTCGAGTTCACGCACATGCGCAGAATTCTTTCCTATTCAAAACATTGTGCTTTTAGACCAGAATGACACCATGTTAAAACTTTTTGTCGATAATCATAATGAGAGTCTTAGACCATTGAGAATCGCTGCGGGTACGAAGCTTCGTGGCCAGATCGGCAGCACGAGCCATCTGGTTTTGCTGGTCTTAAGTTCGAGTCCCGAAACTGAGAACTTTTTAAATATATTTTTCTTTTCTTTTTTTTATATTTTTTTAGATATTTTTATCCTTTATTCCGACTTTTATTACGAACTTTTCCAAATCTTATACTACTAAAATAAAATTTTATGTCAAAATATTTCTATATTCAAGAGAAATTTTAGGAGTCGAGTTCACGCACATGCGCAGAATTCTTTCCTATTCAAAACATTGTGCTTTTAGACCAGAATGACACCACGTTAAAACTTTTTGTGGATAATCATAATGAGAGTCTTAGACCATTCAGACGCACTGCGGATACGAAGCTTCGTGGCCTGATCGGCAGCACGAGCCATCTAGTTTTTCTGATCTTCAGTTCGAGTCTCGAAACTGAGAACTTTTTCAATATATTTTTCTTTTCTTTTTTTTAAGTTTTATTTTAGATATTTTCATCCTTTATTCCCACACTTAATACGAACTTTTCCAAATCTTATACTACTAAAATAAAATTTTATGTCAAAATATTTCTATATTCAAGAGAAATTTTTGGAGTCGAGTTCACGCACATGCGCAGAATTCATTCCTATTCAAAACATTGTGCTTTTAGACCAGAATGACACCACGTTAACACTTTTAGTGGATAATAATAATGAGAGTCTTAGACCATTCAGACGCACTGCGGGTACGAAGCTTCGTGGGCAGATCGGCAGCACGAGCCATCTAGTTTTGATGGTCTTCAGTTCGAGTCTCGAAATTGAGAACTTTTTCAATATATTTTTCTTTTCTTTCTTTTACATTTTTTTTAAATATTTTTATAATTTATTCCCACACTTACTACGAACTTTTCCAAATCTTATACTACTAAAATAAAATTTTATGTCAAAATATTTCTATATTCAAGAGAAATTTTAGGAGTCGAGTTCACGCACATGCGCAGAATTCATTCCTATTCAAAACATTGTGCTTTTAGACCAGAATGACACCACGTTAACACTTTTAGTGGATAATAATAATGAGAGTCTTAGACCATTCAGACGCACTGCGGGTACGAAGCTTCGTGGCCAGATCGGCAGCAGGAGCCATCTAGTTTTGCTGGTCTTCAGTTCGAGTCTCGAAACTGAGAACTTTTTAAATATATTTTTCTTTTCTTTTTTTTACATTTTTTTTAGATATTTTTATCCTTTATTCCCACACTTACTACGAACTTTTACAAATCTTATACTACTAAAATAAAATTTTATGTCAAAATATTTCTATATTCAAGAGAAATTTTAGGAGCCGAGTTCCCGCACATGCGCAGAATTCATGCCTATTCAAAACATTGTACTTTTAGACCAGAATGACACCACGTTAAAACTTTTAGTTGATAATCATAATGTGAGTCTTAGACCATTCAGGCGCGCTGCGGGTACGAAGCTTCGTGGCCAGATCTGCAGCACGGGCCATCTCGATTTGCTGGTCTTCAGTTCGAGTCTCGAAACTGAGAACTTTTTAAATATATTTTTCTTTTCTTTTTTTTACATTTTTTTTAGATATTTTTATCCTTTATTCCCACACTTACTACAAAGTTTTCCAAATCTTATACTACTAAAATAAAATTTTATGTCAAAATATTTCTATATTCAAGAGAAATTTTAGGAGTCGAGTTCACGCACATGCGCAGAATTCATTCCTATTCAAAACATTCTGCTTTTAGACCAGAATGACACCACGTTAACACTTTTAGTGGATAATAATAATGAGAGTCTTAGACCATTCAGACGCACTGCGGGTACGAAGCTTCGTATCCAGATCGGCAGCACGAGCCATCTAGTTTTTCTGGTCTTCAGTTCGAGTCTCGAAACTGAGACCTTTTTAACAATATTTTTCTTTTCTATTTTTTACATTTTTTTTAGATATTTTTATCCCTTATTCCCACACTTACTACGAAGTTTTCCAAATCTTATACTACTAAACTAAAATTTTATGTCAAAATATTTCTATATTCAAGAGAAATTTTAGGAGTCGAGTTCACGCACATGCGCAGAATTCATTCCTATTCAAAACATTGTGCTTTTAGACCAGAATGACACCACGTTAACACTTTTAGTGGATAATAATAATGAGAGTCTTAGACCATTCAGACGCACTGCGGGTACGAAGCTTCGTGGCCAGATCGGCAGCACGAGACATCTAGTTTTTCTGGTCTTCAGTTCGAGTCTCGAAACTGAGAACTTTTTAAATAAATTTTTCTTTTCTTTTTTTTTACATTTTTTTAAAATATTTTTATCCTTTATTCCCACACTTACTACGAACTTTTCCAAATCTTATACTACTAAAATAAAATTTTATGTCAAAATATTTCTATATTCAAGAGAAATTTTAGGAGCCGAGTTCGCGCACATGCGCAGAATTCATTCCTATTCAAAACATTGTGCTTTTAGACCAGATTGACACCACGTTAAAACTTTTAGTTGATAATCATAATGAGAGTCTTAGACCATTTAGACGCGCTGCGGGCACGAAGCTTCGTGGGCAGATCGGCAGCACGAGCCATCTAGTTTTGCTGGTCTTCAGTTCGAGTCTCGAAACTGAGAACTTTTTAAATATATTTTTCTTTTCTTTTTTTTACATTTTTTTTAGATATTTTTATCCTTTATTCCCACACTTACTACGAACTTTTACAAATCTTATACTACTAAAATAAAATTTTATGTCAAAATATTTCTATATTCAAGAGAAATTTTAGGAGCCGAGTTCCCGCACATGCGCAGAATTCATGCCTATTCAAAACATTGTACTTTTAGACCAGAATGACACCACGTTAAAACTTTTAGTTGATAATCATAATGTGAGTCTTAGACCATTCAGGCGCGCTGCGGGTACGAAGCTTCGTGGCCAGATCTGCAGCACGGGCCATCTAGTTTTTCTGGTCTTCAGTTCGAGTCTCGAAACTGAGACCTTTTTAACAATATTTTTCTTTTCTATTTTTTACATTTTTTTTAGATATTTTTATCCTTTATTCCCACACTTACTACGAAGTTTTCCAAATCTTATACTACTAAACTAAAATTTTATGTCAAAATATTTCTATATTCAAGAGAAATTTTAGGAGTCGAGTTCACGCACATGCGCAGAATTCATTCCTATTCAAAACATTGTGCTTTTAGACCAGAATGACACCACGTTAACACTTTTAGTGGATAATAATAATGAGAGTCTTAGACCATTCAGACGCACTGCGGGTACGAAGCTTCGTGGCCAGATCGGCAGCACGAGACATCTAGTTTTTCTGGTCTTCAGTTCGAGTCTCGAAACTGAGAACTTTTTCAATATATTTTTCTTTTCTTTTTTTTAAGTTTTAATTTGGATATTTTTATCCTTTATTCCCACACTTACTACGAACTTTTCCAAATCTTATACTACTAAAATAAAATTTTATGTCAAAATATTTCTATATTCAAGAGAAATTTTAGGAGCCGAGTTCGCGCACATGCGCAGAATTCATTCCTATTCAAAACATTGTGCTTTTAGACCAGAATGACACCACGTTAAAACTTTTAGTTAATAATCATAATGAGACTCTTAGACCATTCAGACGCGCTGCGGGTACGAAACTTCGTGGGCAGATCGGCAGCACGAGCCATCTAGTTTTGCTGGTCTTCAGTTCGAGTCTCGAAACTGAGAACTTTTTAAATATATTTTTCTTTTCTTTTTTTTTTACATTTTTTTTAGATATTTTTATCCTTTATTCCCACACTTACTACGAACTTTTCCAAATGTTGAACTACTAAAATAAAATGTATTGTCAAAATATTTCTATATTCAAGAGAAATTTTAAGAGTCTAGTTCAAGCACATGCGCAAAATTCATTCCTATTCAAAACATTGTGCTTTTAGACTAGATTGACACCATGTTAAAACTTTTAGTGGATAATCATAATGAGAGTCTTAGACCATTCAGACGCTATACATGTCCGAAACATCGTGGCCAGATCGGCAGCACGAGCCATCTAGTTTAGCTGGTCTTCAGTTCTAGTCTCGAAACTGAGAACTTTTAAAATATATTTTTCTTTTCTTTTTTTTACATTTTTTTTAGATATTTTTATCCTTTATTCCCACACTTACTACGAAGTTTTAAAAATCTTATACTACTAAAATAAAATTTTATGTCAAAGTATTTCTATATTCAAGAGAAATTTTAGGAGTCGAGTTCACGCACATGCGCAGAATTCATTCCTATTCAAAACATTGTGCTTTTAGACCAGAATGACACCACGTTAACACTTTTAGTGGATAATAATAATGAGAGTCTTAGACCATTCAGACGCACTGCGGGTACGAAGCTTCGTATCCAGATCGGTAGCACGAACCATCTAGTTTTGCTGGTCTTCAGTTCGAGTCTCGAAACTGAGAACTTTTTAAATATATTTTTCTTTTCTTTTTTTTACATTTTTTTTAGATATTTTTATCCTTTATTCCCACACTTACTACAAAGTTTTCCAAATCTTATACTACTAAAATAAAATTTTATGTCAAAATATTTCTATATTCAAGAGAAATTTTAGGAGTCGAGTTCACGCACATGCGCAGAATTCATTCCTATTCAAAACATTGTGCTTTTAGACCAGAATGACACCACGTGAACACTTTTAGTGGATAATAATAATGAGAGTCTTAGACCATTCAGACGCACTGCGGGTACGAAGCTTCGTATCCAGATCGGCAGCACGAGCCAGCTAGTTTTTCTGGTCTTCAGTTCGAGTCTCGAAACTGAGACCTTTTTAACAATATTTTTCTTTTCTATTTTTTACATTTTTTTAGATATTTTTATCCTTTATTCCCACACTTACTACGAAGTTTTCCAAACCTTATACTACTAAAATAAAATTTTATGTCAAAATATTTCTATATTCAAGAGAAATTTTAGGAGTCGAGTTCACGCACATGCGCAGAATTCATTCCTATTCAAAACATTGTGCTTTTAGACCAGAATGACACCACGTTAACACTTTTAGTGGATAATAATAATGAGAGTCTTAGACCATTCAGACGCACTGCGGGTACGAAGCTTCGTGGCCAGATCGGCAGCACGAGCCATCTAGTTTTTCTGGTCTTCAGTTCGAGTCTCGAAACTGAGAACTTTTTCAATATATTTTTCTTTTCTTTTTTTTTAAGTTTTATTTTTGATATTTTTATCCTTTATTCCCACACTTACTACGAACTTTTCCAAATCTTATACTACTAAAATAAAATTTTATGTCAAAATATTTCTATATTCAAGAGAAATTTTAGGAGCCGAGTTCGCGCACATGCGCAGAATTCATTCCTATTCAAAACATTGTGCTTTTAGACCAGAATGACACCACGTTAAAACTTTTAGTTAATAATCATAATGAGACTCTTAGACCATTCAGACGCGCTGCGGGTACGAAACTTCGTGGGCAGATCGGCAGCACGAGCCATCTAGTTTTGCTGGTCTTCAGTTCGAGTCTCGAAACTGAGAACTTTTTAAATATATTTTTCTTTTCTTTTTTTTTTACATTTTTTTTAGATATTTTTATCCTTTATTCCCACACTTACTACGAACTTTTCCAAATGTTGAACTACTAAAATAAAATGTATTGTCAAAATATTTCTATATTCAAGAGAAATTTTAAGAGTCTAGTTCAAGCACATGCGCAGAATTCATTCCTATTCAAAACATTGTGCTTTTAGACTAGATTGACACCATGTTAAAACTTTTAGTGGATAATCATAATGAGAGTCTTAGACCATTCAGACGCTATACATGTCCGAAACAACGTGGCCAGATCGGCAGCACGAGCCATCTAGTTTAGCTGGTCTTCAGTTCGAGTCTCGAAACTGAGAACTTTTAAAATATATTTTTCTTTTCTTTTTTTTACATTTTTTTGAGATATTTTTATCCTTTATTCCCACGCTTACTACGAACTTTTCCAAATCTTATACTACTAAAATAAAATTTTATGTCAAAATATTTCTATATTCAAGAGAAATTTTAGGAGTCGAGTTCACGCACATGCGCAGAATTCATTCCTATTCAAAACATTGTGCTTTTAGACCAGATTGACACCATGTTAAAACTTTTAGTTTATAATAATAATGAGAGTCTTAGACCATTCAGACGCTATGTGTGTACGAAGCTTCGTGGCCAGATCAGCAGCACGAGCCATCTAGTTTTGCTGGTCTTCAGTTCGAGTCTCGAAACTGAGAACTTTTTTAATATGTTTTTCTTTTCTTTTTTTTACATTTATTTTAGATATTTTTATCCTTTATTCCCACACATACTACGAACTTTTCCAAATCTTATTCTACTAAAATAAAATTTATTGTCAAAATATTTCTATATTCAAGAGAAATTTTAAGAGTCAAGTTCAAGTCTATTAAAGACTATAAAGTATTATTATTAAATTATTATCTATTAAAGACTATTAAGTATTATTAGTAAGTAATTATTAGTAAGACTATTAGTATTATCTATTAAAGACTATAAAGTATATTAAGAGTCTATTCAAAACATTGTGCTTTTAGACTAGATTGACACCATGTTAAAACTTTTAGTGGATAATCATAATGAGAGTCTTAGACCATTCAGACGCTATACATGTCCGAAACTTCGTGGCCAGATCGGCAGCTGGAGCCAACTAGTTTTGCTGGTCTTCAGTTCGAGTCTCGAAACTGAGAACTTTTTCAATATATTTTTCTTTTCTTTTTTTTAAGTTTTATTTTTGATATTTTTATCCTTTATTCCCACACTTACTACGAACTTTTCCAAATCTTATACTACTAAAATAAAATTTTATGTCAAAATATTTCTATATTCAAGAGAAATTTTAGGAGCCGAGTTCGCGCACATGCGCAGAATTCATTCCTATTCAAAACATTGTGCTTTTAGACCAGAATGACACCACGTTAAAACTTTTAGTTAATAATCATAATGAGACTCTTAGACCATTCAGACGCGCTGCGGGTACGAAACTTCGTGGCCAGATCGGCAGCACGAGCC
The DNA here is from genome assembly GCF_947563725.1 of Argiope bruennichi. NCBI lineage: Eukaryota > Metazoa > Arthropoda > Arachnida > Araneae > Araneidae > Argiope > Argiope bruennichi. The sequence continues at coordinate 1,023,820 of NC_079162.1, read as the reverse complement.
ATCTAGTTTTGCTGGTCTTCAGTTCGAGTCTCGAAACTGAGAACTTTTTAAATATATTTTTCTTTTCTTTTTTTTTAACATTTTTTTTAGATATTTTTATAATTTATTCCCACACTTACTACGAACTTTTCCAAATGTTGAACTACTAAAATAAAATGTATTGTCAAAATATTTCTATATTCAAGAGAAATTTTAAGAGTCAAGTTCAAGCACATGCGCAGAATTCATTCCTATTCAAAACATTGTGCTTTTAGACCAGATTGACACCATGTTAAAACTTTTAGTTTATAATAATAATGAGAGTCTTAGACCATTCAGACGCTATGTGTGTACGAAGCTTCGTGGCCAGATCAGCAGCACGAGCCATCTAGTTTTGCTGGTCTTCAATTCGAGTCTCGAAACTGAGAACTTTTTTAATATGTTTTTCTTTTCTTTTTTTTACATTTATTTTAGATATTTTTATCCTTTATTCCCACACATACTACGAACTTTTCCAAATCTTATTCTACTAAAATAAAATTTATTGTCAAAATATTTCTATATTCAAGAGAAATTTTAAGAGTCAAGTTCAAGCACATGCGCAGAATTCATTCCTATTCAAAACATTGTGCTTTTAGACTAGATTGACACCATGTTAAAACTTTTAGTGGATAATCATAATGAGAGTCTTAGACCATTCAGACGCTATACATGTCCGAAACTTCGTGGCCAGATCGGCAGCAGGAGCCACTTAGTTTTGCTGGTCTTCAGTTCGAGTCTCGAAACTGAGAACTTTTTCAATATATTTTTCTTTTCTTTTTTTTAAATTTTATTTTAGATATTTTTATCTTTTATTCCCACACTTACTACGAACTTTTCCAAATCTTATACTACTAAAATAAAATTTTATGTCAAAATATTTCTATATTCAAGAGAAATTTTAGGAGTCGAGTTCACGCACATGCGCAGAATTCATTCCTATTCAAAACTTTGTGCTTTTAGACCAGAATGACACCACGTTAACACTTTTAGTGGATAATCATAATGAGAGTCTTAGACCATTCAGACGCACTGCGGGTACGAAGCCACGTGGCCAGATCGGCAGCACGAGCCTTCTAGTTTTTCTGGTCTTCAGTTCGAGTCTAGAAACTGAGAACTTTTTAAATATATTTTTCATTTCTTTTTTTTTACATTTTTTAGATATTTTTATCCTTTATTCCCACACTTACTACGAACTTTTCCAAATCTTATACTACTAAAATAAAATTTTATGCCAAAATATTTCTATATTCAAGAGAAATTTTAGGAGCCGAGTTCGCGCACATGCGCAGAATTCTTTCCTATTCAAATCATTGTGCTTTTAGACCAGAATGACACCACGTTAAAACTTTTAGTTGATAATCATAATGAGAGTCTTAGACCATTCAGACGCGCTGCGAGTACGAAGCTTCGTGGGCAGATCGGCAGCACGAGCCATCTAGTTTTGCTGGTCTTCAGTTCGAGTCTCGAAACTGAGAACTTTTTAAATATATTTTTCTTTTCTTTTTTTTACATTTTTTTTAGATATTTTTATCCTTTATTCCCACACTTACTACGAACTTTTCCAAATCTTATACTACTAAAATAAAATTTTATGTCAAAATATTTCTATATTCAAGAGAAATTTTAGGAGCCGAGTTCGCGCACATGCGCAGAATTCATTCCTATTCAAAACATTGTGCTTTTAGACCAGAATGACACCACGTTAAAACTTTTAGTTAATAATCATAATGAGACTCTTAGACCATTCAGACGCGCTGCGGGTACGAAACTTCGTGGCCAGATCGGCAGCACGAGCCATCTAGTTTTGCTGGTCTTCAGTTCGAGTCTCGAAACTGAGAACTTTTTAAATATATTTTTCTTTTCTTTTTTTTTAACATTTTTTTTAGATATTTTTATAATTTATTCCCACACTTACTACGAACTTTTCCAAATGTTGAACTACTAAAATAAAATGTATTGTCAAAATATTTCTATATTCAAGAGAAATTTTAAGAGTCAAGTTCAAGCACATGCGCAGAATTCATTCCTATTCAAAACATTGTGCTTTTAGACCAGATTGACACCATGTTAAAACTTTTAGTTTATAATAATAATGAGAGTCTTAGACCATTCAGACGCTATGTGTGTACGAAGCTTCGTGGCCAGATCAGCAGCACGAGCCATCTAGTTTTGCTGGTCTTCAGTTCGAGTCTCGAAACTGAGAACTTTTAAAATATATTTTTCTTTTCTTTTTTTTACATTTTTTTGAGATATTTTTATCCTTTATTCCCACGCTTACTACGAACTTTTCCAAATCTTATACTACTAAAATAAAATTTTATGTCAAAATATTTCTATATTCAAGAGAAATTTTAGGAGTCGAGTTCACGCACATGCGCAGAATTCATTCCTATTCAAAACATTGTGCTTTTAGACCAGATTGACACCATGTTAAAACTTTTAGTTTATAATAATAATGAGAGTCTTAGACCATTCAGACGCTATGTGTGTACGAAGCTTCGTGGCCAGATCAGCAGCACGAGCCATCTAGTTTTGCTGGTCTTCAGTTCGAGTCTCGAAACTGAGAACTTTTTTAATATGTTTTTCTTTTCTTTTTTTTACATTTATTTTAGATATTTTTATCCTTTATTCCCACACATACTACGAACTTTTCCAAATCTTATTCTACTAAAATAAAATTTATTGCCAAATATTTCTATATTCAAGAGAAATTTTAAGAGTCAAGTTCAAGCACATGCGCAGAATTCATTCCTATTCAAAACATTGTGCTTTTAGACTAGATTGACACCATGTTAAAACTTTTAGTGGATAATCATAATGAGTGTCTTAGACCATTCAGACGCTATACATGTCCGAAACTTCGTGGCCAGATCGGCAGCAGGAGCCACTTAGTTTTGCTGGTCTTCAGTTCGAGTCTCGAAACTGAGAACTTTTTCAATATATTTTTCTTTTCTTTTTTTTAAATTTTATTTTAGATATTTTTATCTTTTATTCCCACACTTACTACGAACTTTTCCAAATCTTATACTACTAAAATAAAATTTTATGTCAAAATATTTCTATATTCAAGAGAAATTTTAGGAGTCGAGTTCACGCACATGCGCAGAATTCATTCCTATTCAAAACTTTGTGCTTTTAGACCAGAATGACACCACGTTAACACTTTTAGTGGATAATCATAATGAGAGTCTTAGACCATTCAGACGCACTGCGGGTACGAAGCTACGTGGCCAGATCGGCAGCACGAGCCATCTAGTTTTTCTGGTCTTCAGTTCGAGTCTAGAAACTGAGAACTTTTTAAATATATTTTTCATTTCTTTTTTTTTACATTTTTTTAGATATTTTTATCCTTTATTCCCACACTTACTACGAACTTTTCCAAATCTTATACTACTAAAATAAAATTTTATGCCAAAATATTTCTATATTCAAGAGAAATTTTAGGAGCCGAGTTCGCGCACATGCGCAGAATTCTTTCCTATTCAAATCATTGTGCTTTTAGACCAGAATGACACCACGTTAAAACTTTTAGTTGATAATCATAATGAGAGTCTTAGACCATTCAGACGCGCTGCGAGTACGAAGCTTCGTGGGCAGATCGGCAGCACGAGCCATCTAGTTTTGCTGGTCTTCAGTTCGAGTCTCGAAACTGAGAACTTTTTAAATATATTTTTCTTTTCTTTTTTTTACATTTTTTTGAGATATTTTTATCCTTTATTCCCACACTTACTACGAACTTTTCCAAATCTTATACTACTAAAATAAAATTTTATGTCAAAATATTTCTATAATCAAGAGAAATTTTAGGAGTCGAGTTCACGCACATGCGCAGAATTCATTCCTATTCAAAACATTGTGCTTTTAGACCAGAATGACACCATGTTAAAACTTTTAGTGGATAATCCTAATGAGAGTCTTAGACCATTCAGACGCGCTGCAGGTACGAAGCTTCGTGGCCATATAGGCAGCACGAGCCATCTAGTTTTGCTGGTCTTCAGTTCGAGTCTCGAAACTGAGAACTTTTTAAATATATTTTTCTTTTCTTTTTTTTACATTTTTTAAAAATATTTTTATCCTTTATTCCCACACTTACTATGAACTTTTCCAAATCTTATACTACTAAAATAAAATTTTATGTCAAAATATTTCTATATTCAAGAGAAATTTTAGGAGCCGAGTTCGCGCACATGCGCAGAATTCGTTCCTATTCAAATCATTGTGCTTTTAGACCAGAATGACACCACGTTAAAACTTTTAGTTGATAATCATAATGAGTCCTAGACCATTCAGACGCGCTGCGGGTACGAAGCTTCGTGGCCAGATCGGCAGCACGAGCCATCTAGTTTTGCTTGTCTTCAGTTCGAGTCTCGAAACTGAGAACTTTTTAAATATATTTTTCTTTTCTTTTTTTTACATTTTTTAAAAATATTTTTATCCTTTATTCCCAAACTTAATACAAACTTTTCCAAATCTTATACTACTAAAATAAAATTTTATGTCAAAATATTTCTATATTCAAGAGAAATTTTAGGAGTCAAGTTCACGCACATGCGCAGAATTCATTCCTATTCAAAACATTGTGCTTTTAGACCAGAATGACAACACGTTAAAACTTTTAGTGGATAATCATAATGAGAGTCTTAGACCATTCAGACGCTCTATGTGTACGAAGCTTCGTTGCCAGATCAGCAGAACGAGCCACTTAGTTTTGCTGGTCTTCAGTTTGAGTCTCGAAAATGAGAACTTTTTAAATATATTTTTCTTTTCTTTTTTTTTAAAATTTATTTTAGTAATTTTTGTCCATTATTCCCACACTTACTATGAACTATTCCAAATATTATACTTCTAAAATAAAATTAAAGCATAAATTTACGGAAAATACAGAAATGTTGTAACCGAAAAATGTTAACCCTAGCCTCATTAGAGTGGGGGAAAAAACTTGGCGACCAACCGGTTCACCAATATTAATGCTCGTTAAAATTTTAATAGTTAAATATTTTATGTAACTCGTATTTTAATAGTTTCTTCATGGAAATATTTTAAAGTTACAAATTTTGATAGTCATATAATTCATTCATAATATTATAAAGACTTCAACTATAACGTAATATGTATCTTCCTAATGTTCTTTTAGCTCCCGTAGAATTTATGCTTTAAATTAAAGTGGAAATGGTTAAATTGCAATTTAAATAAGGAAATTTTTTACTGAAACAATGAATTTTTTTTTCTTTTAAAATATGAGTACTGAAAACACAGTCGCTTTGCATTTAAGCTAAACCTTATGCAAAATTAAGAATATCTTTCTTAATTTATGTAATATCTTAAGAAGGTTTCTACAAAATTTTCTGAGATTCATCATGAACAGATCGATTAATTAACATTGTTTAGTTTTATATGCATCAAACACTAAGAAAATAAACAGAATCCTTTGAAATAATCTGTCGAAAACATATTAAACCTTCAAAACGAAGTCCGTATCCATTGTCGACAATCAGAACACAATACGCATGCGTGAATTTTCAACGCCAATTATGGTAACGCAAATGCTTGAAATTTCTACGCCAGTTGGGGTAACGCTATGCCGATTAGAAAATTTTAATTTCCTTTAATCGGAGTTATTTTAATTCAAAAGTACTTCAGAATGAATCTGAAAGATCGATTAATTAATAATCTTTAATCTTAAATGCATAAAACATTAAGAAAATGAATAGAATCGTTTGAATTAATCGGCAGGAAAATGTTACGCCTAAGCCTCATTGCTGTTGGGAAAAAATGTTGAAGCCTTACTCATTTGGCGGTGGGGAAAGAAATAATTTGTTTGGCGGGAAAGTTAGTTTTTAATTAAAAGTTAAAATTCTAATTAAAAATTCAAAAAAAGGAACCCCAGGTGCACATTCCCGACCTCCAAGGTATACATGTACCAAATTTGGTAGGTGTAGGTGAAATGGTCTGGCCTGTAGAGCACCCACCCACCCACCCACCCACACACACACACACACACACACACACACACACACGCACACGCACACGCACGCACGCACGCACGCACGCACACACACACATTGAGCTTTATATAAGTATAGATAATGATACATGTTAATTTTTTGCAAAATAATTTAAATCTAATAAAAAGCAAAAAAAGAAAAAAAGAAAAAAAGAAGGAAACTTGGTACTGCGAACAGGAAAATTATTCCATTTTCAATAAGCTTTGTGAATAATCAGAATAAAACCATTTAACACAAACCACAATTTTTAAAAATAAAAGTTTTTTCTCAAAAACTCAACTGAACACATAAATAAATTTCCACATACAAATCAGACAAATCTGCCTAGTATTAACAGAGACTAAGCATAATACAGTGAAAAAATATTCTCAAGAAAATAATCCATATATCCTAGAAAGAGAGGAAAGTGAGTTCAAAGAAAATATATTTTAATTTCAAGATTTTCAGAAAATTAATATCACAACAGCGGTACATTTTAGAATAAAGATTTTTTTGCTTAGAAATTCATCATATTGTAAAAAAAAGTGACAAATAAGTTTTTATCCAATAGCAAAAAATCGGTTCTAAAGAAAATGTATTTTTTAGTTGAATTATCTTTCTTTAATAATTATTAATCAGATATAACTGATTTAAAATATTTTAAAAAAGATTTAGTAAACCTGAAAGCTTCCATTTCTGTAAAAGTTTCTAGAATTCTACATCTACAGTAGTAAGACATACTTAATTTCATCGATTTAAAAGTTTGTTTATAATTAAAGAAAGTGAGATACACTCTTAATGATATTCAAATAAGTTTGGACATATTCGAAAATTTATAATTTACAATATTACTTAAATAAGTCTCCCAAAATTAGAGGCACTCTATTTCCAAATACATATTAAACATATATCTAAAATTAAATTTTCAGTGGATTGTCCGGAATTCTATTTATTTAGAATACAGGTCGAGTTAGATTGTTATATTTTTACTAAAAAGCTTTTTAACTAAACTTTTACGCTAAACTGGGAAAGATATCACATTGCAATGGAGAAACCGAGGAACTGCATAGTCTAGCCAAGAATCCTGTAAAGGAAATTAAAAATAATAAATTATTCATTATTGAGGAACATGATATTGTATAAAGTAATCTATCACAATTAATCTTATTATATCCATCATTTTAGTTTGGAATCTTTGGAAATCAGAAATATATTTAATACAACTCAAAATTTTTTACGCATCTAAAGCAGAAAGTTTATGCTAATTAGTATATTACTACGAACCTACTGTCAATGCGAGCATGATTTTTTTTTAAATATAATTATTTCTAAATCTGAAATGAATTTCATCATAATATATATTTTAAAAAAAATTATATGTGATCCATTTTTAAAAGAACTCGTAGAAAGAAAAGAAGGGAAAAAAAAAAAAAAAATTGAAATCTGCTATCGCAAATTTCAAGTAATCATATGATAACATTATTTGTTTTAAATTAAGTGGTATCGATCCGATAGAAAAACATGTTCTCACATGACTCATATCTCGCAATCACCAACATTTAGGAAAGCGATGGTTTTTGACCATATTAAAATCAATAAATAAATCTTAAAATCAATAAAAAATTTTTCGCGAGGCCAGATTTTTTTCTTGCAAAGCCAGTTTAAACCGGTTTTAAACAATTACGTAAATATCAGATTACGCATATACGTCGATATTTAGAAAACGACTTTTTTTTAACTCTCAAAATCGTTCGAGCTCCAAAAATTTTTGCTAGCCAGGAAAATTGAAAACTAAGAAAAACAACAAAAAAAACATATATTATATAGCTTTCGATACTTCTCTCACTGTTCCGCGTTCATTTCCCGTTTCTTCTGTGCGCTTTTCCGGACGATAACTTCCAACGTCCCTCAACTTTATTGGCCAGACCGGAGAATCGGGTGCATGGCAAACATTCGTGCTATTTTATACCTTTTGTTGGCTATAAGTCACCAAATGTGACAATCTTCTTTATCATTTTCTAACAACCCTAAAAGCAAAAAACTGGTGCCTCAAAGCAATAAATCGCCGATTTTCTGCCCGTGCATTTCGAGGCTTCAAACACCCCAAACCAAAACAACATAATTTTATCACAAGATAAAATGCTAAGTGATAAATTGAAAGTGATAGAAAGACATTGAGTGATAGTGAAAATAATCATGCTAAGTGATAAAAAAAACTCCATTTTTTCTAGATATTTATTTATAAAGGAAAAAAGTTACAAGGATGCAACAGTGCATGTCATTAACATTGAGGTCTGAGATGTGGATGCGTTATACCCCAACTTTCAAATAACGGAAGTATCATCTCAACAATCTAATATATTGCGTTCTGTGCTTAGTTCCGTCTCGTAAAGAAAAGAATCGAGCACTTCTTTTGCAAGTCAACTTCCAGTAGAGCAATTAGATTCTTTAATTTATACAGATTTGCAAGTTTGATCGCAAATTAGCTTAAAGCATTTATAAATTTTCGAATTCACATACGAGCAAACGGATACACCAACAAGCTTTTCATTCTTTGATAGATTTAATCTAAAAAATGTGATATAGATTTGTGATTATGATAATAAATCCATAAATCAAATTTCAGTCCTTCAGATTTTTGGGATTTTGAATTCTGTTTAAATGCAATTGGAAAGATAGAGAATAGATATTAGACAATGATTACGAAAGAGCATGCGATTTTTGGCGATTAATCGCCAGGATTTGGTTAGTACAAAGTACCAGAAAATCGAATGTATATACTTTTTTCCCGTCCAATTAAAAATGAAATTTGACATAAAACTTCAATGATAGTTTCAAAATCACATATCATATTTAAAATCTTTTAGTCATCACGTTAAAGTGTAGAAAAAAGTAAAGAAAAGCTTGTGAAAGATGGTTAAGCCCTGCACGGATTTGGTTCTAAATTAAATGCAGGTCTACACTTTAAATTTTAAATTTGGGTACCAAATTTTATCCATCCAGCTTTTTTGTTTGATATTTATCGTGTTAAGATATACTGGAACAATTGAAGGGACAGACCTTCGTTTGAAATGATCTTGTTCAAACTTTGACAGAAATCTTCAAATTTGTTGTAAAAACCATACAACAAATTTCGCTCGGCTAGCTCAAACCATTTTTTAGTTATCGTGTTCACAGACAGACAAGTATACTTCCAGAAACGTGTTTTTCGGATTCAGGCAGTTCTGAAACGTTGAGTTTCAACGAAATCTCGACTTGCAATTTTTTGACGTGTATAATATTTTCTCTTTCTATACTTCGTGTGTAGGAAGTAAAACTAAGTTAAAGGAGGAAAAACCTACTAAAATCCTCGGGCAGTTGATCCTGGCAGACATTTCCAAAGAGTAGAAAACTAGTAAAAGTCCATATCCTAGCAACAAAGTAAACCAAAGGAAAAAGTTCCAGAAGTTTGAGGTTCTTCTTCGAGTCATAAAAATGAATATAACTGAAAAAAAAATATTGGATTTTTATTAATAGTTTGGTGCAAATTTAAAAAAAAAATTAAGATCGAGACAGTTACAAAAGAATACAAAAATTGGAAAAATTTGAATAAATTAAAACTAGATATTTATGTAACTTTGATTTAGATATAACATGCCAAAATTTAATAAATTATGATTATTCATATAATAAGGGTTAAAAGAGAGGCTAAATCATTCTTATGCCTATAAAAAAGAGTATTTAATAATATGAGCTTAAATAAAGCATACTGGAGCTAATATTTCTTAAATAGTAAAGCAATGTATCGGTTGATTATAATTAAAATTGCACTTTCAAAAGGCTGTTAATAAAGAACTACTGGTCAGAATGACACAATATTTCATATTGAAAAATTCGTTTTATGAATGAAAAAATTCAAAAGTTTACCGATATATGGGGCTGTATTCTTCACAGTATGTTGAAATCTGTTGCTTTAAAAGATGTGTTAATTTAAAGGTGCAAATTCAGAGACATGATATGCGCAGCTCACATTATTCTTGTGATAAAAATAAGGAACAAGCAGTTTCTGCGTTTCAGAAGATAGTCGTGTCTCTACTATGAATATTTTTACAAGAATGGTGACTATGCGAAAATTACCTTCAAGTAATCCCGGACGTTACGGGATTTTAGAAGCGGTTCCGGTAAAATAACAGCATTCGGTCTGAAGAAGATGATTGATAAAGCTGAAGAGACGGGCTCATTTGAAGTGAAATGTGGCATAGAGAGGAAAGCAATTGCTTCGACATCAGGGGAGGATGTGGCTACACCACTATAAAAAGTGCCAAGTACTGCTCTGGTAATGCGCAGTATATAGGGAATTTTCCAGACTTCAGACATATCTGTGTGCATGATTTTGTCATTCTTGCAATACTACCCATTCAAAATTACACATTTTCAGGAGTTACTTCCTATTGATCTGTCAAAACGAGGAGCTATTACTGAAGCCGGTTCTTTTTTTTTTTTTTTTGCTTCAAAGGAAATGGACAATGCATAGCCATAAATCATTTTGTAGACAAAAAGGCCCATTTAATTCTCCAAAGTTCTATCAACATTCACAATTCCAAAACACTGGTAAGAGAGAATATGTTCCAAATGCAACCATTACCTCTTCATTTTCAAAAGGGCACCGTGTGGTGAGAGTTTACGGCAACCTTTATTATTGATTGCTTAATTTTTGAACAGATTGATATTTTGAATCCTATAACCGGTACAGTCAATAGGATACGTTATGAATCTCTTTTGCGCAACAACTCATTTCAACACTGCAACAGAGTGGATGTGGACATCACAATTTTTATGCTGGGTAGCACTCCCCAGGACATTTCAACACAGCAAAGCAGATCTTGATTCTTCACTTTGGAAATGACAAAAATATCAGTCGCCATTTTCCAACAGCTTGGCCGTTACGATCAACATACTTGAACCCTGTGGAGTTACCTATAAATGTTGTGTACAGACGTCCGAATGCGGTCTTAGGTGAATTGCAAACATGCATTATGCAACACATTTATATTATCACCACTGAAACACTCCGATATGTTGTGAAACATGCAGTTTTGCTCCTTCAGCTGGCAGGAGGAAACGGTGGACAGTATACTGAAAATTTCTCAAGCAAATCATCCCCAAACTTCCTTTTCTTGAAGGTTTTACCAGTTTTGATTTAGAAACAGTTAAAAATCGATTTCATTTTTGCTTTTTTACGGTTTTTAGTCTAAGGACAGCTAAAAATCGATTTTTCCCACCTTATCGGGAAGGTGTCACACCGGATAAGGAACAAAGAGTACCTCGACAACATGTCAGGATTTTTAATTAGCACTTTATGACGAATAGAAGGACTTTCAGGGCCGAATCAGTCAACTTTTGAACTTTATTTTTTATTTTTCAAAGTCAATTTTCATTGTCCTACTTATACTCAGATCTCACTGTAAAAATATCCCAAATTTAATATAGGAAATCTTTATTATAAATTTCCACTCCAAAGGAAAAAAGAAGTTTAATCCATATCTGTTATTATTCGATATGATATAAATGTTATTTTTCAATTTAATATTTCTACTGAATTTAGATAATTTAATATTTTTATTCATAAAGTTTAATGTTCAGTATTAATGTTTTTTAATTTAAATTAATTAAAATACTTTCAACTTTTATATTGATATTTTAAAATCCATTTTGAGGAATCCCAAAATAATTTCACTTATAAACGGTTTAAATAAGGCGTATTCAAAAATATTCAATTCTACAAAAAAAAGCATTCTTAGTTTTGTTAAAACAGGCCAAAGCAGTTTTAAATACTTGTATTAGCTTTATTTGATTCCTTCTATAAACGTGAAATTTATAATCACTTTTATACTCAGTTATACTTGTATACAATAGTTTTGACTCCATATGCATGGCTCAATTTATATATTGAATCTGGAAGAAAAAAGGATTTTCAGATTTCGTAATTGTCGTGGCTGGTTCGTGAGTGCTTTGAAAAAATTAGGCAAATAGAAAACTTAACAAATTTATTGCAGATTCGTTCGTGTTACTCTGCTCAGTAACTCCTTCTCCTCCAAGAGCAAACACTCGAATGACCTCACTCCTTTAATTACACTCGCGCAAGTGGTCTAGCGCCATCTATGAACGTTTATTTCCTAACGCTTCGAAATCCAATCACTACAGTAATATTTACAATAGCTAATTACAAAATATTTATTAAAAGGTTAATTAAAAATTTTCTAAATACGCTTTTATTAGTGTGTTGAAAATTTGAAAATAATTTTAAAATGTGAAGGTGAAAACAAAATCGTGTTATCATGAAGTAGTGAAAACAATACTATAAAGAAACTGAAGCAAAATTAAAATTATAAGAAAAAGAAATTGCAAATTAATATGAAGAAAATTTCTAGGTATTCATTAATGATTTAAAAAATTATGTATATGACATATAATCGGTTACGGTTATTATATCTTGTATTCTGATGTTCTTATAATAAAACGTGCTTTAAGCAGTACAGTACACAGATATAAACGTGCTTTAAATATGTTTTTATTTAGAATAATTAAAAAGTAATTCATGAAAGGATACTTACTACCAGCTATGTAAAATAATGTGAATAAAGGAGGGAATATAAATCTGAGAGAAATGGCTACGATATATTCGTGAACAATTGCAGATAGCATAAAAACTGACAACATAGCAACAGTTCTGCTTTTCAAAATCTAAACAAAAGAGAAGCAGCGAGAAATAATCAAATACCTTTAAAAAGCAAAATATTCTGATGCTTTTAAAAACGATTTAATACAATTAATTAGATTATATTAAAGATTTAATACAATCTAAAAATTATACAGCGTTATATTTTATGTAGAAAGAAATTAATATTTACTATTGTTTCTTCACTAAATTTTTTATTAATAGGCTTTTTTTTAATTATGAATTTTGATAGAAATATCCACTTCAATTCTTTTTTAACTTATAATATCTAAGATTTTTGTTAAGTTTATAAATAGAATAATATATGAATTCTTGAACGTTTACTGAATTTTAAGCGTTTTACTGAATTCTTAAAACGCTTATTAAAGATTTCTTTTCTTTTCTTTGATATAAATATTTAAATACCATCAGTGTGGTGCATATTAAATTTAGATGGATATTTTCCCTAAAATACAAACACAAACGCATCATTCAACTTGTCTTCCAAATGAACTAACGCTGTTCTCGAAACAGAGAACTTATAGCATTTTTGCATTATGTGGTTCATTTAAATATGCAAATAAATTTGTTACTTACAGCGTACATATCACAATAGATGTAGGAGTACAGCCAATCATGTACAAGTATATTCAAAGATCGGTAAAATTTTGTATAGGAAGTACAGTTCCACCAATCCTTTAAATAAAAATACACGAGGTATCATCTTTTCTGGGTGCAAGTGACTTTCAGAAATACATTATTTTTTCAGTTCTTTCAGTTATTAGTAGCAGAGTAAAATAGATAAAGACAAGCATCAAAGAAAACAAAATTTAATTTGAAAAAGCAAGTTCTTTTTCACAGGCATACACGCTTGTAGTTTACTGCCTCAATAAGAAACGTTCTCCTAAAGCAAACGTGCATTCATAAGATTTAACTTCATAGAAATGTTCCGAGCCAAACTTTGAAGATATCACTTTCAATTCCAGGAAAAATTGCACAATACTAGAATCTAGATTTCAAACAGTGTAGTTTTAATAGTCTTACATAAGTTCTGTTCATCATGTATGAGAACCTTTTTAATGGAGTTCAGCTCCATGACGTCAGAGCTCTATTATGTCCAGTTCATTCACCTTCTAAATAACGCGATTTTCATTTTTTATTCGTCTATAAACTACTCAGCTATTAATTAGAATCCTTCTTCTCTAGCATGAAACAATGAACGAAAATCATGCGATTACGTATTGGAAGAAACAATGAAACCGATTTCCGTTTCATTCACAGCAATGAAAATATTATTGTGAAATATTCTCCAAAATACATTTAAAACCTAATTATATATATATATAGGTCTAAAAATCTTACAGGAATTAAATTCTGAATCATTGAAAAGATGAAAAAGATAATTGTCTGGTTATTAAAACGATGCAAAAAAAATATTTTTCATATAAATAATTTCATTCATTTTCATATAAAAATATAAATATTTTTTCAGAAGTTACCTCAAAAATCTAAATTATTTTAATTAATTTAAATTTAAATTAAAATTTCATAGAAATCACTCTGAAATGCCCATTCATACTTCTCAAAATCTGAGCAAAATTTAGTAACTCGAGGTCATTTAGAGCGCGCCCACATTCATACATATCAATAGTAGAGATGGGATTCACATGAGAAATAAACCGAAATGACTAGGATATCACTGTGAAATACGATGTACATTAGAAGGTCCATTACACTAACAGCTCTGTTTTCAGCGAGGAAGCCTTGAGACTTTATTAGAAAATTTCACTTATACAACATACAAAAAACATTGGAGGGGTATTAAAGAAAGCTTTAATATCTCTCACAATTTGAAGTTAACAAATTATTTTTGAGAAAATCATAAATATAATTATTATAAGATATTTAATTGAAGTTAAATACAACCAACATACTGAACGAAACATCTAATCGCCGAAGGCGGGTAATTGTCAATTAAATGAACACTCCAATCTATTATAATTTTAAAAATTGTAAACATTTATTGTAAATATATCAAAAAAATATTGGAAAAGAAAAGATATCTACATATAACAATTATAAATGAAATTATAAAATTGGTATATATAAAAATAGTCCTTGCAATTAAATTTAATAAAAAAATTCGCTTAAATTTAATAAAGTAATCTTGTTTTTTAGAAGTTCTAACCACCACAACAAAAAAATGGAGTTTAATATTTAAGGAAATCAATCAAGTTATTCAGAATTTTATGGGAAAGAAATATACAATCAATATCTGTATTTGATTTCTAGCAATGAAAATTTTAAATTGTTCGCTAATATTAGGATGTATCTATAGAAAACGGTATTTAATCTTATACAATATCGATGTTTAAAACTAGGACAGCTAATGTAAGTAAGAATTTTTTTGTTCATCCTCAAAAATTCTATGAAGCTTCCAGTAAGATGGTTCTTTTTTTTGTTTGTTTGTTTCATTTACTGCATTAGAATAAACTCAAAAAGGGAGCAAGTAACTAATTGTTTTCAGCTATATTACTTTTTTGGTGGTGAATCATAGACTAATTACTCTGACCCGTTCGAAGGCATACGGAAAAGAATGATTGGACTGCCGTGACAGCAACACTGCCGGGAACTGGGGTTGTTTCCTAAGGGCCATCACCGGCTACGGTACAACCCTTCCCTAAGAAGCACGTCCCATCATCGATGGGAACTAGCCACCCCAACATTTTGTATACCTACAAGGGTGGCGAGAACCAACCACCATGCCAAACGCTTCTCACTTTCAATTACGAGGTGCTCCCCCGTGGGACTTCCTGGTTATGAAAGCAGAAAATCTCGTTACATTAACAAAACTAATCATGATAAAACTGAATACTGAAATTCAAACAAAGGCATGAGAAATACCAGACTCATCTAACAAGTGAGATTGATTTTTTTTAAAGAATTTTGAAAATTACATTTATCACTCACATAAAGCAAAAAAAAAAGAAAAAAAAACGTGTTTAAAATCTACATAACAAAAAATCTTAGAAAAGGTCACTCCATCAGCAGTTATTCTGAACATTTATAAACATATGAAATCAGCACGCAACTAGAAAGATACTTACGTCATAAAACAACCTGTCGCCAAACCTCAGCATTTCAGCAAAAGCATTCTGCAAACAGTGTAATATGCGATAAAACGTTAAGAACGAGATCATATTACCTGCGAAGATTGCAATAGCCAACAAACCCACAAAATGAGTGATGGGTATGGGTTCAATGCCCGACTTGTTGAAGCTATTCGCTAAAAAACAAATGTAGACAATATAGTCACCCAATACAATAAGAAATGATTGCAAAAGATTCCAGGCAACGAAACCCCAGCGAATACCAGATGTTCTGAAAATAAAAGAAAAAGTGAAACACTTTTACAAACTTTTATTTAACGTGACTTTTCCATATTTTTAACCAGAGGGAGTAGTCTTTCAAAAATTTTCACTCACAGTCCCTAATAAAGCTGTTAACCCAGAGAGCACCCTGCATGGTATTGACCTATTTTAATTATGATATATTCAACTTTGTCGTGAATTTACCATTTTTACTGAATGCATCGTGTCATTCTTGGCGAGTTTTTTTGGCGACCCATCTCTGACTTGTGTAAAAAGTATCCGAAAATCGAATTAGTATTTTTGACACGTTTTTCTCAACTGATTCAAACAAAAATTTGCTTAAAACTGCTTTTTGTAGTTACAAAATCCCATGCTAAATTTGATATTTTTAAGTCACTGCGTTTTTAAGTTTATCGCGTTTATTTGTTTCTGAAAATACAAACCAATAAGTAGTCAACCTCTTGTTGAATTTCTCTCTAAACTAGATACGTAATTACAATACAGTTGCTAAATTTATGTACTGAGTTTTATACATCTCTCTTCGTTTTGTAGTTATCGTGTTAGCTTGTGCTCTAACAGCCGTACAGACAGACTTCCTCAGAACGGATTTTACAGAAAAGTTGACAGATGGCCAGATATTTTTTAATTGTATTAGTCGAACTAGAATTCTTCGAACGTATTTTGAAAAAAAAATCCGTTCGAAAAAATGCACAAATTTTGTGCAAACACTATATACTAAATTTCAACCCTTTAGCTCAAAGCTTTTTTGAGTTATATTTGTCACAGACAGACGTAATGTCAAAAATGTGTTTTCCAAACTCAAGAATTTAAGTTTAACATATATTCATTTAAATCTAGAGTAAAATTTTTTTTAACGATTGCAATACTTTTTCTACGTGAGGAAATAAAAATGGAACTTTATAATCAATTTTTAACGCACTATAGAGTTTTCAAATTAAGTATACTTGTAAATTAGTAAATTATGCAATATTTAAATATTTCAGAATATAATTATCATACTGCATTTTTTTTTCTGCAATAGTATCACTATCTCATAGTGAATTTGAGAAAAAAATTTGTCTCAAAATTCACTGATGTTTGTGTTAATGAATTATAAAATAATTAAAATAAGAAAATTCCTTTTTTAGTACATTCACACAAGATCGCTTCTGAAATAATTTTTTTACTTAAATTTATTTTAAATCTAAGTTTGTTTTTTTTTTAAAAAAAAGAAATCAATTTACATCGATGCTTCCTAAAAGAACTATTCACCACTGATGAACTTGACTCAATAGTTAAAGTTTTAACATCTCATTTGATATGCAGATGAATTTTATTTCAGTATCGAATGAATTTATGAATAATTAAAATATTTAGAATTTTAAAACATTTATCAAATTAAGGAAAGGATTTTTTAATACTATTTCTACTACGATTTCGTGTATTTTTATTTCTTATATTGAATAAAGGAAAATGAATGAATGTGTTCATGCTATTTTAAAATCTCATCTATGCAACAGAAAAATTCTCACAAATTCATATATATTGTTTGTAAACAACATACCATTGCATAGCAAGTAATATCGTCCTTTATTTCTGTTTTCCAAATATTAAAACTGGAGGAAATAATTGAATTTTTCGCAATTAGTAGCGAATATGGTATGATTTTTATTACATAGACATAGCATGTAGGTCTCATGTTCATACTAAATAGGAAAAGGGGAAAAAAAAAAGAATCCCCCACAATCACTCATGTTTGCAAAAAATAAAAATCAGTTTTTTTATTCCATGATGAAATTTGGAAAACAGAGGTGTGTGGTTATTATCTTGTAAGTCGCAGTACATTGCACGTAAATTAACGAATGTAATTTTTTTTTCTATTATAGAGATGATATTTTAAAGCGACAGAAATATATTAAAGCATTTTTCAAGAATTTGTCTAATTTTATTGATGATATATATATATATAAACATATGCATAACTGACTTGCAAAATTCGTAGCTGCAAATTCGTAAAATATCATAAATGAAAGAACGAATGCAAGAATTTTTCCTTCTTTTACCTTGGATAGCTATCCCTGTAAATTAATGTCGGTGCAAATAAAAAATATATCAGTTTTCCTACTTCTGGACAAGGAGGTGAGTTTGATTCCTCATCATCATCTGAAAAAAAATCTTAAACGTAGCTTTTTAATTTTTTAATATGAAAAAAAAAACAGTACAAATAACAGTACTTATAAAAAGTAAAGAAAAAAGTAAAGATCATTAAAAGCTACCAAAATTGCGAAATTTCTTTAATAATTACTTTTAGGCATGATTATTTTAACTTCTTAACGTATATAAAACATTAAAAAATGATAAAATTAAAAAAAACTGGAAAGCTTTTCTAACATTAGGCATAATTGCTTGTTACGATTCATACGCAGTACTAAAGATTTAATTACTTTTAACCTGATAGTGATTGTTGGTTGCATATTCTCTGTATATTATTTGGTGCAGCATGCAAATTTAAAAATTATTCAAAACTCATGATAAGGCAAATTATTTGACCCTCAAAAATCAGATCTAGTATGTTTTTCGGTAGTACTCAGAAAGAGGTTTATCAAACTTTTAATTCTATTTTTAAATAAAAATTGATTAATAAATTTGTTTTTTTTTCCTAGGCAGCTTTGGCGCATGCTATAGCCAAAAAACCACTTTTACAATACTCTTAATTTCGAAAAGTTGATTTTTCAGTAATACCAATTTTAATTAACGAAGTAATTGCATAAAGTAAAGATGCTTAAAGTATTATCACAATACCATTGTTCGATTCTAGATTTATTTATTGTTTATTAATGGAAGGCTTTTTAATAAATCGCTATCAATATTTTAAATAAGTAAAAAAAAAAATTAACTGTCATATTCATACTGCGCATGATAAGAGCGGATTTACACTAAAGAAACTTTAACGTTTAGTTTGATTAAGTTGAATTTATTTTCTGTAGGTGTTTAAAATAAGTGCTTTTGCAGATTCTATCAAAAGAACATTATGTGCAATGACTACACTGAGAAAGGATCTCATTGTTTTGAATCGTAATTAGATGATTAGGAAAACATCAGAGCCACACTCCACACTTTAATTCGAGAATGTCTTGAATATCGACGGCGAGTTTTACATAAAGCTAGCCAACACACACAGTGAATATTCAGAAAAATCGAGTCTCATATTTATAATCTTTTCTTCTCAAAGCCGAGATATCACAATAGGATTAACAGTCTTGGGAATTCCTATAATCATCTTATTTGTAGTATTAAAATTTTCAGTGGGACACATTTTTGCTACTGAAATACTAAATAGTGCAATATTCGAACGCAATTAAGATTTGCGCACTGGGAAAGCAACTGAATGAATCATCGTCATCCTTGTAACCTGTAGTAAGTGAAATATTTTATCAAGATTTGACATTAAATATCAGCTATTGGTGTTCTAAGCAGATTTTTATCGAAAAACGCAGGTAGAAATGTGTAGCTAGTGTTACACATACATAAAGTAGAAATGACTGATTAAAAAGTGAAATCAAAATAGACATTGGTGATTCAATTCTTTATGATAGGTACTCTTAAAGGCAAGCATCAACAATATCAGAAGATTTATATTGCTTTGAATGAATTGATTCTGCTAGAGATCCTGAGCATTTCAAGCATATTTCCGGCAGCAACTGACATATTAGAAACTGGATTATCAATCTTGGATTAGACTGCGCTGGCTTGGGGAAAGGTTTAAGATCTGGATTCGTGGCAAATAATTCCAGATGCAAGTGGACTAGGTTACGTTGAATCTGACATCGAGGACCGAACATCCTCCGAATACTATGGTGACATTTGGAGCAGGTAAGTACCAAATCTTTTAAGTATTCTGCATCCCAAATAACCCTCGTGATGCTCCTGTCAATACTCCTTCGTACAGTGGTTGGCGGGGTGGCCGGCTGTGTACACAAGAGGACCTCGTGATGCATTAAAAGAAAGCGTAAATATAACTTATTCAAACTAAATCTAACCAAACCTTATGTTATAAAAACTGAAATTTGAATTAATAATGCGAGACCTGTGGATTAGGAGAGGGCCACATTTTTTGCCAGTCTGTACTTTATTCTGATTTTCTTTTAAATCTTTTGATGTTAATGATGGTTGCACACGATAATTTATACATGAATTACAGTCGTATAGCTATTTTCTTATATCGTATATGCAATCTAACTTTATTAAAATTGTCATTCTAACGATAAACACCAGAAACGAAAATTTTCTTAATTTTTAACGGCATTGTATAATTTTATGGCTTTAGCAGGATTGAATCACGAAAAATACGAATCAATTGAGATTTCACAATACCTTCATGGAGCTTATACTTTAAAACTCTGTTAATGTTTTCTCGAACAAATGCATAACTCTTCATAAAAAGTCTAAACTGAAATGGAAGAAATACAAAACATATGTCAATATAGATATAAAGCGAAATAAAATATATATAAGTAAAAATTGATACAAAAAATGCTAATATTTTTCCTTTACAGTTTAATATCAATGACAATGAATGAAACGATGAAAATGAAATTTGCAGATAAAATATAAAAAAGATATTTCAAAACTATGAAAGATCAAATAATTTGAAAATCATAATTGTCTTAACTATATTTTTACTTGACAAAATGCTTTTTATCCAGGCATCAGTATGTTATAATAAGAAATAGATCTGTCTTATCAATCAATATCTGCTATCAACGCTGTAGTCTATGTTGCTCTATATTTTACGTCGTCATTATTGGCTTATCTTCATCAGATAGTTCCAAAATGTTGAATATTTCTTACTATACATCAAGGGATATAAACCATTTTTAATTGGACGTCAATAAACATTACGAGAATTAAAAATTTAGAGAGCATAAGGAAAATAAAGTTCGTTTTCCTTAGATTTCTAAAACATTTTTGAATGAATAAATGCATTATAAAAAGGCAGATGATATTATTAGCTTGTATTAAAAAACTGTGATGACTACGAATAATCTATCACTATATGTTCCAAAAAGACTTGTTTTGGATTAATTTGCATAACTTTTCCACTCTATTTCCAAGAATTTTTTTTCGTCGTTCATGATTCTGCAAATTTTTTATCTAATTCAATTGCACAGACTTTCTCTTTTATTGAGCTAACGAAAATGAGAATTCGTTTTAAATTAAGAAAATATAAAACATTTTTCAACTCACTGGAATACAATCCCTTTCATCAAATGCTCTGTTTTGAAAATTATCTCTGCCAAAAGCATCTATTGTATTTCCAATACAATCTTTATTTTTATAAGACTTAGCATTCCTTTATAAATCAATGCTTTGTCATATATCATGTGCTGACTAACCACAGAATTTAGACCAATAAAAATGAAATGCCAACTTCTTTTACTTTCATTTTTCAACAGCTAAACAATACTGATGAAATCTTATATTTTTTCTTTTGGTTAAATTATTCTTTGCTTGTAGGCGAGAATTGGCCTTTGTCAAAAGTTTTGGCTCTATAATTTGCTTCCTACATATAAAACATAACTTTAAATCAAAGTCTTTGAAAAGCACTTTTTGATAGATCTTACAGTTTGTATTCATTTTGCTCATATTGCTTCTTTTTCTATAACTTCTTACTTATGAAAGCATTTGCTTATTGAGTCTGTGCATTTTCAATCTTTTTTTATCTATCAATTGATAATCTATTAATAAAGTCATTAATACCTTGTTTATCAGGAGGTACATATTCACAGACACTAAGGAAATACTGATAATCTGGAAGCAAATCATCGAAAACTTCAGTGATGAGCATATGGTCACGTATATGTCCCGTAGATTGCTTTAGTTTTAAGTTCTAATTTCTTTTAAACTGGAAATACATTCCGGCATTTGTTTTCCATCGCAAGTAGCATTAAAAATCTTTTTGTAACATACACATACTCACTTTGGATTTGTGCTGATACAAAAAACATATTACTTTAGCAATATTACAGGTCCATTTTCATTCCAGCTAGCTGTGATATCTTATGAATTTAAATAACTTTTCTTGCATTCAGTTAGCTGTTTTATGTCTTCCTCTAAATCGTCATTTATTGCTGGAGCAGTTTTTTTAAATATTCTAAAATAATTCTTCGCTCTGTAAAATTACTTTTGCTTGGAATTTCCATAAATTTCAGTTCTGAGCTCCTTTAGAAAGCAATAATTCAGTACTATTACTTGATTCAATCTCACTATTGTTGTTTCAATCTTAAGTTCAACTATCTACTAAACCTAACGTTTTATTCCTCTGTTTAATTTCAACAAATTTATTTATAACTATAGCAGATATATGGTACCTGAATCCATTATCTGTTAAACTTTTAACCATTTTACTAGATAAGCGATTTTTACTGGATTTCAGATTTGTAAAAAAAACTACTTTCTTATAACCATAAATAATTAACTTGAAAAAGAAATTTATAATCTACAAACTATATACATAAATGTTTTTTTTTTCTGATCTTGATATTTAAACTGGTTCCATGTAATAATTAATGACCCTTACAATTGAATACTGAACACTTGTAGTTTAGTTACCACATTATATTGCCTATTATGTACACTATCAGCGAAATAAAAATAAATAAGGCCTCCGAAGGCATAATTCAATTACTATCAAGTATCATATCAAGATACCACTGAGCTAAATAATACAGAAGCGAAAAAAGAATTCTTTAAAACCACATAAAAATATGAAAAGAACTCGTATGCAATAATAATTCATTTACTCTCAATTGTTATTTTTATTGAATGGCAACACGTGGAACTCAAATATTGCGCGAAATGCTAATGCATAAGCCTGGTGTTTAATTAATAATTAAGTCCCGTAGGTCAACTTGGAAAAAAAAGTTTATTCAGTAAAATAAATAAATAGAAAACACACTAAAATTAGAAAAGTTGCACAGATCAATTTTCAGTTACAAACT
Source organism: Argiope bruennichi (assembly GCF_947563725.1). Classification (NCBI taxonomy): domain Eukaryota; kingdom Metazoa; phylum Arthropoda; class Arachnida; order Araneae; family Araneidae; genus Argiope; species Argiope bruennichi. The sequence continues at coordinate 1,000,746 of NC_079162.1, read as the reverse complement.
TCAAGTTACGATAATTAGAAAGGTACTGAACTCTAGAATGATACAAAAATTATAGCTCTCCAATTGCAAACAAAATTATGATGATTCCTAAAATTTCCCAACTATTAATTCTAATTTATCATTTAGAATCAAGTTAATAAAAATTAATTCGAATTTTAAAATAGCTTTAAAAAAAATTCCATTTGGGATAATCCATCTGTGACCCATATTTCATCTCGATATACAATATAAAACGATCCAAGATTGCAAAGCGACGATTAAAACGAACATAAAGATAAACCAGATCTTTTATATATTTAGAATATCATCCCTAAATGGTTTTGCAATTTATTAATTAATAGATTTCTGATGTTTCACCGAATGAGAGAAGTATTAATTATAACATAACGTAAATGTAAGAGAAATAAAGACAACATTAAATTCTTATTTAACTCTTAACTTGTATACTCTATTAACTCATATTTATGTATACTTGGTTTATAAAAAAAGAATACAATACTGACCTGTTCCATTACTAACGCGCAAGATGATGCGGGTGGTATATTGCAGTCTATGATTATTTTTGGTGGAATTATCAGCAAAGCCGCTTCATACAAAACGAATAAAGTGCAAAACATCAAATCATAAAGGCCTATAAAGAGATTAAAATATCCATTAATTTCATATCTATTCATACTAATCCATTGTTTTTGTTTCATACGAAGTGAATAAAGTGCAAAATATTGAATCACAAAATCTATAAAGAGATTAAAGTATCCATCGTTATACATACAGAGCTCTAAATATTGAGCGATCATAAATTCTTTAATTCAGAAACGTTCTTTAATTTAATTTAAAATTAATTCTTTAATTTAAACGTAAGCCACTTTATACCAATTTTCCAGAAAAATGAAAAATAAAAATGGAAAAACTTTAATTCGTTGTTTGAGGATTTATATTCATATTAACCAGAATAAATTATAAAAAGTGTATTCTTAATAAATTTACCTAGTTATGACTTGATGTAAAATCAGATTTTGTATATAAAATTGTTGTAACTGGAAAATCGTCTTTTTTAAATTTCATTCCTTTGGTACTGAAAAGCAGAATTATAAAACACCTTTCAGGATTGAATAAAGGATGAGTAAATTATAGTACTGGTGTAAACTTGATATCTTCTTTGCGAAGAAATTGCGAGTTATTTCCTTTATATCAAATAATGAGTTTAAGAAAGTTAGATATGCGCTACATTGGTGATACGTAAAATATCCAATGGCTATTCAGTCTCAAATCTAGTGTTATGGGGCACGCATTTCAGACATTATTCCTCCAAGGATCTTGTAGCGAATGCCTATCATCTTTCCATATGAATCTGTAAACTACAGTCTCCGTCGAGGCTGTGTGTGACGTAATGGCGCGCTGCACATCATCCGGGTATTGACACGCACGATGCTTCTAAAAAGCTATTCTCTCCGTTTTCTTCGGAATGTTCGCGCACTCGCCTCGGTGAAGCTTGTAGTGAATCAAAATTATTTGTTTCATTTCTTAAGTTTAAAAGTAAATAAAATTATTTTTCTAACATGTTGCAATAATTGGAGTCAACCACAACTGCACGTAACCCTAATTACGACATCCTCAAAGCTTATTCATTTTTGGTCTTAAAAGAAATTCATAATTCAAGAGGTTATACTCTGAATTAGATGACACATTTTTTAGGAGGGAGGATATGGTCATTTCCATTCACATGACAACTGAGAAATTTAAAGTCACATTCAGGCGTTCTTTTTTAAATCTTTTAAATGAATTGCTATTTTAACTGAATCCTTTAACGACGTATCATGCATTAAATACAGAATTTACGTTCTTTAATTCTGTATACGCTTATTTAAAATTAATAAAAATATTAATTTAAAAAACAAAAATCAATTAAATTCTCTTAAGAATATGAGATGCTCTTTTCTTTTTTGAAGCAATAGCAATAGAAGTAAAAAATAAAACGTAGCATTTAATTGAAAGCTAGAATAAATTTATGGTTAAATACAGATTTAAAAATGAGAAATTCCCTAAGATTACTATGCTACCCTATCGGTTTAATTCCACCAGGAATTAAAACCGGTAGGGTAGCAAAAAACTGTTTATTCTATTCATTCATTAAAAACAAAATATTAAAAAAAATCTGCACTGTTATGTTTTTGCATTCAACTTTTAAATAATTTCAATAAAAGCGTTATCAAATTGCATGAGTACATAACCAATAACTGAGATTTTCAGCTTTTTTCAAAATAACGACCCGTTTTGAAACTATATTGGAGCTCTTTTAGGATTCAACTTTCAATTTAGAACGCGATTAAAAAATGCAGGTGAAAAGTGAACCACCATATCCTCTTCAAACCTCCGTCCAACTCTAGCAGGAGGATGCTCAATGGATTTGCCATACAACAGACCAGCGTTCAATCGAATCTCTATCCAGCAACCTTTTCAATCTTTAAGCCAAATATGACTCTTGCGCCAAATAAACTACAGAAAAACAACAACAATCAATCTTTAAACTGAACTCTTGGCCATAAACGACGATTCGGTGTGAAGGAAATATTGGAATGTAATTTAGTTAGTTTTTCCAGAGTTTATTTATTTATTTTTATAATTTCAAAGAAAAATTTATTTTTGTCATGGAAAGTTCACACATAACAACAACAACAAAAAAAATACACTAAAAAATCCAAGTAGAATTTAAAGGATTAAAAAAAATCCAATTAGAATTTTAGGGGATTAAAAAAAATTCAAATAGAATAGGGAAAGCTTTAGAGAGAAATACAGCGCATCTTGGCATACAAATCCTGTAAAGATGAATGAAGTAGCATAAGTATATTTGCTGAATCAAGTCCTAAAAATGATTTATTCAAATGATCATTTTTGGAAAGATGTACTTGAAGTCTGAGTCTGAATTTTGTAGTGCTAACATGGTCTTTTGCATTTCTTTATACACAAAGCGAGACTAACTGGAAGGAATAAGTTTTAGTTATGGTATTTGAGATCATTTTAAAGACCTGAATCTCATAACTAAAAATAAATATCTTAAGGTTCTCTAAAGTCTTATTTGATTAGTTAAAAATTACTTCCAAAAGCAAAATATAAAATGTAAATCACAGTTCAAAGAAATTAGTGCGTTTTAATATTAAAAATATGACACCAAAGTATCTGGAAATTTAAATTTCATATTTCATAAAAATTATGTCTAAATGTTCCGAGCAGAAAACACATTCAGCTCTCGATTCTACCAGTTTCACAAGCATATGAAAAATTCTATCATCATATGAAGCCTTTGTCTTTTGTGCACAACGTTCTCTTTCGTTATAGAAATTTTAAATATAAGATCTTAATCACAAAATAATTAAATTATATATTTTCTAAGGAACTATATAACAATCAGTTTTTCCATTTGCAACTTAACACTAAACTTTGAATTTGAAAGTCATAAAATATGCTGATTTTTTCCTTTTAAATGTAACATGCTTTGAAAAATGATCAAAGATCTAGCAAAGCAACACTGACTTCAAAATTAAATATGTTTATTTCAAAATGTTTTTGAACATTTTGGAAAATATTTCTTTTTAGAAAGCTTAAAAATATAAAATAATAACGAAAATACAAATTAACTTTTTATAAAGAGGATGAATAGTATCACTTGAATCATATGAATATTATCTTACTATCATCATATCTTTCACTTGAGACAACACAAATCATTTCATTTCTACTTTATCCCATATTTTTCTGGACTATTCATTATTTCAATGGCATATTTATTTAAGATACCCAAAAATACTTAATACTTACCCTTCTTCTTCGCAAATGCTCTAGAAGAAGCCCAGAATCGAAAGACAGGATGTAAAAAGAAAACAATCGGTAAGTTGATGCCAATCCATACGGCAGTAACAATGTGAAACTGACCAAATGACCATGAAACCAATGCTAAATCTCTTGTTAACCTAAAATTTAAATCACAATAAAATAAAATAACGAATAGAATGCAACAATTATTCATAAAATCATTATTTAAATTAAAAAAAAACTTTATTTGAATTGGATTATGGACTTAAAAAACTAAGGGATATATTCGATCATGTTGCGTAAATAATTTTTAAGTATCAACTATTTTTAAAATATATTTTTGTATTAAGGTAGTTGGGTCGACCTAAAAGCCTCAATGGGAGTAAAGGTTTATATAAAAAAACAAATGAAAAATTAAAACATAGTTCAATTTAGCTTTGTTCGAATAATGTTACTATAAGAAATTATTTGGAACAGATTTCTCAATTTTTAGCAAATAAAAGAACAAATGAAAAATTAAAAAATAGTTCAATTTAGTTTTGTTCGCATAATGCTACTACAAGATATTATTTGGAACAGATTTCTCAATTTTGAACCATGATCAAATGAATAAAAAGGAGCAAAATATGTAATTTTAAAGGTGGAAATATGTTTAACTATAAACAATTTACTAACATATTTTTAAAATAAGATTAAATTTAATTATAATTATAAAAACTGCACCTGACTGGAACACAAATATCTTCTTGAAGTGGAATAGCACAGAAAATAGTTATAATGCAGTTATAATAAATAGTATTCCTCAAAAGCTAGACTGAGAAGAAGGCAAAACATGAACACACTATTTCAATTAAAAATTTCAAATGTTTATCCAAAGAGAACATAAAAAAATGTGGTTATGTGATTTTAGAAAATAATTCGAGAAAGAAATAAAAAAATGATATAGAACATATGACATTGTATTAATGTAATATGTTTTATAAAAAGTTAATTATGTATATTATTGTGCTTAAATATAAATAATCAACAATAAAATCTGCGTTCAGTGAATTTATTTCGTCAACTCTGTACAGTTAAAATGTTTAGATTATCCAAATATCATAATAAAATTCACATAAAAATTTGCGTCACAAAAGTGTAAAAATCCATCACATATATGAAGACATAAAATAAAGTATATGTCATAAAGAGTGAAGAAATATGAGCGAATAGAAATTTTCATCAAATCAGTAAAAATAAAAAAGGGATTATTCCAAATATTTTAAATAAATGGAAGCAGAGTAATAAAAAAGAAGAAGAAAAAAACGATTAAAATTCAATTTATAAGAATTTATCGTCCAATTAATAATAGAAAAAATATTGTCAATGAACGAATAAAATAATGCAAATGATAATTTGCCCTGAACAAAAGGGAGGAAAATATGGATATCATGCTGTATAGTTTTCTTTAAATTGTTAATCAGTGAATACCTTTCAAAATTGAATTAGGTTTATAACAATATTAAAATTTTTACATGCGGATTATCATCATTAGGCTTTATATGATATTTAAAAGTAAAAACCTTTATTATAAATTGATCAGTGATCCAGTTTAAATTTGTGCATATCATAAATGATCAACTGGCGCATTTCTATATTCTGCGGCATGATTCAGATCACATTGTTTACTGATTTTCAACCCTCCTTTGTATGTTTTTTTTTTGTGAAATAAATCAGGATAATTCCTGCTCTAGATTAAAGGAAATCTTCAATGTCCCTCTCTTCTAAATTCCTCCACTCATTATCGTATTTATTAGGAAAAAAGAAAAGAAAAGAAAAAGAAATCAGATGTGTTATAAAAAATATTCAAGAAATAGAAAGTTTCTTCCAACCACAACAAGCAGCGAAATGACAAATTCAAACCTCCTATAATGATTGTGACATTTAATTTCTTTGACAGCTACGTTCCTTATTACACAATAGTTGTGAAAAAAGTCAATAAATTTACAGTACACCTGTTTTCAGTACATTTTTTGTTCACTAGATGTTATGATGGAAATTTCTATCATCATGCAAAGAAGGGTTAAGTAATGGTATGCTTACGTATTGTGGTTAATAAACAAGTCTATGGTAGGCGAATAAAATAAAAGAATTGTATGTTTATATATACATTTTTTTCAAATGGAGATTACAGCATAGTAACTTCTAGAAACTGAATGCAAACGGAATCTAAGAAAGAAAAAAAAAATCTGGTACTTACCGTTCGACATTAAAGTAATAGAAGATAGCGATGTGCAGGTACAGGAATACAAAAAAAGCAAGAATTAAGTTATATAAAGAGCGTACGTTAGGACTTCTCCAAAGATTTCTGAATAGAAACGGAAAATCAATAATAATAATAATAAAAACTTTTTTTAAATGCTTAATATTTTTAATTTTTGACATTTAAGCATAAAATCAGTTAGAGATTCTTAAGAATTTCTTGATACATTTTATTCGAAATCAAAATTATTTAAAATTGCATACTTTGAAAAAACCATGTTTAAATTTCAGGTGGTATCAACATGCTTGCAATTTTATTTCTTCGTATGCGCAAGTGCATATATAGACATTTTTATTAAAAATTAAACGACACTAAGATTCTCTAAAAATTTGCCATTTTAGATATCGCCGAATTCAAAATAAATCTAATGAAACTATTCATTGAAGCTACTTTTATTAATATGCTTAAACTCAGAATAACTTTAATTTTAATTTTTCTACTCTTTCAATTAATCTTTAATTTATAATTAAAATTATCGTGTAATACGGTAATTATTTTTCTGAAATTATTTACAACGCAAAATTAAATTTATCAAGCCACATACTCCGAATTTTAACACACATTTAAATTCTAGTCAAATTTAGTTAAATTGATTGATAAAATAATAAATTAAGTTTTGAAATATTAGAATATTGCTTTTTTATCGAAAGTACGCAGGTATAAAAATTTTCTAATTTCCAGCATATCAAATGCATGTTAAAATGGAATAACAATCGTCAGTCCTTCTGAACATGAAATAAATCAAATTTAAATTGAATAAAAATTCGTTTTTGAAACTATTTCTGCAGACATTTTCGTATTTGTAAATTAGCATATGTTTTATCGTGTACTATAAATGAGAATTAAGAAAATAATATAAACACAACGAAACTGCATGCATCCATAAAATATATATTATGATTTTGCAGGAATTTCGTAAAAGAAAAAAGTCCCTGTTTTGAAACCTGACTCAGTCTTCTTTACTCTGTTATGAAGTTAGGATAACTGAGCGATATTCACAATTTTTTTAAAATCTCTATTGACACTCACGTTAAATAAAAAACATCGCAAATATTTTCAATTATCGCAGTTAATTAGCTTCGAAATGACCTCGAATTCAGTAAAAAATGGGAAAAAAATTGCAAAGGAATACAGAATACAATTTAAAGATAAAATAAAACTTATTATTCTGGAGCATATCGTAACATACAAGAATAGAAAAACTGTCCACAACTTGTAGGGCATTTCAAAATTCTTCTATGTATTCGAAGAATATTTGAGAATAATTATTCAGAAATGTAAAGAAAGATCTACAGGGTGTCTATAAATGATGGACCCGATTTTAAAAAATCATATTTTCAAAAGTTCTCGACGGAATAAAATAATTAATACTTAAAAATAACGAGAAAAGCACGAAGTTTTTTTTTGTTACCAACAGATAGTTTTTTTAACCTTATAAATGTTCGGTATGGGACCCTTTTGTCACACGGCATACGTCCAATCGATAATCTAGTTCATTCCACACATTTTGTAACATGTTTCTGGTAATGTTTTGTAATGTTGCAGAAATGCGTTGTTTCAATTCTGGGAGTGTTGGCTGTACGAAAACACGGTCTTTCACGTAACCCCATAGAAAGAAATCGCATGGGGTTAGGTCAGGAGATCTTGGTGGCCATGTTAATAACGTTAAATCATCGTCACCCGCACGGCCTATCCATCTTTGTGGAAGCACATTGTTTAAGTAACTACGAACCGTCAAAGATCAATGAGGAGGTGCTCCATCTTGTTGGAAGATAAAATCGGGACTGTCCTCAAGCAGTTGCGGAAATAACCAAATTTCCAGCATGTCGAGATAATTGTCACCTGTGACAGTTTTTTCATCGAAGAAAAAAGGCCCATAAATTTTTTCACATGACATTGCACAGAAAACGTTTACTTTGGGTGAATCTCTTATAAACTGTTGAAATTGATGAGGATTTTCACTTCCCCACACTCTCACATTGTGACGATTAACATGTCCTGATAAATGGAATGTCAATTCATCCGAAAATACCAATTTTTTGGCAAAATTTGGATTTTGTAATTCCATTAGCATGCGTTCACAAAAGTCTAACCGACACACTTTATCATTCTCTGTTATTTGTTGCAACAACTGTAAACGATACGGTTTAAACTGTAATTTTGTACGCAAAACTTTCCATACCGATTGATGTGGCATTCCTAATTCTCGGCCGGCAACTCTCGTCGACTTCCGCGGGCTGCGAACAAAACTCTCCCTCACCTTCTCCACTGCGTCGTTCGTAAGGCTTGGCCGGCCGCTGCTTTTCTTTTTGCACAAGCAACCTGTTTCTTTAAACTGCTTGTATCATCGCAAAATGCTTTTGTTAGTTGGTGATTCTTTACCGTATTGAATTCTAAAAGCAGGTTGAACAGTAGTAGTCGAAAAAACCCTTGCGTACTCCAACACACAAAAACTCTTCTCACTCAATGTCGCCATTTTGGGCTTCTTACTCTCAGCGATCGTAAATGTGCTGTCATCTGTTAGTAACAAAAAAAACTTCGTGCTTTTCTCTTTATTTTTACGCATTAATTATTTTATTCCGTCGAGAACTTTTGAAAATATGATTTTTTAAAATCGGGTCCATCATTTATAGACACCCTGTATTATTCTTTAGAAACATAAATTAGTAATAAACAACATTTAAAATGAAACATTGAATCAAGCCACCATCAAAAAGATTTGAACCATGGTTAATCACATCGAGTTCAATATTCAACTAAGACAAGATGGCTGGTGACTTATAAACAAATCTAGGAATCGTGAGCTTTCATTTGAAATTATATATATTAAGTGGTTGTAGTCAAGGAACTATTCTTTGGTTTTCCTCGTAATTTTAAATATTTTGAAACAATAGTATTTATTAAACTTAAAAGTTATCAGAATTAATGATACTTTAGCAAAAATATTTAATGGCATGGCATCTAAAATAAAACATCATTTTCATGGTTATCTGAATGGAGAAAAATATATTTAAATTAAAGTAATAATCTTATGACTTACGTTAAAGTTGAATTTCTTAAAACAAATTCTTTTCTTCGTAATTCCCTCAGAGCTTCAGAATATCTGAAAAATATTTTAGATGAATAAATGTGGATGGAAAACTACAGGCTGAATATGGCGTCGTTCCCTGGTTATGAAAATTCATTCAGCAAAAAAATATATTTAAACAAACAACTATTTTTTGTAAATTATTAATAATTTTATAGGCTGATTGTCAGTTAATTGCAACATAATTTTTACTGCTAGTGTAAAAGTGAAACTCTGCCACATATCTTTCGTTACGCAATAAATTTCTTAGCGCTATATACTTTTATCTATGGAACTACCTATGGATTCTCTAATTCTCACACTCGACTTGCATTTTTACCCCTTCCGACGCCATGAAAGGATGATTTATAAGAACAAATCCAATTTAAGTGATTATTGTCGTCACTTATTCCACCGAGAATCTCAATTTCAAATTCTTGTCTCAGGAACAATGTTTGAAAAGTCTGAAAAGTTTGTTCTGTATAGGCATACAATTCAGGTCTCCTTGAAACGTTTCTGTCCTAGATGCCTGACATGTTTCCCTTGGTGCAATACGAATTCATTTTGCAGAAATGCGCTAAAAAATAATAAACGAGATACAGAAATGTATTACTTCTTTTAACCTGCCACTTGTTGGAAAGTCATCAACAGAACCAGATTTTTAAACTTATTTAATCAATTTTTGATATTAGCTGTTTAAAATAGAGTTCACGACTCATTCCAGTTCTATAGAAATGGCTAATTTCTTTCATGAAACCATATCGTGCTTTATGTCTCACTAATGAAATTTCTTGAAGAATTAATTTTCGATTTAATGCTTTTTGCTCGGCATTTCTATGAAGAGACATTGCCTACAGATGGCGCTACTAATTTATCGTTTTGTTTCCTAATTAAGACCTTCATATAGCGGTACTAGTTCACTGCTTGGTTTCTTACTTTTAATTAATTAATTTCGCCTCTCAGAGAATCACTTATCGTTGGAATTTTAGAACTTTTTATGTTTTTAAATCACATTTGTGTAATACAACTTATATTTATTCTTTTAACCTTTTGTATACTTTATATCCGCATTTTTACGACTTTAACTGCATGTTATGACCTGTAAATGCCTCTAAAAGAAAATGTAAATATGTGGTAAATATTAAAATATATTTTAAAATCAAGCTACATTATATTCATTGGATTTTACCAAACATGCAACAGCTTTAAAAATATTGCAGTATTCTGTTTGTATGACGGATTTGAATGTTTGAGGTACTTAGTTGGTTTTGAAATGATACCGATTCCCTTTACAGTATTATAATCCTCGTCAAATAAGGCAAAAGAGAACAATAGTGTATTTCACATATAGTATATTAATAAGAGATATAATTACTGTTTTGAGACATAGGAAAAAACCTTATCTGTGATTGAAAGATTTGATGCTGTAGAATTAATATGTATTGAATTTTTAAATAATTTTGTTGTCATCCTGTAACTCATTTATTTTGCCAAAAATATGCTAATTGAAATCATGTATTGTTTTTACTAAAAAATTTAATGCAGAAAATGTTAAGAAAAATTGACTTTTAATACTATTTACATTATGAATCTGACAGCAAGGCATTTAATTATATATTAAATGTCTATTAAAGTTTTAAAATTTAAGTTTGATCAGATTTTAAAGATTTACCTTAAGCTGAAATTAATCAGAGATAAAATATTTCATGAAAAGATAGAAATAGAATACAATTATAGACATTCATAGTTGTTAGTTGTCGTTATCAATAATTTCTTTAAAGTTTTGCCAGAAAATATCTCTACATTTCTTGCATCCTTAAACTAAAAATAATAGTAAATATTCCTTAAAATTCACTAAATTGCATCAATTAGGTGCATCATTATAAATATACCCACATTAAATCTATCGAGTCAGAAAATTACAGCGTGAAGTTTGGCTTGCAATGATAAGGACTGTTATTGCTTTCGCCTGACCCTTGATAGAGTGGAGTTCGCTGAAGACACGGAACTATAATACTAAAACGTTTTTGAGACACTTTGTATACTAAAAAGATATTGAGAGGAAAAGCACGAAGGACATAAAAATTCACAAGGAAAAGCGATATAAATAGAAATAAAAATGCAAACAAAATATGATAAATGTAAAATTTATTTATTAATGGGAGATTTCTAGATTAACATTGTCTATTTCGTTCTTTGCATTTTAGAGGCATTTTTCTTCACTATTAATGAACTATAAAAATCCGGCATATTACAAGATATTAAATCAAAAAGAAAGTATCTAAACGCTCCATTGATATTATAAGTCACTAAAACATACATAATATTACATTATAACGAAATAATGTAGCAAAAAATGCTCCAATTTCTAATTACATTTTAAAATACATCTCCGCTTTTTTAAGAATTAACTTATTTCTTACATGTGTTTTGAAAATTTTTTCAAAATTCAGATGTATAAAAAGTTTTGATTTTCTTGGAGACAAAATTGTGTTGAATAAATATAAAAATAATTTTCTGTTTTAAGAGCCATAAAAAAAAAACTAAAAATAATAAAAATGCTTACTTGGGTAACGATGGCTTATTTATAAAATCGTTTTGAGGTTTTTTATGTTTTAATTCAAGTTCCACGATTATTCTATTATGGCCTTTCTGGAGCTTGGCGTCGACATCATCCAAAATATCACTACTCGGATCCTAATAAAGCAATGTATATATTAAGAATATTCAAATGAAAAAAAAAATCAATTTTTCATTCAATAAATGAAATTGACAGAATATCTCTCTCTATCTATCTCCTCGTCATCTGACCGCGGTTCAAAATGACGAGGTCCGACCCAAAGTAACCCTAGTGTTGCTTTACAACGGGACGTTAATATAACTAAACTAAGATCCGAACTAGAAGAGACAGCATTCCTTCAATGCATTATAATGGAACAGGAGACAGTGGAAGCGAACAGTAATGGCACCCATTTATTGACATTCAGTAGATGAGAATTAAAAAAATAAACGCAAACAACAAATCTGGATTTATCTCTTTTATACCAATGAGAAGCCAACCACGTAAATACTCTCCAGTTTGACTCGATGCCATTCGCATTCATGGAGCAAATGCAAGTAAAAAGAAGTTGCAAAAGAATTTTAAAAAGTTTTAGAATCACTAATGTATGCATATTCTGCAAATAAGACCGCTGGCCGGAATTAGTTTTTTCAAAAGAATATGAAACATCTCGGTACATTGAAAGTTTCGAACCATAAAAAGAGCATAGAAACAAAGATTTCAGAAAAACATCAGGAATAATTCAGTGTATTTTTTATTAATATAAAAAGGCCTTGAGAAACTAGCGCATTGTTGAAATATTTAATGATATTTAAAAGGAATTTATAGTGCAGGATATTATTTTACATATTTATTGATCATTATAAGGGAATATTATGTAAACAAAATTGAACTTATGCTACTTGCATGCCATCCAGTTTGTTGAAAGCACCAAAACTACTAACAAGATTTGTAAAGAATCTGAAAAATGACTATTGCCTAAAATTACTCTCCACCGATAGCTTCCGTATTTCCGAAACGGAAATTTTCAGATAAAACTTTTAATTCGAGTCATTCCACCTCAAACAGAAAAGATATATTTTTAAAGAATAAATTTGAAAATTTTTAATCAATTGGAAAACACTCATGAAATATTCCTCAGTCCAGAAAGTATAGTAATTAATTGATTCATTTACCTGCAGCATTTGCCTTAGTTCCCAAGGCTCTATATCTCGAGCCTTCTTTCCGATCTCCACCCTGCTAGACATGATCCTCAACCCTCTACTCTTGAACACCAACCCTGAATGTGATAAATTTCATACAGAACGATCAACATAAAAGCAAATACAAGAAGTGCACAACAGGTGCGAGCTCGACGGCAGTAAGCAAACAATTTTAGACAGAACACGTGTCCGGTTAAAATCCTTTTCACTACGAAACAATCGTCTGCTCCTAAATAGCAAATATCTGTGTTTAGTTTTACGTTTATTCCTTTCAGTAATTATAATAAAGCTAAGGTCCTATGTTTTGATTTTGTTATTTGCATTTTCAAATAAATATGCATTAAAAATTTATAAGGCATATTTTTTGCAACTTGAGCAACTTATTATTCAATGAAAAAAGATTTTGAATAGATGATAACGGCAATTACAAATATCACTGCATTCCCAGATTTTCAAAACTTTAAATTTTAATATTAAAATACCTCTTTAAATAAGCAATTTCAAAACAATCACATTGTTCTTATCTGGATATAAAGGCCTTTTTGGCAATTTGAAAGTTTATGAAGGCAATTAAGATGCGACGTTATTTCCAAACACTTTTCTGAACAAACTAAAATTAAATCAACGCCAAGGAAGAGAGATACAAATTTAACTACATGATTGAAGAAACAGAACAATACTTAAAGATGCAAATCAACGTTCCCATTTAGTTTTTTGATTTAAAAAAAAAATTAGATTCTATGTGTGTGGGGGGGCTATCTATCAAACAATACGTTTCGTAGTCTTTCGATCGGTATAATGTTATTAAAAGAAGATACCATCACCTTCATCTCTTTCTTTCTTAAAAAAAAAAAAAAAAAGTTTTGATTACTTATTCATTTGCAAGCCAGCTTGCTTTTATGAATGTATGAAGCTACACTGAGGAAGTTTTTTCTACTCACCAACAAATCCTCTAAAGTTTTAGTATTTTTCTACGATGGAGAACAAAGAGAATGAATTATTGATTACAATTTATGAAAGCAAAAGACAAAATTTGTGTTCTTATAAAGCTTACCATGTAATGAAATGCAATGCAATTTTGCTTTTTAAATGGAATAAATATATAAAATTTTGTTTTTCAGATCAAATTTCTTTTAACATTGGAGATAATAATTTAGAAATCACTATATTAATATATTGTTATTCATAAGAACACAAAATTCTTTTCATAAATGCATAAAATTATAAATAATGGCGCTCATACCGATTTCGGGATTATTTTTATTTTAATCCATGGAAATTTCTATTCTAAGCTTTACAAGAGACTTAAATTTTTATGCTAATATATATATATATATATGTATGTATGTATGTAATGATATCTAGTTGAAACATGATTTCCTAATTTTATTTTCATTCAGCCCAACTTATTTTTCTTCCGAAACATTCTCTTGCATCCTGATTTAATTCTTACTTTTTGTTTTGTTTATTGAATTATAACACATTCGAAGTAAAACTGCCGATTCCATAACAACGAAGGGATAAAAATATTAAAATTCTTTTCAAAACACTCCTTTCCAAGTCTGCTCGTGTCCAAGAAATCCCTACCAAAATCTCATAGTAAAATCAATGAACAGAAAAATTTTGCTCTTATGTCGCGATGTAGATAGACGAATTTCTATCACATTTTCGATGTCCATAATACAACTCTCGTGGTAAAATAAATCAAAGTTAAAATTTCAAATATACGTATATATATTCTTATAATTAAATGAACGTAAATTGATATGTAGGAACCTGACCAAATGATAATTTTATCTTAACATTTTAGCTTTTGAAGTTGCAAAATAGTTACACACATATAAATATTCCAAAATTCGAAGTGAATACGGTACTGAAAATTAAATCGATCCCTCCCCCCCCCCTACCGATCAAGACAGAACATAAAAATTAATGCAACATCAGAAATTACCTTTTTACATGATATATACCTAGCCTCTGTTTTTATCGACTCTGAATCAATTAACGAATAAATGATCGAGGAAAATTCAGCTGGAAGTAATGGAAGACATTTTCCATTTTATCACTTCAGGTTATTTAGCATTTAGATGGTAATAAAAGAGAAAATGCAGAACTCCAAAGAGCGAATTCTACGCTATGAACGGATGACTCAAACCTCGTATTGAATATTAACTTCGAACCTCCATTACATCTAACTTTAAATTAAATTATCTAAATGCAGTTTTAATGGTCATTCAAACTGTCCATAAAGAGAAATTATTCAATTCTCCAAGTTTTTAATTAATTGAATTACCAGCTTATCGCAGAAAAATCCACATAAATACGGAAGCCTGGTTAGCAAACTGGATGTCAACTGAAAGACGAATCGGCTCTAACAGAAATTCAAGAATGTGTTACAATTTAAATTAAAGTTCTAAATTATTCCTTTTTTTCCCCACCTTGCAGTTTTACTTGGAACGTATATTAATTTCGCGCGATAAGGAAAAGTAATGCACACAATTTCGAATTTCTGCCGATTCTTAACATTCCAGCGGGAGCGCGTATAACAGAATTTATAATAAAGTATAATTTCATTTAACTTTTAACCTTAGGGCAGTAAGAAATCACAATTTCGACTATTCTTCCTGCCTTTAATTGAAGTTTAGAATTCGAGAATTTAAAAAAAAGTTTTATATTACATATACACACGACCCTTAAATCAAGTTCGTGCTCAAGTAGTGCAGTAATTTTTTAAAAATTTACTTACAATCAATTGCCATATTATTCTAAAAGATCTGCGATTACTGCCAAGTGATTTTATAGATGGTATATTTTGAACTATTTATAAAATGACCTTAAACAGATTAATTAAAAAGAAAAGCACAACCAAGCTTCGAATAAGTAAACGATGTACCAGCAAAGAGAAAATGTGCAAACCTCCAAAAATGACTCGAATAAAAAAGTTTAGCTACGAGTTTTCCCAGAATTTTATGTTTTGAGCATTCGAAACGCATTTACTTGAATTGCAATAAATTGAATACTGAAATCCAATCTTGACCCTTTATCATATCTAAATGTTAATCGTTTTCTAAAATCCCATAGCCGTTATTTTGCTAATGAGAATATTTGAAATTTATCAAACCCGAACTTTTTCTAAAAAAATTCTCCTTCTAATGATTTTTACTACAAGAGACCACATTCCGTTACTATACCGTCGGTCATTTAGGATATATGGAATATATTTGAAAATTCAAATATTTTCAGATTATTTTATTACATTGTTTCCGTCCTTTTTAATAAATTATTAAACTTAACCTTACTACAACCTACAGTTGATGATCAAACCAGTTAAATCTTACAAGTTTATGTGCCAAACGCTCCGCTCCTTTCTTGTTGGTATAGATGACGCCTAACTGAGAGAAAAAGTTACCATTTCATTTCTTAAGTCAAGAATCGAAAGATAAGTTGCTATAATATTATAATATATAACTTTAAACATCTTAATGAATATTATTTTTATTATTGATCACTGTTTTTAGCGAAGCTTCTTTTATTTATGTCTCCCTTGCCACGAGCGAAGGAAGCGATTAGTTTTACCAATATTGTCGATGATATCGTAATTATTTTTTCAATTTAACAAACTAGTTAAAATTTAAATCGCTGAATTAAAGAAACTGCCTCTAATTCACGGGATATTATATAATTGAATAGTAACTAATTAAAAGTTGAAATTTCATTTTTTCCCACTTGTTTGATGCTTGTCACGCATCTTATTCCTACCCAGTTCCAGTTATTCTAATAATTTAAAAGGCGACTGCTTTTAGCATACAGTTCCGGATTTTCTGATATTTACTGAGCAGGCTACAAGGTTGATAACGACTCGAAAATTCGGCAACATTCAAAAACATTATTTTTTCGACTGTCATTTAAAGTAACGTTGCCCGAAATGTAGAGATCTTTGTGCATTATTGCTTTTAAAACTTTACCGGGAATTTTCGCAAAATAACAAAATTAAAATCTGGAAACGATCCTATTCGAGATCAAGGAGTCATATTTCTCATTTTATGGGAGCAAACTTGACGACATACGCGTAAAGTTTCGGTCATCAAATATTAAAACAATACAGGGATGTGAATAAAGAATTCGTCGTACACCAGAGAACATGCTTTAAAAGGGATAAAGAACAATTAAACTCGCTTTACGATATTTAAATATAAATCTATTACTTAAATCCATTTTAAACGACCATTTAAACTAACAAAAAAAAGGCCTGATTTTATCAGCGCGGGGAGCTCACATTATTTGTATGATTTTAATAAGACTAAGCATTTGGGCCTTTCATACTACTTCATTGCGACTTTGGAGAGCTCAATTAAAAAAATTTACAGAAAACAAATTACGTTTTTTTGAAAAAGAGAGATTTCAATGATTTGATTTGCAAGAGGAGAGTCTTATTTAAAACGACACGCCCAATTAAGCATTAATATCAAAGATGCACAACTCTAGTCGCTTTGGCGCAGATAAAATTTTGAATTTCCACGAGAGAGATTAAACGTCAACCGGTTTGTACTTTCAGAAGCATGTAAAAGTGCTAATTCAAAAATGCAACCTTTTAAATATATTTAATTTTTCTACGTTTTAATTTTAACTGCAATTTTGATTTCAAGCGTTTGGCAAGAAGGCGAATATAAAAAACAAATGCACCATTATTAAGAGTTTGGGGTTAGTTTTTTAGAGATGGTTTCTATAACATTTTTTCACTTAACATATGTAAATTACCAACATCAGCGCAAATGCCTGTCTAAGCTACCTTTACTGACGATAGTTTTTAGAATACAGTTATGATATCGATGATATGAAATAAGTTTGTTGATAGCGAATCAAAAACTGTACATATCATATTTCCATTTTCGTTCAAACTAGGAATTTTGTGAAATAAAAAAACTATCCGAAAGTACCTGGTATAAATATTAAATACAACAATGCTCAAATAGCGAAGTGAAAATATTAATCGCATTTCACTTCTGTTCTTCAGGGATAATAATTAGAATTTATACTGTTTAAATTCAATTATTATGTTTAAATAAAATCCCTCTACTCCAATCTCATTTAAATGACAATTTAAAATAAGAATATAAGGCTTGATTTTGATAATTATTTAAATTTTTCTAAACTTAAGATAAAACCTATATATATTATATATATACTCCCTATATAAGATGGCAAATTTGTCTTAAAAGTCAACAAACTAATTTCTTTAAATGGGAAGAAGATAATTCGCTTGAAACAGGAAGTAGAAACTACAACTACAAATTTAGAATAATACCAGATTTCCATAATTGAAGGAGCTTTAGCGCAAATAAAAGAACACAACACAGACCTACTGACCACACAGCAGTCGCATGCCAGCTCATAAAACGGCGTCTGGATGCGAGCGATGCGGGTTTATGGGTGCCTTTTGGCGGCTGTCTATATCCCCTTTTCTTTTGTAGGAGAAAGATGAAGTTATATTTTTTTTTTCTTTCGTCACTTACTAAAAATAGATAATAGTTAAATTTAAATTACAAATTAATGTGGAAGCTCTTGCATGTTTTTACAAAAAGATATTCTTGCATATTGTGAAAGTCCAATGTCTATATCTGTGATAAGTCCTAATGATTTAAAGAATGAAGAAATCCAACACAAAAGATATTTCAACATAGTCTCATTCCGAAGAACAAGCAAAGGAAAAAGTCCAAGAAAGTGGAGAAGAAAGTGTGTTTAAGTCTTCAGAGAAAAAAAAATGTCCATTGTTCATGGATCAGTAACAAATTCAGCAGATTGTCCTTTCAAATGTCAACAGGTGTCCTTGATTAATACACTATCAATTCAGTCACTTGTAAAAGGTCCTTCATTGAGAGGAGTTTCAGACCTGCACTCCTGTCCGGTATGACCAGCAAAAGTTTCTTCAGCCCAGCTGAATGTTCTTCACTCTCGCTGAATGGTAACTCCAATTGTATGGATAAAGGAAGAAAAATATTAATAACAATGCATATAAAAGGTATCAAAAATATATTAAAACGACAAATAATGGACTAAAAGACCGCATTAGATTATTTTGACATGCGAATCATCTGTGTTAACCAAAGTTAATAATTTCAACGTCTGAAATTAACACTTAACAAGAAGTGAAAGTCACAACACGATAAGGATTGGCCAAATACCAGCTCGCGATCTATCTATGTGCTATGCGAGTATGGTTTAGATTTTTGTTAATTACTTTCTTAAATATTTACCTCATAAAACAGGAATACGTCTCATGAACGAGAATTCTACAATGATATTTCAGTAGCGGGTGCTGTCGACAAGAAGCAAGCCATAAACAAACTAAACTTTCATATCATTAATAAATATAGAGACAGAAACCGCACAACGGATTTATCTGCCTTTGTGGGAAAATAAGCGTGTTCACCGACTGATACTTATTTAAATGGAGAAAGTTTATAATCAGTTTTAACCAGACTTCAAAAATTTAGAGAGTCGTACTTACATTTGGACTACCAGAAAAATTCAATGTTAATTACTTACACAACTTCTGTTTTAATTATAATTGATATCCTATGGCAAAGTTATTTTCCTGTGAAGTTTAATTCCTTTCACAACTACGATAAATGCTTTCAAATCAATAAGCCTAAATATAATTCATCATATAGCAATGCAATGGATACACAATTTTTAATCGCATTATTACGGTAAACCGACAGCTAGCGAGTTCATAGAATAAAGTAGATTTGTGAAAATTCTATCAGATCAAGTTGTTTGCTCATAGTGAATAAAATTATTTTAAATAGAAACAATCACCGAGTCCTTTCGGTTTCGAGTTACCACATACAGCACATAATTATTCTTCGGTGATAAGTACACAATAAAAAATATATTTAAAATTTTAAAAAAAGAAATAAATATTTACGGAAGTTAAAATGATTTTCCCCAAAAGGACAGAAGCCAATTATAGTACAAAAACCTTAGCGCAAGGCTTTCAAAAAATTAGCTAGAATTTTTATTTAATTCTTTCTCCAATTTTAATAATTTAAGAAACATTTAGCATATTTAATTATACTTTTATATATATTTAAATATGTTTATTTCCTCAACTGTAGAAATAAGATGCATTTCTTTCCTGTTCGCGTGCATTATAGTTGCTACAATTAATAAAAAAAAAAAAAAATATACAAAAGATGAATTGAACTTCGAACACTATCGAGCTACCACTATTCGAACTAGAAGAAGGAACCTTTAAATAGAAATTAATAAATAATATTCTTTCATTCCAAACATGAACTGTATTTTTTATAGAGAATACAATGCGATCTTTTAAAATATACAGCTTAATTTTTAACACAATCTATTTTTAAAAATCCTGAAAAATTGATTACTTTTAAAATTTTATGTTGTATTTTCATCAATATTTGTGAGATAAAACTATAAAGGAGAGAAAATAAAAGATTTCCAAGCAGATTTTATGAATTTATTCATCGGCATTTATTTTATTAAACTGCGATTGAGATTCGAAGAAATATCTCCAACATTCAGATATTATAGATAAAAAAAATGCCCATTAAAATAGAATTCAAAATTTTGTTACACATTTTACAAACTAAATTTATTCAAAACACTTCAAAATAAGAGTGATATTTTCTATTTTACTTAACGTTAGATTGAATATTAATGATATAGATATGTATTAATGATATAGATATGAAATGTGTATCTTCAATAGAATAAAAACTTTTCTTCTAAATATTTATGCCATAATACTTAATTTAAGCACTAGCCATAGCTCAGAAGGTAATAAAACCTATGCAAGAAATGCATTCCCCAGTTCGTTCCAACTTTTAATCCAATTTTATTGAAGATTGTGGAAACATTTGACCTGTAATAACACTTGAATACAGCATCGCATTCCTTACCACACTGTAACAATAAAAGTGCGAATTTATTATAATTCTTAAATGAAATTTGACAAATTAACCCTTTGCATTTGGAAAAGTATCTACATGCATAAATATATATCTAATGTTTACCTTTGCGAAAAATAAACACAATTGTTTTGATAGAATATCCACGAAAAATTAATTCTACATCATTTTACTACTCTTGAATATTCAAGCAATCAAAAGTGAAAAATATCTATAGCAGGTAAAAGTTTCCGTACGGAAGACAAACATAAAAATAAATTAGCATTATTTCTAAACCTTGTTTTTTATCTTTGTAAATTACTTATATATGGTAAATATTAAGAGGGAGTTTCATAATAAATTTATATTTTTACAAAACGCAGCAAGTTTTTCTGTGTGCAAGTTTTAAGATAACTGATGAAGTAACATGGAAAAAAAGTTTCCGCACGCAATATAATAATTCTTCCTGACGTATTCTAGAACTGGCTAGCAGTAAATATTCGAAATTTGATGGTTTCTCAGAGTGAAGAATACGACATAGCAACAGTTGTTTAATTCCAATTTGTAGAAGATCGTCTTAAAATGGAAGTTCAGAAATCTATTCGAGAGTTAGTGATTCGGTTATTAAAAGATGGATTATTTATGAAAAAATTAGTGAAATCATTAACAAACCAAAATCTACATTGCAGTATATTATTAAAAAATACCGTGAGCTGTAAACATTTAAAGATAGAGATCGATCTGGAAAGACCTGTGTAGTTAAATTGCTTGCATAATAGAAATATGTGCAAGGGGCAATATAATCCCACCGATTAATGCAACTGATTTAATTATTGATTACAATATCAAAGTCGCACCTCAAATGGTGAGAAATGTCATTAAAAAAGGATTGTAATGGGCATGCGGCCAGTAAGAAGCCTGTTATAAGTCCCTGCAACAGAAAAGTGTCTCGAATTTACAAAGAAGCATATAAGTAAGCCTCTTATTTTTGGGAACCTGTAATTTTAAAAATGAATCAAAATTCCATATCCGTAGGTCAGATGGTCGAGTTATGGTCCGGAGGAATCAAAGCAATATATGTTAATTAGGAATTTATGTGGAACTGTTAAGCATGGTGATGGCGGGAACATGGTATGGGGGTGTATGAGTGCTGCTGGTGTCAGACATTTGTTTTCTAGTGATAAATATGGATAGATACATATATCTTGACATTTTAAAACAAAATGTTTTCACCGTTGCAGAAAATTGTCCTTTGGAACTAACTTTACTTTACAGCAGGACAACAATCCTGAGCACACCTCTAAGATATGTCAACAGTAATGTCTCGCATAATATTAAACAACAGCTTCATAGCTCTCCCTAGTCTCAAGATTTAAGGCCTATAGAACATTTATGGGAAAAAATCAGTCATGAACTAAAAGAATATGACACAAAGAACAAGGTTGAACTCAAAGCCATTCAAGACATTTGGAACAGTATTTCTCCAGACACAACAACAACAACAACAACAAAAAACTTGTGGAGGTGAAGTCACAACGTTTGAGAGAATGATAAAGCTCAAAGGAAGGCCTACCGATTATTAAATGCAAGTTGGTCAGCACGAAAAAGACCTTAAATGTACTATGCAAATACCGTACGGAAACTTTTTTTGTTCCTTATTAGTGGCATTTTCTGATTCTTTCAATTTACGTATTTAATTTTCTCCGTAGTTTTTCCTTTATAAAATTCATAAATGATAAATAAAATTGTGTTAAACCAATTTTCAAATTTTCATTTTCATAACAAAATACTTAGTGTCAAAAATTAAACTTTCATTAATAGTCATAACTGCGTACGGAAACATTTTTAACCTCTGTATATATGAAACGTCAAAATGATGCAACGGTTTGATTTGTGCCAGAGAAGAGCCATCAGAGTGCAAAGGTTCAAAAGGCCTTAATCTAAAAAAAATTAAATAAAAATTATTTCACGATTAATCTTTTGCCTCACAAGTATAACTATATTTGTTAATCACTCTGATACATAGGAAAATTTAAGTCTAGTTTACATACATTTCAAATAGAAAAAAGGCGAACGTAGTTTGTCATCCCATGTTAAACATTCCAGTTTTAAGCAACAGGTGGAATACACATAAAAACGAATTTTGCCCAAAAATATCTTTTTAAAAATATTTTCTCGTATTCATAATTACAAAAATACAGAACACTAGACACTTAAAAATATGCTTTCACGAAAAGTGATTTTGCAAATAGTGAAAAGTGATTTTACAAAAAATATTGCTTAGTCCTAGCATCAAACATATTCTCAAAAAGAAATAAAAAAGATACTGAATTCAAATAATTTTAGATTTCAGTTTCATATAGCCCTACAATAATTACAAGACTGAAAATAGTGTTTCACTGCTGGATTTTGAATCAGAAATAGTCATATTACTTTTAACCCTCTGACTGCGTAATTTTTTAAAATTACTATTTATTACTATTGCAAATAAGTTTAAATAATTTAAGTTTTAAATAAAGGGCATTGATACTTTATCTTTAAGATTACAGACCGTGTAACATAAACACTCTAAACTTCCAAAAGCACGGGACGCAATTGAAAATGGACTGACTGTCAATCCTCTGGAATCACGGGATAAGCAACTGGAGGGTTAAAATCAGATTTTGAAACATGGCATTTAATTATTGGTAGTTATAGGCAAGGTAAAAAGGTTTTTAAAAAAAATGATGAAAGGAAACAACTTTTAAAGTTAGCAATTAAGATTACAAAAATAGATATTTTTTCTTTCGATAAAAGGCCGTTTTTGGGAGAACTATGGTGTAAAATTAAAACATTTACACAAAGATACAAAACTGCAGTAGCCAAAAACAAAGAAGAATGGGACTGTTCCTTTCTTATCCACGTGCTCTGTAATCTAATAATATATTAATCTCCCCTTTATAAAATTACTGACCTTCGGTAACACCGCGATTCGCACGAGCATCTAGATTCTTATTTTCAGCAACTAGATTTTCTGCTTCATAGTACAGTAAAGAAAAACATCGGACATCTTTTTTTCTAACCGATTAAAATCCAGATTCTACCAAAGACAATTTTAGTCACAAGATCACATACCAAATTTCATTTAATTATAAACCTCTGCTATTGGGAGTCGTCCCATTTACCTGCATGTGAATGTACTGATTGATTGACGGTCAAAGCTTTGACAGATTTTGTTCAAATTTTGATACTAATTTATGCTTCAGATACAAATTCTGCATATTAAAATTTATCTATCGCTTTGTGTTTAGTTATTTTGTTCACCTGCATTAGGACAGTATAGATACATTAACGTCCAGTTTTAAAGCAATACCAGGACTATTTTGGAACGGACCTCGTCATTTTGAACCTCGGTCAGAAGACGACACCTGAGATGAAGACAGAAATTACGACGGCACCTACCCTCTCCAAACTTCTCCACCACTCCCGTGGGAGAACGTTTGGTTCTGACGGATTTAACGTGCGCCAGACCCACTTACACGATGGTTCTTCGGTGGAATCGGCCTGAAACCTTCCGGTTCCGAAGCCGTGACATTACCACCTTTGCATTCAGAGAGACAACCAGCCAGAATTTCTGCGTCGATTTGGAGCAAAGTTCGGTAGAATTTTTTAAAAATTCGTATTAAGATCACACATAAAATTTAAACCATTAAAAACGCTTTTGTGTTATCGTGTTCAGTGACCGGCAAGCAGAGAGACGCCAGGTAGACGTCATTCCAACGTTGGAGGGAGGGGTGAGGGGAAGGAAATCTCATGTTCGATTTTCTTTGCATATATCATATACGAGAACGTAAAAATGGAACAGCTGTATACTGGAGTATTTACTATCGCTTCTTTACAAAAACTAGGATTATTTTTAAATTAATAAGTTGTTTAATTAAGTGGATTAACATAAAAAGTATTTCGAAATTTTCTATTATGCTCAACAATTTATTTCGTACAATCGAGCAACATGAAATAAGACAATAAGAATAAGAAAAAAATATGATATTATAATTCTTCACGTTTTGCTACTATTGCTCGCTTCTAATTGGGCAAACAAGCAAGCTTATTTTGTATTAATTTCATGATTGAAAATTAGTTAGAAATCTACAAATTTGGTTTAAAGATCTCACACCGCATTTAAGTACATTATAAATGGAATAAGAATTTTAATCGACTTGTATCTTTTCTATGCTTACGTTTTGACAATTTTTGCTAAGATCCATATTTTGATTTACAAATATACTTTCAACTACGTAGCTTTCAACTTATAAAAGCAACTTTAAAACCTTTTGATTCTTATTATTTAATTCAAATTTCTTAATTTTAGAAGTCATTGCATTATTGAACGCAAAAGTAAATACTCTATTGAATTGTTAAAAATTCGAACATTAAAATTTATTACTTCATATTTCGACCAACCCGATTCCGAAAGAGGAATTTATAGAATTAAATATGTCAGTCTGATTCAAAAATGTAAACTAGCATATGGCTTTCACAGACATTACAGATCACTTAAATTTCGATCAAATCGGTCAAAATTAAATGCAATTGTGAAAGTGCAATTATCCTGTAAGTGCAATTATCCTGCAAGTATCCTGTAAGGATTTACAGGACAAAATTCTTAGCACCGAATTTAGGAAATATAAGACATTGTATTAGAGAGAGAGAAAGAAAAATTTAAGTAAAAGTAGTCATTTTACTTGAAAAATTTTTGGATTTTCAATATACAGTCAAAAGGTAAATGGTAATTTGTAATACTTTAATGACTTGTATGACATATGATTACACTGGTAAATTCATTACACGCTTTACTTTAAATTACTTACACGCTTACTGAAGAATTTAGTTTTTCGATTGGCGAACCCCACGTGTCAGGTATGTTTACTACAGCCGCAATCTTTAGATGTTTTATTACCAGTTTTTTTTTATAGTTTCTTATAATTACATATTTAGCTTTAGACGAAATTCCTATCAAAGAAAAATCAGTCCCAGAAATAAAAGAAAAGTCCTAGATGGCCATAGCATCACCCGTCAAAATATTTATCAAAATTTTCACGTCACCGAAAATATCTATACAAATAATTTATCAGAATAAAACAGGAGAATGCGTAAGATGGAATTAAGATATCTGAACTACAGGAAATAAAAGACGAAATCGTACTGTCTGACGCCCCAAGAAGAAACATCTAAAAATTATTAAAAGCTTTCGTTCAAACCATTGTAAGGATGAAAAAAGAATGAAGAGATTACAATTCTTTAAAATACCTGGAATTTATGGGCTTAGATATTACAGAACAGAAATGCTATTATTTAATTTTTATTTCTTTGAGAAATTAAAGAAACATGTATGATTATTTCAATATCTACAATATCACAACTTCTGTAACAAAGGTACAAATCGAAACCTACAGAACTTCAATTATAACTGCAATGTGTTTTAAAAGTGCCAGTTTTTACCATAATAATTGGCATTGCAAATGCAATTCCCGCTGCATCAAATTCAATAGCAGGCATTCCACCATTCATTGACAAATTAAAGAAAAACAACAGAAAAGCATTTGTAAAAAGAAAAGCCAGTTAGTTTCGTGGTGGGTATAAACGCACTTATCATTCCACTAGAAAATACACATCCTCCTTGATAAACAAGAAAATTTGAGAATTTTGCTATTTTCCATATCAAAATATCACAAAACAAAAGACCAAGGTTGGAAATCAAACAGAAAGCTGAAAACTCGTAACCAGACGAAAGGAGTTTACTGGATATCAAATATAATAAAAAATATTTGGAAGTATTTAAAAAATGCAATCATAATGAAAAAACAAATAAAGAAAAACTGCTCGATACTCTGATTACGTAATTTTTTAAAATCAATATTTAGATGCGTTCTTCGCAAATAAGTTAAAAAAATTTTCAAACAAAGTGACTTGATACTATATATTACACGATAATAATATGACATAATAAAAATCGAATCGTAAAAAGACACACTAAACTGCGAAAAACGCGGGATGCAACAACAACAATGGACTGATTGCTAACCCGCGGAAATATCGGGATAAGCAGTTGGAGGGTTAATTCACTAATGGAATAGTTCTTATAACTTTATACCTATCGTTAACTACTAGACCTGCTACGACTGGCCTCTCAGAAGCAATAGGAAATCCCCGAAAACTTACAATTTCAGAAAAATTATTTTCGTCTCCCTCTTCTATTCCTGAAGATGAAGCTCTCTTACCCCTCCTGCTTCATCAGAGCCTGTAATTCAGTTAACGATCCAGTTCATTTCTCCCACCACAAGTATAGCAAAAGCCCATGCCATCTGGAAGTGCAAAGCTTCCCACAATCAGCCCTCACAAGAGATACTTTTTCCGCAAGTAGATGCTCTTTAAAAGTCATCTAAGTGTAAAAAGATGAGCTGAAATTAATGTAAATTATCTACCCGCAGTTACCATTGCACTCTTACAAAACGTAGGTTCAGAACTGCTTCTTAATGAGTCTTCGTAATTGCTCTCCTGCAAATCAATGTTTTCAGAAATCTGTATATATTTTGATATTTATGCACAATGTAATCTTGAAATCAAGCAATTTACTTCTGATTTTTCCTACACATTACAGGGCATTGAATTATTCCTCAATATATATTAATATAACTATGAAAATATTTGCTAAATCAGATCATTGTTACGTAAGCATATTGCTCCGCCTCTTACTTGTAACGCCCTCAAGCGGTATGTGTGAAAAACAATCAGATTTCTAAATTGATAGATGTAGCAGCAACGCCGAAAGGCAAAGCTCAAAGGAACTCCCGAAAGAGGAGAAACAAAATCTTTAAAATTCTAAAAAGGTCCGTCATTGTTGAACCTCTCCATTCTGGCCCTAGCGACCCGGAGACGGATTAGCGAAAATATGGATAAAAATAAAGCTGAAACAGCCAAAGAGTTAAATAGCATACGTGGAAGAATAAAAGCCAAATTAACAAGTATTAAGAGGTTTGTTAAAAGTAGTTCAACGGTTGAAGAAGAAAAATTTATATTCAGCTGCCAGAAATAAATGAATTAGAAATTTATTCAAGGATTATTTAGAAATCAACGAAGAAGAAACACTAATCCAGAAGTGCGATCAAGAATTGTTGGATATCAAAGAAGAAAGAAACGAAATAGTGGTAAATTTGAAATGCTTATTCTCTCATTATAAAGTTAAGGAAAATGTAATGCATAATAAAAATGATCAAAATTCAAATTTGAAAGCTTATATCGATCATATTGAATTAAAATCGAAACTTCCGGAAATTCCCTTACCACTATTTTACGGAAAAAAAAATGGAAGAATTGAATAATTTCAAAAATCAATTCATGTGTCTAATAAACGATAATACCGAATTAACGAATGATTAAAAGTTATTTTATTTAAAAGATGCCCTCCGAGGTGAAGCTAAATTTATAGAAACAAGTGACGATGCATTTGAGTCACTATTTGCTGGTCTCAAAGAACGCTTTGAAAATAAGCGAGCAATTGTAGCATATTTTGAATGTGAATATCAACAACTAGAAAAATTAAATTTTGAGTCTGCAAAAGGCTTACAAAATATCAGATACAATAAACAAAAGTCAGAGCTTTAAAAAGTTTGAATATAGAATGCAATAACTTAAATGCTCTATTAGTAAATATAACATTAGAAAGACTTGACAAGAAATGTCCATACAATCAAAACAAATACCTTCATTGAAGGAGCTCTTGCAATTTTTAGAATCAAGAGCGAAAGTACTCGATCAATTAGGGTAAACCCCTACAAATAACAAATTCCACATAGAATTTCAAGGCGCAATATAAATAAGCCAAAAAACTTTCTCCTTAATTTGAATTAACTAAGTAATGTAAAACCATGTATTTTATGTAAAATTGAACATCTTTTGCAAAGATGACCTGAATTTTTAAAATTGAGTGCTTCTAAAAGAATTGAACTTTTAGAAAAATATAACATTTGTAAGAACTGTTTGAAATTGCATAAGCCACCCTGCAAATCCACATTCATCTGCCGAAGCTGTCGAAAATCGGGCCATAATTCTTTGATCCATTTCGATACCAAACCCAGAAGTACGCTCCTTCCAGGCGGCGAGGAGCAACTTAATGTAAGCAATGAAAGATCTGGCTCGTCAAGGTCGCCACAAAAAACAAACAAATTTACCCCAATCATCCCTCATAACAGGTGGTTTTAATTAGAAATATCACTGAGCATTTCATGCATTAACCCACTGTTATGTCATGGTATGTAAGAGCGCCACCTATAACAAATATGATCTTGGACATTGAAATGCTGTAATCCGTTGGAAGCAGTTGCACAAAATAAAGCCTTAATAACTATAACATCATCCGTATTTTCTTCTACTATACATCCGATAACACGCCCGCATTTTTAAAAAACTGTAGTGCCGTTAAAGATGTTATCAACCCCCCTCCCCTCCCCCAATAAGAATTATAAACCTTGGGCAAGACCGTCAAGATTACGAGAACTCAAGACTTCTATTTTTAGAATCCCATAAGCGTTTTGCACTTAACAGCGCACAGAAAAAAAAAATCGGTTATGCCATTTTTCCATCTGATCAAAAAAGAAATTAACAATTTTAAGTAGCAAAATGACATAATCAAATTCATTTATCTCAGTTTTGCATTTGGATTGTCGCGGTTACATGTATGCGATTATACAGACTGACAGATGGCCATCTGCTTGAAGAATTTGCTTCAGAATCCGATATTAATCTGCACTACAAGGTGAGTCATCTATCAAATTATAACTCATTTCGTTTAGTTACCACGTTCATTTCTAATTGGACAAAAAAGCAAGGTTTCCCTTTATGAATTTCATTATTCAAAATGATAGAAACCTACAAATTAGGTTTAAATATACCGAATTTTAAGTACATTATACAATTTTTGGTAAGATTCATATTTTTAATTAACAAATATTACTTTGAACTACGTAGTTTGCTGATAAAAGCAAGTCTGAAAGCTTTTAATATTCATTATTTGATTAAATTTTCTTAATTTTGAAGTCAATCCCTTATATTAAATGCAAAAGTAAATATACTATTGCATTGCTAGAAATTCAAACCTCAAAATTGATTGCTTTATATTTCAAAACAATCCAATTTCGAAATAGGCATTTATAGAATTAAATATGTCAATCTGTTTCAAAGATGAGAACTGGCATTCACAGAAACTGGTGTTTCACAGGAATTGCAGACCAACCAAAATTTCGATCCAATCGATCTAAATTAAATGCATTTTGAAGGTTTACTTATCTTCATTATAGGACAAAGGGCCATGCTAAGGAAATCGAAGCGCCATACTAAGGAAACATAAGAGACTGTATATGAAATAGATAAATGAAATTTACTAAAACAAGTCATTTTACTAGGAAATATATTTCCAATATAAAGTCAAGAGGTAAATGATAATTTGGAAAACTTGAATGTCTTGTGTGATTTCTTGTGATTGCACAGGTAATTTCATTTTCACGATTTATTGAATTTATTTTTCGATGGGCGTGCCCTAAGTGTCATGTTTACTAAAGCCGCAATCTTCAGGGGATTTTTTTTATTACTAGTTTTATTTTTTTTTTATTTATTTTTTTACAGTTTATATATTTAGCTTTAGATGAAATTCCTATCAAAGAAAACTCAGTCTCAGAAATAAACTTAATGTCTCAGACGACCATAACATCACGAACCAAAATATTTTTCGGAATCTTCAGGTCACCGAATATATTTATACAAATGATTCATCAGAATAAAACATGAAAACGCATAAGATAGTATTAAGATGACTGAAAAACAGGAAATAAAGAAAAGACGAATTCATACTGTCTGGTACCCCAGAAGAAACATCGCTGACAATTACTAAATTCTTTCTTTCAAACTATTGTAAAGATGAAATGAGAATGAAGGGATTACAATTATTTAAAATACTAAGAACTTTTTCGACTTAGAAATTATTGACAAGAATGCTATTATACAATCCTTGGAAAATTAAAAGAAAATGTACGATTATCCCAATATCAAAACCTCAGTATCAAAAGCACTAATCGAAACCTACAGAATTCCAACTATAGTTAGAACGTGTTTTAACCGTGTCAGGTTTTACCATACCAATTAGTATTGCAAATGCAATTCGCGTTGTATAAAATTCAAGGCAGACATTCTATCACCGACAAATTAAGGAAAAACACCTGAACATTAGCAAAGAGAAAGGCCATCTGGTTTTGTGAGAAACGCTCATAACAATCCACTAAATAGCATACAACCTTCCTGATAAGAAAATAGAAGAGAATTTTATTCATTTTCCATATCAAAAAGTAACAGACCACATTTAGAATTTAAACTGGGTAAGCTAAACAACTCATATTCAGACGAAAATAGCTTAGTTGATGTCAAAAGATATTTAAAAAAAACTAATTGGAGGCATTTAAAGAAATCCATACCCCACCCCCCAAATGGATTCTCAGGTCTCAAAAGCAATCACAATTTAACAAATAATGAGAATAAAAAAATCGGATTAATGCATTAATGAAAGAGTTCTCATAACTTCACACCTATCGTTAATTACTAGACCCGTTGTGATTAGCAGTTCAGAAACAATGAAAAATTCCTGGAAACTTCCAAAATTTCAGAAAAATTACTTTCAATTCAATCGTACATTCCTGAAGATTAAGCTCTCACAGTGACTGAGTATTCACCTTTCCACTTACCCCTCCAGTTTCATCAGAGCCTGCAGTTCAGTTGAAGATTCACAGGTATAGTAAAAGTCCATGCTAACCACGAATTACATAGTTTTTAACAGTCGGCTCCTTGACAGAAGATACCCTATCTCGAAGCTGGTGCTCCTTAAACTCTGAATGAAAAAAGAAGCCAAGATGACCTGAAAGTAATGCAATCTATCCCCCTACTCTTAAAAAACGCAGGTTCCGAGTTGTTTCTTAAACGAGTATTTGTAATTGCACTGCACAAATAGCGTTTTCAGAAATTTGCTTATATTATATGTAAATATTAAAATATCTTTTCATCAGGCATCGTTTAATTTATTGGAATTTTTCATTCATAAACATATTAAATTGAAAATATTTGCTAAAAAGACCACAAGCGCCACAATATCTTGCGACAGCACCGGCTAAATTACCTAGGACTGGAAGTTATCCGCTTAAGTATTGTTGCATTTTATTCCAAAAAATTATCTTTGGTTTCACGAAAAACGGCAAAAGATATAGAAACTATTAAGAATAAAAGGCATCGTGCCAGATTGGCATTAATTCACAACATATATCATTGGATTAGTCTGAATCTGTGGGAAAAATGTGAGCAGAATTCACAGATTAGAAAATGAGTAGTCTGGTTTTGATTCAACATTTGCATATAGACACGAGTCGAGTTCAGAAAAGAAAATTTGTCTGATTGTAGGATTAGATTCTTAAAATCTATAGAAATTTGTTGCTTATTTTAATATGCAAGCATTAATGAGTACTATGAATGGCGATAATACCGCCAATTGCAGTTTTGAGTAGTTTAGAATAAATATTAAATCATTCAATAGCAAATAAAATCACTAGTTAGACTTCAAAACTATATGCTTCAATGATTCAAGAAAATGAAACTGTTTTTAATATTCAAAAATTCAATTATATTTCTTGCCTTTTAACTAATGAAACAATTATATTAAAACATATTCTGAATTTCTGATAAAAAAACAAAAACAATTCCTTTAAGATAAGAAAGCTATCACAGTCCTTAGTTAAAACTACCATTGGTAAACCGGATATTATTCAATTTATTGCATCCAATTTCCGTATCATTGACGATGAGAGGTGAAATAATGCAGGTTTTAAATCCCTTAACAAAAAGCCACCAACAGATAACCTCAGTTAATTTATATTTTATTATAAAATTTCAACTCTGAAATCCATCGCTCAAAGCCTTTGCCAATTGCCGATAAAAAGTTTACTTCATTTGAAGAAAAAAAAAATCTGGAAATCCTCAATAAAAAAGGCTTTTATCTTTAAGCTTGTGGCAGTAACCGTATTGCAAATGCAAAATTTCTAAATCTACTAAATTCATTCTTACACATTTGTCCAGTGGAGAGCAGCTGTAAAATCCATAAAGTTCCATCTCATGCGCGATAATCGTGAAATATATTTGATTTTTGAGAAATTCATCATCTTCACCATAGAAACAGAATCTTGTACCAAGCCTATATTTTTCATTGCTTTGAGTGACAACTCCAATAACTTTGTCTCACCTCTGCTAACGTCCTTATCGGATAGGTTCTTATCAGTCCTCTCAATGATTATATTCATTTCAATGTTTCGAGTTCTTGCTGGCAAGACTTACTGAAAAAGGTTTCATGATTTCAGGGAATCCAGGAATGCCTTGCCTATATATCATTCGTGCAATCGCGGAAAAAGTGTACAATGTAGACGTAAAAAATTCAACTGAATAACGCTGCGGTTATCAAAGATATTGCTTAGAATTAAAAAACGAGCAGGCAAAGTTATTGAGTCTAATCCTAAAGATTATGGATTAATTTACGTAATAACAATTTGGATGGCTAAGACTGATTGTGAAACTAATCCATCTCCCCTTCAATAATCCAATTCTTGAGAAGATAAATTTTATACAGAGATGTTCCGCATTTCTAAGTTTATTCATTTAGAAAGTGATGTCACTAGCTTACTCACAATTCTTTTTGGTTTATTTAGATTTCCTCCCATATGACTATCGCAAGTTATCTCTCATCTCACTTCTGCCAGACAAGTTATATTTTGCTCATAAACGAGTCTTTGTATCCGTACTCCCACGAGAAGTAATTTTCAGACATTTATACATATTATATGCAAATACTAAAATATAATCTTTAAATAGTTCATCGTTTTATTTTTTGGATTTTCCCACAACTAACGGCTTCTAAAAGATTCCAGACATGGTGAAGTTGTGATCCGATTTAACAAATATTTTCAATTACTATAACAACGCGAAAAAAACAATATGTGCTTATAAGAATGATGTAAAAATTCTGCTTATTATTACGTAAATAATAAGAAGAATTTACTGATTTACCATATATTAAAGTATAAAATTCAAAGCTTCAATATCCATATCAAGTTTAGTTGCAAAAATTGGAACTGAAAATATTATGGCAATATTTTATTTAATAGGGCAGTTTACGGAAATTTAAAAGATTATATTTTTGAAACTTATTTACCTGTACATATATTGACTAAAACTATGTTTTAAAAAAATTGTTTACTTCAGGACAAGTATTTTTACAATTGAAGCGTGCACCCATTTCTAAATTAACCATTGAGGACATCCAGTAAATTCTTCTAGAAAAGATTTCTAATCCATAACTGAAAACTTTGAAAATAATACGAAAGAGGAAAGAGTAAATATACGAAGAATTATTTTTTCCCTGACGAATCATGCTTTTCTGTTTTATATAAAGAAGCACAAATTGTGCAAGGTTTTCGAATTGATAAAATTCAATTTGAACTAATTTTATAGATTATATTTATTTTATGTAAAATAAAAATCAACTACCAGTATGCTGGGGTCACTTATGCCTTTAAAAAATTAATGAAAACTGATTTCTCCCGTATCTTCTGCTCATATTTTTAAAAACTTAATCTTAAGAGAAATCTGAAGTTTCCATTATAGATATTCTTTCACTTTAATATTAAATCCAGAAAAATAATCTAGCACAATTTTATATATAGTATATATATATAATCTAGTATAATTATATATAATTACGCTTTTCTGTATTATATAATTTCAACAAACTTTGATCAAAATGGCAATATAACCACATATGGAGGTAGAGATGACAAAACGGGAGATTTTAGCTTCTTAGATTAGCACTGATACAAAAAAAAAGTACCAAAGTTACCAAAAAGTCTCAATTTTTTTTTTAAAACTTAACAAATACGGCCTTAAAAATGAATATTTCAAAAAATTATCTAAATACTGTTTTTTTTTTATTAGACAGACTTCTAATACAAAAGGATATAAACATTCAATAAATCAGAAATATTTCTGTTGAGGCAACAAGAATCGAAACCGAACAGCCATTGAGAAAAAGCAAAAACACCGAGACAACGAAGACGAACTTTTGATGGAAATGGAGAGATGGGTACTTTTGATGGAAATGGAGAGATGGGTACTTTTGATGGAAATGGAGAGATCAATTGGTCTCGCTCCACGCTAGGTCTGATCTGATTACAGCTTTAATACCTCAATTCTAAGGGATAAAGAATTGCTTTTTTTTTATTTTGATAAATAAATTAATTGTGGCAATCCATTCTATTTTACCTCCACCTTCTTTTGTCTTATTTGTTGATTCATTTTCTGTCTTATATTTTCACTGCTTTCTTCCCATTTTCTTAGCTTATCTTAAGTCTCAAGCATGTAAAAAAAAAAGCACAGAACTCGAACCCCTAGACTTGAAAGTAAGCAAATGAAATAAAAGAAAACACAACCGGTAAAAATTATTTAAGGGGATGCTGCAGCTCTGCTGCTCTAAGAGACGTCCTTGATCCCGGATCAACAAGTTAATGCATCGTATTCATTAATACATACCGACATAATTTACAAACTGCATGCTTTTGCTTATATAGACGGTTTGGACAGTTTACCAAATCAATATCAATGATATATTAGGATTCCGCATAATAAAAATCTTATTGAACTAGTTAAATACGTTTGATGTGTATAACCGTCAATACAAATCATTTTGGCACGGTCGAAATGTAATTTTTTTCTAATAAAATCATATTTTTGCATTACGTTCGACATGTATATGCGTCATTGCTTGGCTTGGTTTGACTTGAGGGACTTTAAATTCCGCAGTTAACTAGTTAAGCTAGTATTTTAACTTTAAGAAAACTCTTGCATTCACTAAAAGATCTAAAGGAAACCTATTCAGAAATTCATTTACACTTGAGACGAAACAATCATTTAAAAAAAAAAGTCGAACAAAAATCTGCAGCTTTCTTTTGAATTACGATACAAGCACCACAACCGTTAACTACACTTTGGTTACCAACTATTAGATGGAATTTCACCCAAATTAAAATTGTATATTCACTTCGCTAGCACATTCACACTCGAGATGAAACAAAAATCATTTTTAAAAAGGCTGCAGCCTTATTTTTGCAAGTTATTGGCAGAACGAACCGAAATGCACATGGGACAGATAAAAATCCACAAATCTTCAGTTACGTTTAACCAAAGGAACTGCAAACAGTTGAAACATTAAAAAGACTTTTTAAAAATTCTGTTCTGTTAAATTGTCAACCTCTAAAATTCTATAATAGATTTAAAATTTCACATATTTTCTGACTTTACAATAAATTTGTTCACAAACTACTGAAGTGTAGATTGCATCTACTCAGTTTCCAACAATTCTAAATGTTAAAACCTTAATCTCCTCAGTAATGTATTCTATTTTCAAATTCTTTTTATTTATTTCAGATTACAATTTTTGCTCCTAAATAAATTATATGTACAAATTGTCCAATATGTCAATTCCTTCGTGATTTGGCTGTATTCTGCCAACAGTTTTTCAGACCAACAGAAACCAAACATTTTTCTATACATGTTTCTTTTTCAATGTTTTTAACCTGAAAATTCCTTGATTAAACGGAAAAAAACCAACTATAGCCTCTCAATGGAATAGTATCATCAGAATCTTAATTATCAATCCCAAATATTTCAGATACGACTTTTGAAAAAAATTTTTATCAAAGAATTTAGATTCCTGGATAATTCAAATTCATTAAATCTATTAAAATGCGAGCCATATTATACGAAAAACGGTGTTAAATTCTATTAAAATAGATTTTCTATTATATTTTCTTGCATTGGTTTATTACACTTTGCAATAAATTTATATTATTTAGAGTTTGAATAGGATACTTCCATCGAATTTCGAGAACTTATAACAAAAATCGTTCAAAAAATTAAATGGAGTAACAAGTATTATCTCCAGCTTCAAAGTCTTTTGAAAATTCTTTGGAAGCTGTGGTAATACAGCTGGATTCACTCCTCAACCCCCACTTATCCCCTTATTAATCGAAAGTACAAAGAAGAGACAAGAAATTGACACTGATACTGCATCAGTATCCATTCTTTTACATTTGCGGAACAGTCCGGGTAATACCAAGTCTCAAACTGGTTTTCTCTTCTTTCTTATAAAAACACATTTCGACTACATTTTTAAGGACTTTTACAGAACCCAACAAAAAAAATCAAGTACTTTTCTGGAACCCAAAATAGATCATAATGAAATAAAAGGAATTAAAGGATCTTGAGAAATACAGATTTAAATTAAGGTTTGAAATGCGCTGAAAATTCTTGAACACTTATAAATTAAGCACATACGAATGTAAAATAGGCATCATAATTAACAGTAAAATTTATTACGTTACTATGAACTGTATCTGCGGATACACCGGCGTCTATTAAAGCAAAACACATTGTAGGTCGTATATTTACTCTGTCTATGTATTTACATTTAATACGTCGTTTCAAAGATTGTATTTACATTTAATACGTCGTTTCAAAAATACACGATAAAAAATCCAACTAAAACAGCTGTATAACAAAAGCAAATGAAAAAAAAATTACCGACGAATTACCGACAACACTAGAAAACCGCGCGATTGATAAACGTAATAAAACTTAATACTTCAAATGAAAATAAAGGCAATATAAAATGTGCAACATTTAAAAAAAATCTGATTAGAGAAATGGTCTTTTAGAAAGGAAATTTATGTCACTATAAAGCTTAAATTTTAAGATTTTAGAAAATTTTCTACAAAGACTTCTTCAACATTTATGGTGGGAAAATTAAAATTTTTTTACCCTTATATCACCTCCTCCCCTTTAGAGGGTCGTAGAAACCTTTTGACAGAATAAAAAGTCCTCTCAGCTGCTAAGGAATACGTATACTAAATTTCGTTTTAATCCTTATAGTGGTGTTGCGATTCAAACATACATCTTGTTACAGCCAGGCTGTTACCATAGAGCTAAGCCGTATAAGCATTATTTGTCGTGACTGATTGTTATGCCACTCACTATCCAGCTTCACAAGCAGCCAATTCTCGAAACCTGAACACAGTCTTAAGTCCGGTCCGACCCATTCTTTCCCCTTCTCCTCTCTAGGGGCACACCATGTCGGAAAAATCATGTACCAACAGTCACTCTCCGGTTCACTCACATATTCACAATAGTACAAATATTAGAATTGTTTATCTAATTGCAAATCATTACATTAAACAATTAAAAGTTTCAGCACACTTTGACGCTTCACTTTTCCTGCCGATGCGTTCATTACTAATATAAAAGAATGCATGCCATTCTTGTAAAAATGAAAAGTCAAGCCTTGTTAAATATGAGGGATAATTTTTTGTCTACATAGAATTTGATATTCCAATTCATTTCACATATCGGGAATCGAATGGATGTTGAGGCATTGCATTAACCTGCTCAGAGTTCAAATCTCATTCAGAATTTCAATCCGCAGACACAATTGAAATATTTCAAAAAATAATTTGAATAATACACCGTTAAATTTTTAACTTCGTTTACTGATGCTTCATTTATTGCAATAAAAATTATATATTTAAAAATATGCATTATCTTTCAATATTCATAATCTCATACAATTCAGTACAATTTATTTGGAGATTAAAGCTTAAAATATATCAATTTTTAACAAATACGCCTTTATTATGCTTGCTTCGGGCAGAATTTAAAAAAAAAATTAGTTCGCTACAATGCCAGTCATTTTCAGAATATTGAATTCAGAATCTTTCAATTGAACGTTTTATAGAAATTGCCTTATTCACCCCGATTTTGAAACTATAAGAAAAAGTACTCTGTTATGCTTCGCATATGTGCAATTAAACTATTCATTTAATACAAACACATTTTTAAATATTCGAATCATTTACTTTTAATTTAATATAATAGTACATTAAATTAAAAAGAATCCTTAAATTTTGCACGCTTAAACATGCTATACAAAAGAAACCGAAAATTTTGGAATTTCGAAAGTTCATATTGAATACTTCAATTTTTTTTATCTAACGCGTATCATTACAGTCGCAACATTTGGCAGAGATAGACTGAAACACAGAGACAAAGGAAGATCAAAAGAAAGATCATTTGACAGTGGTGGCATTAGCACATGTCACAAATTGGATTATTCAGTTTATTATTGTTTTGAGAATAAACTAGAAAGAAGGCTTTCCCCAAGCGTTTTCGAATACAGTCTATTAAAAAAAGTGACAGAGAACAACCGAGAGTTCCAGGTCTCAATTTTTTCATATTAGAAGTAATACCATAGAAATGTTTTATTTTTTAGTTCGTAATATAGTGAAAAACCGTGTATGCATTTTGAACTTTTTTCTCTCCACAAGTTTGAAAGCAAAATTTGACACCTATATAACTAAATTAATAAATATCATATAAGTCGTTGCCTTTTTGATTTATCGCACTGGTGTACGTACGTAAGTATAGATCAATAAACTACCGAACCTTGAAGAAATTTAGTACAAATTCACAATAGAGATCTATACTTAAATACTAAATTTATGTACAACATTTTATTCATCTAGCTCATATTTTCCCAAAGTGGTCCAGGTGGACCCCCAGGGGTCCATAGGAGACCACACGGAGGTCCACATAGACGTGAAAAGAAAACAGGGGTTCACAAGTTGTAAGTGGCAGTCCACCAAAAATAATAAGAAAATAAGAAGCAATGCTTTGAATACTTATTTATTTGCACTATTGTGCGATGAAAATTTTCAACGACTACTCTTGCATACTGAAGTACGCTGATTGTCGAAAGGTACATGCTTATCGAGATTTTACTCACTTTTCGAATCAGTGATAAAGTGTCGGGAAACTAAACACCAGATTTAAAAGAAAATCTGATCAAATATAAAGCGGACATTGCGTACTTAACAGATTTGTTCATAAAATTCAATGACGTTAACTTGCAGTTACAAGGAAACAGCCTTAATTTAATAAAAACAAAGGGTGTAATTTCGGCTTTTCTTGGTAAATTGAAATTAATGAAGCAGAATATTAGTCGGCGCGAATTCTTCCAGTTTCCGCACTTGTCACAGATAGAATGTCTTGATGAGGATATTCATACATACGCTCAACATTTAAATACCCTGCACGATGACTTCAAAAATAGATTTGAAGATATTCTGACGATGGAAATACCACCATGGATCCTAACCCCATTTGATGAGACGAAGAGGCGAATGTGGTATTACAAGAGGCGCTACTTGAGCTCAGCACCAACGAGGAACTGAAAGTGAAATTTAAAAAAGTCTATCAAACATTTTGGCTGCAAGCAGAAATCCCCGAAAAATATCCTGGGCTGTGGGAAATTGCGAGAAAATTTTTGATAGCGTTTCCCTCGTCATGTCTTGTCGAAAGAAGTTTTAGTGCCGTTACCAACCTGTTAGCAAAAAAAAAAAAAAAAAAGGAGCAGATTGAACATCACAGAACGGGGAGATTTGAGATTACTTCTTACGAAACTGAAGCCAAATATTGATTATTTGCTGTCAATTCATCAAGTACATCCGTCTCATTAAAAGTATGGCTAAAAGTATGTAAAAATATGAAAAGTAATTTTGTATAACCACAAGTATTTTAATAAATAGGACACAAGAAATTGTGCTACTTTTTTTCTTCTTAACACCCCCAATTTAACCCTACACTGCATGATTTTTTATTTTTCCTTGAAAAAAATATATATGTAATAGAGTGTAATGATAAAACATGAAAAAATATTTAAAAAAAATTAAGTCTAAATTTTCATTATTTTTTAATTAAATGTTAGTTTGTTGCCAAGTGGCAACATCATGCAGTTAAGCATAAAAAATAAAAAAACAAACTGTGCCAAATGGCTACACCATGCATTCCAGAGAGAAAAATTACTGTAAATGATAGTCTCTAAAACAGTTCTTCTCTTTATAAAAACATAGAGGAATTGAGCATTTCATGCACTGTACTCTTGTAAATCCTTTACAATTCAACATTTTACATCGTTGTTTATTTGTAGAATGCTCTGGCCAGTGATCAATTCTGTCAAATCTAATATCTTTTGGAGGCTCTTTTCGACAAGCTTTTTTTGATTGTTTTCCAACTGTTTCCTCTGCACTTGATGGTCTCCCTCTTTTTAGTGATTTTACTTGTCCATGTAAGCACAAAGTTTCTGCTAACTGCAATCTAAAAGTAACAAGTTTCATAGGCTTTTCACTGTTACGCTTTTGTTTGTGCACTCTCTTATACAGCAACCAAGCATTGATAATCGTCAGGTCTAATAAATGATAAAACAACCGAAAATACCACTTTTTGCTTCGCATTATTATTTTATACCTTCCAATCAAACTGTCAAGTAAGTCCACACCTCCCATGTGCTTGTTGTAAGTTTTTATAACGTAAGGGCAATTTACTTTTACATGACATTTTTGTTTCCTGTCAAAGCGCTGTACTTCACTTACCGGGTTTGTACCAGCAAATGTAGAGAGCATTGTGACAGTTTTATTGTCTTTCCATGATACATTTGACAGTTCACAGCCATCATATTCAGCCACAAATTCAGTGATGGATCCACGAACTTGTAACTTCAGCTCCCTTTCAGTTGGAAGTTTGCAGTCTGGAATTCTATT
The DNA here is from genome assembly GCF_947563725.1 of Argiope bruennichi. Taxonomy (NCBI): domain Eukaryota; kingdom Metazoa; phylum Arthropoda; class Arachnida; order Araneae; family Araneidae; genus Argiope; species Argiope bruennichi. The sequence continues at coordinate 959,127 of NC_079162.1, read as the reverse complement.
TCTTCTAATAGTTCCAAGAGATAAAATTCCCTTTTTCTTCAAATATACTTGCAGAGGAATAGAAGTGTAATAATTGTCAAAGTAAAGTTTGTGATTAACATTTTCTTGAACAGGACGAGTTAATCTAATAACTACATTACTACTAGCTCCTAAATCAGGCTCTTGAAGTATATTAGCAACATCAAGTTCTTTGCCACCATAAATCTCGAAATTGTATGCAAATCCGGATACTCCACTCAAAATGAAGAGTTTGTAACCGTATTTATGGGGCTTGTCAGGCATATACTGTTTTAAATGGTGTCTAGCTTTAGTAGCACACATTTGTTCATCGACACATAAACATTCTTCCATAGGAATGGAAAGGAAAGATTTTTGAAGTTCATCAATCAAAGGTCTCAGTTTGAAAAACTTATCCTGGCCTCCTTGCAAATCAGTTGAAAATGCATTATTGTCATTGAAATGAAGATATCTTCTTATTTTTTCAAATTCGTTAACGGGCATAGAATTTTGAATGAGAGATATTCCAACAGCAGGATTCCAGTACAATCTAAAATCTTTAACACTTGATACAGAACTCAATATACAAATTCCCAAATATTTTCTTATATCAGATGATGTTACATTCAGAGGTTTCTCAGGTGTCTGTTGTACACTATATAGAATAGTTTGTTCAGAAATAAAAGTTATGAGATCCGGATGAAAAAAATATGAAAAAAACTCATAAGGTGTTTCCAAATTCAAAATATTTTGAGGTAACTGTGTATCTCCACTGAAAGTTATGATTTCAGGATTTACTTGCAAAGACTTTTTCTTCCATACAAGTTTAATTTTTTCCTTTTTAACTTTCTTACTTTTTTCCTCTAATGTCTTGTTACCTGAAGTCGAACTTTCGTTTTGAATATTCACTTCATTTTCAGATGATTCAGAATCATTGTTATTGTCAGAAATATCTTCTGAATTTCTATTGAAGAGAACATTAGGATTAAATGTAGGATCTTCATCGCTATCATCAAAATCATCATCGCTTCCACTCGAAAGAGCATTCCATATTTCATCTGTCAATAATTTCTTTTTACCATCTGTATCAACAAAGTAAACAGACCTATGCTCTTCCATTATTCTAGCTTATAGAATTTCAAAGAAAAAATAAATTGCTTCTAATTATATCACAAAACTCATAATTAAAACTGCAAAGACAAAAAAGAAAGACAAAATGTAACATAAGTAGTATAAACAAAGCACATGCTTTCTGAACTACAGTGTTGAGTTGAATTGTTCATCGCATCCTTCCTGCATGATGTTGCCAAATGGCTACAGATACATATTGTGGCTTAAATTTTTTTTAAATATTCGCTTTATCATAAAAAGCCTAATAAACGAATTTTAATAGTTCATTTTATGCATATGATTTTTTTAATGGACCTAGGAAAACATTTAATAGTAAATAAAAATTTCAAAATATGGCCATTTATGTGATTGCAAAAGTCTACTGCTATGTCTCCATTTACTGTTATCCACGGACACCTACCGCCATCTATTGAGAATAAATGGTGATAACTGAATCAAAGAAGTCCAAACTTACTTTTAATGCACAGTGTTGCCTCATGGCTACATTTTTCTGGTCATGAAGATGACAAATCGCCAGTGTAGCCAAATGGCAACATGATGCAGTGTAGGGTTAAGGTGATATTTTTAGGAGTTTTGGGAATACAGTAGAAATGTAGCAGCAGGGGGTCTACCAAAAATAGTAAAACTTTGAAAGTGGTCCACGAGAAAAAAAGTTTGGGACCCTCTGATCTAGCTCTTTTGTTTTACTTAGTGTTTTACCTTATATTCGAACAATCGAACAAACAAAAACATATTTATTAAAAATTTAATACGAATCAATAAATGTAATGCTAAATGTACAAGCCAAACTTCATCAACCTACCTCAAAACATTTTTATTAGGTTCACATCCATAAGTAAAAAAAAATGTGTTTTTTCTGATTTAAAGATGTTTAAAATGCTGTCGATTCATCAAAATTTCAAAATTTGACAATTGCATCACTTTCTCTTTCAATATGCATTTCTTGACAAAAAAGTTCAAAATAAGTTAACAAGTTCATGAAAATAATCCAATTATCTATGGCAAATCTAGTACAACATAATTCATATGGCCCAATTGCAAGAGAGTCTGAAAATCTCTCAGAAATTCGGGTAAAAAACGTGTAAACATTTCTTTCCGAATATGTTTGGTCCAGATATGAAATATGGGTCAACGAATTCATCATACTAGCGTTTAGGACACTATATAATACTTCCATATTTCAAGAAGGGCAAGGGCGATTCGCTTAACATTAGTGACAAAATGGGACTACATAATATTATTTTAAACAATCACATAACGATCTTCTTTACGATGATTTAAATTACTTTTATTATTATAAATCGAATTAATTTACCACTCCCATCCCTCATAACAGGTGGCTTTAATTAGAAATATCACTGAACATTTCATGCATTAAACCACAACGTTCTTAGTTTGTCTTTCGCGATTTTCAAAGATCTTCCTCTGCAGCATAATATTTAACTCTTTGTTTACTTAAAGTTCGTATTCCCGAAAAAAATTGTCTCACAATTCTACATTAAATATGGCTTAATCCTTTCTTCGAAAATTTGAATTTTTATTTATTTATTTATTTCCCAAATATTTATTTGATATGTCTCATCCCTCATATGTTATCCCTCATCCGCCACTTGAATATGAAATTTGATAACAATCCTCATATTTTTGTTTATTCTTATTCAAAAAACCTGAAACATCTTTTATTGAATTGCAATGTTCAGCCTTTGACTATTACATAACAGAATCGTAAAATAAAATAATAGCAGATTAGAAAGGAAATAAAAATAAGTTTGCTCAGATATTCAAATAATTTCCTTTGATAGTTTTAAATATTTAGATTCAATATTTAATTGCTATAAATCTAATTGTTCTTCTATGTTTCTTTAATCATTCTTTTTCAATTATCTTCATTTCCTTAACGATATTCCTTATTTACTAGCATCGATAACTGATTTCGGCAAAGGAATCAAGGTTAATCATTTCTACGTCATTCCATTCACAAGCTAAATAAAAAGGCCTGTTTTGGGAAAAATAATTTCTTTAACGAACTCGTAATTTAAGAAAATTTCTCTCTTCTTCTATTCCCTTTCTCCCAACTTTTTGCATACATTAGATTTTCTTGTTACTTCACATTAAAGTATGCATATTCAGCAACTTAATTCTTTAAAACTGGAAATATTTCCATAAATCCATCCTATAATTTCCTTATATTTTTCTCGTACCTCTACTGTTTTTTCTCCTATTTCTTCGTCAAGTCTTTTTTTAAATATTCGAAATTCATGGTTCTTCAGATGTTTGCTTATGATGGGGAACAATTTTAACAGTGGTCTTCACTCTTTATTGCTATTCTTTCCGTTATATCATTGGAATATGCATATTCATTACGACAAAACCTACTACTTCTGCAAATATAGTAAAGAACTCAAAGGAAAAAGGAATCTAATTATACTCTGTTATTCTAATAAGGATCCATAGAAAAAGTCTTTTGCGAACGTTATTTAATATGTTCCAGAACAACAGACGGTCTCAAAACATATTCAACAAGAACCAAAAATTTTAGAAATCGGACAAATAAGAACCAATTAAACATTTTTATTTCCATATCTATTTACCATCTGATTGAGAAATTGATGTAAGGTCAAACCAACAAATGGGAAAGTCAAAAATGATCACCCCATTAAATATTTAAGGATCATTCTCGATGGGCAGCTTTATTCATCAGGCGCCAAGTTATAAAATCCACACTCACTTGCGTAAGAGAATAGCAGGAACAAAAAAAAAAACCTTGATAAATATTACATTTCACTGAGGCAGAGAGGATGATTCTCCAAGTTTCAATTGAATAGGTTTCGAATATCCCCCGGTATAGAGGAGATTACCAGCCATTCAAAGAACATTTCTGCTATTCAATTATCGGGACCTATCGTACCGCCTCAACTATCCAGACGATATCCAAAATTTTACCTCTACGGAAGACAGAACAAAATATTTGCTACATTCGAATACTAGACTGGAAGGAAGATAGCACTTCCTTGCAGAAAATCATTTCTCACAGAACAGTGCGAGGCCAAAATTCCTATCTCAGATTAGAACTGGCTAAACATGATATCGGTAACATAATTAACCTGTTTACCAAAATTACAATCTCTGCAGGTCTTAATATATACACGATTTCAAAATGGAAAGAAGAGCAAATAATTTCTTCGTGGTTTTGTAGGTTAACAAATCTATATAAGCGGATAGATAAACTCCATCCTTTATAGTTTGCTCTTGGCAACACACGAAGAGGGCAAGATTATCCGATTCAAATTCTGATCTACTTAGCCAGATTTCTTCCAATATAGACATATAATGTTAAACAGGATCAAAGCGTAGACATTTCAGAAGAAAAATACGGACGAATTAGTGTATCGAGCCATGATTGAAGGAAACCAAGTTCACAACTAAATGCAGCGAGCTACTTGAAGAAATTGTTGTATGTCTAAAGAATCCGGACAAAGAATAGCAAAAATGGGAAACTAGTGGCCAGAGGATATCCAACACACAAGGTATCGCCAATTTCTAGTTAATAGTCTAGGAACTAATTTTATTTGTAACAGGGCATAGCCTATTTCCTACGTATTTCGAAAGTTTAATCTGAGTATAAAGAAGATATATAATCACCCTTCCATGTCACTTTATTCTAAAAAGCTTATTGAAACAGTGAATGAAATTTTTTTATTTGTATACATATTCCCTGATTTCTTCTCTCCCTTTGATGCTATACTAAATACTTCGTATAAAATCCCAACTACAATATCAAAGATCAAAATTATTAGATTAAGATATTCTTCCGCATATACTAAGTCGGAACCCTTAAAAAAAGGAGATGATTGCTAGTTTATTAACGATTTCGCTGTTAAAAGTTTCGGGACTCTTATACGGTAAAAAAAGGGTTCGAAATTTTATTTCATATAATTTCAGAGCCTTCTCTTATTATCTAATCTGAAAATTGGGGAAAAAATGTTTCATATCGTTTCACTTATCTCAAATGACCAGGAGTGTTCTACAATCTAGGAACGGGGATTATTAATAATTATGTATTCATAACAAAGCATGTGGATTTCGCTTATATATTGTATTACAAGATATAAATAAGTCGGTATTTAAAACTATTTCTACATTACCTCAACGTGCAATGATATTAACAGGCTATTTCGTTGTGAATTACAAAAGACAATTTATGTGGAATGGACGTTATAACAAATTTTCAAACATTTCGCAACTTCTCATTCATTGAAATTCAAAAGAAATGAACTAACCAGATTATCGCGAAAACTGCAGCATATTAAAAGTATAAGAGCTGTTGAAGATAACGCATTAGAGGAGTCTGTGCTCCTCTAATTTGAAAGCAATATGATGGCATGTACTGTGGAATATAACATCTTGCAAAGCGTCATGAAATGCAATAAGGCTGTTACAATGGTTGATGAATACGATAATGGTTTATTAAAAAAAATTCGTTTTGATACTGTACGATGGGATATTACAGTTTAGATAACGTTACAAATATATTTTAATTTTCAAAAAAAAAATGCAAATATATTTATGAAAGAAATGTGTTCTTATTAAAACAGACCTATATACCCATAGACTTGAGTAAAAGTAGAATATATGATATTGAGCAAAAAATTCGACACATGTTTAAAAGTACTTGTATTTAAAATATACAAGAGCGGATTAAATTTATTTAGAGGGAGAGGATATTCTATAAATATATACATCTTTAAATCATTAAATTAGAAGAATTAGAATATTTTTAACTATCAGAATTGCGTTTTTACCAGTAATAGCTAAAGATTTTACTAGCGTTGTTTGTTGACATTCAAGACTAATTCCAAAATTTCAGTTTCATACTGTTTTTAAAACAATTAATTGTAGCATGATAAATATAATTGGTTCTTTCGCAGCGAAATTACGTGTTATCGATGAATAATTATCCTTCAGATAATATTAAATAAGCCATAAATCTCAGTTATGTTAAATCTAAATTTTGAAATAGAATAACGTATGAATGTCAAAAATGAAGTAGAATAATGTATGACTGATAAAAAATTAAATAGAATAATACATTAATGATAAAAATAAGATGTTTTTAGAAGTTTCACAAAATTTCTGGCACGCGCTTATGTTAATTTCAATTATTTTTACGCATGATCAATCGTATGCGAAACTATAGCAATTTAGCTACATAACTGTGCAAAGTAACTTTAAACTTTTCAATTATTTTCACTGTTCTGAAGTTAAAACATGTGTCATATTGTTGAAGTATTTGAAAATGTCCAAGGAACGCTGGTTTTCTGTTAAAGCACAAGTAAGCTAAAATTTCGATATTTCACAGAATTCAAACTGATATTTTTAAATAAGGAGCTTTGGTGAATGGAAATTAAATCAGTTGAATTTTTGATTCGTTGTTTTATATCGGTTGACTTATTTTAAGTAGATTTTGTAACAGCATATTAAGAATGTGGATAAATATTAAATCTAAAAATTTTCTCTAACACTGACGTTAATTAGAAAATATTCCTTCTTTGCTGCGACTAAATGTATAGTATGTTAAGTATAACCTTAACTGTTTAAAAAATATCCGACATTTAATATGATTTTTTATTATCAGACATTAAAAATTATTTTTTAACTTTCAATATCTGGTCACCAATTATTTTTAAAGAATTCTCACACAATGAACTTATTGGTATTTGGGATCCTATTCTCGATATCTAAATTTTGGAGAAAATAATTCCCGTAAAAATTTTTAAATCTGTTTTTTTCACTGTCACTATTCTTACTGTTTTTTTAATCAATAATTTTACAAATCGGCTCAATCTAGTAAGTTGATGTAAGGGTAAAAATTTCAAGTAATTTAAACAAAACACTACTTTTAGTATTTTGTTACAGACAAGACTTAAGAAAAAGTAAACTGAGAAAAGCGGGTTTACGGATCCAAAAACATGAACATTATTAGATTTAATCATAATATTAATCAGATTATTCCCAATTATAACGTAATATGAGTAGCAATTTAATTAAGTTTTATTATTTTTCTAGTAATTAATAAAAGTTTAATTTAGGTATATTTGAAAAAAAAAGAGTTATCATTTATTCATTGTTTTATAATTGATATATTTAGAGAACAATTCTTAATTGTTTTGACCGTATGCTTAATTATACTAAAAAATTGTTGCAAACTATTTAAATAAAAAATTTAAAACCGATTTCGAAAGAAGCAAAGTTAAAAAAAAAATGTATTTAAAAACATACTAACTTTTCAATCACTGTTCTTGTGATATGAAACAGAAATACACCATGAAAAGCAGCTTTAAATTTTGTATAGTTGAAACTAAAATGTTCTACTAAAAGAATTTAACCAAATTTAAAAAGTTTCATTTTGAAAATTTGATTTACGTGTCTCACATTTTCCATCATTTATAATAAAACAATATACGCTTTTGTTAACTCGTAGCGTTGCCAAATTCTATCAGAATTGAAAGTAATCAAAAAAATATGTTGAAGTCTTCAAAAGGCTTCTCTTTTTAAAAATGGTCCAAATCAGATAGGTAGAAATGAACAATGAAAGAATGGAGAGAGTATCAAAATGGCAAACAATAAGTGCGCAATAGCGCTTTTATAAAAGTGTGCTTTGCTTTACTTCCAGATGAAAAAATTGAAAGCCTACTTTCAAAACAAACAATCCAAATACTAAATGCGATATTTTATTCTAAGTAGAATTTAAGGCGGATTATGAAGACTACAATTCGAACATTACGAAAATGAAAACATCCAATAACTTTCTAATAACATTTATTCGATTACAATGTTTATTTAAATTGAAAGCTTTGTTTTTAAATCAAAAATATTAAGGAATGTTTTAAGTAGTTTAAAATGTTGATTAATTTTTTTTCAATAAAAATAGAAGTTATCCCAAATGATTTCTTATATTACCTTTAAGTTGAAATACACAGATATAAATACCACGAAACTTTGGTTTCGGAGAAATGCATTTTTCCATCAAAAACATGTTAACTGTTTTAGGCAATTATTTAAATAATTGCTTAAAACAGATATTATTTAAATGCAAAATGTTTTATTTTGCGTAATTTCTTTGTTAAGTTTATTTTATCAAATTATTAATTTCTTAAATCATTACATAACAAGAATTTAGGAGTAATTTATCAACTTTTACTAAATGAACGGATTTTTCATTGAATATCTATTTCCGACATTTTATTTTAAAATAATAAATCTTAGAGGTTTTGGATTCCTTTATGTTTTCTATTAATACGATTACAAGTGAACGGGAAAAGAAATTAAATTCATTCACTTACAAAGTGATTGATTCAGAAGGTAAAAATTTCTAATACTAGCTTCGCAATCATTACAATAGGGTTGTCAACTGAAATTTTGACACAGATCATTAAGATATTAACATGACAGTCGTCACTTAAATTGAACTCTCAAAACTTGAATTCAACTGATAATCACTAATCAATCGAGCAGCACTTTCAATTCGGTTTAAAATTATAGATTATTCTTAGTAAGTAAAACTGATATGAATTCATGCTTTAGTGAATATTTTAATTGCCTCCAACACTAAGAAATAATCAAAATTGAAACAATTTTTAGATGTTTTAAATATATTCAAGATATCCATCCTAACGAACTGAAAAATCGTTTGAGCTAGAGAGAAAAATAAGGTTAAAAAATGACTTTGGGAGAGATTCAGTTAAGCAGTAAAACCATCTAACATTTAATCGAATGTACATATTGAAGCGCAATAGCTTGCCAATGCAGAGAAAACGCAGTTTTCTAACTTTTGACTCCTTATATATTTGTTAACAAGATAAATACACAGCGCTGCCTGAGTATAAAACACTCATGATTTTTTAACGTAAAAACTGGCTTTCTACAAAAAATTGTCATTACAGTTCTAGCTTTTTGCGTATTGAATTTTTCTATTTGCAGTAATAATATCACAAAATTCTTTTTTCTGAAACGTTTCCTTAAAATATCTATAGCGCAGATGATTTAAAAACCATCAATAGGTGGTTTTCCCATTAGTTTGAAATATTTATTATATTAGTCCTGCACATTTTACTCATGAATGCTGAAATATAAAAAAGGTTTAAAGATCATTTTTATGGCATTAAATAATTTTCATTCATAAAGAACTTGAAAATAAATAAATTTTTTCTTATACTAAATTGTTAATCCCCTGCGTTTCTGAAGTTCTCTTGAAATATGGTTCACGAGGTTTAGCAATAACTATTAGTGCGTATTTCTGTTTATCAACGATAAAAAATTAATTTTATATTTTCACGAAATGTTTACTTTTGAAATTCTTCGTATGAATTGGAGCACTGCCCTTATGTTCTATTTTGATCATCATTAAATCACTACCTTACACCCTTATAAGGGTAGAAAAATGTTTTAGTACCCCCTTTAGAGGACCGTAGAAACCTTTTAATAGAACCAGAAGTCCTCTTAGGAATAAGTATACTAAATTTCGTTTTAATCCTTTTAATGTTGTGTAATTATATAAGGCTCAAACATGCATTTTGTTACAGCTAGGCTGTTACCACAGAGTTAAGCCGTATGAACAATATTTGTCGTGACTGATTGTAATTTTTTTGACTGATTTCTAGCTTCAAAAGCAGCGAATTCTCGAAACCTGAACAGTCTGGTTCGACCCCTCCCTCTTTTCTTTTCTTTAAGGGCACACTATGTCGGAATAATCATGCGCCCGTAGTCACTCACAGATTCACAATAGTACAATTATTAGAATTGTATACCTACTTGGAAATTATTACATTAAAAAATTTAAAGTATCTGCACACTTTCACGCTTCACTTTTCCTGCATATGCGTTAATCACTAATATAAAATGAAGTCAATTGCTATAATGACAGCTGGTAACAAAATATCAGTTCTTGAAATATTTCTGAAGAAATATATACCATTCTTGTAAAAATTAAATAAAATAAAAAGTCAAGCCTTATGAAATATGTGGGATATTTTTGTTCACGTAGAATAATATTCCAACTCATTTCACATATCGGGAATAGAATGGATGTTGAGGCAATGGCTTGACCTACTGAGAGTTCGAATCCCATTCAGAATTGCAATCCTCATATACAATTGAAATGTTTCAACAAATAGTTTGAATAATACTCCGTTAAACTTCGTTTACAGATGCTTAATTTATTGCAATATCAATTATATATTTATGAACATGGAAAGGTACAGCATAGTTTTAATCTCATACAATTCAGTATAATTTATTTGGAGATTAAAGCTTAAAATATATCAATTTGTACCAAATATGCCTTCATTATGCTTGCTTTGGGCAGATTTTTTTAAAAAATAAGTTCGCTGCAATGCCATTAATTTTCAGAATTTTGAATCCAGAATTTTTCCATTGAACATTTTATAAAAATTGCCTTATTCACCGGGATTTTGAAATGATCAGAAAAGTGCTCTGCTATGCTTCGCATATGTGCATTTAAACTCTTAATTTAATAAAAACACATTTTTAAATATTCGAATCATTTACTTTTAATTTAATATAATAGTACATTAAATTAAATTCCTTAAATTTTGCATAATTAAGCAAGTTATAAGAAAAAAAATTTGGAATTTCGTAAGTTCATATCGAATACTTCAAATTGTTATGAAAATGCATATAAATAGTGCGCACAAGAAAGCAACTTTTTACAAGTCAGGATCAGTTTTCTGCTCAATGAAATGATCACGAATAATTTGTATCACTTTCTTGCCGATCCCATATATAATTTCGCGACCGGATCTAACAGAAAATCATGAGAAAAATACGATTTAAGCCATATCATTACAAACGCACCATTTGGCCGAGACAGACTGAAAGACGGAGACAAAAGAGAGACCGAAAGAAAGATCGTTTGATAGTGATGGCATCAGCGCATGTTACGAAATGGATTAATCAGTATATTATAGTTTTGAGAATAAACCAGAGAGAAGGCTTTTCCCTAAGCGTTTTCGAATACAGTCTATTAAAAAAAGTGAGAGAAGTACCGGGAGCTCCAGCTCTGCTCAAATTTAATTTTAGAAGTAACACACATAAATGTTTTATTTTCTTCCGTTTGTAATATAGTGAAAAACCGTGTATGTATTTTGAACCCCCCCCCCCCAACAAGATTGAAAACAAAATTTGACACCTACATAACTAAATCAAATAAATATCATAAGTCGTTACCTTTTTGATTTATCGCTCTGGTAAAAGAACCTAAGTATAGATCCATAAACGACCGAACCTTGATGAATTTGGTACAAATTTACAATAGATATCTATACTGAAATACTAAATTTATGTACAACATTTTATCCGTCCAGCTCTTTCGTTCTAGTTGGTGTTTTACCTTATATTCGAACAATCGAACAGACAGAACTAAACATATTTCGACAAAATTTAATACGAATAATAAATGTTAATGCTAAATGCACAAGACAAACTTCATCCACCTAGCTCAAAACATTTTTTAATTAGGTTCACAGCCATAAATAATTCCAAAAATGTATTTTTTCTGATTTAAAGATGTTTCAAAGGTAACGATTCATAAAAATTTCGAGTTTAAAATGAGCTTAGAAGTTCATGAAGATAATTCAATTTTCTATGGTCAAACCTAGAGCAACATAATTTGTAAGGCCGAATCTCAAGAATGATTCGGAAAATCTCCCCAAGAAATTCGGGTAAAAGCGTGTAAACATTTTTTTACGAAAATTTTTGGTCTAGATATGAAATATGGGTCAACGAATTCATCATTCTAACATTTAGGACACTGTATTATACTTCCTTATTTCGAGAAGGTAGGGGTGTCTCGCCTAAAATAAGGGATAAAATGAGACTACATAATATTTCTGTTAAACAATCAATTAACGATATTTTTTAACGGCGATTTGAATTATTTTTACTATCGTTCATCATTAATTTGCCACTCGTCTTTCATAACAGGTGGCTTTAATTAGAAATATCACCGAACATTTCATGCATTAACCCACAACGTTCTTAGGTTGTCTTTCGCGATTTTCAAAGATCTTCCTCTGCAGCATAATATTTAACTCTTTGTTTTCTTCAAGTTCGTATTCCTGAAAAAAGTTTTTCTTACAATTCTACATTAAATATGGATTAATTCTTTCTTCCATAATTTGAATTTTTATTTATTTATTCAGTATTCAGCCTTTGACTATTAAATAACAGAATCGGAAAATAAAACAAATGATAGCAGATTAGAAAGGGAAAAAAATAAGTTTGCCCAAATGTTCAAATAATTTCCTTTGCATAGTGTTAAATATTTCGATTCAATATTTAATTGCTATAAATCTAATTCTTATTCTAGGTTTTTTAATCATTCTTTTTCAATTATCTCCATTTCCTTAACGATATTCCCTATTTACTCACTGATAATTGGTTTCGGCAAAGGAATGAAGGTAAATAATTTCTACGTCATGCCATTCGCAAGCTAAATAAAAGGCTGTTCTGGGAAAAAATTACTTCTTTAAGGAACTCATAATTTAAGAAACTTCCGCTCTCTTCTTCCACTCCCTTTTTCACAACCATTTGCATACATTAAATTTTCTTGCTACCTCACGATATTCAGCAATTTAATACTATAAAACTGGAATAATATTTGCATAAACACACCCCATAATTTCCATTAAATTTGTCCCGTTCCTCTACTATTTTCTCCTATTTCTTAGTTGTTTTTTTTATAAATATTCGAAAATCATGGCTCTTCAGATGTTTGCATATGATGGGGAGCAATTTTAACAGTGGTTTTCACTCTTTATTCTAATAATATAACGGAAGGAGTAAGAAACTTATTCCTTGAATAGAAAATTAAAATGATTCAATAGGTTTCTTTTCCACTGAGGAAAATATACTCGGTCATATTTGTAAGTTTAATTATTACCACAAAGGGCTATGAAAGTTTTAAACAATACAACTACGGAAAAATTCTAATTGTAATTCATTGCGTTATCGACCAAAATAACAAAATCCAAAATTTTCTACAAAATCCAAATTTTTTTAGGATTTTGTAGAACTTAAATAGCAGATATTAACGAAGATCACCTCCCCGGAGAAAACAGCCATCAAGCGTTCATAAAAGCAATTAAATGTCTTAAATAGAGAAGAAAAACGGGCCAGAAAAAATAGTGACAAAAATCAAACAAGAACGACAAAACCTACTACTTATGCAAATATAGAACAGAACTCAAAAGAATAAGCAACCTAACTATACTCTTTTATCCTTCTAAGGATTCATAGAAAAAAAAAAGGCTTTTGCGAACGACTTCGTTATTTACGTATGTCCCAGAACTACAGATAGTCTCAAAATCTATATTAAACAAGCACTAAATGTTTTTTTAAAATTAGACAAATAAGAACCAATTAAACACTTCTATTTCAAAATCTATTTACCATCCGATTTGGAAACTGATATAAGGTCTAACCATCAAATGGAAAAGCCAAATAAGTCACACTTTTAAATATTTAGGAATCATTCTCGATAGGCAACTTTATTCATCCAACACCAAAGCAAAAAAGCCACAATCGCATAAGAGAAGCAGGTACAAAAAAAAACCTTGTAAGATATTACACAAGATATTTCATTCAGAATGATTTTCTAAGTTTCAACTACATAGGTTTCGAATATCTCTTCTAGGACAGAAGAAATTATCCACCCAAAGAAGATTTCTTTTATTTATCATCGCGACTTATCGTACCACCTCAACTGCAAGATATCCAAAATGTCACTTCTCTATTCACTTCAAAATTTCATTAGTTAGACAATATTAAATAGGCCATAAACCTCAACGAGTTATGTTATATAAAAATAATGAAATGCATTAATACATGAAAGGAAAACATAAGATAGTTGTAGAAAATTCTCAATTCAAAATCCCTGGCATGCGTTTATGTCAATTTCAATTATTTTCACATATAATCAATCGTAAGTCAAACGATAAAAATTCAATTATGTAACAACTTTCAGTTATTCAATTATCTCCCTATTCTACGAAATTAAGCATAACATGTATCGTATTGAAGTATTCGAAAATATCCAGGGAACAGTATTATCGCTAGTTTAGTTAAAGCATATTTACGTTAAAACTTTGTTAGTCCACCGAATTCAAACTGATGATATTTTATAAACGTCAGTGTTAAAGAAAAATTTTAAGGATGTGGATAAATATTAAATTTAAACAAACTGTAGCAAAATATACTGTTTAAGTAGAATCTACTACAATAAAACTTTTTAGTTAGTTTTTTTACAGATGCAAAAAATTGAACTAATATGGTTTCCATTCACCAAAGATTCCTATTTAAAAGGGACTTTCTACAATTTCTAAAAAAATTGCCGTTTCCTGTAGTGATTACATGTAAATTGCTCAGAATTTTAAATATTAAAAATCATTTTTTATGCTCAAATCTTTGAAATTAAAATTATTATTTTCCAATAATCACCAAATATTTTTAAAGAACATCAATGAACTTATTGGAATTTAGGATCCTATTCTCACGATTTAAATTAATTTCGAAGAAAATATATTCCCAAAAAAGTGGAGTTTGGTTTTGGAAAATTGTTTTTTGTTTCACTATCACCATTCTTCTATTTTTCTCAATTATAGCGAAGCATGTAATCGAGAAGTGATTATTTCATAGAATTTAATCGTTTCTCTAGTAATTAATATTGCTTTATTTTAATTATATTTGGAAAAAGTTAAAATTATTTATCAATGGTTTCATAATCGATAGATTTAGGAAATCATTCTTAATTTTCTCACTGGATGCTTATTAATACCAAGAAATAGATTTAAATATTTTATTTAAAATAGTTTACAACCGATTTTGAAACAAGAAAAGTTTTCAGAAAAACGGATTAAATAAAAACTTGTTTAAGAATATTTATATTAACTTTTCAATCACAATTCTTATACTATAAAAAGTTTTAAACTTTGTCTACTTGTCTACTAAAATGTCCTAATAAATATTCAGAATTATTTCTTTCACTGTAAATAAAGAATTCAACAACCTAAGTTAAATTTTTTCATTTTGAAAATTCCATTTACTCGCCTCACATTTTCCTTTATTCATAGCTAGCCGCCTTTGTCGACCAGCCGGTTCGTCAATCTTAATGCACGTTAAAATTTTAATGATTAAATATTTTATGGAACTCCCATTTTAATTGCTTCTTCATTAAAATATTTTAAAACTTCAAATTTTAATAACCATATAATTTACTCATAATATTATAAAGGCCTTCAACCATAACGTAATATGTATCTCTAATTTTCGGTTAGCTCCTGTAGAATTTAAATCCCTTTAAATTAAAGTGGAAATGATTAAATTGCAATAAATATATTTTTTTTTACTGAAACGAAGCATTTTTTTTAAATACGAGTACTGAAAACAGAGTCGCTGAGTATTTAAACCTTATGGGCACTAAAGAATATTTTACTCAATTTATATAATATCTGAAGAAGTTTTTCAACAAAATTTTCTCAGATTCATCATGAACAGATCGATTAATTAACAATGTTTAGTTTTAAATGCATCAATCACTTAAAAAATAAACGGAATTCTTTGAAATAATGTGCCGAAAATTTCTTAAGCCTATCCTTTTTAGCGTGAGAAAAAAAATTGAAGCTTTACTCATTTGGCGGTGGAGAAATGAAAAGATTTTTTTGGCGGGAAAGTTAGTTTTTAATTAATAATTAAAATTATAATTAAAAATTCAAAAAAGGGACACCAGTGGCATATTCCCGACCTCCATGGTATGCATGTGGCAAATTTGGTAGCTATAGGTCGAACGGTCTGGCCAGTAGAGCGCCAACACACACACACACACATTGAGATTTATACGAGTATAGATGAGACAATGCCTTTTTATTAACTAGCAGCGTTTCCAAATTCTATCGGAATTAAAATATTCAATTATGCTGAAGTCTTGAAAAGGACGATTTTCTTTAAAAATGATCCAAATTAGATGGACAGAAATGAACAATAAAAGAATGGCGAGATTATTAAAATTGCAAAAAATGAATGAACAATAGCGCTTTCATAAAAGTGCGTTGCTTTACTTCAAGATGAAAAATTTGATGTCTACTTTTAAAACAAACGTTCGAAGTATTAACTATGATTAATATGATATTTTAATAAATTTTGTTTGAATATGATATTTTATTCATACGTAGAACTCCAGACGGTATATGAAAACTAGAATTCGATGAGTAAGAAAATGAAAACATCTAATAACATATATTCGATTACAATGTTTATTTGAAACGAAAGCTTTAGGTCTTAAGATTAAGAATTTATTCCGTTAAATTATTTTCAAATATATTAAAAAATTTGTTTTACAGTAGTCTCAAACCTTAATTTTTTTTTTCAATAAAGATAGGAGTTATCACAAATGATTTCTTATACTACTTTCTAGTTGAAATACACTGATAAATACACGAAACTTTGATCTCGGAATAATTTTCCATCAAAAATATACTAAATGTTTTATTAGTCACGATAAACAATAATTTAAATGCAAAATGCTTCATATTGCGTAGTTTCTACTGATAATTTATTTTTATATCAAATTAATTTCTTCAATTATTACACAACAAGAATTCAGGAGTAATTTAGCAAATCTTACGAAAGGCACAAATTTTTCTTTGAAACATCTATTCCCGACATTAAAAATAGATCTTAGCGGTAGCGGATTTCTTTGTCTTCTATTAATAAGGTTGCAAGTTAATGGGAAAAGGAAATTAAATTCATTCAGTTGCTAAATGATTTAATCAAAAATCTTTACAATTTCCAATAACAGCCTCGCTATCCTTACAACAAAACTGTCATCGGAAATTGACGCTGTTCAAAGATATTGGCATCACAGACGTCACTTAAATTGAACTCTCAAAACGTTAATTCAACTGATAATCACAATCCATCGAGCAGCACTTTCAATTCGGTTAAGAAATATAGATTATTCTTAGCAAGTAATACTGATATGAATTCAAGCTTTAGTTAATATTTTAATTGCCGTCAATACTAAAGAAATAATCAAAATTAAAACAATTTTTAAATGTTTAAAAAAACCCCAGATATTCATCCTAACATATTGAAAAACACACAATCGTTTGGGATAGAGGAAACGCTCAATTTAAAAAATGACAGATTCAGAATAGTAGTAAAACTATAACATTTCATCGAATGTAAAGCGCAATAGCTAGCCCATGCAGAGAAAACGCAGTCTTCAAACTTTTGACTGCTTATATACGAGTAAACAAGATAAATACACAACGCTGCCTGAGTATAAAACCCTCATGATTTTTTAACATAAAAATTGGCTTTCTAAAAAATATTTTTTTTATCATTACAGATATAGTTTTTCGCGTATTATTACTGCAAATAGAAAGATTTAATATCACAAATTTTTTTTCTGAAACGTTTCCTTAAAATATCTATAGAGCAGAGATTTAAAAACCATCAATAGGTAATTATCTCATCAGTTTGAAATATTTATTATATTTTTCCTGCAAATGTTATTGATGAATGCTCAAATATAAAAAAAAGTTTAAAGAACAGTGAGAGTATTGAATAATTTTCATTCATTACAAAACTTGAAAATATGTCAGTAGTTTTCCTGATGCCAATTAATAATTCCCTCTACTTTTCAGGTTCTCTTAAATGATAGCTGATGTAATCTGGCAACAGCTCTTTGTGCGTATTCTTGTTTATCAAAGATAAAAAAAAATATTTCTTTTGCTCATAAAGATATATTTTTGCATTTATTCGCTTGAATTTGACCAGTGCACTTTTGTTCTTTTTCAGTTATCGTTAAATCACTACTTTAAAACAAACAAGAAACATTATAAACAGTTATGTATTAACGTGAGACATTAAAAAATGTATAGAAAAGCCTTTATATTTAGTGGCAAAGAAGTACCTCTAAATATCCATAGCCTCCGCTAAATGTTCTTAAAAATCAGTATCGATCAAAAAATTAAAAATAAAATTGACATGGTTGAAAAAAAGTAAAGTTTGAATTTTTAAATGCAAGTAAAAATATTTTCTGGTATAATTTTCTCGGAAGTTATTATAGACAAGACACTCAATTTTGGTTTTTCCTCATCGCTAGAAGCTGAAATTGACCGTTTATTAGCTTTTTCAATTACTGACGAAAGCTTTACTTTTCATGCCTCTGATTGAGAGAGTGAAGTACGTTTACGTTTTGGCAACGTTAAAGTATTTAAATTCCATTAAAAATGACTACATGTGAGTACAAAATAAAAGAATTCTTAAAACTAGTGGTATAATAATTTAATAAGTTGCCCAGAAATGTATCTACAAATATTCTTATGCCAAAATTCTCTGCGATAAAGTTTCTAAATAATTGAAAGAAAATCTATGCAAAAATAATGATATTTGTGAGGTTAAAAAAGTAACATTTCATGCTGCAATTTACTGTTAATTCTTCTGAAATTCTGTAGAAAAAAAAAAGGTCAAAACCTAAATAGCCTGCAGCTGTTGCTATCAGTGTGCATCTGTTTCATTTACTTACAAGATTGCAAATTATTTTTCTTGAATGTCTGACTCACGTTTGTATTGCTAAATCACTACATGCAAACAATTGAAAACAAGATGAAATGATATGCATTGAAATTTTAAAAATTAAAATGCTAAAATAATTTTTTAAAAAAATTTCAACTGAGAGAAATAGTGTGCAAAAATATAATTGATCTCATTAAAATAGTTAACTTTTTAATTTAAAAAAAATACCGTAATATTTTTTATAAAGTTTAATTCGAAATTATTGCATAAAAAGGTAAAATTTCAGTTAATTTCTAATTGAATATTTAATTAACTTCTGTACTTTAAAAAATATAGCATTTTTTCTCCTGTTTTGAGGAACAAATGTGTTAAATTTGATGAAAATTGGTTTAATCGTTTGGACACACAACACCTTAGATTAAGACTGTCGACTCTTTCAGCTACCAAACATCGCGGTCGGTAATCGTTAGTAACCGGAAAATAGATTTCATTCTTGAATGACTTTTCCAAATTAACAACTTAAAATTTTAATTTACGTTTAAATTTACACTAATAAATTAAATAAGTATAATTTAAATTGATGATAACAATTTAAAGTAATTCCAATCATCTGATTCTGATACTCAAACAGTGCCCATACTCAGATATTTCAACCATCTATGATATGTTAAAGTAGCCTTAGCAACCACTGCTCCAGCTATGTTTATGGGTTCTGTTTGCACGTACATAATATGTATAATTTCACGTCGTAAAACTTTTAAAATCGCATACTCAATCCTTTAAGACGTTTCAGAGTCCTCAATATTAATTTCATTAGCAATTAATATTAAAGATTTTGGATAAACATTTACACTGAGTCTTTCATTTGTCTTATGTAAAGCTTCCTTGGACTTCCCACTGTAGAACTCTTAAATACGTATTTCAATGTAAAAAGAAAAGACCTTTCTAATTTAGAAGTTAAGACGCGTAACAATACATACAAATCTCTAAATATTAAATGCAACTTAAATAGAATTCCGATAATTACAAAATTCAAATAAGTAAACAATTTTATGGAGCAAGGGCCAACGTGCACTCAGCGGAATGCCAACACGAAACATGAAATTAATGTTTTTATTTTTAAATAACTGCGTTTATTCATAAATATTTTTGTGGGAATATTCTGATTTCGCGGAAATTCCTTTATTTACATTCACACCTATATTGATTTAGGAAGAATGGTATTCAATTCTTTTAATTAAATATTCACATTCCAGTGTTTGAATCTTGAACTCTGATATTGGTTAACAGCGAGGGAAAATGCCTCAACCGAAAATATCACCAAATTAAAAAGAGGCCGGAACTTTGTAGTTTGTTAAAGCTGGAAAAAGTTGTCCGTTACATGTTTCTAAAATGGAAGACCTGTGTAAGAAATGTGAAACCGTTGCAATTAAATATAAAGTTAATGAGACGCAATATAACAAAAATTTATCGAGTGAAGTTCTTATTCATTGGGCTAAATTTAAAAAAAAAACAATCATGTAAAGGAATATGTCAAATAGGACATTAAAATTTTCAAAACACTAAAATATGGAGCAAAAATGATGCAAACAATAAAAGAAAAATTCGGACAATTTTGAACAACAGTATTTAAAGATAGACTGCATTTTCTAAGAAACTAAAAGGCAGAAGAAAAAATAATTTTAAACATTGGCAAAAAGTACGTATGAGAGATGCGATTTATAAACTGTTAAAAGGACTCAATACCCCCAAAATTCTTTCCAGAATTTTCAACATACTTTTCAAATGTTGTAATTGATGTTAATTGTGCAGATATTAAGATTTCTAAAATAATTTCCAGATTCAAAAGTTACAAATTTAAATATTTTGAATTAAAAAAAATATTTACCCTTTTTTAAAAAATACTTCTACGATTTTCAATATTTTTCCCCAAATTTTTTTCAAAGGGGCCTCACAATGTATTTAACAGAATTAGGGAGGAGATTTTTAATATCTATATTAGTTTTGGAGATAAGAAAAATTGCTCAAAATATTCTGAAATTTTTCGGGAAAAAAAAAATTCTAATCAAATTTTTTACAAACATATCCCTAATTCTATTAAGCATGCATTTAACAGCGAGCAGAAAAAAATCCTGCAATTGCAATAAAATGTGATTGACTTAACATTTTGCAACAGATAGAATTTTAGAAGAAAGCAAATTAAGATAAACAGCTTTAAAATTTTCAACACAATAAAAAAAAAAAAGGAAAAGGAAAAAAAAGTTTTTTTCCTCAGAGCAATAATGTGACAATTTTAAGTCCTAAGATATCAATTTCGTTAGTATATATATTATATTTTTTTAAGGACCATTATCGTATATAGGGAATATTAGAAAAAAATTCACTTTTTTTATTAGATAAAAATTTTTTCGTCAAAATATTTATTAAATTATCTGCAGTTCTGTTTATCAAATATCTTAATACACTGCGAAAACTCTAGACCATTTGATTAAAATTCAAATAAAAGTTCGGAATTTTGAAGATTATTATAACCAGCAAGAAATTCAATCGAAAAGAGAGCATTAAGACTATAAACAATGATTTAACCGTTACTGTATGAAACAACTGTCCTGCTTTTTATTTCATGTAAAAAATTAAGCGGCTTAGTTACTTGCACATGAAATATTTTTGACGTAAACACTCAAAGTGGTCGTGGCACAGGATATCGCGTTAGACAAAATAATTCCATACCTCACTAAATACTTGCCCAACGATTTTGAAATTTTTAAATTAATAAAGGTTCAAAGGCCATTTTTCACTCAAAATTGGAAAAATCGATATATTTATCGACTACCCGAAATCCACAGGGTACCGAGTACCCTTAATTAGGCTTATTATTTTAAAGAAAAAAGGCAGTGTTCTAAGTTGTGTGTAAATTAATACTGATAACTGCTTAAAGTAGAGAAATAGTTGTATAGAAGTAAATTTTATGTCACTAAATAATTAATGTTTTGAATTGCAAAAGGATGTGAAAATTTTTG
Source organism: Argiope bruennichi (assembly GCF_947563725.1). Taxonomy (NCBI): domain Eukaryota; kingdom Metazoa; phylum Arthropoda; class Arachnida; order Araneae; family Araneidae; genus Argiope; species Argiope bruennichi. Next base: position 937,384 of record NC_079162.1, on the reverse strand, counting down.
TATTATGTCTAATAATTATGACGTTATAACGTAAAATTATATTTTCATTTAACCCACGGTAGAAATTTCAATAACGCAGTTAATGCCTCTGGTCTTATGAGTTTGTGTTTTATGGCAAAAATCTCTGGCTAATCCTCGCCATACACGAGATATTAAGGAATGTAAATGTGTGAAATTTGACTCCTTTCTGTATTATATATATAAATTATTCTGTATAGTCTTTGACGAGAATCCAAGGTGACATTCCAATCCAAGGAACTTGCACGTTTGCTCAAAGAATAGGAATTGGACAACTAGAGCAAAGTACAATTAAGGTGGCCTATTTTTTTAATCCGGAATTCTACCAATACGTTCAGATAACAGTTCTTCGTTTGAATTTTTGTTTGAGATTTTTAATCTTCATATGCCATCTAAATGTTAAAATGTTTATGAAAATGCTTCACTTTCTTTGCCTTTTTCAAACCACCTGTCTACGCAATCCATAAAACTCGCTTTTTACTATTTCATTTCGATTATTCAAGTTTGTATTGTTTGTATTTAGTAAATTCTGAGCATTATAAATTATTAGAATGTATTAAAATTTAAAACTTAACAATTTTGAGATATTTATTTACATTATTTACCACCGTTCAAGATATTTAATTATTTTAGTTTAATTCCGATTAAAATTTAATATTTAAAGTGTTAGGAGAATGAGCATTTATTTTTCATAAATATTAAAATTAATTTATAAATAATTTTACTTCACTTGATAAGTTTCTCAAGATTCTTTAACATTGTGTATCAAGGACTGAACCCTGACATCCCGATTGTTAAGTGACAGAGCTGATGACCACGCTATTTCGAAGCCATGAGATGAAAACATTCCAAAATATAAAAGCAATGCCAGAAGCCCATTTCCTTGAAATGGACCGACTATTGTATTTGGAACATTTTAATGAACGAATCTAAATGTATATTATTATAATACTAATTTCCCACTATATTATATAAAGTATTTTTAACAGTGCAAACATATTTTATCAGATGCTAGTCCGAATAGAAGAATAAAATCTTGAACTTCGATTTATTCCATCCCGGGAGGCGCAATTTATGTACGAGAATAAATGGTAAAAAATGCATCAATCTACATCACGGCCCAAGAGCAGAAGAGCAAAAGATAGCGAAATGTTTCCTTCAGTGGTTTTTACAATGACAATTTAATAGGGATTTCTTCGACACGTGTCGATTTATGATAGGGAAATTTAGGTATCTTTAAAAGAATATGCTAAGGATTAAGGATTTTTATTCCTTCCCTCAGAGCGTGAGAAAATGCAGAAGCATTTATACAGAGTGCGTGTAGCATAAATTGAATAAAAAGTAAGAATTGGATTAGGAAATAAGAGATTTTAGAATAAAGTTAAATTAAGATAAAAATTTGGAAATTAAGATTTACATTAGATTTTAAAGCATTATTATATATTATTCCAATACATATTTTCTATTTGAGAATATTAATTCAGGCCGTCTTAACAATTTTGGGCACCGATCAAGATCGTAATGAGAAATGAATGAAAAAAAACCCATAATAACAGAGTAGAGAAAGAAAGAATCTTGATCAAGGCTTGTATATCTTTCAAATCGTTCTTTTCAAATTAAAATGACAAATTATTTTCTTCTCTATCTAAGATATAAATTTTGTTTGCTATATTTCAGAAAGTATTCTATAAATTATTTAATAATAATATTGAACAATATTTTTAATACTTAGAATATAATAAAACAAACACCTGGCATTTTACTTAACACTAATAAACTTACACGATTCAGAAGTATGCCTTTTAAATTATAGTATGAAAAAGTATCATTAAAACAAATTCCATATTAGCTAAATATATATAATAAGTATACAATTACATAAACATTCTACGAATACATAAAATAATACACCTACATAAAATATTTTATAAGTAATAAATAATAATAAGTAAAAAATACGATTACATAAAATATTCTACAATATTTATTTGTACAATCAATTTCAGAATCAATACAGTGAATTTTTAGGCGCTCTTACATCACTGGCACTCCTTGTTACCTACTTATTAATCTAATGCAATAGATTAACCTGGCATTAATGAATTTTCTTTATCAGTCTTCAACTTTTAAAATAAATGCGAAAACTTTCAAATTTAAAGTTTCTTAAACACAATTACTCTCAAAGAATTTTATGATTACCTCATGATTTTTGAATTTTTATGATATTATGATTAAGAGAAACACATGCAGATTTCAATACTTACCTCAAGCCGTAGAAATTTAAATATTAAAGCAAAATGTACCAATAAATTCACCTGTAAGCATTACTTACCTTCAAAAGAAATCAATTAACTCATTAAATATCAAAATTGTAATACAGAGATTTAATATGAAATCGCATGATTAAATATAAACATGCAAATGTGAATTTTTAACACAGTTATTGAACTGTACATGCGTAAGTAAAAGGAATTCTTCCTCTAATCAATGTGACGATTGTACCGGTGTCGCTCTGGTATTGTTCTCATTTCGTTGGAGCGATTCATACGACGAGACAGTCCTCGAGAAGGAACAAACCAATCTCGCAGTGTTGACCAAGCAAGAACTTTTGTTCCTGCAACACGTTTTATTGGTGGAAAGGGGTGAAAACGGATATTGCACAAAGGCGGAAAGGATTTGAAACCGTATTTTTGATGACAACGATTTATTTGTAATTATTCGTTCAGATAACATCTTGCTTTAGTAATTGTCAAAAATGAACACCCATCAGCGGCATGATTATAGTAGCGAGAGACAAGTGCAAAAGGAGATCAATGGGGAGGCACACCAAATGTCAAGCAGAGAGGGTTCCAAATAGGAAGAGAAGTTTTAACCCTATGCCCCCGGAAAAGTAATTTGATGCATTATTATTCACTAAATGCAGGGACTTGTAAGTTATTCAAAAAAAATTATTTTGAGTTGAGTTTTTCAGAAAAATTTATCTACATCATTTTACTACCCTGTAGGTATTGCTAATAATTAAAATAAAAATAAGATGCCTAAATGATACACTGTCTTGAATAGTGATTGAAAGAAGGCATTCAATTTTAGTTTAGTTATATTCAGGTCCCGTTCTAAAGCAACACCAGGGCTATTTTGAAACGGACATCGTAATGTTGAACCGCGATCATATGACGAAAGCGACACTTGAGCTGGCACCTTACTCGCCAAACTTCCACACCACACCAGTGAGAGGACTTTGGCTTCGACGAATTTAATCTGTACCAGACTCCCTCATACAACTGTTCTTCGGCGACATCGGATCTCGAACCTGAAACCCTCCGGTTCCGAAACCGAGACCTTACCACCAGGCCACCACGGTCCGAAGACATTGGACCGAAGTGCAAAGATTTAAATTTTTAAACAGTTGTAAATTCGGCGTTGGATTTTGGTGTGGGCACTTCTATATATTTCAGCATTGGGGAGGGGAACAGTTTCAACTTCTTAAAAAAAAATTCTGGAGTTGAGTGCGTTTAAGTTATGAAAATACATTTTCAACAATTTATAACTTTGACTTTTACGCAACCTCCCCTCTCTATATGAAACTTAACAATGCCGCTGACGGTATTGGAGGATATTAAATTTTGCGGGATGTTTGGCGATTCCCAAATAGAAACAATCTGCAAAATTTTACAGATGTTCGGCGACGAAGCGATGGTTTATACGTAGATAAACTAATGATGCAAACATCTTCAGTCTCACATTAGTGGAGAGAGAAGCTAGTTCTAGTAGGACTCCAATATTCAGGTCTGAGATCGTTACTGATCCAGTTTGGTTTCCATTGATGCAGAATCGATGAGTCGGTATCAGAAAACTTGGATACAAAAAATTAGCATTTGATCTAAAAATTCTCTTTTCATATAGGGTCAGCGTCAATCAATACATCTATCACGATAACGCAGCCATTTATCTCCCACCCCCATTTTATAAGTGTTTGGTCTAAACCAATATCCATACTTTGTCAAGATTCTTACTCATACGATATGAATCTTTCCACCAAGCATGAAAAATAATCAGTTAATTCACTTATGAATAAAAGTTGGGTATTATTTGAACAGTGGTTATAATTTCTTCAGTAAATATCGGAATCCTAAGCTAAATCGTTGAGAAAGATGCATTTAACATTTTTTTATCTAAGAGATTACAAAGATACTTTTCAAATTTTTACTTAAAACTGTTTTCAAAGTTTAGCCATTTCTCCACAATTAATTTTTTTGATTTGTTAAATAATTCAGCAATAATTTCCTCCAGATCATCCTGCTGACATCTAAAATTGTGCTAAAGTTGTAACTATTTCTAGCATGTATCTTTTGGTACTTGAAGGATTCCACCATGATTTTGTATGTAAAGTTACGGTTTCATTAGATGGACAAACGATGAATTGATAACAATAAAATTGGGGACGAGGGGTTAGCATTTGATCTGTTAATTCTCTTTTGTGATAGGTCATACACTAAAACTGAAAAAAATAACACCATTTTGTAGCACCATTAAATATAATTAGATTGGAAAATCCCTGTTTCAGTTGCAATGGACAATACAGAAATTGCTGTATAATTTTTATCTTTGCATCTCCGCCCGCAAAGTTGCATTTTACGCTAGAACATTGTAGTGATTAATTCTAAAAAATGCAAAGATTTAGATTTTTTCCTCTAATTTTGGTAACGAGTTCGCTATCTGAATTGTACTCCATGAATTGTGTTTTCACTCGTGAAAATTTGTAAAAACACAAAACACATTGAAATTAGTATTGCAGATATGCAAATAGTAGAAATAATACTGGTAATCGTATATTTTTGTCATATATTTTAAATTACTGCCTTATTCTTTTTAGTTCCGATTCTCCGGATGTTTCGCATTTCACGAAGGGAGAAGTTATTGTAAAAAATAAAAATTAAGAACATTCTGAAATGGATGAAAGCTTACAATCTGGAAGTGAAGAATTGAATAATTCTTTCAAAAATGTCGATGAATTCGATGTCTATTATGAACATTACTTGTCACTCACTAATAAAAAGGAGGAAAGTTTAAATACAAGTAGAATGGCAGAATAGAATGAGATTGTTGATAGATCTTGAAGAGGACACTGACGGAAGCAATGAAAAACAAGATATTGAAGCTACTATTGATAGAACAGATGGTGATATCCAGAAGAGGAGCATGAAACAACATGCTCTTCTGTAAGGCCATCTTTTCAAACTATTTTCAAACATGTATCTAATCAAACTGGATACACAAAATGAAACATTAAGCAACAAGGTGTGCACCGTATTTTATTTAATGCAAATATGTCAAAAGACATTTTCTGTTCGAAATAGGTATACATAAAACAATGACAGATACAATGGTAAGTAGAAATTGCACTTATTAAAAAAAAATTTAACATTTAAATGTTTTATCCTCAGTATTTATTACAAATTCATTCGTTTCCAATTACTCATAAAATGAAATAAAATTTAATTTTTGTTGCATGGTTAAAAGTCCAAACATGAAAACGCTAAAGAAATCCTTTGGAATATTTAGACAAAGAAAAATCCAACTCGTATTTGGATTTAAGGTTTAAGTTCGATTATATGATACATGGATAAAAATACAGAAAATTATGCCTCATCTGTCACACAATTTAGTTTTAAAGACTGGCGTCATTTCATGTCTCTAAAAAATTGAAGTTCTGAAGCGTCTCTTTAAATCACATCTGCAGTACACTAGATAAAATTCTAAAACTATATTAATTATTATTAGAATGGGTTTTAGCTTGTAATATTTCATAAATTTCTATATTCTTTTTAAAGTTATCAAAATTTTATATTCCAGGAAAAATATTTGATATTCAATAGAAATGGAGAGCTTTTATTTGTGAAAAAAAAAACTTTATGATGTAGGCATGAAACCAGATTTACGCGTTTTTCAGGCAAACGCGAAAGAAATATTTTTCTACTCCTTGACATAATTCGTTTTGAATAGGTTCGGTTAAAATGGCAAATTATTTCGTCAATAAAACTTTGCAATATCTGTTGTCTTTTGAATACTATTCCGCGCATCACCAAATTAATTCTGTTTGAAACGAAAAAAATCTTTCTGAAATGTCTGTATTCAGAGGATTAAGGAGATAAAAGAAAATGGAATAATTAAATCACTGGCCTCTACCCGAAACGATTTTCGCATGAAAAATTTAAGATTCATCGCAGGAAAATTCTTTAAACTATTTACTTAAAAACGAAATTTTACAAAAATTCATATATCTGAGGACTTAAATGATGGCATACATTCTTTTCAAAAGTGAAATAAAAAAGAAAGCAACATTCAAAACTGGCAACGTTATAACAGTTTTACTTCAGTGAATGAAGAAACATTGATTTAACTTGAGAAAAAAAGTTCACTGCTTTATAATTTTGGATTTTTAATAATTTGAATACAATTAAATTATCTGAGCATTTGTAATTTCGAGAAAATGTATGCAAATGCGATCGAAGCAAATGTAACATCGGGAAAGAGCTATTAAGTCTTTTCAAGTGGGAAAAATTAAGTGTTGCATTTCTTTCAAATATATTAATGATGGAATAAAAATCGACAATCAGGAGAACTGCAGATCAAAGATTTAAACCATTACATCTTAAAAACATTTACTTGCTCCAAATGCTTTGCTGTTGAGCTTAATTGAACAGAAATTCATCAAAAGGAGGAAAGCACTTGAACTACAAAATAAGGAAGAGTTGGTTGCTCTCTCAAAAAGAAAGCACTTCTTAAAAGCAAGGCAAAGTGAAAAAAATATAGCTTCGACATTTTTAAAAGTAAAAAGAATTTAAGAAAGAAGTTGATTTTTTTTTAAGGAAAAATGCAGAAACCATAAATCTTGAGCTCAAAAGTATTTTATTAGAGTCTATATACAACCCGCTTCCATTTAATGAAATTTTCTACAGGACTCCGACTTCAAACGGCATTTGCGTGTTATTTAAACTCGCCTTTGTGAAAGATATTCTCTATTCAATGAAGTTCAGCTCGACTCATTTTTATTCCAATATTTGGCGATTTTTCATTTGTCAATTCCTAATAGAACCAAACAAACCGACTGCTGTAAAAATAACGGCATTTTCTAATACGCAATAACTCTCATTATTTTCTTTACACTGATTGCAAACTCCTCTTCGATGCTAAGACAGACTGCGAAATGTTACGAAGTATAACGATACTACAGTGAGTTATGAAAATTGTAACGAAGTATTTATTTAAAAAATAAATGCCAGCGTCTCAATTTCGAAAGAGAATATTAGCATTATTCTTAACATAGTACAAAGTACGATTAAAATTTTTCCATAATTAAGGATACGCGCTAAACGCTAAAAATTGCGCAACTAAGACTGATTTTTTTTTTTTAAATTCCTTTAATTTAATTCCTGTATAGCGAATTGGAAACCGGACGTTATTAATACATGTCATCCAGGATAAAGAACAGTTATAAAGAATAATTACTGAAGATCTAAATCGAATCTAATTTCATATTATTCTTTACACTGCTTGAACAGAAATCCCAGACAGCAACATTATAAAAAGGAAGCCTAGGAATCTTTCTTCGTAATTTACTACAAGAGCGAAAGAATGCAATGACAATTTACAGTCGCTTATTTACTTTTCTACCGAACTTAAATTCAGAGACAGTGGCTCGCTTAAAATTGTGTTCATTTTATTGCATTGACTCTCTAAATCTTGAATTTCACAAAATTTTCTTGACATTGATATTCGTAATCCTAAATATTTTAAAATGCCTTAGAATACTTGTAAAATTAGTTTTTAATATAATTTCAATGTTCTTAAACGCTTAGAACTTTCAAAACTTCTTTTTTATTATTATTTTGTGACAAGCCGCACTGCAACTGATGATCTTGCAATGAAGAATATCTTAGAACAAATAAAAATAGAGATATACTCAAACTTTTTGTCTAAACATGGTACGATCACCGAAATATAATGAAATTTTTATGTAATTCCGCATCTAACTTAAGACTAATTGCTTGACTAGATAAATATGCTTCACTTTATAAAAAGGAAATATAAAATTAGTACAGCTCATTCAATTCAGATTTCTTTATAAATTAACGTAAAGATATATTTTTCTTATTCTTTTTAGTAATATAAAAAATCAATAATTAATAAAGAGGATAACTTTTGTAGAATACGTCGAAATCGAATTGTAGAATTGTATTTGTAAAATTAAAATCGAATGAGCTTTGCTTATTTTCAAGGAGCTCTTCAGAATTGACACTATTGAGTTGCATGGCCTGCATTTCTGTTTTGATAAATTATTCGAAGTGCCATTTTAACAGACAAGGAAGGAGTAAAAGATTTATAACCTTGAAGAAACTTGACATTAAACGTGCAGGTAATTTGAATAAAAGCGAACATCCATATCAAAATATCAAGCTTCAATGCAATTTGATTCGCCGTTTTTAGTGTGCAAAGGAATAGTTTCTTTTCGAACAGTGGCGTTTCTTTTCGAAAGATTCTCATATTTATTAACAGAATATTGTCATTTGGGTCAATTTGGTTCAGAACTGTCTAGTGAAAAGTTCCATCTATTCTCATATAATATAAGAGAAACTTCAAAATTCTTTTGTATATGATTAGCTCTTCTTGAAGCACTTCGTCAAGGATAGTAACCATTCCTTCTACACGCCTTTAATACCTATCTGCGCGCCGAACTCACAACATTGTAAAGGGACATTGCTATAATCTCTTCTCTCACTGCTAATATTTTCTAAGAAAAAAAAGACGTTACTTCTTCATATATTATATATTTATCAGCGTTTTTACGACTTTCTAGACATTAATTATTACATTTTTCTATGAACAATAAGCCAAACAAAATATGATTAGGAAAGAATTCAATGCATTGAAATGAGACAAAGAATCATTTCAATATCTCCAATTTAAAATAATTTGATTTCTTAGCAGTTTTGATTGTGCAATATTGAATAGTAAATATTACAATCAAATGATTTTTTTAAAAATTCATTTTAATTTCAAGATCAACATGTTAATCGGCGAGTTATGTGGCGGGATACATTTATTGTTTATTAGATAATTTATTCTTCTTTCGAGTTATTATGTAATTACTGCATCGATAAAATTAAAAATATCGATATGGCAAATAAATTCTGTTTTAATAGTATCAAAAATAGTACTTATAGTACTCTAAAAAAATGGAATGTTGCCTTTTCTACCCTCTGGGGTTTATAGCTTTGTGGCGCAGATCTGAAACACAGACATCTAAATTTTTAACTCTTGACGTTAAAATCCTTTCAAAATTAAATACAAGTATTTTCTTTATTTCAACACGAAATAAATGCGCGACACTTCTATTATAACTCCATATCAGAAAGTATATACTATGTAACATAATGATAAAATCATGGGGTATATATTAATGATTACATTATTGCACCGCGTTGCTCATATCTGTACGTTTGGCTACCATTACCAGAATAAGCATTCTGCGTTGCTGCTGATCAGGATGTAAAAATCTTAAAAAATATAGCTTCACCGAAATGTGATAAAAATAGTATAAGGGGTATTACTTTTCCGAAAAACTATATCATAAAAAGAAAAATTAAAATAGAGTTTGAGATGTGCATGGTATACAAAATATTATCGTTTAGGAAAGAGTTGCATGCATATTATTCACTTGCTATGAAACTATTTATTTCACTTTCATATGAAAAAAGCGAGTTTTATTCATAACTGCTCCGAAACTCTTAGTGATGTTTAACCTCCAGAGTTAGAGGGAAATTATGCAGAAAATATTTTCCCCAGTAGATTTAATTTCGCGAATCTAATTTGTAAATTAATTATTGGATTAAATTTGAAATGAACTAAAAAAATTTCTGAACTGTAATCACGACTGTTCAGAAGATAACTGCTGAGATAAATCAGAACTCTAAAAGAGTTGAACTCTAAATTCTTTCTTAGCATACAGTAAAAAACCATGAAATATTTAGAAATAGTGTTTTGTTTTATGATTGCAAATGCTGCATATGATATTTACGAAAGGAAGAAAGAACTTTTCATTTTAAAATTATCATTTAGCCAAAGAAGATAAGTATTTGAGAAAATTAAATTTTCAATCTTCATATTCCATTTCTGATGTTTCGATTTAACCGCATTTCAACATGCGCAGATTCAAAAAAAACCGTATGAAATTTCATTCATTGTATAAAAATATTTAAGGTAAGATCAATGGATAATTCAACTAAAGAAGAAAATTTTCTCAAGTTCAAATAAAAATAATTATCCAAGTAACGTGATGTGGTCTAATCAAAATGTAATGCTAATCATCTGCCTATGAATCACTAACCAGTCGATCATTTTTTTTTTTTCACATTGTGGTAATAATTTCTATTTTTAATTACTTCTTTAGAGAATGAAATTTAGTTTAATTTCCCATTAAGAAGATATAGAAATTGTGAACTGCAGTCAGATGAAAAGGATGAGACGCGAGCTGGAATCTCTGCCAGCGCCAATGGGAGAAACTAAAGATTTAGCGAGTACTAGACCAACTAATACTACGGCTCTTCGGTTGAATCCAATCTCGAAATTGAAACATTCCCGCTCCGATGGCGAAATCCTACCACTAGAACGTCGCTGTCTTTCACAAAATAAAGAAACTGGTTAAAGTTTTCAGGTTTCTTTTCACCAGAAGTCTAAAAATTTCTTAAAGTGAATGAGATATTTCCACCAGAAATTAAATATTAAAAAAATGCCCGACATTATTAATATGATACAGACATATTGCAAAGAATCAGAATCTTATAAAAATAGAAGCATATATTAAATTTCCAATTTGAAAATAAAAAAAAATTCAGAACAGTATTATTTATTGACCATGTATTAATAATCTATTATAACACTTAAATAAAGAAGAGACCATAATAAAGGGCTTTATTTTAGTGTTATATATCAAGCTAAATGTCGAATTCGTGACCTATCAAACGAAAGGCCAGCATTTCATTTTGATAAACTTTTGTAGAAAATGAATCAAATTTTTTTTAAGAATATTTTTGTTGATGATTCAGAACTATGCATAATTTTAATTGATGGATTATTCTCACTTCCCTCAAAATTCAAAATTATTTTCAATGTTCTACAACTTCCCATGAAAAACTAACTTTACTTCGGTTTATAATGAACTGAACAAAATTCGTAGCTTTAGACAAATGAAACTAGTTTTAAACAAGGCAATTTTAAATGAATCAAAATAAAGGATTTGGGGGCACCTTTAATGCACTGAGAAACATAACACGAAGCATTAGTAAAATCAAGGGGCGTAAGGCGGTATTAAATGGTTATTAATCTTTCTTTTACAAACTTTTATAAAAACTTTAATTCGAAGTGACCTTATTTTTTGCAAATTTCAGTTAAATATATTTGCCCAGTCTTGTAGTGAACTGAATAAGCAATAAATGGAAACGGAAAGTCTTAAGAGGAATTTAAATTTTGTGGATGCACGATCAGTTCATATTCCTGTATTCACAGGATATTTCATGCTCTTAGGAAGGGAAAAAAATCTCAGAAATAACTGAAAACAATATCAAAAAATTAGAAACATTTCTTCGGACAAAAAGGCTTTCTTAGTTATATACGGAATTACTGTATCGTCATCACACACGGCAAAACCTCAATATAAGATGAAGTTTGTGAAATATTAATTTACGTTTACAGCATTTCAGAGAAAATACAAACAGATGCCTTTACAAGTCTATATACTAAATAAATAATTTATTTAGTATGCCTTATAATACTACATTAAAACAAAAATCATACTTTAGTATAGAAAGAGTACAGGTTGCTCAAATGCTCTGTCGTAATGACAGACTAAAGTTACGAAGACTAACTACTTTAAAAAGTTTAATATTGTAACAAAAAACATTGGTATTTAAATAAAAATTGATAAAAAGTATTTCTCAATTCAATCTTTAATATATGCATTTTTCAACTCACAAAAACTAACTATCTACTTATCTTCATAGAAGTGCGAATGAATCTCTTAAATGCATAATATAAAACAGTTTAAAATGTGCTTTTTATCAAGCTTCTTACAAAATTTTAAATACAATTTAAATGTACTCAAATAGAGCATAATGTCAAATTTGCTTATCTCTATCCGCCTAATTGTTTAAGGATTATTTTTAAAGAACCACTGACATACGATTCCAAAATTTTTTCCAATAAAAATGCACTAAAATTCAAACAAAGCAATATTAGAATATTCCTTGTATATAATATACAAGAGAATGAAATACAATACGCATAACCAATTATAAATTATTCATGATAAATTATTATAATGAATTATTACCATGAAATAATGTTGGTAAATGTAATTTGAATTCAATTTTTAAGCACAAAGTACAGATTATGACATCTTAATTATAGCAAGAAACATTTCTGAAGTTCTAACAAGTGTTAAGAATTCAATTTCTTAAAATTTCTTCCAATTCATTGGTAAAAAATGATTTTAACAGGCACTTTGTTACACTACGTGTTTTCTCTGAATCTTAAAAAATTCTTCTTTTAATCAGATTTTTAAATTATAAAAGTAAAATTTCAATATGCAAAACGCACATTTACACATTTATAATTTCATACATGTTGAAAATTCAAATTTTAAATTTAAAAATTTCACAATTAAGTACATACATATCATTTGCACAAAAGCATTTGTAATGAGATTTCATAAAAATTTCTACATTATTTTCAAGTGTCTCTTTGGGGAGCAGGGATTTTTTTTTTCTTCTTCTTTTCCCTCCTTCCTTCTGGTTTTTTTATTTCAAGAGACAAGAACAGCAGTGAAATATACAATATTCATTAATTGCATAAAAATAATAGATATTTTTCATTTTAAAGGCTTAGGAGAAGTATAGATCAAACAGCTCTAAAAGCAACCATTTAAAACATTACCAATCTCTGAATGGGATCCAGTTTTAGATTTGGTATATGCACGATTTGAGAAATTTCACACCGGATATTAAAACATTTTTTTTTTAATATTTCTTAAGAGTTTAACAAAATACAAACTTGGACATTATAGGAGCCACGACAGAAAGGAGGCATTCTATAAATTTCAGGTTATACAGAGGATTTCATAACTGATATTCATAAAAGGTTTTCGAAATTTCAATGGTATCCGAGCTTGCCCAGAAAATTGCTTGGAAGAGCTACGTTCTGGACAGATCGGCCCGTGCAATCTATTTCAATGAATTATATTCAAATTTCACTAAATAATTTATGGAATAAAACAAAATATAGCAAACTGAGATGTCAAAACGCCATCATTACACAACTTGTGAGCAATACAGAAGAGAATATTTAGTGAAATCGAATTTTTAATTTGTATAGACAAATTTTAATTAATGCAGCAATCCTCGAATGCAGTTTTTTTTATTTACTGACCTCCATTTTATGTAAATTTAAATAAAATTGGAACTTTATTTTATCCGTTAATAAAAAAAAATTGAAAGATCAAAATTATTAGGTAACATTCACAGATTTATTTACGATATTTCATTTACCAAATATGAAAGTATAAATACTATTAAATTTTGCGCCAGTACTTAGTATTGCATATTTAAAAAGTATGTGAGCATTAGTATTGCATTGTTGAACAAATATATAATTTAATCTTATTTAGTGAGTTTACTCTTTTCGAATAAACAATTATAAAGTTTTTTTTTCCAACTAATTAGATTATAAATATTGTATTCAATACTTTGACATTCATTTGTGAAAAATACTATTTTTGAAAACTGCAACATCATATAAACATACAACATGATTTGTTATACATTTCAATTATTTTATTCATCACCATCTTCTAAACACATTTCCATCTGCAGCATCAATTTATAAATACCAACACAAAACCAAAAGTTTTTTTTTTTTGAGCTGGCTGTTTATCAAATTGAATGAATAGATTTCCACATAAGAGTTCTAATTAAAGTTCATTCGTATTAGTTTTTAATTGGTTTCAAAGGTGCTTGATAAATTTTCGAAATCACCTTCAAAACACATGGCAGATGAATATACTGAATGCAGGAAGATAGTCTTCAATTCGGTTTTTTTTAAATGTTAGCAGTGTTTATGTGTCCAACTTTTCCTGCTATTGAATATTGTTTCATAGAACATACGCATTAGAACAGTCTCGCACTTCGATCAAGCCAGTTATGCTGCGCTCTTCCCTTAAGTTCGCAGGCACCATTATGATGAGGAAAGGTAATTATTGGCGACGAAGTACATTGGGCAAATCCAGTATAGTCAATTCAAGAGTGAAGGCCATTCTTTGCCCAGCTGGAATATCAGGCTTTAAGTTTAACTATTCTCAAGGCAGGCACTGGCTTAGTAGGTAGGCACACGCTGTAGATCAAATGTTTAGTTTGCACACACAGATCATATCATTGGCAGTCAATCATTTGAAGACGGACTGTTCGCTTTAATTTGGCTGGCAAATAGGCTATTTCGTCCATTTCTTTGAATGGAGAAGACTTCTGATCCAATGAAGTCGACACCACTGATATCCCGAACTATAATTGCCAAAAACTGTAGATGGAAATCTTTGTCTGCACATACTGACCATATCACTGTCAGAATGGTTTGAAGACAAATTATTTACTTTAGTGGGTTGGCAAATAGACAGTTTTATCGGACTTCCTCAGTGGAAACTATTTGATACATTTAATGCAGACAATGTTGGATCCTTAATATGAAAATGACATATCCCTGTGTGGAGCCCATATAAATTGTACTCGATGACGAACAAGCAAGACTGATAAGCAGGCTGGAATATGGTCCTGGATGGCAAGTTTGTCTATGCAGATTAGTAATTCCTTGAGCTTGCATGGCTGAATTCATTTATCCAAAAGATGTCCAGTACTTGCCATGAGCTTAAGCGATTAAAAAGACTTCTGCACCACAGAAGTTTCCTACATATTTCTGCAGATTCGAAAGTAAGGACACTGCTGGATACCAACAGATATGGCGTTATCAGAAAAATGGCAGTTTTGTAAACACTTTTTTTTTTTGTACTTGGAACACGAACATTGGACTGACTGCTTAAAACTTTGAAAGTTATTTTTGATCAGTTACACATATATAAGGCTATCCAATAAAGATCCCAGCATTGGGAGTTTGATGACAAACAAGTTCAAAGGATGCAAAGTTCCAGATGTTGTTTTCAAGTGACAGTGCATACAATGTAAATCTAATACTGTTCACAAGCTACAAATATCTAATAAATTGCAATGAAAAGGCATTTTGGCAAAGTAAATAATATCCATCAGCAGTAACAGTGCTGTAAATTTCATACTTTTGAAATGCTCAAATAATTTATGAGGCTACAGTTTTTGAAAAACAGTACATTTCATACATAACTAACTATATGCAAGTTTAAAATTTTGGAAGACATTCTAACAAAGTCAATAAAGAAATGCTTTTTATACATGCATCTCATAAATAACTCATGTTATTTTTAAATACAGAACTCAAAATATTATTTAAAGGTTTACAAATATAATTCAAAACACTTTTTAACATATTAACGACAGTACTTCAAATATGAAACGAAATATTTACAGATATGGTTTCTGCATTCATAGCTGAATATCTAATGATACGTACAACACTTTAAAAATAGTGATATATATATATTCTATTTAGAATTTTTAATACGTACAATACAATATTGCATACGATATTTTTATGACTCAAAGGCACTGCAAATATATATTAAAGCATACAAATATATATATTAATTATTTTCTATTTGCATTTCAGAATAAAATAAATGCATGTATACAAGCAACCAAAATGAGCGTTTCTGTGAGGTATTTTAAGATAAAGTTAAGAAAAAAATTATGAAACAGCTCAGCAACATTTTCTGAAGTAATGTTACTTTGCTTTCTTTTTAAATTCGCACTTTAAAATTTCAAAACAGGCTATTTTAAGGCTTCCAAGTTTCATTCGATTTTAAACTATTCAGTTTCAAGCCTTTTCTTTTAATTTCGAGCTATTTTTTAACTTTAAATTATATATAATTTTAATTTTTCATCCAGCTTTATTTCAATTAACAGCCATTTTAATTTCCGGCTGTTTTTTTTTTTTTTTTAATTTCCAGCTGATTTTTTTTTTTAATTTCCAGCTGATTTTTTTTTTAATTTCCAGCTGATTTTTTTTTTCATTTCCAGCTGATTTTTTTTTTCATTTCCAGCTGATTTTTTTTTTCATTTCCAGCTGATTTTTTTTTTAATTTCCAGCTGATTTTTTTTTTAATTTCCAGCTGATTTTTTTTTTAATTTCCAGCTGATTTTTTTTTTTAATTTCCAGCTGATTTTTTTTTTTAATTTCCAGCTGATTTTTTTTTTATTTCCAGCTGAGTTTTTTATTTATTTCCAGCTGAGTTTTTTATTTATTTCCAGCTGAGTTTTTTATTTATTTCCAGCTGAGTTTTTTATTTATTTCCAGCTGAGTTTTTTATTTATTTCCAGCTGAGTTTTTTTTTAAGTTTGCATACAGTTTTACTCGATTTTTAAACTTTTATTTGAATTTAAGTATCTTTTTTAATTTCAAGATACCGATTAAAAGTTTTTCGGTATCTTGAAATTAAAAAATTTCAAGATACCGAAAATCGATCGAAATCGATTTTCCAGTTTACGCCTTTACAGATTACTTCGAGTTTAACAAGCAAATTATATAATATATATATTCAAAACTTCACAGAAACGCTCAATTCATTGACATAAATGATAAAGAAACCAATTTCCAAATTTGCAACCTAGGCACTAACGCAAAAAGTTCTATTCTCAAAATCTAACGTACTGCATTTTGACATCTCAGTTTCTTCAGAATATTTATACAGACATAATATCAATGAATTCTTTAGTGACATTCCAGATGCCTATATAAATATTACAACATTCAATATTAATAAGCGTAACAAAAACTTTGGAATCATTTTCTTCGTAGAGACATTTAGGTTTTAAATAGTTTTTAAAAACCTGTTTACTTTGCAACTTTCTAATTAAATTTCTAAATGGTAATCTTTAAGAAAGCACATGCATTTTTTTTAATTTAAAAAAAATTAAAATCTGCTGTTAAAAGATATTATCAACAGTTTAATGTCAGCAATTCTTAATATTAAAAGAACCAGACATTGACAAAAAAAATCTTTATTTAAAATTTAACAAAGATTTTAACTGAATTATTCAACAGCATATATTTTAAGCAAATGAGTACCATTTTCTTTACACACGCCGTCAAATGATTTAGGAAATTAAGTGAGGAACCATAATTATGCATTTATTTAATCAAATGAGTCTTCGTCAAAATAATATTCATAATGTAACATACTAATAGTATAACCGTTGTATATGCTGTAAACGTAAATAAGTCAATTTTATAGAAAGTAGGTTTAAATACAATTATTGACTGTATTTTGAAAAATAAAAGTTTATTTCGTAACAATTCCGTTTATTTTAACAAGATTTGTAACAGCAAATCACTTCATTTTAATTCAGCATATTTCGGCGAAATGCATTCGCTCATCTTACTGTATAGAATTTGTAATCAAAGGAAGTGAAGGGTCTTAAATGGAAATGAATATTAAATTATCAAACATCTGCAATGTATACATGCATTCGTAAGATATTTGATGATCTTATGAATAAAAGAAGTTGCTATAAATAAATTTCAACCAATCCCAAATCAACAATAAGCGTTTTTACCAACGAAAAAAGTTCCTCAGTTGTGACCATAAAGTAATTCCAGATAAATCTCACAAGGTGACTAACCAATACAAGACGAAATTGCTGCAGAAAAGTGATTTTTTTATATTTCAGCTTTGATAGCTATTTAAATTCGATTTATTTATTCTAATTATGAGCTTTTTACAGGTGTAATGCCACATTTGGCATATACCTAATCATCAGAATATTTCAGCACTCGTGATGCAAGACCTGCATCTTATTTACAGTTAGTGGTTAATATACGAAATACGTTACAATAGGGAATATTGTAATCTAGTTCAGCATAACTTGTATTATAGAATAAAGTAAAACTTTCGTATATACGTTAGTGGTGCATACGAAAGTTAAAATTTAGCATACAAAAATTTCAGGTTGCTCAAATAGGTAGTCGTATCTCTACAATGGAAATTCCGTAAAAATTAAGTACTTTATTAAGTTATTCATTAGCTTTAAAATTTCTAAAATTCGATTTAATTTTAAAATTTATCGGAAATACTTTTCAACCCAATTTACTTTTGACTCAGATTTGTGCATCTTTTCATTGCTCATCTCCATAAATTTTTGGATTTTCAAGAATATAAGGAATATTAAGCAACTATGAAAATTTATCTTTTATCATGTTTAGAAGAAATTACTTAAAATCGAATACAAATAGCCTCATTAATATAATAATATTTATTCCATTATATATATATTTTGAAAATAATCACTAGTGGGATTCCAAAATTTTTTACACAATGTAAAAATTGACTGCCATTACACTGGAATTCGAGACAATACACTGAAGTAGTACATTTAATTCTCATAATTATATTATTGGAAGTACATACCATATATTAAAACTATTATTAATACAAGAATTTATAACCAAGAAATATTATTGGTATGAATAATTTCAATTATATATTTAAACATAATGCACAGAAAGGCTACACTTAACTATGACTGAAACCTTCAACTTCTAACATTATTATAGTTGGTTATTTACAAAATAAACTTCAGTTTTCATTATTATTATTATTATTTGCTAATAAGCACTATTACTTCAATTTGTAACGTGCAATCTTTTGGGATGTAATGAAAATTTGTGGCAGTCAAAGTTTTTAAAAAGTTACAAATTTACAATTTATATATGGAAAATATATATTAACATATTCATAATTTTGCAGTATTCCAAATACAGTTCATATATTCAAAAATGTAAAAAGCCATCAAAATAATTTTTATTAAAAGTTAATGAAACTTAAAGAAATGCTCTGTATTTATCATTGTTTTTTTTTTTCCTTTTATTCGGAAAGGGAGATTTTTTTTTCTGTTCTCGCCACTCCTTATTTCCATTTTTTAAAATCTTCAGCAATAAAAATAAATATCTGAATAAAATAATTGAAACAAAATTTATTTAGTCCAGTAAAAAAATTAAACTGTCCTAGTTACATTAATTTGGCTAAATACTAGTAGTTATTTTTTTTCATCTTTCATTTTTAAACGCAGAGCAGTTATAAATCTTACAGTTCCATTTACAACCATTTGAAATGTTACGAGTCCCAAAATGGGATTCGTTTTTCCAATTGACATACAAAATTGATATTTTCTTGTAAATACTTTAATAATTTAAAAAAATACAAATATGGAAACAGGACTATGATAGAAATAAAGCATTTTATAAATCCAGACACAGTGGTATTTTTTGAAGGAAATGTACGAGAAGTTTCCGAAATTTTACTGTGGCAATTAGCTCAGAAAATGACCCATAATCCATTTTCCGGAAAAACTCTTGCAGTTCATTTCAATAAATTAAATAAAATTATAAGCAATAGGTTTATGCATTACTATATATGAATTATGGACTGAGACATCAAAATGCAATCACAATTCGTTTAAACAATTTGTAAATAGTTTAGACTAATAAGAATCTTAAGACGGATTTTTTTTATAAATAGAGTCGGATTTTTTTTTCTTTCTATTTCTAAAACAATATGATGTACATTCTCCGACAGCCAAGGAAGTTTAAATAAAATTACAGCATTTCTATACATTTAAGAATCAGAGCTATTAAGAAGAGTACACTGAAATTTACCTGGTAAAATATCGGGATTGCTTTAGATAGCTTGTTAAATAAATTTTGCGCCAATACTTAGAGAGACTGAATATTTTAAGATATCGAAGTTTACCAAGAAAGTGAATAAATTTTAAATCCATTTAGGTAATTTCTTTTCATGAATACTTTTTGAATTTAATTCTTCTTATAAACATTATATTTAATATACGCCATTTATTTTGTGGAAAAACTGCCTCTTTGAAAACTGCATCACCATAGAGAAATTGTACAATAGATACTGAATAACAAGTCATTTTCATTCACTGTTTGGAAATTTCATATTAATCAGTTCTGCATCTTCTGATCACATTACAGTCTTCAATGACAACTGCTGGATATTGCAGAAGAGAAAGGTTACCACGTGTTCAAGAGAAGCTGTTCATCTTGTGGGAAATCCATTCGTCCAATTTTAAAGTTCCGAGAAAAGTTCGTTTGTACCAAGTTTTTAGATTGCATGAGAGACGTTCAGTAGATAATCGAACTTTTAAATTTTCTTTTCAAACGGCATAGCAACGAATACACAGAATGCAAGTGAATGATATTTGTTCAATTTTCAACGACTTTTTTTTTTATTGAAGGTAACAAAGTTTTTCAGAAATTCCCAGAGTTGATTTAGGAGATATTTTTTGCTGTAGATTACGTAGTATCTTAGGGCATATGATTTTGAATAGTCTCGCACCTCGATCTTTCCAGTCATTCTATGCTCGCTCTCTTTAACCCCATATGTATCAGAATGGTGGAGGAAGCGGATCTTGGGTCAAGCGGAGAAGGTCATCGGATATGGTATAACAGTCAGCCAAAGTGTGAAGTCCATTCTATATCAGCGGATGTGCCAGGTGCTTAGGTCCAACTATTCCCAGAGTCTCAGAGCTGCCATCAGTGTATTTTATTAGTCAAAAGTATTTGGTTTGCACATTTTGACCTCATCGTTAGCAGATTATCATTTGAAGACAGACTATATGCTTCGACTTGGTCAGCAAAGACATGTTTCATCGAAGTCACGGAATGATTCAGTACAGCTTGCCGGACGCCATTTCTCAAATATGAGATTAACTGCATCTCTTTGCCTTTCTGAATCCAAGAGCTTTTTCTTGGAAAATTTTTGAAGTTGCCAGCTTATGGTTTTTGGTGGACACGGGAGATTGTCTATAAAATGGTTGTAATTTGATAATTACGCAAGTAGATTCATTTAACCAAAAGGTATCCCGTATCATGCAAAGGCCTCCACGGCTTCCGAAACTTCAATTTTACAGGAATCCTCGTAATTAGCGCTAAGAAGCTAGTCCATAAAAATTTGTCTTGCTTTTGACTGCAGATTTTCCTAAGGATGAACACACCTAAACAGTAACTGCACCATTTTTTTTTTTTTTTTTTTTTTTAGCACTGGAACAAGAATCTTGGACCGATTGGAACGTTGTGTCATCTAGCGAGACTTATTACTATAGCATTAAGTTTATATATAGGTTGATGAGGTTATCCAGGTCCTTGAAAGGGAGTCGTTTTAATTTTCTTGTGGAAAATAGTAAGTCTCGATGCATAGGTTCCAACATAAGCTTTCACGTGAGAGTACATACGATGTTATGCAGATGAGCGATTGTTATTCACAAGTTGCAAACAGATCTAGCATCAATGAAAGTTTGAAAATGTCTTGGCACAGGTACATAGAACTACCAGTGACTGTATAGGCACACAGAACTTCATGAGTCATTTGAACATTTTAAAATGATGTTGCAGTTTTCGAAAAACAGTATATATTTCATTATCAAATTTTTAAAGTTAAGGCAAGTGTTCTACCAAATGCTGTGTTAATTAATGGAAAAATAGCTTTATATTTACATCTGACCAAATTACTAGCGTAGTTTTAACACAGAATAAATATAAAATATATACAAAATTCAGTATTTGAAATAAATTAAAAGAATATTTTCGGATTTATAGCGAACTTTGAATACATGTAACTTACATAACATTACATAGTACATCTTGCCCTTTTAAAATTTCAAGCGATTTTTTTTTTTAATTTCAAGCGCGCGCTTTATTTTTTTTTAATTTCAAGCGCGCGCTTTATTATTTATTATTATTTTTTTTAATTTCAAGCGCGCGCTTTATTATTTATTATTATTTTTTTTTTAATTTCAAGCGCGCGCTTTATTATTTTTTAAATTTCAAGCGCGCGCTTTATTATTTATTTATTTTTTAAATTTCAAGCGCGCTCTTTATTTTTTATTCTTTTTTTTTAATTTCAAGCGCGCGCTTTATTATTATTTTTTTTAATTTCAAGCGCGCGCTTTATTATTATTTTATTATTATTATTATTATTATTATTTTCAAGCGCTCGTTTTTAACTTCATGTGAGCACTCTGTTTTTAAACAGGGAGCGATCTCTAATTCAAATTATTTAAAAATTTATAAAAATCATTTAAAATTGAACTAAACTTTATACGAAATTTTTCATTAATTAATTTTTTTTTTAAATTTCATAGATAGTCTCAGTTCGCTCATGCAAAAGATAAAATAATAAAATTTTCTATCTATGCACTGGCGCAAAAAGTAGACATTTTCAGAATCTAAAATATTACAATTTGAAGTCTCAGTTTTTTCAAAAAATAATCATACAGACATAATATCAATACTCTTCAGTAAAATTCGAGGAAAATGTTGCGATACTTGATATATCATTAATATATATATATTATAAACATACGTAAATATACATACATATTATATACACACATAACTTAAAATTTTGGAATCATGCTATTCAATTAGGTTATTTTTGTTTTAAAAATATTTTTTTTTAAATGCAATTTAACTAGCAATTTTTAACTCAATTTTAAATGAGAATGATAAAGATGCAAAATGCGTTTCATCGCATTTTTTTACTGAAAATAAAGTTATATGTTTGCTTTTAAAAGATTATGGTAAATAATTAAATGACAAAAATGTACACGTTGATAGGAGAGATATTAATAATTTTAAAAATATCCTTCACATTATCTTCAATTTATCAGAAGGTTGGAAGATTTTAACCGAACTTTTGCAAACTGATCCAATTTTATTTGAATGAAATGCCATTTTTTTACTCCCACTGTTAAATCAGCCGCGGAGTTAAAAGAACAACAGTTGTATATATTTTATATAAATGAGTAACCGTCAATTTTATAAAGAACGTAAATTTTAAAAACAAATAGTACTAATTATATTTAAAAATATAAGGATTCCTTGCTAAAATTATATTTTTTTGGCAATCTTTATTCAGTTACCAGTTTATTGTATGAGAAATTATCCGTCCAATGACAAATAAGAAATCCTTTTAGTGTATTCTTATTGGATGCTTATTAATTGATAGGGGGTGGGAATTTTCACTAGAATATTTTTCATTGCTTTATGTTGCAAAGCCACATTCATATTTCAAAATTCAGGATCGCTATATAGCATATTTTGCCATAATTATTAGCCTTTCTGGTCTTAAAATTTGAAAGCAGGCATTTATTTGCAGCTAAAGTATTTCATCTTGCATAGAAAACATTTTTAAATTTCTTGCTGGCTAGTATTAATGACAAATATTTTCCTTTGGAAACAAATTAAAAATGGAACATAAGACTGAGTAACTTGCAACTCTCTGAGAGTGTGAAAACGGTAGTGACCGAATTATTCAAACGCCTTGATCTTGAGAAAATTAAATTCAAGATACAGTTCACTACAAAACTGTTCAAAGTACGGTGAACTAAAAATAATTTAAACTTATGCATCTATTTTCAAGAAATAAGTTCGACGAAATAGTAAGATAATCTGCAGAACACGAAGTTATAAATTTTGCTTTACGACTACAAGCGGAATACAGGAGTTTATTTAAGCATGAGAAAAAATTCTTTAAACAATTAACGAAGTCAATGATCTATCTTAGCTTTAAAATACTAGTTCTTCCCGAATAAAATGTTGCACAAAAATGAGTAAAATCAGATTCAGTAACAAATTTCGAAAAAGAAATATAGACTGATTCACCTCTCTTTAATGACATTGGATATTCATTCACAACAAATTCAATAAATCAAACACAAAAAGTGTTCTTTTTTATTTAGGTACGTCTCAAGTTATGATGCAAAACAGCATCAAGATTTAAAATACAACTTGCGCAAAGCAGAAAACAAGAATGCAGTATATTAAATAGAATTTTAGCAGATATGTATTTGCTAAAAGGTACCCTATAAATTCATCTCAGACCACTTATTTTTGGAGGAAAGTGAGAATAATACATTGCCATTTGGAAACTCCATCAGTAACGATCGAGTCCAATAAAATTTCTAATTTACATAATTTATAATTAAATATTTAATATAAATTAATGTATTTTATTTTCTTGAGTATCTAATTTGTATTTACTTATATAAGGTTTTGAAACTTTTTACCTACTATTGTTTTAAACAAAATAAATAGATTGCATTATTAATTAGTAGCAATTGAAAAGCAGGGCATCTGTTAAGATGATACAGAACTGTCCGATTTTCTTCATATTGATGAAGATACAGCGATTACTATAATCAATGATCACTAAGAAAACATGCATATTGAAAATCTTACGAAAAATAATGAAAACAAAGATGTTAATAAAGAGATTTAAAAAATCTTCACAAGAAATCCAAAGGAATTTTTATACAATACAAGGGAACTAATTTCTAGAAAACGTTGAAAGTAACTATTTCAGTCTTTACAAGATTGGAAGAATTTATGAAAAGAATAGACTTATTTAAATTTTTATTTACTTTTCAAAAATTTTTATGCGGAGCGATAACATTATATTTTGTGATAATAAAGACTGAGACCTTTTCAAATAATCAAAGTAAGTATCCAAAAGCCAATGTGATACACCTGCATTTAAAAAGATTTGATAAGTTTCAATAGTCAAATAAAATATGAACACATATTTGCCCCTTCGGGATACTGTTGATAAACACATTCATCAGAAGACTTTCTGAAACTCGATGAAAATTAAAAATAATATTCAAAAGTGAATTGAAGTGAAAAGTGAATTGTTTCTTATATAATTATGATTCGTAGGCAGATGATTCACTCTTGACCGACAAAAATTGCCGGTTCGAAATTAATAAAAAATTTATGAAAGCATTTGTAGTCAAGTGGAGTTGCATGTCTAACTATCAACCGAACCACAACCTATCCCAATCAGTTCACCAGCCTTCTTTGAAGTAAAACCGTGCTAATAAAACTACACATTTTATCAAATGCATTGACTGCTTTCAAGAAAGTTCGGAAACACGAAATATAGAACATTTATGCTACAGGTTAAAATCTAAAAAGTTTCCGACATGGAATATAAAGAATCAAGATATTCAGTTAAGTGTCTAAATTGTTGGAATCTGAAATAATTCTTACACGAATTTCTTTTTCATTACACTAAAAATGTCTTATTATTTCAGTGTTCTTTTCTGAAAACCTATCTCAAAACTGGATTTTGTTAAGGGTTTTTCCTGTCGTAATAAGCGTTTGAAATCGTTTTGTTTTCAGCTGGAGAAGATTGTTTCATTTGAAAGGCACTATTTTCCCATAATTTTTATTTATTGGATAGGCATATGCAAGCATTTTGGTATTCTTTTCTAGAAAATCTATTCAGCTTTTTAATCGATGTTTTCCCCTCAAAATATTACTTTATATTTCCAAATTATTTTTTAAATGTTTTTGTCGAATTTTATTTAGAAATACATTATAGGAAACTATACATGAATTGCAAGTACATCTTGAATAGAGTAAAAGCCTTCGCATTTATTCAACATGAAAATGTAACAATCCTTAACATGGAGAAAATTACATTTCAATTGTCACTATCGAATGCACTTCCTTTATCATCGTAAATTAAAATTAAGTAACTATTTAAATACTAAAGAAGAGATTGTTAATGATATAATAAAAAGAATAACGAAATAGGCTTTCAAAATAATTCGTCTAATTTTCAGGCACTGATTTTTAAATTCTTGAAGAGAAATCTAACTTGAATCAACTTTTTAAGCCGATTCTTTTACAACATTAATTTTTAAAAATAATACATGGATTAGATTATTTTTTGTCTTGTTAATTTATACCGAATGACAATTTACAGATTTGGAAATGAAACATCGTTTAAAATCATCTTAAAAGAATACCAGCAAATCAATATTTAATACAAATTATTTATCAATAATTTAATATTCACTTTTTAGTACATTTAAGATATCTAGAAATTCTAAACGAATTTTCTTTGGATAAATGACGAATACGCTAAGGATTTTTTTTTTTAAGTTGCATCTTTTACATTTTTGTATGAAATATTTTGTTCTCTCGGCAGGCCTTTAATTATTTCAAGAAGTTGTTTTTAATTTTAAACGCTATTTGTAAATATAACAAATTTCCATTTTTTTTTGTTGTTGTTAAATAAAAAAAAAACGTTTCAAATTCATTTTAATTTAATTTTTCAAATTTTTTAGACAGTATTTCGAATTTGTTAAAGAAACATTCTTTGAGTTAATTAGTGAGAATTTTTTCCAAGTACAGATATCGAAAGAAAATCTAAATCGCAAACAGCACTTTCTAGTTAAACTTGAGAAATAAGAGGGAAAATGTGATCTCAAATTTTGCTAAAGACACTCCACTATTTTTAGTAATATTTGTATGCAACACTCTTAACCACTATCAAGATTTGAAGATAAAGCAATAAATCGTTTGATTCGGGCGTAAATCGATATGTATTCATGCATTCCTATGAATCAAATTGTTCATTCGGTAAGTTTGAAATTATTTCAAAGAATATATTCCACTTGTCGAGAAGATACATGCCAAAGGCTATAAAAACTTTTAACGTTCAGACATTTTTTATATTCTTAAATTTTTATATAATAAAATATACCTACATTAAATCTCTATAGATAAGAGGAATGTTGAAACGGTACGTTTATTAGATGAACTTTACAGAAACAAAGCGTCTCATCCTCAACTTAAATACAGGGGTAAACTGAATTTCAGGTTTCTGCTAAGTCTTTTTTTCCAAAAGAAAAGCTATATTATGCAAGACTAGAAATATTTTTCTGTAAAAATTAAACTATTTATAGCCAATGAAGACAAAAAAAAAGCTTTCCTATGAATAGCTCGATTTCCATCCCCCCCCAAAGATACACTTTTCTCCTAACACGCAAAGAGTATTACATTAAAAATAAAAAAAAATCAATATTTTCAACCCATTTAAAAAATATCCCTCTAAACAACCAAAATCTATCTTCCTCTTCTAAGAAAAGCATAAACAATTTTAGTTACATTAACGTTATGTTTAAAAGCAACTTTAGGGCTATTTTGTTACGGTTCTGGTAATTTTGAATTACGGTCAGATGACGAGGCCGAACCTGAGGTGGCACCCCCTCCCCCTCTCTCTCCAAACCTCAACAGCTGGAGGACGGATTTAACGTGCGCCAGACCCGCTTACACGACTGTTCTTCGATGGAATCGGGTCTTGAACCTGAAACCATCCGGTTCCGAAGTTGACACCTTATCACAAGGCCACCGTGGCCCATAAAGGCATAACCAGAAACCTACTTTTGAGCTCAAGACTATATTGTAGAAAGGAGATGACAACAAGTCGAATAAGAAAATTTCTATCAAATTATCTATGTTTAAAATATTATAAATTACAGCGATAATTCATAATATTGAAAAATCTTACGAAGTTACTTTCCTTTGAAATTCATAATTACTGAAACATGCAAGTTGCCAATTAATCAAGAGGCTGGATAACATGGCAAAAATAAAAATTTTCGATAAGAAATACAGTACAAAATATGCCACAATTTAAAACAAAGCACCTAAAAATATCGATCGACGCATAACTGATTATTTGACAATGTTTGGATTCATTAGATCAATCTGTTCAATTTATGAACATTCAACAAATAATTTGGTATTTTTATATTGAAAATGAGAACTGCTTAAATAGTGTCTCAAATCCATCCAATTGAAAGTAAACTAGTGGATTATATTGAAACATCACGAAGGATTGTTTGCTAACATCTCCCGTGTTAGCAAGCGAGCATGTAAAGAATCCGAAAATAACCGCATCACAAGAAACGAGTTTCTTTTTACCTTATAAGAAAAACTTCCGTTGAAGAACTTCGAATAAATTTTTACTTCATTTAAAAAAATCGCAGGGAAGAGGTTTTACTACATTTTACTACTTATTTAAATAATCAGAAACATATGCGTGTCTCTACTTTTCAACCATTCACCCGTTGTGCATATACTCCATTTCATCATGAATTTAAAATATTTCAAGTTTCTTTTATTTCTACTGAACTTTTCTTCACGATACCAAACTTGCTTAAAGCTTGTTGATATGTGATGGCAAGCAAATATTTAGGACAAATTTATTTTCTTTAAAATGTTTCAATGTTTTAATATCAATACGATTTAAAAATATTAATACCTGTCACTGTATTTACTTCCAATATGCGAGCTGAAAAATCCTGATTTACTTTATAATTAAGTAAAGTATAATTTCCAACTATTCTCTACAATGTTAATTGTATAGATTTCAGTATTTAATTATATATATTCCATTATTTGTCATAATTTTAGGGTTAAATGAGACCCACTACATTTCGTTTGAAGTCCAAATGATGTATGTTGAAAGAGAAGAAATATTCAGCATTCCCGATAAGAATGAAATTCAAAAAATGATGAAATTCTTATAAGCTGTCAATGGTACTTTAAAATCGCTTATTATGACTTTCTATACTTTTAAAGGTCATCTGAAATACTTCCCCGAAGTTAGAAATATGGAAACTACATAATATTAGTATTATCTTATTCAAATTTCTTTTTGAACCAGAAAGAGAAACAAAACCAAACTTTTATGTAGTCTTCAAAGTCTTTCGAGTCTTAAACTCACATTTTATGAAAAATTTCATCTTCAAGGACAAAACTTAAATATTGCAGGCAGCGTGTACAATTCTAATATTAAATAAAGGAAATGAATATGCCATCTATTGTAAACTTCTATATCATCTACAGAAGCCAATGGCGAGACTTAATATTTTGTCGAAAAACATACGCTACCTTCAAATTCGGAAAAAGCAACTTTAGGGATTTGCAACAAAAATATTAATCGAAATTCTTCGAATAAAAACTAACCAACTGGATTAATAATGTATTTTCTATTTAAGCAAAATAATTCAAACCAAGATAGAAGAATACTTGGGAATTCGGTTTCATAAAGAGTCCGAATGAACTCCATTGTTTGAATTAGCATTTCCAGAAGAGCGCATGCATCGGCATCAATCATTGGTTTTAGTAAAATTATTCCCCAAAATACTTGATTAAATGAAAAACTACCAGAGCTGGCCAGAAATTTTTCAGTACAAAAAACAAAAATCAAATGTCAGTTGTACAGTCACTAAAGCAAACAGTGTGTATGAACTACAGTCTTGATCAGAATACACCTATCATCCCTGAATCAAACGAGTCTTTAGGCTTTTAAAACGCTACAGGGACGACATAATCGGAATTTTTGAAAAAAGTTTTGCTACTTTTTTTTGCTTTTGCAAAGAACATCAAAGACTTACGATTCAGTGTTCGATTTTTTTGTATTTACATTTTTAACTTGCCAGGTATTTTTCAAATTTTCTTTCAAAATCATTGATTTTTTTTATTAGCAGATTGGTTATTTATGATTTTGTTTCGTTTTGGTCTTTAAAATTAGTTCTAAATTTGGTTTTCTTTCAGTTTGAATTCGTAAACAGGCCTTCACTGTGACAATATTCAGCATAATATTACATAGTGAATGTTCAGACAGAATTTTATTGTACTATAGCCATAATTTCTCTTCATCACAATTTTTTACGGTTTACGACATATTCTTTTAGATCCAAATATTCTTAAGAACTTCATCTCATGTCAGTTGCTGCCTGTACGGAACTCATCTAAGATTTAAACTGGACAGATTTATAATTCGATATACATTTAAAAAATTTGCACCACACAACTGCCTATTTTCGCCAAATAAATCCATCATTTCTCTTGGCTTCAATAATTGGATCTTGTTAACTATTTTAATAAGCAACTATTAACTTAATTATTAAATGTGCTAACTTTTGATTTTTAGATGTAAATTTATTCTAAGCGATGTAATACATCTTCAAAATCTTGTATCTGAATGTTTAGACATCAGTGAATGAACTGATGACATCAGTTGCAATGAACTGATGTAATGGAAAGATTACATTTTTTCAATTCTTATGTAAGAAATGTACGTCATTCAAAGAAAGAATTCATCAGCTTTGGAATAATTTTTTGGATGCTACAGAGAGCTGGGGTAAGAATTGAGGTAAAATTTTCAAATACCAGATGTTTCTTAGGAATGAACAACTCGCATGAAACTGTAAAAGAAATTCCAATTTTAACTCATTCACTGCTACTGTTGGATTTAGCAAAGTTTTTACTTCTGCTTTTCACGAACCAAAAGTACACATACAAAAGGTTCATAGAGTGTCGAAAAAAAATAATCTTAATTATTCTTTTTATTTTTATAACTGAACCAAACGATGTACTGAACCAAACTTCAGAATGATTGAGCAATGTGTTTTCCTAAATGGGAAAATAAGATCTTCCGAAAATAGGATAGGTAAAAGGTTTTGCTGTTTTATGCTTCATAATTGTACTCGTCAAACTTCAGTTTCAACGTGTCTTTAGTTTCTCATGTATATAAAGCAGAAGGAATGCATTGAACGAACCATTATTTCAGTCTATATTTCGTTTTCTCAGATGCAATAAATATTTGTATTTCAATATTTTTTCATCCAGAAAATTACCAGAAACAAAATTGCGTTGTTTTCTTCCTTTTCTTTAAGGACCGATGTGCCTCCTTAACATTACCTTTCCAGTCGATCATGGTTGCTATGCAAAAAATGCGTCTTCAAATTAGACATCTTCACGCAAATCGCCACATCGCTGTGGCTTCCGTTGAGTTTATTCCCATTGTATTATTTTTTGTTTACATTAATCACATGATTTAAAAGTGGGTGTCGAGCATGAGAATGAATGCACAATAAAAAATTTATGAAGTGAAACCTTTTTACGATTGATACATTTACCAAAGACGTTGCATCCTATGATAATAGTGTTGCAAGGTAATTTTGTTTACATAACACTTTTAGATCTTCCTGCGACTGTATGGTATTTTTTTTATTTTGAAATAGTCAATATTATTTAAGTACTAAATATATACATGAATAACACTGGGATCATAAGAATCGAAAATTCGTCAGCTTTTGTGGGTTTCTCAAAACCATCGCAAACCTTTCTTGTGAGTTCGAGAGTTTCCTCTCTAGAGTTAATTTTTTCCAATAATAATTCCCATAAATTTCTTCAAATTGTGCTTTTGAATTCTCAGTTTTTAATTAAGATATTCGAATACTTTTTCAAATAGTTATTCCTTTAATTACATGAATTCAGATAAATTTATTACTAGAACTACTAATACCGCTGCTAAACGTCGTAGACAAAAAAACAGCAGAGAAAAATTAACATATATATATATCGGTTTTTAAATTCAAATCCCTGCCATGTTAAATTGTTCAAACCCGAGTTCTGTTCAGTTAGATTTGCTTTATTTTTAAACTGAATAGGAAAAGAAGAAAAAAATACGCTGGTGATATAAGAAACAAGATCTCTATAAACAGTTGCAGAAAGAATAACACGTCTCTTCCTAAGCAACTCTAAAGTTACTTTAAGAGATGCTACTTTGCGTATTGCATATATACATTAATATTATAAAATTCAAAATAAAATAGAGTATTATGTATCAATTGTATAAGAAAAATAATTACATTAAGCTGTTATATTCATTCGATTCCTTCCTAAATTTTGAGTGTTGGAGAGAAGACGTTTGATCCTAAACCGCGAGTTAAATTCACGGCTATTTGTTAATAAGGCATCGTATTCATTTTTCAATACAAAATAATTTAAAAATATTTTAAATATCAATTTTTTTTAATATAAATATTTTAAACGATCAAAAAATTTACATGCAGCGTAACTATAACATGAAATTCATTAAAGGATCAACACTTTACAGGCTAATTTTTCCCCCCAATAGAAAGCAAATTTATCCTCCCAATGAAATTAAATGAGAAAAGTTCACATTTTCAATTCAACCAAGGCGAAATTCAAGTCAAGTGAGGGTTCCGCAGAATGCATTATTTTCGATAATTCTCAGGTGAATGGACATTAGAAAAACATTCTTAACATATCTAGCAGTGAATGAGTTAAAAATGGTTCCAAATTCTGATCCAAGACTGTAGCCCAACGTCTTGTAAAAATACGAGATTCAAATTCGTTCTACCTTTGTGTCATCTCAAATTTTCAGCCCTTCCCACTAGATAAAACGCGTTGCAGAAACAGAAGTTCATGCTTGACCAACACTTAGAAATCGATTTGTTCCTTCTCGAGGACTGTCGCGTCGAATGAATCGCTCCAACGGAACGAGAACAACAACAGAGCGACACGGGTAGGAGCGTCACACCGATTAGAGAAAGAATTTCCTTTTACTTACTCATGCGTAGTTAAATAACTGCGTTAAAAATACAAACTGCATTACATATCTTTAAATGAGATTCCACTACAAATAAATGTATTGACACTATTACAAAATAAACCTTTTGCATTCCGATGGCCACTGGGAAAAAATGCGAATACTAAAGCTACAGAAATGGAGCAAATCATTTTCGGAAATTTTTTTATACAATCATTTCCCGTGGATAGACATTTACAATCTTTTCCCTGTTTCTGATCAACTAGTCTTAAATCGAAAAATTTTAGGTCTGCTTGTACAATTACTAATTATACAAATGTAGTATAATAATTATTCAATTAATTTGGGTAGACTTTGTTGTGTTTGAGTGTCTGTAAATTTACTATAGGTTTTTTTCCCCTCATTTGTGCATTTTTGTTATTTTCTGCTGAATTACTGCTTATTTTGAAGCTACATTCCCTAAATGTTAGCTGATAATTCTGAGTAGGATTTTCATCGTGCACAAAAATATAACTTCAGATTTACATTAATTAATTTCTGACTTTACTGTCGTAACAAAATCCTACAATAAGAGTCGTTTTGATAAGAGGGTTAATTAACCGTTCTTCATTCATTTAAGGATTCATTCGATTAAGCCATGCAAAACATTTTTGAAATCAAATTATTTCTTCACTAGCGAATCAAGTTCTTTATTTTTGCGAATTTTCCCATATTTATTAACATATTATTGTGATATTTTCCTTCTACGTATAGAGAGACATCTCAGTCATTTCTTTAAATCATGTTTATTTCCCCCCTTTCATAGCTTATACAAATAATTTAACGATAAAATTGCCAGCAAAAAATTATATACCGTTTACATTAGATGATAATAGTTGAGATTTCTTAGTATTCTATTTAGATTACAGAGTTAAAAATTTTAGTTTAAGTGAGTAAGCCTTGGAAAATTTGAATATTTTTTAACGAAGTTTAACATCTACAAATGATTTATTTGCTGTTTATAAATTTTATTTTATAAGCTCAAAATATCATTCAGGCGCAAGTGGCACTTGAGAAAATGATTAATTCTACTGTTTTAATTCGGTTTACTAAAAAAACTCGCAACTTCTTTGAAATAACTAATGCATGGCATTTTCTTAGCCTGCACTCCGATCAAAAGGATAACTTTTGAAACTTGCAAAATTTTACAAACAAGGAAAATAAGAGATTTCTTAAAGCTTATGCAAAACGGATCTACATTTTTCAAAAAGAATATGTTGAAAAGAATTTTAAACAGTTCTCAAACTCGACTATTATTTTCAGTAATAGAGATTTAAACATGAAATTTTTACATTTAAATTTCTTTTTTCATTTTAACAAAAGAGAAAGGATTCAGTCATTTAAAAGGCAAAGCAGATTAAGATACATTCATTCGTTCGTTTTTTGAAGAAAACAGGGTCCAAAAATTAAAAGCAAGCGCTGATATATTTATAATTCAAAATATTATTTACAGATTAAAATTTTTAAATTGTTAAGGTCATCTGTATGGAACTTGATATCCTAAAAACCGTTGGAATGAAAATTTTCAAACCATTTCTAAACTTTTGATTAAGTCTTCGAAAAATTCGAAAAAATATTTAGTCAGTGATGCAATTGTTTTGGTAGGTGTTATCGTCGCTCCTTATTTGGGATAATTTTACAAAACAAAAACAGCTAGCATTTTTAAGGTATCAACACAATTCCTTTATTACTTAAGTTTCGAAAAGGTTTGAAAATGTTCTTTTAATTAATGAAATATCAATTAAAAGATTTTCAATGAAAAAATTTTATGTGAAATGTCAAGACAAAGACGATAAATCGGATGTTTCAAATAAATCAATTTATAAGAGATTTCAAAATCTGAGAGTCAAATTCGTTAATTAAATCAAAATTAAAGACACTGCGGATACAACTAAAAATTTCAAAGTCAATATTTGGAATAGCTCTTTACATTACAGCACTGTTTCCAGCAAAAAATTTTGCGATTAAAATTTTTGCAGTGTTTTTTTTTATTCCATGTCTTTCTGAAAACAGCCGACCTGTTTCAAGACTTTCGTTATTTTTTTTAATAGCTTACAATTATTTCACTGCTTTTAAAAGAATAAATTTAATATAAAGGAGAATGACTTTGTAAATTCGTCGACTAGAAAAATGTTATCAAATAAAAAGTTTTTAATTTTTGCTTAACAATTACTAATTATATTGATATAGTAACAATTATTAAATTGCTACTTTCCGATTTAAACATGCTTGTTTATTATAGAGAAAAACATTTTATATAAACCGGTTTTATAAAATTTGTGTTTAAACCTTTAAAGTTCTCAATTTCAATTTTTCGAAATCGTCTCCACTAAAATGTCAAAAATCGTAGCAGTAAAAAGTTTTAAGAATAAAAATGGAGCATTCGAATTTTGACCGATTGAAATTTTACAAAAAAATAAATTCTCGGCTTCCAAAATCAAATCTAATTTTAATAAAGATTTTATAAGAATTTTAAAAAAATGTACAGCAAAATTAAATATTAACGGAAATTTTTCTAAAAAGGACTATTTTTTTAAAAGTTCTTAATCTTAATTTTCTAAATATGAAAAATATTTGAAAATATTAGTTATTGCACAATTTAGATGCAATTATTGCAAAACAAAGCAAATTTGATCCAAACTATCATCAAAAAGAAATTTTTCCTTAAACGAGGTAACATTGTAGTTTTCACCTAATTTAAGAGCTAAATAGTTTTAAAAGCATCAAATACGTATACGCAGTCTTTTAAACCGCAACTATCTATTCCTGATGCGAAAGTATGGTAAACGTTTTGATCTTGAAACTTCGGCTAAACATACAGCCTAGCAAGTGCTTTAAATTAATGATTTTACTATCTTTGTAGATTGATACATATCACCTTGCAATTATTTTAATAAAGCCAACTTTTATGAAAAATCAATGAATATAACTGAGTGTAACTATGAATTTGACAATAATGAATACTCATTTACGAATTGAGGACTAAATTTTTCCTGCATATGCAAAGGAAAGAGACAATAACTGAATAGGATTAATAACAATTAAAAATATTGTATATAACTCTTTTTGAAAAAAAATATTGAAGAATACGATAGGATAAACAGTTTTCATTTTAGTATTCCATTGGTCATTTTAAACAAACATAAAACAATTCAAACGGCAAAATATTTTTTCCAGCTAACATTCAGCAGCAATTCATCGTTAAATACAACTGAAAAAGTACTCAAGTGAATGGTTTATATTGATACAAGTATATATGCGTTTAAAGAAATTTTTGGATGTTTCATCTTTGCTGATGGCATAGAGCAATTAAATATCGATAAAATGTATGACTTCATTCTATTACATTTCTGATCAAATTAGCTCAATTTTCACGAAAGAGGCTAAACAAAAACTAGGAAAAACGCTTGGGATCTTGGTAAGCTCAACAGCAAAATTATTACCGACTAAAACTCTTGAACCTTCAATGATAAAATAGTTCCTTAATGGACTTTCTAGGTTATTTAAATAGAAAAAAAAGGAAAGCAGCAATTCAATCACAGCAATTAAACAGTCCTCAAAGAAATGACCGAAAAAAAAAATTCGTACCTATTGCCGATAACCGAGTTGTTTATTGCTCGAAAAATATTTTTGAAAAATATAAATTGGGACAATTTAGAGAGAAGACGCCTATGATTGTCCTGAATTCTATCTCAAGATTGTATATGCATCTATTATTTGTTCCTATATTTAATAAGAACCCTGAATTGTCCTTTTATTATAAAATAGTGCTCATTATCCAAAAATGACCAGGCGTAATTGTTTTTTTTAAAGTTAATTTAGAAAATCCTCTTTTCAAGTTTCTCCAGTTTAATAATCACTGTAAATGAATATTAAAAAAATTTTACGCAAAATGCATCTTATTTTTAAGTAGAAACTAGTTTATTTTTATGTGATCTTTTTATTATTAACAGGAGATTCCTCAAACAGCAAATTCACTCATTCATTAGTGTTTAGAAAATGTGATTTTAACGATGTCCTTTATATATGATCTTCACATATAAATTAATTTTAAAATTTAATATCTGAAACTTTTTAATATGACTCATTATTCCAGTGACGAATTTAAGCTTTTGTATCCCTACGCATGGGCGTTCTAACTCAATAAATTACCTTTATCTCATATTTTTAGCTTAGAATATTAATGCTTTATTTTAGCTTACATTTTTATTTTAGCAGCTTTGTGAAGGTATCCTTATTTTTAATTATTTATAGTAAACCACGACTGCGCGGTCTTGACGTTTGTATTATTTAAGCGGAGGCTCAGTTTTAGTAAATTTATCCAAGATTTATGTGAACGTAAGGAAACGGATAAGAATTGACTATTTGTATTTGATACACTATCAATATATTTTAATAGTTCATGGAATTTCTATCAAATTCGTAAAAAAAAAAAAAGAACGTTTCTAATTGATCAGCTTACAGTCTAATGCAATAGTTTAACCTCTATTCAAAAAATAGAAATAAATTATTCCAAAATATACCAATTTTAATAATGCACTATTATTCAACCCAATATCAAAAGACCGAGACTCGAAGGAAACTTAATCAATTCGAACCGAAATTAAACAGAATACCGAGAAATACCCGACTTCACAAAAGAAAATATGTGTGAAATCTATGAATGTCTTGGTAAAGAATATAAATGCTTAAATAGCATGAATTTGCTTTATCACCAATGACGGTTAAGGGGAAAAAAATGCGCCAGATGAAAGGCAATCCGGGAATTCAACAATATAAAGAAAAATAATGAATATAATGTATTTTAGAGGACTGGGTTTGGTAGATAGTATTTTTACTTTAGTAAAATAGTATTTTTTTTAAACTAAGGGAATTCTAATCTGAAGGACGCTTATTTATCACAATGGCCATAGAAATGCAAAAGGCATATATCCACAATTAAAGCTGTAATTCAAAATACTCACATGACGGTATAAACTGCTTTCATACAGTCTAGGAAGCTTACACAGTATGCAACTACTTACCTTCATCAATGTTCTTTTACATAAAATTTTGTAATTATTCACACTTCATGATTAAAATTCACTGTCAAATAAAAGCATATTTACAACAGGACAATTGAAAATAATTGGTACATTATAACTAGTACCGAAATTTTGCGAGACTAAAATCATACTAAGAAACGATCAAGTTATGTAAAAAACTATGTTGCGTCATTATGTCTCCTTAAACTTTTGAAAATAAATTTGTCGAAGATTAGATTTAAATTGATTATTCTATCTTAAAATAACGCATAATTACAGAAAGTGATAGAGAACAGTCTAGAATAAATATTATCATTTGAAACTAGTGATCTAATGACATTTTTGAATCGTCTAATCAAAAATTTTAGAAATACAAAATTACAAAATACACTAATAAACAAAAACCTATTGTTTTCAGTAAA
Source organism: Argiope bruennichi (assembly GCF_947563725.1). Taxonomy (NCBI): domain Eukaryota; kingdom Metazoa; phylum Arthropoda; class Arachnida; order Araneae; family Araneidae; genus Argiope; species Argiope bruennichi. Next base: position 899,396 of record NC_079162.1, on the reverse strand, counting down.
ATATCATCTAAGAATCTTGGCTAAAATAAATATAGAAACAATAGGAAAAGAATTAAAACTATTAAATAAGCAAATATAAATTATATTTAATATTTATATGATAATGTAAAAAAACAATAAAATTTTCATAATTAAAACAGAAGTAACAATGTTTTGAATATTTAGATGGATCATCCGCCATTTATTTCATATTCTCCGAAATTCCATTTAATAATAAATTCAGAAAGAATTTTGAAAAATGGGACACAATGATTTGCATTAAACAAGAGGAAAATTGTTACAAGTTTTACCAGGAAGCAAAATTTAAAAATATGCGTATATATTTTTGCTTATGCTTTTATTTCGTCTTTAGGTTCTAACAAAATCCGTCAATTTTTCCATGTGTCAGTTTAATCTATTGTAATCCAAAATAATGTTATTCTCCGTTTCGGAGTCAGATACTTTGATATTGTCTGACAACGACTTTCATAAATAGTAGAAATGGTTTCAAGCCAAGTAATCACTAAATGCTTATAAATTGGAACCAAATATCAAATTGATTTAAAAAATTCCACAAATTATCGAATTTTAAAAATATTATGTAGTTAACAGCAACAAAAATCGTACCAATCATTTTTTTACATTCTTGAATAAGAAGTAAGCAAAGAGAATTTATTGCAATCATTAAAAAGTTCATGCTCGAAATTCTGACGAATCCCCCACATTTCATCCTTCTAGTCCGATGAAATCCTTTTTGAACTCGTATAACTCAAAAATACTTAGAGCCAGATGAAAAAAAAAAAAAAAAAAATCGCGTGAAGTTTGTAAATCAAGTTTATTAATTTACATCAATTTCTATTCAAAATCCGTTAACGGAAGTTTGAGTACAAAGAAACAATTATAGAATTTAGAGAGTTCCATGTATCGAATCTGATACATGATTGGCGCCCTTACAGTGCAGATCCGTACTGGATTTCGACTGAACCCTGTTTAATGCTTGACCGTCTTTTGGTACATTCATTCTCACGCAAGAACTCAAAAACGCAATCTATATAAATTAAATTTGGTATATGACCTTGTAATTCTGTGTCAAAGTTTAGTTTAAAAAATTTAAATAAAAGCCATCTAAAATGCATACTCGGGTTTCTTCATTTTACGACGAAGCATAAAACGCCCTTAAACGAATCCTGGGAATAAAGACATTAAACACACATGGCATTTCTAACCTGTCCCAAGGTCTAGTATTAATGCGGTTTAAGGAGAGAAATCACCGCCACATATTACAGAATGTGAAAATTTCAAGCACATAAGCCAATTAATCTATTGCATTCTTAATTCATTGTTAAATCATCCGATGATTATTGCAATTGGACCACATAATTATGACCCTAGAAAATCAATTAAAAATTTTGCACGCTACATAAACAAGACAATTTTATATTTAATAATAGAATACACCATATAAGGCCTTTTATAAGGCCATATTTCTAAATTTACAAATAACTTTCTGTCGGAATTGGACCTCCAACATGTTATCCTCCTATCCAAAGCTTTTTAGTGCAATTAGACAACAATTTCAGCAGACTCTTGCGTAAGAAAATTCCCCAAAAACAAAACCGATACCACCTTCTCATTTCTGTAGATACTAGTAAATGTTTTTTTATATAGTAACTACTTGAAATAATTTTTTTTTATTAGTCAAGTGCACTTATATATTTGGCCAATCCTTCACAAAAAAAAATTGAAATTTGAATGAAACTTACATTGATGAAGAGATGAATGGATGAAATGATGAGTCGACAAAATGACGAGTCAAAATGATACCACTTGCCTGAAAGAATAAGTTTTATTAATAAAAAACACAAATGCAGTGACTGGGTATAAGTATTAAAAAAACATTTATAAAAATAAAAATAAAACACATTAATAAAACTAAAGACATTTAAGAAGTGGCAGCTACTTTCAATACAATACTGAAGAAAAAATAACGAAGAAAAATGGATACAAATTGCTATGGATTAAGACATTTTTAACAACATGCAGTGGGCATATTTAGGCTTCTCGTTTCATAGTTTTAGACAAAAACAAATGATCAATTTAGTTTAACATTTTAACACTTATTTTTGCTTCACATTCTATGAAAATATAATTTTATGTTTATTTTAATTATGAAAACATTTGCAAATAAACGTTATTCAAGCAGATGCCCAGTTCTTTTCGAATATTAGAAAAACAAATTGAGCATAATGAAGCAAATAGAAAACACAGCAATTCTATTTGTGAAGGAATTAATAATTGTCATTTATGTTCTAAAGAATTCGTAATATTTAACTAATTTAGCAGCTAGGCAAATAAAATCGTTTTAATAAACCCCTTCAATGACGCATCTTATTTTCGCGTCGAATTACTGAATTTTAAATCCATAGATTTAAAATACAAAAATCGCCTAAAAATGCTTATGCAAAGTTTCTTATATTATTATAGGAATTAAAATAATTACTGTCCGAAGAAGGATATGCCTCATCTAATTAGTTAAATAAATTCGTACGCCAAGGGGCTAAATCTCATCTCAGTCCACCGGCCTAGATTGCTGCCTAATCCGGAATTCTACCACTAAATAGTGGATATTGGTTGGAATAGCATTTCGAACCTGCAGTCTTCCAGTCACATACTTAAAAATCATCCATAAATTGATTAATCTACTTTTACAAAACTATTCTATTTTCATTAAGTTTCAATTGCAGTCCTTTTCTTACCTTTTGCATTTACTTTAATGTAACATTTAAAACGATGGTAAATTTCAGTGTGATATTTTATCAAATTCCTTTACCATAAACCGGAATTAAAAAAAAAAGAAAGTTTGGTAGTTATTATAAAATAACTGAAAAAGAACAAAAAAATGTCAACCTATAAAAGAAATAAAGTAAAGCATGACAAACAGGGTACAGGTTAGCTGCATGTCTAAATTTTTAAAAATGATAAATTTCACGCTAACATAAAATCAAAAGTGGTTAACAGCGCGTTACAAAAAAAAAAAAAAAAAAAAAAAAATCAAAAACTATATATATTATGCGTTTAATGATGCATCTAATTTTGTTTTTTTTCTATACTTAAAAGTAGTTTTTTTCAAATAACAGATTTTTATTTTCAAAAATGTAGGTTATTTAAATTGACACAGATGTATTGTGATTTTTTTTAACATTTTATATAAATACTTCCATAAATACTTAAAAACTTTCCAAAAACGTCCTTCTGTTTTAAAAAAAATTAAGTTAAACAAAATATTGACAAAAATTAAACAAAATATTGAAAAATATAATTAATTTTTAAAAGAATAAATTACCTAATGCAATCGCTTACAGGCGATTTTCTATTTTCGATAAAATTTCAGTCTTCTCTTTGCACAGAGGATTTCGGAGAATTTTTTTAAAATTATTTTTCGGATTTAGCCCAAACCTCATCTCTGAATAACGTTACTTGATCCAAGAATTATCCATATACTTACAGAAATCTGGTCTAAAATAATGCACATCAATTGTTACATACTGTGACAATACATGCTAAGACGAATAAAACACAATATCGGAGAATTTTATACGAATGTATCCATTTTAAGTACGAATATGAACGCTCGCGACTTGAAAGCGAAATAAACGTCAAAGATTTCACACTGCTCTTCAGATAAAGATTAAAATCTGCTGTTCCGAATAAAAAAAAGTGGAAGAACATAGCAGGCAGTCAGCAAGCTTCAAGTGCCAGCCACTCCAATGAAATTGCATAACATATGAAAGGCAAAACAATTCCTAGCTAGACTGAAAAATTATCAGGGTAAAGTTCAACCTTGACTTCTGTATGACGCCCCTAAGCAATATCTAGTCATAACATCCCGTATACTTACAGAATACAGAATTCTGGATTGGGCAAAAGTAATGCATAAATACTCTTTTTAATACATAGTTTCGTTTGTATTTTTATGACTTAATCGTCCCCTATTTTGATTCATCTGAGAGAGGTTTGTATAAAGTAAATATAATTTTATGAAACTAATAATCGGCAGATCCCATCGCTATTTATCTCAGGCCGACTTCTTTTAAAAACAATTCGACAGGTGCAGATGAAAAAAAAAGGGGTTCCATTTGCAGAAGTTTTGCCTATTATTATTCATGAGATTCAAGCCAAACTTCCCGTCAAGAAATGTTACGATTAGTAGGCGTTGGAATTACTTTTGCCAATGCTGCTGCTGGAAGAGATTACAGAAAAGACTAAATAAATGAGGCAACTGCAGACTATTGTTCTAAATAATTTCAACCATTCGGTCTTTCACATTTAACATCTATTTTGGAAATCTTGAAAGTTTTTAAGAAAAAGTACAAACAGAATATTTCAGCTGATAGAAATGATTAAAAAAATTTGTCGAATTAATCGAAATATGATTTTAAAAAACGCGGCTATTTACTGAAGTATTTAATCTCAATTGCATTGGTAAATAGGCAATCATACTCTGTGTATAAAGAAAATTGAGAAAGGGAATTCATTAAACTTAATGCTTTAAACACGACATTTCAATAAATTGCTTGCTTATAATATATGCGAATAAGGGGTAATATTCAAATGTAGGACAAAAAGAAAGTTGTAATGCAATAAATGAAATCAAGTTATTGAGCTTTTATTTTTAAATTTTAATTCGAAACGAAGTAATTTTACCTATAATATTTATGAATTAATAAAATCTGCTTATACAACAAATGCCTTTATTTAATCAAATTCGTGGGGCTGTTTACATGTCTCCTTTTACTTACATGTCTACATTATACTTGACATTTCGATGCACTACTCCACTAAAACGAAGCTTTTTAGAAGTCCACTGAGAAATTACTTTCAAAAACAAATATTGTAAAAAAAATTTGAATAATTTGCTCCAGAAAACAAGTCGCTGTAAAAGTGAATTTTAGTGTGTCCCTTGCTGCCCCAACAATACCAAGTCGCCAATAAATATGGCGAACAAAATAAACAAATACTTCCGCGGAACAGTTATGGTTACCATTTCCCGCCATATAATTAGGACTTTTTACTGATAAGTATCTTTTCCAGACTGCCCGGTGCCTTCCACAGATCTGTAGAAGGCATCGGGCAAAATTTTAACTTAAAAAACATCCTACGGATTCCGCTAGCAGCGGGAGCGGGAACCTAGTAAGCTTCACTAGCACATTGAACATAAGGACTGTGAGGATAACAGGAACAGTACATAACCAAAAGAAAAGAATGGAGAAAAAAGCAATCGGAACATTCTCCTTACAAAATTTCAAACAAACATCCTTTTCCCAACTTCATCAACTCGTAAAAATATATTCCACTCACCCTTCATCCATTCTGCCTGTTCGATATCAAACCATTCTCCATATAAAATTTCAAACAAGCATCCTTTCCGAACTTCATCAAATCTTAATTATATATATATATATCGCTCCCCTTCATGCATTCTGCAGGTTCGAAATACTGTCTTCCATCCCATTTACTTGACATCCATTCTTGCACAATTGCCATCATAAATTATGAAGGGAACCAACCGTTAGAACACCAAAAGAATTACTAGAATTGCGAAGTATTCCATTGCAGCTGTCTTTTAAAGTGAGAATGCAGACGATTTCATAAAATAGGAATTCAGACGATTTTTTAAAGCGCATACTGACAATTAAAAATTGCAAAAGAATAAATATTTTCTATTCGTATTCACATTAAAAAAATAATATAACTTAATTATAAGCTTAACTTTATTAAACTTTTAATTATAATAAAAAACAAAATTAAAATCGCTAATCTATATTTTTTTAATATTTTTAATTTAACATTTTTCAAAATATAGTAGTTCATGTACAACTCAACCATTGCAAAAAGTAATAAAAACAGCATTAGGGTTGCGAGAAGAGCTTTCCAATGGGTTGTCATATGGGCGACAAACTCAGGGGCACACTATTCTTCACTACATCACATGTCGCAAAATTGCAAGAATATTAAAGGTTCAAATATCATTTCTAGTGACAACGTAAAACTCGCGTACAACATCCTTTTAAGATTCTGAATAAAAACTTTAAAATAAAGTCATTCAGTTTCATATGAATCATTTCATTACAGATTGTTTTAAAAATCTGGTCATTTAAAGAGGTCAAGTATAAACATGCATTTGATTCATTCATATCAATCAATAGTAGAAGTTGATTCTAAAAGCTAAGTAAGTTTCAAGTCATTTTTGTAACTTGTAAATCGAAATAAAAGTAAATTACTAAAACGACTATCTACTTAAGTTGTAAAATTTACATCACTATCCAATAAAATAATTTTTCGTAAGAGACGTTGTATGCAATAGATTTTGCAGTTAATGGTCGTTGGTTTATATAGCCACGAAAAATGGTATTCTAACCCTTAATATTTTTCAATTTTGCGACCTACAGATATTTGACTAAAAGTGATCCCATTAACAGAGAAGAAAAATGAGATGTTCTTGTCATAAAATATCTGTATAAGGTAAAACAGCAAATATCAATAAATTGTCGGCATGCAAAAAATGTTACAAATTTACAAGAACATTTTATACTGTAATAGAGATGGCCTTTTCCCTTCTACAATTATTTTAGCTGTATACCGATGACACGAGTAAAGTTTGTTATGCAAATATATAGTTTATTCATCACGAATATGTTATCTTTTTTGGTGGAAATTCTTAGAAACCTTTGAATTGTAATTGACATATAATTATATGCTACATTTGCACATATATATATGCAAGCGATTGCTTTAGACATACTGATTATCTTTCATATCATTACACTTTAATTATTCATTTTTATTAACCAACAGAAAAATGATTCATCCAGCCGATTGTACTGAAATCTACAGAAATGTATTTTGAGAAATTCTAATGAATTACAAATCTTTAGTGAATAATTTCATAATGTTCTAAATTAAACTACTTAGCCTACCTACTACTTTTTGGTATTCCATCTCACTGCAAATTTTTCAATTCAATATACTTACATAACAATCTAAACAAATATGTTTTTGGTATTCTAAAGGTGCTATAAAACTCAATTTCAATTCCATTCCAAAATACAATAAGGGCGGGGGGGGGGACAGAAAAAGAAAATGTATAATTCACCAAGTTCAAATACATATACAGATTAATTGGTCTGTATATTTTTATACACTGACATTACACAGGCAAAAACTAAAAAAAAAAAATCATAGGATATTGAGATCTGGCAACAAATACTAAGAAATAAAATAAGTATGACTAATTGAACAATAAAACGAATGATAAACAAAATATTTTGAATTATTATATAAAAGAAAAAAAACATTACGAAAAAGAAATTCGCGAATTCCATTCAAATGTGCCGTCAGAGACCAAAATGCATTTCACAACGCCAAAATTTAATTTTTAATAAAATATATCATATTTTATCATTTAACACACTAATATACGAGTATAAATATTAAATGCACTAATATTTGCCGTAAGAGAAACTCCAATGCGAATCATCCGAGTGCTTTTTTTTTCCAAAAAAATAACAATAGTCTGACGCACAATTTTCAGGTTATTTTAATTTCGTAGGACAAATTACACAAACCTTAAAAGTGTAATTGTATCCCGATGGCATATATTTTTTTTTTAAAAACTAAACAGCAAAAAATTTAACTCATTTTTATAAAATAAGAAAAACGATAACCAAGAAATCACATCTGAAAATAATTGATAAAAACAGCCATTCACTCATTATTGAATTGTACTCGTTTTATTTTTCATCTGATGTACTCGGATACGAAAATTTGCATTAAATGAAATTTAATGATTATCGTCAATAACAAGAGCAATCCGTTTTAATCATAGCATGCTCTCGAATATGAAAGTATAATGCGTATCAGAAAAGGTGACAAAGTAAAACCACACATCACGACTTCAGGATTTTTCACAATTGATAAATTAACAGAAAATTATGTGACAATTTAATGAAAAATAAATGACAATACATTTCACTATCTTTGAAGATTCAAAGAGTACCATTTAAAAAAAATTCCATATTTTTATTTTTCAAAACATAAGTGAGAAATTTTAAAAGAGCTTAACACGATTCTTGGTACATTACTTTTATATAAATCGCAAATAATCAGCACATCATGTCAAGATTTTAAAATTAATTACTAATGTCATGCATATAAATACAATAAAATAAATGCATGAATAAAATTGGATAATTTTCTTCCCTAACGATAAACATTTCATTTCAAATTCCGATTATTTCCAATGATTATAAAATTACTACATTTAAATTAATTTTGTTACATTTAATTTTTAATAATCAAAGTAATCAAACATGGGTTTTAAACACAATAAACTTAATGTCTTTCCTTGAAAGACGTACAGTCGTTCTTTACTGTCCATGCAAGAATAACTTCAATTTTCTCCAATACCTATTAATTACACATTTTTAGTCTTAAATTACATCTAGCAATAAAAATTGCATTCAGTTATAAAAATTATTAAATAATCAATACATCAAACACTTCTGTATCCGATACTTATTAAAAAAATCGCAAAATTAAACAGCGTTATAGCAACCATCAAAGAACTAAGACTAGAAAAATGTTAAAACTTACCAAATACGCATGCAAGAGAACGTCAAGATGGCCGGTAATTTAGAAGTTCGAAGATGCCATTTTTTCTTTTCTTTGTCCAATATTTTAGCAAATCCACAGAAGATTAAATTAATCTTGATGTCTCTTGATTGTTTCAATTGATAATTAAAGACCTATTTCTTGCATTCCTTGGGAGATCAAAAAAACTTGAACAGAAAAAAATTGCATAGCATTTCCAAATTTGAAATTGAATCGGAATACACGAAACGAACAGAATATCTGCGACATTTCTCCCACCACCACAACATAACAAAATGATTAAAAATGCGAAAGCAAAGTGTAATGCGCAGACAATATGTTAATCAGAATTTTGACGTCATAGTTTCCAGAAACTTCTCTCAAATTCAGCAAATGGTTTTCAAAGATGATAAAGCATAATGAAATCTGCATCACATATTATCCAATCGGGAACGAGTGATGTTTTCAAAGAATATTTTCTAATATCCGTCTGGTTTTTTTGCATAAATGTTTTTTTAATCAAATTAAATGTTTATCACCTATTTGAATGTAGAACAAACTTCTGAGCTACATTCTCGTCGGTTTGGCGAAATTTGTTTTCAAAAACGTGGCCAAAATATCTTTCTGCATTTCATTTTATGAAGAATTTTTGTGTTTGATAAAAAATCGTTTTCAAGTTCACGATATTTTAAACTTAATTAGGAAATATAATGCAATCTAATAATTATTAAAATTTAATAAAAACACAACATTTTAGTTCAGATCAAATTCATATGCTAGACAAAAAAATAAAGAAAGAAAGGAAATTCGGGATTAATAGCTGAATTTTTTTTTTCTTGACTACGCAATAGAATTTTGTATAACAAGAATTTGCTATATTTCTTATTAAAATAAGGGAGTTTATCTTTGTATCACTTAATTACTAATCATCTTTCAACTTTACATAAAATTCATTGAATTTTCAGATGTGAATAAATATCAAAATAATATATCAGACCGATTGAGCCTAATTTAATATTTTAACCTTGCCTCGTAGTTTGCGATTGCATATGCTAATCTTATAAATAGCTCAGTTATGAAATTAATTCGGGATGTGAAAGCAAAGAAAGTCGATACGAGGGGTGCTTTTTTAACTTGTGGCGGATTGGTATGAGTGACGGATTAGTATGAGAACCTGGGACCTTGTGGTTCGCAGTCTGTTGAAATCACGTCCTGGTCACCAATGTGGCGGATTGGTATGAGTGAGGGTAGAACCTGGAACCTTGTGGTTCGCAGTCCAGTAACATGACCATGATACAAAAGCAATTGCTCATGCAACGTAGTTGTTAACTGGCTTATAAACTTTCACCACAAACTGAGATCGGTTAATAAGAATAACACCTATACAAATAATCCTTCCAAATCATAACAATGTTAAAACAACAGTCCGATTTTCCATGTTGAAAAATGCGATTTAAAAATAATTTTCATACGAGTTTGGGCCACATTATATATATTAACAGGAGTCAGATGTCTGAAAGCTTTAAAGAGTGCGTGAGATGCACAGAATGGATTATTATGAATATTTTCAATTTAACTTACTATGCAATTTCTTTTTTTACTTTCTCATATAAGGCGCATAAAAAAAGGAATGCTGAAATATTGCCAAAAAATTCGCCTACGAGATTTTGACGAATCACCACCACATTTTCAATCTAACCGAGTTTGAGTTCAGTTCAGCTCAGTTATATTAACGTCCCGTTTAAAGCAACGCTAGGGCTATTTTGGGACGGACCTCGTAAATTTGAGCCTCAGTCAGATGACGAGGACGACACTTGAGCTAGCACCCCCTTCTCCACACCATGCCACACCAGCGGGAGGACGTTTGGTCATGACGAATTTAACGTGCAACAGATCCCCTTACACGACGGTTCTTCGGTGGAATCGGGACACAAACCTGAAACCCTCCGGTTCCGAAGCCGAGACCTTACTACCAGGCCACCGTGCCCCTTCCCCGAGTTTGAAAAACATAAATTCGAAATTATGTTTGTCTGTATATCTACAAATACAATAATTAAAAAACATTTTAAACTAGATGGATGAAATTTGTTATTTGGTCTTTACACCAAATTTGTAGATTATTTTTTATCAAATTTTAAGCGAAATACATTTTTAGGGAATTTTTCTGCCTACTTGCCTGCATATTTAAAAAACGCAGCGAGTGGGAAAAGTAAAATTTGTATACAATCTCACAAATTTATACACAAGCTGAACTGTAAATTGATATAAAATTTAGAAACAAATCTGAACAAGTTTGACCGTCTGTAGACCAGCAAATCCGCATGCATGTAAACACGATGACTGAGAAACGCAACAACGTAGATAAACTGAAGAGAGTTTATGATTCTGCTACTAAAACTGTAGTTTTGTGTCCAATTTTGTTGTCAATCTGTCGACAAAGAAAAGCACAGAATGGACACTTAGGTGCAGGATTCTAAATATATACTTGTGTCTCCTTGATCTAATTTTTATGTGCAAGGGGATGAGGATAATATAAAATCGTTATTTGGGCGTATACGAGATGTTTCGGAGAAACCACACCGCTGATTGTTTGGTTAGCTTCTGAGGGTAAAGACTCCTGAGCACCCGAGGGCAGAAGTCTGACTTCTAGCTCAAACAAAGATAGCACACACACACACTTGCTTGCAGAACCCCTTTTTACGGGGAGGGGGGGGGGCTCATTCACGCACCTCGCTGAGAAAACACAAGGAAGAGAACAACCATGCCCGAACTAGGACTCAAACCCGGAAAGCCTAGATCGAGGGGAAGACGCGCTACCCCTAGGCCAGGACGCCGGCTTGTAGTCCTTTTTATAAACAGATTACATTTCATTTCTGTGGTTAAACTGAACTCGTTTTGTTGTGTCTTTTTCGATTTATATAAGAAGTTAATAAGTTTTTTGAAGATTCTGAACCGGTATATGCCACCAAACAAAAAAAGTGTTTTTTATGGTTCTATAAAAATAATTTTTTCTTTGAATAATTTTTCGATAATTTTACAACTTTTTTTTAAGTGACCGTAAGATTGTTTGCGTTTGATATGCTTATATGTAACAACTTACATGCAAAAAAAATCTCTTGCAAACGAAATATTTTTATCTCCTTCATCTTAGTAAATGATAGCCACTATTGTTACACATAAATACGTGCACATTTCACATCTCCACCTATATAACCGGGCCTAATTAAACCAAACATCTACATTTAATACTTATGACAAAATTGGCATCAATTTTTCTAAGCGCAAACAATGACTAAACATCCAATTAAATGGAAATTAACCAAATATCGTCGTTTTTACTGCATCGACTTCGAAACAAATACCACAAGAAATATTTTTCTGCAATCGCAAAATCAAAAGTTTTGTCTTTTCAATAAAACCAATTCCTTCCAATGAAGTTTTGCTTAAATTTTTATTCGTTCTATAACATTTCATAAATGATTTGATAGATGCAAACGGTTTTGATATAAAGAAATTTGTATGTATTTGTTTGTACTATTGGTAAACAACAATGAGAATTAGAAATATCCATAATTTTAATACTACTATTTTACTTTTTAAATACTTTGGCAATTTTTTTATAGATTTTAAAAGACAATATATACAATACTTGTAAAAAACTTTTTTTTGTTGATGAAGAACAAGAATAACACGAAAAACTATTGCTAGAACTCATTGGCAAAATTCCGGAAGAACATAAGAAAAAGAAAAAAAATTAAAGTAGATTATTAACATTTTAAATCAAAAACAAACTGTTAGTCTGATTTATTGATATGGAGCAAATTAATTTTTGGCATTTTAAAAAAGTCATCTGATTAAATTAATATTGTCATTTTAATTTAAAAAAAACTTTCAATCGATGAAAAAATTACTTTTTTATAAAGTTTGTACACAAAAATAGTTTTTAAAGTTAAAAAAACACATGAAAATTATTTTTATCCTAATCAAAACTGAATGTGTTAATTAGTTTCATTTAAAAATGTAATTATTTAACGACGATTTCTAATTTTTTACAGCCGTTTCTGTTTCTAAATACAAATTTGTAATAAGGGAGAAAAAAATTAGTGAGTAGGATGCGAGAGAGAAAAGCTTATATCTGCGTATTAATTCCCTTTTTTCAAGGTTATAAAAACACGAATCCAGCTGTTCGGCTGCGAGAGGCTGTGATTGCACTAGCTCTTTTATCTCTATATTACTTGCATGGGGTCGAATCAAACCAGTTTTGCTTATCTTTATGAGATGTCACAAAATTTATATGTATTTCATCTCGCAGTGAATTGTTACATCAATTGCCTTTCTTTTGGAAACACGGAGTCAATTTAACTTCTAATATACAGTCACTCAAAAAAGTATTGGGACACTTGGCGTGAATAACTACAAAGCTATTTATAAAACTATTTATCATATTAAAATATAAACAAAGTAAATCAATAAATATTTTAACATTTGGTGTACAATTTGTAAGGAAAATTTATTTGGTATTTTAGAATTATAATTTGATATAACTTTCCAAATATAATTCAAAGGCAAATAAGAGTCAAAAAAAGTATTGGGACACTTTTAAATTGAGAAACTCAGCAAATATATAGCACATCAATAAAATTGAATTTAATACCACTTTTTTTAGACTGTAATTTTAAACTTAAAAATTTCAAGGAATAAGAATGCTTATAGAAAAAAAGTGGAGAAACAAAGATATATCGGTTGATGTGCGAAATCTTGTAATAGATCACTGAAAAACTGGAAAATCAGTTCTCTGTATAGGACATATCTTGAAATGGAGTAAGTCTACTGTTTCTAACCTTAGTCACAGGTTCAAGAAAACAAAAGGTATTCAAAACAAGGAAAGATCAGGGAGTCCAAGGACATTTAATGAAAGTGAAAAGAGGTAGATTGTGATATAAATTCACTTTAATTCAAAAACTAGAGCAGTAAAATTGACTCTGCAATGAAAAAGTAAGTTTGGAAAATCTATAAATCTTGAAACTGTCAGAAATATCTTAAGAAAACAAAAATATCATGGCAGAATACCTCAAAGAAAGTCTTACATCAGCAAAGCAAATCGACAAGCTAGGCTGGCCTTTGCTAAAAGTATGTAAAGCAGACAAAAGAATTTTGAGAAAATGTAATTTTTGTTGATGAAAGCAAATAAAACAATTTCGAATCGGACGGCAAGCAAAAAGTTTGGCGGAAAACAAATGCAGCAATGCATATCAAAAATTTATGGCCAAATTTAAATCAAATATGGAGGTGGCAATCAAATAGTCTAGGGTTGTATGACAAGCACTGTTGCCGGGTAATTACATTTTTTTTGATGGAATGATGAATAAATATGTCTCCCTTGACATTCTCAAGTGAAATTTAAAGCAGAGTGCAAGCGAGTTGGGAATCTGAAGACATTTTAAGATAGACCAAAATAATTATCCGAAACATATTTATAAGTTATGCTGATATTTACAAGTTATGGGTCCTCTACCACTGTCCCCACTTAGTGTTATTAGGAGCCCTGCACAAAATCCAGACCTGAACCCAATTGAGCATGTGTGGGATTATTTGCAGCAAAAACTGTATGAACATCAAATTTCTAACAAGCAGGATTTAAGAAAACATTTGGTCGAAGAGTGGGCCAAAATCGATGGATCATTTTGCAAAAAACTGTTCCAATCCAAGCCAAATAGTCTACGGGAGATCATAAAAACAAGGGCGGCCTAAAAAAATCTTTACCAAATTGTGTGAAGATTAAAATGCCTGAAACATTACTACGCATAAAACCTTTTCATGTCAAGCTAATAAATTTTTATTCTTTGCCTTATAATTAGAATGTGTATTAGAATTTAATCTTAAAAGTTGTTCTCCCAGCTTATAAAACAGGTCAATATATATTTTAAAGTCGATTCTTCTAAATGGTTGTATGCAAATTTTATTTGGCTTTGCTTGTTTGCGTTTTTTTATACCAGAGCGATATCTGTATAAACAAACTGCGTAACTTTTTATATACTAACTCTTGTTTATAAGATATGATATTAATATTATTTTCATTAATACATTAAACTAAACTTAGGTTAGGAACCTTAAATTTTCTTTATAAATTTTAGAAAGCATTTTAATTTGTCGAAAAATAAACACCTGTTTGATTTTTCATTTATTTAAATTTATTATGTAGTTTATCCAATGCCCAATTCTCTCTCAGGATTTTAGCTTTACAACTTCCTTATTAAGATTTTTAAAAATCTCGAGATTCAGTTTACAATTAGTCTAATAATTTTTAACATTTTGCATGGAATTTAATTTAAATTGTTGCATGAAATAAAAATTGTTCATAAATACTTTATGAACAATTTTAATATTTTATATAATTGAATAAATCATGAAAATACAATTTTTGTTTCTTATCTATGAAGTATTCATTCTACATTTGACTATTCTCCTGATAAGAAAGCCGCCTTTCCTATTCTAACATGAAAGAAAAATTTCAACAGTAATAGATAAATCATATTTTTGAAATTCCCCTCGCTTGCTTTTGCCTGCCATACAGAATTGTATATACCTCCGAATCAGCATATTTAAGAAATGTTTATTGATTCTCTTCCCACATTCAGATGCAGATGGTTGTGACTCACACACATCACAGCTGCTTCTCATTAATTATTTTTTTGATTCGGACAGATGAAAAAATGTTACTGAGTGCTAATTCAACAGTTTATAATTACTCGAAAATTGTAAACTGATAATGTAAGAATCTTTATTTCAGCTAATGCTGTGTTTTCCAAAATTCCTCGAACTATGCATATATTTTATCGTATATTTTTTGATTAGCTTATTTTTTATCCCTTTGGTGGCTGATTGGTAAATACTCCAAAATTTCCATACTACACACACACACACACAAATACTCCACACACACACACACACACACACACACACACACACACACACACACACACACACACACACACACACACACACACACACACACACACACACACACACACATATATATATATATATATATATATATATATATACATAAATCAACAAATAATTTCTGTTTAATTTGTAAATATTATTATAAAGAACTTTTAATTAATGAATATAACTCTAATGCAACTTATATGTTAAAGAACACCGGGAAAAAGGAATTAGATAAAAGAATGCTAGCTTTCGCAAAAAAAAACAACCAAAACTAAGACTTGCTCTCTTAACTATCCTTATTTATTCCCAACAGTTAAATTTCATAATAATCCATTAAAATTCAGATTCGTAACCTGTAGCACTGGCAATTATAATTACTATATGGGTAAACATTTCTTTAAATACTTAAAAATTATCCTGGACAAAATAAAAAATGAAGACAACTTTATTATTTCTAGTAACAAAGAAGTATTGGATTTCTTAAAGATAACAACATTAATAAACTTAATACTTTTGATTTCGAAAATTTATACACTAATCTACCTCATGAAAAATTAATAAAGGTCTGTACTTTTATATATGACGAATATTTAAATGAAAATATCATTCTTAAAAATAACTGGCTTGAGTTATGTAATTTTAATATTACTGAAAATTACGTGTTCAATGGTATTAATTTTTATAAACAAGTCAAGGACATTCCAATGGGAACATCTTTCTCAAGTGCTTTAGCTAATATTTTCCTGCATTACTATGAGAAAAAATAATTAAATATAATTTAATAAACGGGTGGAGATATATTGATGACCTACTTTTGATTAACTTCGACAATACTAATATTATTACTAATTGCTATCCAAAAGATTTAATTTTAAAAGATACAAATAAAAATCAACTTGAGGCTACCTTTCTGGATTTAAAAATCGAAATTGCTAATGATAAAACAATAGTTGGTATATACGATAAAAGGGATGATTTCAACTTTAAAATAACAAAACTATGTAACTACCATTCCAATCTAAACTCTAAAATTTTCAAAATTCTAATTTCCTCACAAGTTAACAGGATCAAAATGGTTTGCAATAATAAAAATTCTTATATTGAAACATCAAACAACCTCCTTAAAAATTTAATTAAAAATGAATTTCCTAGAAATTACTGTAATGTCAATTTTTTAATTAAACAAGGTGTGGTTTGGGATTAATCCTTTGGCTTAAATAAAAATAGAACTTTCCTTGCATATTGGATCACTCAATAGATAGCGCTGGGAGCCTACATCTGTTTACATAATTTACCGTTAGTTTTTTTAAAAACAGGGAATCACAATCGATGTTTAAAGTTTCCTTGACTGTTGATGGTATGTCCTGGCCTTTTCGTTTTTAATTTTAATTTTAGTGATATTTTTTGTTTTTATTGTTATTTTTGTTATTGTATTTTTACTTTGTTGTGGTTATTTTCTTCTAATTTGTTGTTTTGTATTTCTTTCTGTTAAAATGGTATATCTCTTGAGCATAATTTCATTGGATTTTCGGGTCACGAGGAATCATTATTAGACAATGTCTGTATGTCCTCACAGAAAAAAATCCCTTTCTTTGAATCCCTGCCTGAGGGTGACCCTTGAAAAAGTCTTCAGGCCGGATTCTTTTTTTATATTTTTTATAATTTTTTTGGTTTAATATTTATTTGATTTTTTGTTTTTCCTATTAACTTGATTCTAATACTTATATATATATATATATATATATATATATATATATATATATATATATATATATATTTACGTACATTTAGCTACTGTATGATTCGAAGGAGTCTTGAAAGTTTATAAGAATAGTGATGCCATATTTAAGTTAATTGTTATCAATAATTACATAAAATTATGTTTGCGATTGTTACTAATATAGGATGTAAGTAATATTTTCTCTGTCACTTAGATAGCAACTAATCTAAATAATATGTAAATCTATCCTTAATCCTACGTTATAAACACTTGAATTAAAATAATTTCAAATCTAAGTAATGGAATATTTTTACCGAATTAAGATACCTCTTTTGCCAATTTGTATCCAGTTTTACACCTTTTTGGTAAACTCTGAAAAAAAAAACAACTACGATTTCTAGGCAGAAAAAACGAAGACAAAGTTTAGCCACTTCTGTTGAAATTATTTACTGAAGCTCTAATCGTATTCCTACGGTTAAATGTTGCAATTATATTCTGCGAGTTTAGAAAGCGAATTCTTCAGAAACTATTTTTTCTCTTACAAATAAATCTAACTGTTCAAAATTTTTAATGTTTACGATTACGGAAAACAGTATATATCATTCAAATTCGAACTCGCTCAAAGAAACTGAATCTATTTTGGCTTATCCGAGCAATTCGACACTTCATGCATGATTTATCATAGGAAAATAAATATTTCAAAATAAAAATAATCAGTTTGCATTACTCATTCATCGTCTAGTTCAGATATATAGTATATTAAAAGTGACTATTTTGCAAAAATGAATTCAATTTATTTTACATATATCAAAAATTGAGAATTCATCAAAAGATATTTTTTAATTAAAAATAATTAAATTCCTTTGTATTTTTATCACGAATTAATTTTTTAATATGGGATTGTAGGAATATATATATATATATATATTAATATGAGAATAATTTAGTTAGAAAAATTTGAGCCAATACAGGAAATAACATTCATGGACAGTAATTAAAACAAAATGTTGAAGAAGTCAAATTTAACTTTAACCTTTTTTACTTTCTCTTACACGAAAAAAATATAAAATATGTGTCAAAAGATATGTATTGAAAATCAAATATTATATATATAAAAAAATTATTTTGTCAAAAAATTAGAACTTAAGATGTTGACGAATTTTCATGCTTCTGAATCTGAAAAACCTATTATTGTAATCCTGTCTCTATAGGTACACGATAACTCAAGAATGTTTTGAGCTAGATGGATGAAATTTGGATGGTATATATTTTTTGTATATTTTTGCATTTGTATTTTTTGTATTACAAATTTGTATACTTTTATTAAATTTTGACAGAAGTTCATCCACAGGAAGTCTGTCTGTGCGGCTTCCGAATAAAAGTGAACTTGATAATTGCAGAAAGTAAATAGATGAATATAATTTGGAACAAAGTTTTAGTAATAAAACATATATACTTATTAAATTTTGATCCAATGTTAAAGAATCGACCGTCTGACCAGTAAATTCTCATGCCCTGCATCTAAACACAATAAATCAAAATTACTTTAACGGAGATAAATTAAATTTGGTATATAAGCTTGTCATTTATATTGTAGTTTAGTGCCAAATTTTGATTTCATTCCGTGGATTAAATGACTTACAAATGCACACTCAATTTTCTTCGCTGTACTTTGAAGCACAGAACGCTTATGTGTAGGGCACTTAGAAACAAAAATCTGAGCAGACGTGGCTCTCAAAAAACCACTCCTGCCTAATTTCCATTGTATTTAAACCATATATTGTTTGAAATTGTTGAACAATATTTTTATAGTAAGATTTTTATTCTTTTAGACGACTTCAGACAGATTTAAGAGCATTTAAAAACATTTTTCGACAAATTTGTTTTCTTAGATAAAACTGAATTTTTAAAAAAAATCATTTAAATATTGATCTGTAAAAATTTTTGTCAGTTTATCCCTTCCATATGACACCTGTAATTTAAAAATCATAAAAATTTTGCTCACATTATAGAAAAACATACTTTTTTTAAAAAAAAGGGGAAAATATCTTTATTTTTGTTTATGCTAATCATTTAATACTTTATCAAAATCAACAACGCAAATTAAAATTAGATCACAAAAGAAAGTTCCTTGAGAATTAAATAAAGGAAAAATTGCGCACTTTGTGGACGGATTTTTCGCTTTCTTTTCATCTTTTACATTTTAAATTTAAACTGATGTTCATTTTTATTGTAACTGTTAGGATATTTGTTAGCATTTATAAGTAAAATTGTTATAATATTTGACTATATATTTGGGATTGCTAAAAAAAAGCATTACCTATATTTTCAGCCTTTGTATTGGTTTTTAAGGAAGATCCAATGTTCTCGTAAGACAGAATTTCTTGATTTTATTATATACCTCTGAACAAAGGATTCCCAAACTTACGATCTTCTTTTTGAAATCGGATCTCTTAAGATCCCCTTTATCTTCGGCGTGTTGAAACTTTGTAAAGACGAATAGCACGAGTTCTTTTAAAAGTTTTTTTGGGGGGCGGGGAAGGGAGGAACATACTTTAAAAAAAACTGACTTCCGACCCACAATTTGAGAGCCCCGCTTAAAGCAAAAATATAGCTCAAATTCAGCATACGATGTGTACTGATGCATATATGTTTCATTTTGCAACTTAGTCTTTGTGAAATTAAATCTGAAAAATGTTTAACGAACAAAATGTTTTAAATTGAAAATTCATAATTTCATTTGGTTTTTCCTATCGTCTGAAATCTTGAAAAACACGTTCTTTTACATTTTTCCTGAAGATTCCTAGTATTATTGTATTATAATATTGCACGGATGATGTGTATATACATGACAATGGCCAAATTAAAGTAATCTTTGTCAAACTGTCTGGTATACTTTTTTAATTAAGCATTATCTCTCTTCGCCTGCACATAAGATTATGCACCAAGACTGTGAACACCATGAGTGTTCAGATTTTTATATACAGAGTCCGATACTTAAGAGTTGCGTGCGTCGTCGTAAAGTAAAAGTATTATAGTAAACAAAGTATGCACTTGAGCATTAATTATATGGCTTAAACGAACAATAATTACAAAATATCGATCTTTATCGTGAATCTAGTGTGCGATCTTTGGCATTTTTTGACGATAAATCACTGTCATGCTTTTTATACACAATCGACATTTAACTGTCTGGTATATATTTTGCATGTCTTTTTTCTGACCGAATGAAAACAAAATTTTACAAATACTTATAATTGCAGTCACAAGATCGCATGCCGAATGCTATTGATTTAAACTACTACGTTTTTGGACTATTGCGTTTACATGAATTTGAAAATATAGACCAACAGACGGTCGATCCTTTCTTAGATTTTATTCGAAACATCTCTAATATTCAGAGTTTATTCCTGTGTTCAAAAACTATTAAGCGGGGGTATATATGGGGAAGAGATGAGTCGTTCCCCTCCTGCTGCTCATTTAAAAGTCTAATTTTCTAAATAATATGGTTGTGAGATTCTCTATAATGTACAATTTGCATCATTAATAATATTAGAATCATGAACAAACAATAATGGTGTTTCCTTTTTAGAAAAAAATTCATATTGAAGAAGATTTTATTCTGACAATCTACTCTGGTTCTATCGATTTACCTTCCATTCAAAATTCTGCTATATATAATACAAATATTGAAGATGCAGTCTTCTTTATTTTGTTCCATATCGTACATGGAAATGGGAAAATAATAAAAAGAGAA
Source organism: Argiope bruennichi (assembly GCF_947563725.1). Classification (NCBI taxonomy): domain Eukaryota; kingdom Metazoa; phylum Arthropoda; class Arachnida; order Araneae; family Araneidae; genus Argiope; species Argiope bruennichi. The sequence goes on along the minus strand of NC_079162.1, from coordinate 878,340 downwards.
TGGATAAATTAACAGTTAAAATAATGTAAAAACTTTCTTCATGAGAAAATTCTAGCTTCTTAAAAATTATATAATTTCCAGTCAGGCAATACCTAATTCATTGGTTCCATTACAAATGTCGGCGTCCTGGCCTAGGGGTAGCACGTCATTCCCGCGATCTGGGCGTCCCGGGTTCGAGTCGAGGTTCGTCTATTCTTCGCCCTGTGTTCTATCTATGAGGTGTGTGAAACAGTCCCTCTGTGAAAAGGGTTTGTGCAAGTGAATGTCACCTTCATACGAGATAGATGTCAGACTTCTGCCCTCGGGTGCGCAAGGGATCTTTGCCTTCAGAAACTACTGCGTCCCCTTTACGTGGTAACGCGAACACGACATCATCATCCAATACCAATCATTTGCTGATACACGTTGCTTTTTCCTTTTACATTGTTTTAAATCGTGAAATAATCAAACTCTTTCAATTATTTAGATTTAATTTGAATTTAGAGTTGAATGAGGAAGAAACAAAGAGAAAATGCAAAATGTAACTTTAATAGTATATTAAATAAATAAAATCCTAGAAAAAAATTCCAGAAATCTTTCTTTGATTCAAAATAATATTTCATATGAACTTACCCTTTTTTATTTTTTGCTAGTTAAAAAATGAAGATAAAAAATGTCGTTTGCAACAAAATAGCTGAAACGAAACGAATTATTTTGTCATTAATATTAAATTTATTAATTGTATATTTATTTTGCATTTTAAACCGTTAGGTATCTCTGGCCTTGCTGACGTGAATAATTATTTATAATCATTGGACAAAGTATAGATTTACACAACAATTAAATGAAAGTCGCAATTTACCGCAACATTTCTGTTGGTCATACTTCCTTCTTCAAATAGAAATGCCGCTTTCATTGAGCAAATTTTCACTTTTGTGTTTATTTAAATGTAGTCCTAATAATTTGTCATTAGTCTTATATTTTCTATTTCAAACAATGCCGTCTCACTTATATTATATGTCCTGCATTTGTGAAAAGAGACTTTCAACACCTGGAAACGTGATTTGTTTCGAAATAAATGGAGTCTAGACATTTCTGAAATTAAAGGGAGAAATCTCTTTCGAAATATATTGTCTTGGTGTCGAAAATGCAATTTTAAATTCCTAACGCTTTTAGCTAAGGTAGACGAGTAACGCTATTTTTAGCTCGTAATTGCAAAAGAATATTCTGATTGCCGAAATATCTGATTAAAACATTTAAGTGATGCGAAAAACGAATACGAATTTTTATCGAACTTGAAAAAATATTCAAACAGTTCTTATTATAAATAATAATAATTAAATAATAAATATAATATAATAAAATATCCAAAATAAAAGAGATATACATAAATATCGGGAGATAGAACTCTCAAAATTAGAAAATTAACTGTATTTTGTAAATGCTTAAATCGAATATCGGCCTTTAGTAATTTTTTTTTCAAACTGAGAGTTCTATAATCATAGAAAGGGGAAAATAATCAAATAGAACAAAGAATATAAAAAAAAGAAAAGAATTCAAGAATGCAGCTGCACATCCAGTCATTCTGGAAAGCATTAGAATTTGCCCCTTACTTATAGTTGTGGAATACGTTGAAAGGCAAAATTGCAATTTTTCTCTTAAAATTTTTAAAAACTCATATCTAGCGGTCAGTCAAAGCTATTTTGCTCCTCCGTCTATCCTAAAACTTGCTTTCTTTACTTGCCTTTCTTGTTTCTGCTTTTATCTTTCTGTATCCGTAATTTTTGTTTTGTTTTACCGTTTATGTTACTCAGATTGCAACACAGTTCATTTTTGCTAGAACTTTTATTTTTAATAAGATCTAGATTTTTTTATTTTTGCTAGAAACATTTAATCGTTAAATGATCAATTTCTAATTCTTAATACAAATTGAGGTTGTTAAAAATGTTAACAACTTAAAGATTTAAAGAAAAAAATTCTTTGGATAATTTTTTTATTACTTGATTTTAAATAGTCATATCACCTCCGATTGATTTTGAAACTGTTTTCAGCAGGGAAATAAGATATTTCATTGTCTACGATAAACATCAATCATTCATTTGCTATGCTCTTTGGTGTTTCATGCTAAAGCAGTAAACACCAAGTGAAGTTTTGCTTTGACAGATCTGGAATTTTGTCAAATTTAAGCTGCCACTTAAAATACAGACGAATAAAAGTCGAATATCTCAAATTCAATCTTCTTAATTCTAAAGTACCCAATAGCACTTTCTGCGAAATGATATAAAAGTTTTCTTGACCAGCATGGGTCAAATGTTCGGTCGAAAGCTTTAGAATAAGTTGGCGGATGTATAAATAGAACTTTAGGATCCATTTTAGAATATAAATATAAATATTAGCTTTTTAAAAATATATAGAGAGATGCAATATAAAGTATCTGAAAATAATACGTTCAGAGCTACTAAAAAGGCCATTTAGCATTTTAAACCTTTATTTAATCTCTTTTAAAAATATCTATGCCATCTTGAAAGGAAAGCTAAAAAGATGTTAACGCAGCTAACAGTTCTCGGCTAAGCTTTGATATACAATCAGTCATTATGCGCTTTGCGAGGCTACCAATTTTTCGGTAGCGCTTTGTTTGGAGTTACATTGCTGCCATTTTTTTACTACTTTTTGTTCTTTGCCGTTTTTTTTTTTTTTTTTTTGGGTACATTCTATTTTACTACATTTATTTATCTATTTTTATATTTCTGTTAATTTGCTGCGGCGTTCATCGGAACTTTATGATTGGAAAAGCTATTGCTGCCGTTCGAGCCACATTTGGCCATTTTGCTAAAATTTGGCTATAAACTTTTTTTGTGTGTGAAAATGATTCTATATCAAAGCTGCTCTATGAAATTACTAGCCACCTTCGGCGACCAGCCGGTTCGCCAATTTTAATGTTTGTTAAAATTTTAATAATTAACTATTTTATGCAATTCCTACTTTAATAGCATCTTCATCAAAATATTTTAAAACTTCAAATTTTGATAGTCAAATAATTCACTCCTAATATTATAAACGCCTTCAGTCATAACGTTATATGTATCTCTCTAATTTTCTGTTAGCTCTCGTAGAATTTATATTTTAAATTAAAGTGGAAAGGATTAATCTGCAATTAATATATTAATATTTTTACTGAAACAAAATATTTTTTTGTAATATGATTACTGAAAACAGTCACTGAGCGTTTAAACTTTATGGGCACTAAAGAATATCTTTCTTAATTTATGTAATATTTCAAGAATTTGACAACAAAGTTTTCTCAGATTCATCATGAACAGATCGATTAATTAACAATGTTTAATTTTAAATGCATCAAACACTAAGAAAATAAAATGAATCGTTTAAAATAATCGGTCGAAAACAGGTTGAAAAAAAACTACTTAAAAAACGATGGACTTAAAACTATATGCATATACAAAAAATATATAACTAACATAAATACACTTTAATTACAAAAGTATGCAACTAATCTAAAAATAATTTAAATCATCCGTTGATAATGGTTGTCATGTCAACAACCAGAACACAATGCGCATGCGTGAATTTTCAACGCCAGTTACGGTAACGCAAATGCGTGAGTTTTTCTACGCCAGTTGGGGTAACGCTATGCAGATTAGAAATTTTTAATTTCCTTTATTCGGTTTTATTTTACTTCAAAAATACTTCAGAATAAATCTGAAAGATCGATTAATTAACAATGTTTAATTTTAAATGCATCAAACATTAAGAAAATAAACAGAATCGTTTGAAATAATCAGCCGAAAAATCTTAAGACTAGCCTCATTACTGTTTTGAAAAAAAACTGAACCCTCACTCATTTGGCGGTGGGGGAATTGAAAAGATTTTTTTGGCAGGAAAGTTAGTTTTTAATTAATAATTAAAATTCTAATTAAAAATTAAAAAAAAGGGACCCCAGGTGCACTTTCCCGACCTCCAAGGTATACATGTACCAAATTTGGTAGCTGTAGGTCAAATGGTCTTTTCTGTAGAGCGCCAACACACACACACACACACACACACACACACACATTGAGCTTTATAAATAACTAGCCGCCTTTGGCGACCAGCCGGTTCGCCAATCTTACTGTTCGTTAAAATTTTCATAATTAAATATTTTATAAAATTCCTACTTTAATAGCTTCTTCATCAAAATATTTTAAAACTTCAAATTTTGATAGGCATATAATTCACTCATAATATTATAGACGCCTTCAGTCATCACGTAATATGTATCTCTCACATTTTCTGTTGGCTCCCATAGAATTTATACTTTAAATTAAAGTGGAAAGGATTAATCTGCAATTAATATAACAATATTTTTTACTGAAACAAAGTATTTTTTTTTGTAATATGATTATTGAAAACAGCGGTGAGTGTTTAAACTTTATGGGCACTAAAGAATATCTTTCTTAATTTATGTAATATTTCAAAAATTTGTCAACAAAATTTTCTCAGATTCATCATGACCAGATTGATTCATTAACAATGTTTAATTTTAAATGCATCAAACACTAAAAAAAAAACAACGAATCGTTTAAAATAATCGGTTGAAAACAGGTTAAAAAAAACTACTTAAAAGACGATGGTCTTAAAACTATAAGCATACACAAAAAATATATAACTAACATAAATACACTTTAATTACAAAAGCATGCAACTAATCTGAAAATAATTTAAATTGTCCGTTGATATTGGTTGTCATGTCAACAATCAGAACACAATGCGCATGCGTGAATTTACAACGCTAGTTACGGTAACGCAAATGCGTGAGTTTTTCTAAGCCAGTTGGGGTAACGCTATGCAGATTAGAAATTTTTATTTCCTTTATTCTGTTTTATTTTAATTCAAAAGTATTTCAGAATTAATTTGAAAGATCGATTAATTAACAATGTTTAATTTTAAATGCATCAAAGATTACGAAAATAAACAGAATCCTTTGAAATAATCAGCCGAAAAATCTTAAGCCTAGCCTCATTACTGTTGGGAAAAAAAACTGAACTCTTACTCATTTGGTGGTAGGGAAAATAAATAATTTTTTGTCGAGAGAGTTAGCTTTTAATTAATAATTAAAATTCTAATTAAAAATTCAAAAAAAGGGACCCCAGGTGCACATTCCCGACCTCTAAGGTATACATGTACCAAATTTGGTAGCTGTAGTTCAAATGGTCTTTTCTGTGGAGCGCCAACACACATTGAACTTTATATATAAGTATAGATGTTTTTTTAAAGCAAGCTAAGAGGGGGGAAAAACTATTCTAAAAAATTGGGTAAAGCAGCTGTTCTTATTAAATAATTAATTTTTTTTAAAAATTGAAACGAAAAAGTGGAAAAGTTATTCTATAAAATTGTGTAAAGCAGATGTTCTGTCTTAGAAACTTCTTTTCCCTTTCCAGCTGTTTTGCCATAGAAACCGGGGCACAGCTGTTTACACGTTTATGTTTATCTATTCAGATTTTATAACATCTAATCATAGTAACGGTGAATATCAGTGTGTTCGTGTTCGTCAATAAATGTTAAATTTTTTTAATAACATGATTAACGAAAATAGAGTCTCTGAGCATTTAAACCTTACGGGAACTAAAAAATATCCTTCTTAATTTATGTAATATCTCAAGAATGTGTCGACCAGCCGGTTCGCCAATCTTAATGTTCGTTAAAATTTTTATATTTAAATATTTTATGCAATTCCTACTTTAATAGCTTCTTCATCAAAATATTTTAAAACTTCAAATTTTGATAGTCATATAATTCACTCATAATATTATAAAGGCCTTCAGTCATAACGTAATATGTATATCTCTAATTTTCTGTTAGCACGCGTAGAATTTATGCTTTGAATTAAAGTGGAAAGAATTAATCTGCATTTAATATAATAATATTTTTTACTGAAACAAAGAATTTTTTTATAATCTGATTAATGAAAATAGAGTCACTCAGCGTTTCAACTTTATGGGCACTAAAGAATATCTTTCTTAATTTATGTAATATCTCAAGAATTTGTCAACAAAATTTTCTCAGATTCCTCATGAACAGATCGATTCGTTAACAATGTTTAATTTTAAATGCATCAAACACTAAGAAAATAAAACGAATCGTTTAAAATAATCGGTCGAAAACAGGTTTAAAAAAACTACTTAAAAAACGATGTACTTAAAACTATAAGCATATACAAAAAAATATATAACTAACATAAATACAATTTAATTACAAAAGCACACAACTCGCCTAAAAGTAATTTAAATCGTCCGTTGATAATGGTTGCCATGACAACAATCAGAACACAACGCGCATGCGTGAATTTTCTTCGTCTTTTACGGTAACCGAAATGCGGGAATTTTTCTACTCCAGTTGGGGTAACGCTATGCAGATTATACATTTTTAATTTCCTTTATTCTGTGTTATTTTAATTCAAAAGTACTTCAGAATGAATCTGAAACATGGATTAATTAACAATGTTTAATTTTAAATGCATAAAACATTAAGAAAATAAACAGAATCGTTTGAAATAATCCGCCGAAAAATGTTTACCCTAGCCTCATTACTGTTGGGAGAAAAGTCTTATTCATTTGGCGGTGGAGAAAATGGAAGATTTTTTTGGCGGAAAAGTTGGCGGTGGGGAAAATGGAAGATTATTTTGGCGGGAAAGTTAGTTTTTAATTAATAATTAAAATTCTAATTAAAATTTCAAAAAAAGGGACCCCAGGTGCACATTCCCGACCTCTAAGGTATACATGTACCAAATTTGATAGCTGTATGTCAAATGACCTGGCCTGTAGAGCGCCAACACACACACACACACACACACATTGAGCTTTATTATAAGTATAGATTATAGATTTAACTAAAGAAATGCAATGTACTATTGAATTAAATAAGATTTCCAATTATCTATCCGGATTGGAATGAGTGAATGAAGAGTACATTTAGCTTAACAGTTGGATTCTCAATGTAAGGGACAGAACGCAAAGTATGAACTGTAAAATTACAATTTTATGTTTCTGTCCCGCTTTTGGTAAGAATATATTTTATTGTTTCCGAAAATCTATAATGCGAATTTAATTATTGACTAAGAGGAAACAATATTTTTGAGTAAACTGGAGAGTATTCAAATTTGACAATACACTGAAATGCAGACATAAAAATATATTTTATCTTGTCCAAGGTCTGATTTTACAAGCTGAATAGGATTAGGTTAGTGAAGACTTAAATTAAAGAGTAAAAAGTAAAAAAAAGGGGAAAGAGTGAAATTCATTGTTAAGAAGACAAATTCGTGGTTTAGGACAGCGTTTCTCAATCTTTCAGTATTCGTGGCCCAGTTTTCACTCATAACTTTCATCTCGACCCCCGTTACAAAAAAAATGTATACAACAATAGTGTATATTGAGTATTTTGGATTCTGTTTTTAAATTATTTTTAATTCACTGCCAAAACAAGAGTAAAAGCTAGCCAACGTTGGCGAGAAACATTTTGCATTTTGGACAAGCGGACAGTAAACAGATGAAACGAATGAAAGCGGAGAAAATTTAAATATTATATTTGAAATGAAAGCCAAACAGGGAGATAACGTTAAAAGAATATGAAAGTAGAAAAATTCGTCAATGAAAGTTTACCTAGACGGGGTGAGCTAAATTTAGAAAAGGGGAATACATTTTTTAGAATAATAAAAGAAATAAAACAGAAGCATGGCAAAACAAAAGTAAAAAAATAAATAAAAATAGGAATGTTTGTGCAAGGGAATCCACACGATCGAGGTCGTCTCGAGCATGCGCGGAGTAAATGTTTTCTCATAAGAAGAAGGAAAATATTCGATACGCAAGTTTCCATTCCAGCCAGTCTCATTCGAGTCGATCCTTTAATCGCTATCGAATCAATTGTGAATTTGTATGTTATATATGTTTTCGTGTTAATTGGAATTCACCATATAAAATATTCACGGCAGCAGATTTATGCAGACTCATGAATAAATTTTTAAGCGGAAGTAAACAAGCATTAGACGATAGTCAAGCATCAACAAGCACACAGACGAGCGTGGTTCCGAAAATAAAATCAAGGAAACATTCTCAAGAATACTTAAATTTTGGGTTTATTAGTACTGAAGTAAATGAAGAAGAAAGGCCCCTGTGTATCATTTGCTCAAAATTGTTGGCCTCAGAAAGCATGAAACCTAATAAACTTAAACGACATTCGGAAACGCTTCATAGTGAGTACGTCAACAAACCCAGAGAATTCTTCGAATTAAAATTAAAATCATAAAACAAGCAATAACAATCATAACAATTTGCGTGACAAATTGTTTTCAATACGGCTTGACGAAGCAACAGATAGTAATAAAGATGCTCATTTAATTGTCATGTTCGAATTTGTGGTAATATGTCAGTAGTAGAACTACTTTTCTGCAAACCAATAGAACTCAAAACATCAGCACTCGCATTATTTGATTTTAGGAACGAGGCAAACATAAAATGGAAAAAATGCGTCGGAATATGCACCGATGGTGCTTGTTCAATGTCCGAAAGATTCCAATATATACAAGCACTTTTAAAACAAAATTCGCCTCAGTGCACACATTGCATGATCCACACAGAAACTTAGGCTTCGAAAGAAATGAGTCCTGGTTTGAATATTGTGTTAACTACAGTTGTAACCGTAGTAAATTATATAAAAATGAGACCCCTGAAATCGAGAATCTTTTCCGAACTTTGTGAAGACATGGGTTCAGTACATGCAGCGTTACTATTTAATTGCGAGGCAAGATGGTCATCACGTGGGAAATTTTTGAATTAAGAAAAGAAATCGCCATTTCCTAGAAGAAGAAACAGACAGGAGGCCTAGTATTTTCACGATAGTTTATTTTTGATGAAATTGAGGTACTTGGACGACATATTCGAGAACTGAGACTGGCTATTTTTAATACTAAGCCTTCCTTCGAAAAACTTTGCTCTGCAAGAAAGGCCCAAGGAAGTCACGAATAAATATTAAATTTGTTTTTAATTTAGTATGTTTGTATTAAGTAAGTTATTTTACTTCAATAAGTTATTAAATATGTCGAAATGTATTTTATTTTCTATGTGCATGTGTGCTTTGCTTTCAGTCATAATATATTCTCTTTCAGTCATAATATTTTCTCTTTTTCTCTTTTAAATAATATTTTCTCTTGGATATTCTCGCCCCCCCCCTTCTAGTATGTTCGCGCCCCCCTAGGGGAGCGCGCCCCACAGGTTGAGAATCGCTGCAACAGGAATGAATTCTGCGCATGTGCGTGAACTTGACTACTAAAATTTCTCTTGAATATAGAAATATTTTGACAATAAATTTTATTATAGTAGTATAAGATTTGGAAAAGCTCGTAGTAAGTGTAGGAATAATGGATAAAAATATCTTTAAAAAATTTCAAAAAAAATATATATATTAAAAAAGTTTTCAGTTTCGAGAATTGAACTGAAGATCAGCAAAACTAGGCGGCTCGCGCTGCCGATCTGGCCACGACGCTTCGTACCCGCAGAGCGTCTGAATGATCTAAGACTCTCGTTATGATAATCCACTAAAAGTTTTAACATAGTGTCAATCTGGTCTAAAAGAACAATGTTTTGAATAGGAATGAATTCTGCGCATGTGCGTGAACTTGACTCCTAAAATTTCTCTTGAATATAGAAATATTTTGGCAATAAGTTTTATTTTAGTAGTATAAGATTTGGAAAAGTTCGTAGTAAGTGTGGGAATAATGGATAAAAATAACTAAAATAATTTTAAAAAAAAAGAAAAGAAAAATAAATTTAAAAGTTCACATTTTCTGGAATCGAACTGAAGACCAACAAAACTAAGTGACTCGTGCCGCCGATCTGGCCACGACGCTTCGTACCAACAGAGCGTCTGAATGGTCTAACACTCTCATTATGATTATCCACTAAAAGTTTTAACATGTTGTTAATCTGGTCTAAAAGCAACAATGTTTTCAATAGGAATAAATTCTGCGCATGTGCGTGAACCTGACTCCTTAAATTTCTCTTGAATATAGAAATATATTGACAATAAATTTCATTTTAGTAGTATATGATTTGGAAAAGTTCGTAGTAAGTGAGGGAATAAAGGATAAAAAAATCTAAAATAAATTTAAAAAAAAAAATAAAAGAAAAATATATTTAATAATTTATCATTTTCGAGACTCGAACTGCCGTCCAGCAAAACTAGTTGGCTCGTGCTGCCGATCTGGCCACGACACTTCTTACACGCAGAGCGTCTGAAAGGTCTAAGACTCATTATGATTATCCCCTAAAAGTTTTAACATGGTGCAATCTGGTCTAAAAGCACAATGTTTTGAATAGAAATGAATTCTGTGCATGTACGTGAACTTGACTCCTAAAATTTCTCTTGAATATAGAAATTTTTTGGCAATAAATTTTATTTTAGTAGTATTATATTTTTAAAACTTCGTAGTAAGTGTGGAAATAATGGATAAAAATAACTAAAATAAATTTTTAAAGAAAGAAAAAAAATATATTTAAAAAGTTATCATTTTCGAGATTCGAACTGCCGACCAGCAAAACTAGTTGGCTCGTTCTGCCGATCTGGCCACGACGCTTCGTACCAGCAGAGCGTCTGAATGGTCTAAGACTCTCATTATGATTATCCACTAAAAGGTTTAACAGGGTGTCAATCTGGTCTAAAAGCACAATGTTTCGAATAGGAATGAATTTTGCGCATGTGCGTGAACTTGATTCCTAAAATTTCTTTTGAATATAGAAATATTTTCACAATAAATTTTATTTTAGTAGTATAATATTTGGAAAAAATTGTAGTAAGTGTGGGAATAATGGATAAAAATATATAAAATAAATTTAACAAAAAAAAAGAAAACAAAAATATGTTTACAAAGTTCTCATTTTCTGGAATCGAACTGAAGACCAGCAAAACTAAATGACTCGTGTCGCCGATCTCGCCACGAAGCTTCGTACACACACAGCGTCTAAATGGTCTAACACTCTCATTATGATTATCCACCAAAAGTTTTACCATGGTATCAATCTGGTCTAAAAGCAAAATGTTTTGAATAGGAATGAATTCTGTGCATGGACGTGAACTTGACTCCTAAAATTTCTCTTGAATATAGAAATATATTGACAATAAATTTCATTTTAGTAGTATATGATTTGGAAAAGTTCGTAGTAAGTGTGGGAATAAAGGATAAAAAAATCTAAAATAAATTTTAAAAAAAGGGAAAGAGAAATATATTTAGTAATTTATCATTTTCGAGACTCGACCTGCCGTCCAGGAAAACTAGTTGGCTCGTGCTGCCGATCAGGCCACGACGCTTCATAACCGCAGTGCGTCTGAATGTTCTAAGACTCTCATTATGATTATCCACCAAAAGTTTTACCATGGTATCAATCTGGTCTAAAAGCACAATGTTTTGAATAGGAATGAATTCTGTGCATGGACGTGAACTCGACTCCTAAAATTTCTCTTGAATATAGAAATATATTGACAATAAATTTCATTTTAGTAGTATATGATTTGGAAAAGTTCGTAGTAAGTGTGGGAATAAAGGATAAAAAAATCTAAAATAAATTTTTAAAAAAAAGAAAAGAGAAATATATTTAATAATTTATCATTTTCGAGACTCGAACTGCCGTCCAGGAAAACTAGTTGGCTCGTGCTGCCGATCTGGCCACGACGCTTCATAACCGCACTGCGTCTGAATGTTCTAAGACTCTCATTATGATTATCCACCAAAAGTTTTACCATGGTATCAATCTGGTCTAAAAGCACAATGTTTTGAGTAGGAATGAATTCTGTGCATGGACGTGAACTCGACTCCTAAAATTTCTCTTGAATATAGAAATATATTGACAATAAATTTCATTTTAGTAGTATATGATTTGGAAAAGTTCGTAGTAAGTGTGGGAATAAAGGATAAAAAAATCTAAAATAAATTTTAAAAAAAAAGAAAAGAGAAATATATTTAATAATTTATCATTTTCGAGACTCGAACTGCCGTCCAGGAAAACTAGTTGGCTCGTGCTGCCGATCTGGCCACGACGCTTCATAACCGCAGTGCGTCTGAATGTTCTAAGACTCTCATTATGATTATCCACCAAAAGTTTTACCATGGTATCAATCTGGTCTAAAAGCACAATGTTTTGAATAGGAATGAATTCTGTGCATGGACGTGAACTTGACTCCTAAAATTTCTCTTGAATATAGAAATATATTGACAATAAATTTCATTTTAGTAGTATATGATTTGGAAACGTTCGTAGTAAGTGTGGGAATAAAGGATAAAAAAATCTAAAATAAATTTAAAAAAAAGGAAAGAGAAATATATTTAGTAATTTATCATTTTCGAGACTCGAACTGCCGTCCAGGAAAACTAGTTGGCTCGTGCTGCCGATCTGGCTACGACGCTTCATAACCGAAGAGCGTCTGAATGTTCTAAGACTCTCATTATGATTATCCACCAAAAGTTTTACCATGGTATCAATCTGGTCTAAAAGCACAATGTTTTGAATAGGAATGAATTCTGTGCATGGACGTGAACTTGACTCCTAAAATTTATCTTGAATTTAGAAATATTTTGACAATAAATTTCATTTTAGTAGTATATGATTTGGAAAAGTTCGTAGTAAGTGTGGGAATAAAGGATAAAAAAATCTAAAATAAATTTTAAAAAAAAGGAAAGAGAAATATATTTAATAATTTATCATTTTCGAGACTCGAACTGCCGTCCAGGAAAACTAGTTGGCTCGTGCTGCCGATCTGGCCACGACGCTTCATAACCGCAGAGCGTCTGAATGTTCTAAGACTCTCATTATGATTATCCACCAAACGTTTTACCATGGTATCAATCTGGTCTAAAAGCACAATGTTTTGAATAGGAATGAATTCTGTGCATGGACGTGAACTTGACTCCTAAAATTTCTCTTGAATATAGAAATATTTTGACAATAAATTTTATTTAAGTAGTATTAGATTTGGAAAACTTCGTAGTATGTGTGGGAATAATGGATAAAAATATCTAAAATAAATTTTTTTTAAAAATATATATTTAAAAAATTCACAATTTCTATACTCGAACTGAAGACCAGCAAAACTAGGTGGCTCGCGCTGCCGATCTTGCCACGACTCTACGTAACAACAGTGCGTATGAATGGTGTAAGACTCTCTTTATGATTATCCACCAAAAGTTTTAACATGGTGTCAATCTGGTCTAAAAGCACAATGTTTTGAATAGGAATGAATTCTGCGCATTTGCATGAAATTGACTCCTAAAATTTCTCATTAATATAGAAATATTTTGAAAATAAATTTTATTTTAGTAGTATAAGATTTGGATATGTTCGTAGTAAGTGTGTAATAATGGATAAAAATATCTAAAATAAATTTAAAAAATATATATATATTTAAAAATTTCACATTTTCCAGACTCGAACTGAATACCAGCAAAACCAGGTGGCTCGCGCTGCCGATCTTTCCACGACTCTTCTTACCAACAGTGCGTCTGAATGGTGTAACAATCTCATCATGATTATAAACTAAAAGTTTTAACATGGTGTCAATCTGGTATTAGAGCACAATGTTTTTTATAGGAATGGCTTCTGCGCATGTGCATGAACTTGACTCCTAAAATTTCTCTTGAATATAGAAATATTTTAACATAAAATTTTATTTTAGTAGTGAAAGTTTTGGAAAAGTTCATAGTAAGTGTGGGAATAATGGATAAAAATATCTAACATAAATTTTTAAAAAAAGAAAAGAAAAATATATTGAAAATGTTCTCAGTTTCGAGACTCGAACTGAAGACCAGCAAAACAAACAGACGGGTGATGCCGATCTGGCCACGAAGCTTCGCACATTCAGAGCTTCTGAATGGTGTAAGACTCTCATTATGATTATAAACTAAAAGTTTTAACATGGTGTCAATCTGGTCTAAGAGCACAATGATTTGAATAGGAATGAATTCTGCGCATGTGCATGAACTTGACTCCTAAAATTTCTCTTGAATATAGAATTATTTTAACATAAAATTTTATTTTAGTAGTGAAAGTTTTGGAAAAGTTCATAGTAAGTGTGGGAATAATGGATAAAAATATCTAAAATAAATTTTTAAAAAAGAAAAGAAAAATATATTGAAAATGTTCTCAGTTTCGAGGCTCGAACTGAAGACCTGCAAAACAAAGAGACTGGTGATGCCGATCTGGCCACGAAGCTTCGTACACCCAGAGCGTCTGAATGGTGTAAGACTCTCATCATGATTATAAACTAAAAGTTTTAACATGGTGTTAATCTGGTCTAAGAGCATTATGTTTTGAATAGGAATGAATTCTACGCATGTGCATGAACTTGAATCCTAAAATTTCTCTTGAATATAGAAATATTTTAACATAAAATTTTATTTTAGTAGTGAAAGTTTTGGAAAAGTTCATAGTAAGTGTGGGAATAATGGATAAAAATATCTAAAATAAATTTTTAAAAAAGAAAAGAAAAATATATTGAAAAAGTTCTCAGTTTTGAGACTCGAACTGAAGACCAGCAAAACCAGGTGGCTCGCGTTGCCTATCTGGCCACGACGCTTCGTACCCGCAGTGCGTCTGAATGGTCTAAGACTCTCATTATGATTATTCACTAAAAGTTTTACCATGGAGTCAATCTGTTCTAAAAGTAGAATGGTTTTCTTAGGAAAGAATTCTGCGCATTTTTCATGCACTTGAGTGCTAAAATTTCTCTTGAATATAGAAATATTTTGACATAAAATTTTATTTTAGTAGTGAAAGTTTTGGAAAAGTTCGTAGTAAGTGTGGGAATAATGGATAAAAATATCTAAAATAAATTATAAAAAAAGAGAAGAAAAATATATTTAAAAAGTTCTCAGTTTCGAGACTCGAACTGAAGACCAGTAAAACTAGGTGGCTCGGGCTAACGATCTGGCCACGAAGCTTCGTACTCGCAGCGCGTCTGAATGGTCTAAGACTCTCATTATGATTATCAACTAAAAGTTTAAGGTGGTGTCATTCTGGTCTAAACCACAATGTTTTGAATAGGAATGAATTCTGCGCATGTGTGCGAACTCTGGCTCCTAAAATTTCTCTTGAATATAGAAATATTTTAACATAAAATTTTATTTTAGTAGTGAAAGTTTTGGAAAAGTTCATAGTAAGTGTGGGAATAATGGGTAAAAATATCTAAAATAAATTTTTAAAAAATAAAAGAAAAATATATTGAAAATGTTCTCAGTTTCGAGACTCGAACTGAAGACCAGCAAAACAAAGAGACTGGTGATGGCGATCTGGCCACGAAGCTTCGTACATTCAGAGCTTCTGAATGGTGTAAGACTCTCATTATGATTATAAACTAAAAGTTTTAACATGGTGTCAATCTGGTCTAAGAGCACAATGATTTGAATAGGAATGAATTCTGCGCATGTGCTTGAACTTGAATCCTAAAATTTCTCTTGAATATAGAAATATTTTGACATAAAATTTTATTTTAGTAGTGAAAGTTTTGGAAAAGTTCATAGTAAGTGTGGGAATAATGGATAAAAATATCTAAAATAAATTATAAAAAAAGAGAAGAAAAATATATTGAAAATGTTCTCAGTTTCGAGACTCGAACTGAAGACCAGCAAAACAAAGAGACTGGTGATGCCGATCTGGCCACGAAGCTTCGTACATTCGGAGCTTATGAATGGTTTAAGACTCTCATTATGATTATAAACTAAAAGTTTTAACATGGTGTCAATCTGGTCTAAGAGCACAATGATTTGAATAGGAATGAATTCTGCGCATGTGCGTGAACTTAACCCCTAAAATTTGTCTTGAATATAGAAATATTTTGACAATAAATTTTATTTTAATAGAATAAGATTTATAAAAGTTCGTAGTAAGTGTGCGAATAATGGATAAAAATATCTAAAATAAATTTTTAAAAAAGAAAAGAAAAATAAATTTAAAAGTTCACATTTTCTGGAATCGAACTGAAGACCAACAAAACTAATTGACTCGTGCCGCCGATCTGGCCACGACGCTTCGTACCAACAGAGCGTCTGAATGGTCTAACACTCTCATTATGATTATCCACTAAAAGTTTTAACAGGGTGTCGATCTGGTCTAAAAGCACAATGTTTCGAATAGGAATGAATTTTGCGCATGTGCTTGAACTTGATTCCTAAAATTTCTTTTGAATATAGAAATATTTTCACAATAAATTTTATTTTAGTAGTATAATATTTGGAAAAAGTTGTAGTAAGTGTGGGAATAATGGATAAAAATATATAAAATAAATTTAACAAAAAAAAAGAAAACAAAAATATGTTTACAAAGTTCTCATTTTCTGGAATCGAACTGAAGACCAGCAAAACTAAATGACTCTTGCCGCCGATCTGGCCACGACGCTTCATAACCGCAGAGCGTCTGAATGTTCTAAGACTCTCATTATGATTATCCACCAAAAGTTTTACCATGGTATCAATCTGGTCTAAAAGCACAATGTTTTGAATAGGTATGAATTCTGTGCATGGACGTGAACTTGACTCCTAAAATTTCTCTTGAATATAGAAATATTTTGACAATAAATTTCATTTTAGTAGTATATGATTTGGAAAAGTTCGTAGTAAGTGTGGGAATAAAGGATAAAAAAATCTAAAATAAATTTAAAAAAAAGGAAAGAGAAATATATTTAACAATTTATCATTTTCGAGACTCGAACTGCCGTCCAGGAAAACTAGTTGGCTCGTGCTGCCGATCTGGCCGCGACGCTTCATAACCGCAGAGCGTCTGAATGTTCTAAGACTCTCATTATGATTATCCACCAAAAGTTTTACCATGGTATCAATCTGGTCTAAAAGCACAATGTTTTGAATAGGAATGAATTCTGTGCATGGACGTGAACTTGACTCCTAAAATTTCTCTTGAATATAGAAATATTTTGACAATAAATTTCATTTTAGTAGTATATGATTTGGAAAAGTTCGTAGTAAGTGTGGGAATAAAGGATAAAAAAATCTAAAATAAATTTAAAAAAAAGGAAAGAGAAATATATTTAACAATTTATCATTTTCGAGACTCGAACTGCCGTCCAGGAAAACTAGTTGGCTCGTGCTGCCGATCTGGCCGCGACGCTTCATAACCGCAGAGCGTCTGAATGTTCTAAGACTCTCATTATGATTATCCACCAAAAGTTTTACCATGGTATCAATCTGGTCTAAAAGCACAATGTTTTGAATAGGAATGAATTCTGTGCATGGACGTGAACTTGACTCCTAAAATTTCTCTTGAATATAGAAATATTTTGACAATAAATTTCATTTTAGTAGTATATGATTTGTAAAAGTTCGTAGTAAGTGTGGGAATAAAGGATAAAAAAATCTAAAATAAATTTTAAAAAAAGGAAAGAGAAATATATTTAGTAATTTATCATTTTCGAGACTCGAACTGCCGTCCGGGAAAACCAGTTGGCTCGTGCTGCCGATCGGGCCACGACGCTTCATAACCGCAGAGCGTCTGAATGTTCTAAGACTCTCATTATGATTATCCACCAAAAGTTTTACCATGTTATCAATCTGGTCTAAAAGCACAATGTTTTGAATAGGAATGAATTTTGTGCATGGACGTGAACTTGACTCCTAAAATTTCTCTTGAATATAGAAATATTTTGACAATAAATTTCATTTTAGTAGTATATGATTTGGAAAAGTTCGTAGTAAGTGTGGGAATAAAGCATAAAAAAATCTAAAATAAATTTTAAAAAAATGGAAAGAGAAATATATTTAGTTATTTATCATTTTCGAGACTCGAACTGCCGTCCAGGAAAACTAGTTGGCTCGTGCTGCCGATCTGGCTACGACGCTTCATAACCGCAGAGCGTCTGAATGTTCAAAGACTCTCATTATGATTATCCACCAAAAGTTTTACCATGGTATCAATCTGGTCTAAAAGCAAAATGTTTTGAATAGGAATGAATTCTGTGCATGGACGTGAACTTGACTCCTAAAATTTCTCTTGAATATAGAAATATTTTGACAATAAATTTCATTTTAGTAGTATATGATTTGGAAAAGTTCGTAGTAAGTGTGGGAATAAAGGATAAAAATATCTAAAATAAATTTTAAAAAAAAGGAAAGAGAAATATATTTAGTAATTTATTATTTTCGTGACTCGAACTGCCGTCCAGGAAAACTAGTTGGCTCGTGCTGCCGATCGGGCCACGACGCTTCATAACCGCAGAGCGTCTGAATGTTCTAAGACTCTCATTATGATTATCCACCAAAAGTTTTACCATGGTATCAATCTGGTCTAAAAGCACAATGTTTTGAATAGGAATGAATTCTGACATGGACGTGAACTTGACTCCTAAAATTTCTCTGGAATATAGAAATATTTTGACAATAAATTGCATTTTAGTAGTATATGATTTGGAAAAGTTCGTAGTAAGTGTGGGAATAAAGGATAAAAAAATCTAAAATAAATTTAAAAAAAAGGAAAGAGAAATATATTTAATAATTTATCATTTTCGAGACTCGAACTGCAGTCCAGGAAAACTAGTTGGCTCGTGCTGCCGATCTGGCCACGACGCTTCATAACCGCAGAGCGTCTGAATGTTCTAAGACTCTCATTATGATTGTCCACCAAAAGTTTTACTATGGTATCAATCTGGTCAAAAAGCACAATGTTTTGAATAGGAATGAATTCTGTGCATGGACGTGAACTTGACTCCTAACATTTCTCTTGAATATAGAAATATTTGACAGTAAATTTCATTTTAGTAGTATATGATTTGGAAAAGTACGTAGTAAGTGTGGGAATAAAGGATAAAAAAATCTAAAATAAATTTTAAAAAAAAGGAAAGAGAAATATATTTAATAATTTATCATTTTCGAGACTCGAACTGCCGTCCAGGAAAACTAGTTGGCTCGTGATGCCGATCTGGCCACGACGCTTCATAACCGCAGAGCGTCTGAATGTTCTAAGACTCTCATTATGATTATCCACCAAAAGTTTTACCATGGTATCAATCTGGTCTAAAAGCACAATGTTTTGAATAGGACTGAATTTTGTGCATGGACGTGAACTTGACTCCTAAAATTTCTCTTGAATATAGAAATATTTTGACAATAAATTTCATTTTAGTAGTATATGATTTGGAAAAAATCGTAGTAAGTGTGGGAATAAAGGATAAAAAAATCTAAAATAAATTTTAAAAAAAAGGAAAGAGAAATATATTTAGTAATTTATCATTTTCGAGACTCGAACTGCCGTCCAGGAAAACTAGTTGGCTCGTGCTGCCGATCTGGCTACGACGCTTCATAACCGCAGAGCGTCTGAATGTTCAAAGACTCTCATTATGATTATCCACCAAAAGTTTTACCATGGTATCAATCTGGTCTAAAAGCAAAATGTTTTGAATAGGAATGAATTCTGTGCATGGACGTGAACTTGACTCCTAAAATTTCTCTTGAATATAGAAATATTTTGACAATAAATTTCATTTTAGTAGTATATGATTTGGAAAAGTTCGTAGTAAGTGTGGGAATAAAGGATAAAAAAATCTAAAAAAATTTTAAAAAAAAGGAAAGAGAAATATATTTAATAATTTATCATTTTCGAGACTCGAACTGCCGTCCAGGAAAACTAGTTGGCTCGTGATGCCGATCTGGCCACGACGCTTCATAACCGCAGAGCGTCTGAATGTTCTAAGACTCTCATTATGATTGTCCACCAAAAGTTTTACCATAGTATCAATCTGGTCTAAAAGCACAATGTTTTGAATAGGTATGAATTCTGTGCATGGACGTGAACTTGACTCCTAAAATTTCTCTTGAATATAGAAATATTTTGACAATAAATTTCATTTTAGTAGTATATGATTTGGAAAAGTTCGTAGTAAGTGTGGGAATAAAGGATAAAAAAATCTAAAATAAATTTTTAAAAAAAAGGAAAGAGAAATATATTTAATAATTTATCATTTTCGAGACTCGAACTGCCGTCCAGGAAAACTAGTTGGCTCGTGCTGCCGATCAGGCCACGACGCTTCATAACCGCAGTGCGTCTGAATGTTCTAAGACTCTCATTATGATTATCCACCAAAAGTTTTACCATGGTATCAATCTGGTCTAAAAGCACAATGTTTTGAATAGGAATGAATTCTGTGCATGGACGTGAACTCGACTCCTAAAATTTCTCTTGAATATAGAAATATATTGACAATAAATTTCATTTTAGTAGTATATGATTTGGAAAAGTTCGTAGTAAGTGTGGGAATAAAGGATAAAAAAATCTAAAATAAATTTAAAAAAAAGGAAAGAGAAATATATTTAATAATTTATCATTTTCGAGACTCGAACTGCCGTCCGGGAAAAACAGTTGGCTCGTGCTGCCGATCTGGCTACGACGCTTCATAACCGCAGAGCGTCTGAATGTTCAAAGACTCTCATTATGATTATCCACCAAAAGTTTTACCATGGTATCAATCTGGTCTAAAAGCAAAATGTTTTGAATAGGAATGAATTCTGTGCCTGGACGTGAACTTGACTCCTAAAATTTCTCTTGAATATAGAAATATTTTGACAATAAATTTCATTTTAGTAGTATATGATTTGGAAAAGTTCGTAGTAAGTGTGGGAATAAAGGATAAAAAAATCTAAAATAAATTTTAAAAAAAAGGAAAGAGAAATATATTTAATAATTTATCATTTTCGAGACTCGAACTGCCGTCCAGGAAAACTAGTTGGCTCGTGCTGCCGATCTGGCCACGACGCTTCATAACCGCAGAGCGTCTGAATGTTCTAAGACTCTCATTATGATTGTCCACCAAAAGTTTTACCATGGTATCAATCTGGTCTAAAAGCACAATGTTTTGAATAGGAATGAATTCTGTGCATGGACGTGAACTTGACTCCTAAAATTTCTCTTGAATATAGAAATATTTTGACAATAAATTTCATTTTAGTAGTATATGATTTGGAAAAGTTCGTAGTAAGTGTGGGAATAAAGGATAAAAAAAATCTAAAATAAATTTTAAAAAAAAGGAAAGAGAAATATATTTAGTAATTTATCATTTTCGAGACTCGAACTGCCGTACAGGAAAACTAGTTGGCTCGTGCTGCCGATCGGGCCACGACGCTTCATAACCGCAGAGCGTCTGAATATTCTAAGACTCTCATTATGATTATCCACCAAAAGTTTTACCATGGTATCAATCTGGTCTAAAAGCACAATGTTTTGAATAGGAATGAATTCTGTGCATGGACGTGAACTTGACTCCTAAAATTTCTCTTGAATATAGAAATATTTTGACAATAAATTTCATTTTAGTAGTATATGATTTGGAAAAGTTCGTAGTAAGTGTGGGAATAAAGGATAAAAAAAATCTAAAATAAATTTTAAAAAAAAGGAAAGAGAAATATATTTAGTAATTTATCATTTTCGAGACTCGAACTGCCGTACAGGAAAACTAGTTGGCTCGTGCTGCCGATCGGGCCACGACGCTTCATAACCGCAGAGCGTCTGAATATTCTAAGACTCTCATTATGATTATCCACCAAAAGTTTTACCATGGTATCAATCTGGTCTTAAAGCACAATGTTTTGAATAGGAATGAATTCTGTGCATGGACGTGAACTTGACTCCTAAAATTTCTCTGGAATATAGAAATATTTTGACAATAAATTTCATTTTAGTAGTATATGATTTGGAAAAGTTCGTAGTAAGTGTGGGAATAAAGGATAAAAAAATCTAAAATAAATTTAAAAAAAAGGAAAGAGAAATATATTTAATAATTTATCATTTTCGGGACTCGAACTGCCGTCCAGGAAAACTAGTTGGCTCGTGCTGCCGATCTGGATACGACGCTTCAAAACCGCAGAGCGTCTGAATGTTCTAAGACTCTCATTATGATTATCCACCAAAAGTTTTACCATGGTATCAATCTGGTCTAAAAGCACAATGTTTTGAATAGGAATGAATTCTGCGCATTTACATGAAATTGACTCCTAAAATTTCTCATTAATATAGAAATATTTTGAAAATAAATTTTATTTTAGTAGTATAAGATTTGGATATGTTCGTAGTAAGTGTGTAATAATGGATAAAAATATCTAAAATAAATTTAAAAAATATATATATATTTAAAAAGTTCACATTTTCCAGACTCGAACTGAATACCAGCAAAACCAGGTGGCTCGCGCTGCCGATCTTTCCACGACTCTTCTTACCAACAGTGCGTCTGAATGGTGTAACAATCTCATCATGATTATAAACTAAAAGTTTTAACATGGTGTCAATCTGGTATAAGAGCACAATGTTTTTTATAGGAATGAATTCTGCGCATGTGCATGAACTTGACTCCTAAAATTTCTCTTGAATATAGAAATATTTTAACATAAAATTTTATTTTAGTAGTGAAAGTTTTGGAAAAGTTCATAGTAAGTGTGGGAATAATGGATAAAAATATCTAAAATAAATTTTTAAAAAAAGAAAAGAAAAATATATTGAAAATGTTCTCAGTTTCGAGACTCGAACTGTAGACCAGAAAAACAAAGAGACTGGTGATGCCGATCTGGCCACGAAGCTTCGCACATTCAGAGCTTCTGAATGGTGTAAGACTCACATTATGATTATAAACTAAAAGTTTTAACATGGTGTCAATCTGGTCTAAGAGCACAATGATTTGAATAGGAATGAATTCTGCGCATGTGCAGGAACTTGACTCCTAAAATTTCTCTTGAATATAGAAATATTTTAACGTAAAATTTTATTTTAGTAGTGAAAGTTTTGGAAAAGTTCATAGTAAGTGTGGGAATAATGGATAAAAATATCTAAAATAAATTTTTAAAAAAGAAAAGAAAAATATATTGAAAATGTTCTCAGTTTCGAGACTCGAACTGAAGACCTGCAAAACAAAGAGACTGGTGATGCCGATCTGGCCACGAAGCTTCGTAAACACAGAGCGTCTGAATGGTGTAAGACTCTCATCATGATTATAAACTAAAAGTTTTAACATGGTGTCAATCTGGTCTAAGAGCACAATGTTTTGAATAGGAATGAATTCTGCGCATGTGCATGAACTTGACTCCTAAAATTTCTCTTGAATATAGAAATATTTTGACAATAAATTTTATTTAAGTAGTATAAGATTTGGAAAACTTCGTAGTATGTGTGGGAATAATGGATAAAAATATCTAAAATAAATTTTTTTTAAAAATATATATTTAAAAAATTCACAATTTCGATACTCGAACTGAAGCCCAGCAAATCTAGGTGGCTCGCGCTGCCGATCTTGCCACGACGCTACGTAACAACAGTGCGTATGAATGGTGTAAGACTCTCTTTATGATTATCCACCAAAAGTTTTAACATGGTGTCAATCTGGTCTAAAAGCACAATGTTTTGAATAGGAATGAATTCTGCGCATTTGCATGAAATTGACTCCTAAAATTTCTCATTAATATAGAAATATTTTGAAAATAAATTTTATTTTAGTAGTATAAGATTTGGATATGTTCGTAGTAAGTGTGTAATAATGGATAAAAATATCTAAAATAAATTTAAAAAATATATATATATTTAAAAAGTTCACATTTTCCAGACTCGAACTGAATACCAGCAAAACCAGGTGGCTCGCGCTGCCGATCTTTCCACGACTCTTCTTACGAACAGTGCGTCTGAATGGTGTAACAATCTCATCATGATTATAAACTAAAAGTTTTAACATGGTGTCAATCTGGTATAAGAGCACAATGTTTTTTATAGGAATGAATTCTGCGCATGTGCATGAACTTGACTCCTAAAATTTCTCTTGAATATAGAAATATTTTAACATAAAATTTTATTTTAGTAGTGAAAGTTTTGGAAAAGTTCATAGTAAGTGTGGGAATAATGGATAAAAATATCTAAAATAAATTTTTAAAAAAAGAAAAGAAAAATATATTGAAAATGTTCTCAGTTTCGAGACTCGAACTGAAGACCAGCAAAACAAAGAGACTGGTGATGCCGATCTGGCCACGAAGCTTCGCACATTCAGAGCTTCTGAATGGTGTAAGACTCTTATTATGATTATAAACTAAAAGTTTTAACATGGTGTCAATCTGGTCTAAGAGCACAATAATTTGAATAGGAATGAATTCTGCGCATGTGCATGAACTTGACTCCTAAAAATTCTCTTGAATATAGAAATATTTTAACATAAAATTTTATTTTAGTAGTGAAAGTTTTGGAAAAGTTCATAGTAAGTGTGGGAATAATGGATAAAAATATCTAAAATAAATTTTTAAAAAAGAAAAGAAAAATATATTGAAAATGTTCTCAGTTTCGAGACTCGAACTGAAGACATGCAAAACAAAGAGACTGGTGATGCCGATCTGGCCACGAAGCTTCGTACACCCAGAGCGTCTGAATGGTGTAAGACTCTCATCATGATTATAAACTAAAAGTTTTAACATGGTGTCAATCTGGTCTAAGAGCACAATGTTTTGAATAGGAATGAATTCTGCGCATGTGCATGAACTTGACTCCTAAAATTTCTCTTGAATAGAGAAATATTTTCACAATAAATTTTATATTAGTAATTTAAGTTTTGGAAAAGTTCATAGTAAGTGTGGGAATAATGGATAAAAATATCTAAATTAAATTTTTAAAAAAAAGAAAAGAAAAATGTATTTAAAAAGTTCTCATTTTCGAGACTCGAACTGAAGACCAGCAAAACTAGGTAGCTCGTGCTGCCGATCCGGCCACGAAGCTTCGTACCCGCTAAGCGTCTGAATGGTCTAAGACTCTCATCATGATTATAAACTAAAAGTTTTAACATGGTGTCAATCTGGTCTATGAGCAGAATGTTTTGAATAGGAATGAATTTTACGCATGTGCATGAACATGAATCCTAAAATTTCTCTTGAATATAGAAATATTTTAACATAAAATTTTATTTTAGTAGTGAAAGTTTTGGAAAAGTTCATAGTAAGTGTGGGAATAATGGATAAAAATATCTAAAATAAATTTTTAAAAAAGAAAAGAAAAATATATTGAAAAAGTTCTCAGTTTTGAGACTCGAACTGAAGACCAGCAAAACCAGGTGGCTCGCGTTGCCGATCTGGACACGACTCTTCTTACCAACAGTGCGTCTGAATGGTGTAACACTCTCATCATGATTATAAACTAAAAGTTTTAACATGGTGTCAATCTGGTCTAAGAGCACAATGTTTTGAATAGGAATGAATTCTGCGCATGTGCATGAACTTGACTCCTAAAATTTCTCTTGAATATAGAAATATTTTGACAATAAATTTTATTTAAATAGTAGTATAAGATTTGGAAAACTTCGTAGTATGTGTGGGAATAATGGATAAAAATATCTAAAATAAATTTTTTTTAAAAATATATATTTAAAAAATTCACAATTTCGATACTCGAACTGAAGCCCAGCAAATCTAGGTGGCTCGCGCTGCCGATCTTGCCACGACGCTACGTAACAACAGTGCGTATGAATGGTGTAAGACTCTCTTTATGATTATCCACCAAAAGTTTTAACATGGTGTCAATCTGGTCTAAAAGCACAATGTTTTGAATAGGAATGAATTCTGCGCATTTGCATGAAATTGACTCCTAAAATTTCTCATTAATATAGAAATATTTTGAAAATAAATTTTATTTTAGTAGTATAAGATTTGGATATGTTCGTAGTAAGTGTGTAATAATGGATAAAAATATCTAAAATAAATTTAAAAAATATATATATATTTAAAAAGTTCACATTTTCCAGACTCGAACTGAATACCAGCAAAACCAGGTGGCTCGCGCTGCCGATCTTTCCACGACTCTTCTTACGAACAGTGCGTCTGAATGGTGTAACAATCTCATCATGATTATAAACTAAAAGTTTTAACATGGTGTCAATCTGGTATAAGAGCACAATGTTTTTTATAGGAATGAATTCTGCGCATGTGCATGAACTTGACTCCTAAAATTTCTCTTGAATATAGAAATATTTTAACATAAAATTTTATTTTAGTAGTGAAAGTTTTGGAAAAGTTCATAGTAAGTGTGGGAATAATGGATAAAAATATCTAAAATAAATTTTTAAAAAAAGAAAAGAAAAATATATTGAAAATGTTCTCAGTTTCGAGACTCGAACTGAAGACCAGCAAAACAAAGAGACTGGTGATGCCGATCTGGCCACGAAGCTTCGCACATTCAGAGCTTCTGAATGGTGTAAGACTCTTATTATGATTATAAACTAAAAGTTTTAACATGGTGTCAATCTGGTCTAAGAGCACAATAATTTGAATAGGAATGAATTCTGCGCATGTGCATGAACTTGACTCCTAAAAATTCTCTTGAATATAGAAATATTTTAACATAAAATTTTATTTTAGTAGTGAAAGTTTTGGAAAAGTTCATAGTAAGTGTGGGAATAATGGATAAAAATATCTAAAATAAATTTTTAAAAAAGAAAAGAAAAATATATTGAAAATGTTCTCAGTTTCGAGACTCGAACTGAAGACATGCAAAACAAAGAGACTGGTGATGCCGATCTGGCCACGAAGCTTCGTACACCCAGAGCGTCTGAATGGTGTAAGACTCTCATCATGATTATAAACTAAAAGTTTTAACATGGTGTCAATCTGGTCTAAGAGCACAATGTTTTGAATAGGAATGAATTCTGCGCATGTGCATGAACTTGACTCCTAAAATTTCTCTTGAATAGAGAAATATTTTCACAATAAATTTTATATTAGTAATTTAAGTTTTGGAAAAGTTCATAGTAAGTGTGGGAATAATGGATAAAAATATCTAAATTAAATTTTTAAAAAAAAGAAAAGAAAAATGTATTTAAAAAGTTCTCATTTTCGAGACTCGAACTGAAGACCAGCAAAACTAGGTAGCTCGTGCTGCCGATCCGGCCACGAAGCTTCGTACCCGCTAAGCGTCTGAATGGTCTAAGACTCTCATCATGATTATAAACTAAAAGATTTAACATGGTGTCAATCTGGTCTATGAGCAGAATGTTTTGAATAGGAATGAATTTTACGCATGTGCATGAACATGAATCCTAAAATTTCTCTTGAATATAGAAATATTTTAACATAAAATTTTATTTTAGTAGTGAAAGTTTTGGAAAAGTTCATAGTAAGTGTGGGAATAATGGATAAAAATATCTAAAATAAATTTTTAAAAAAGAAAAGAAAAATATATTGAAAAAGTTCTCAGTTTTGAGACTCGAACTGAAGACCAGCAAAACCAGGTGGCTCGCGTTGCCGATCTGGACACGACTCTTCTTACCAACAGTGCGTCTGAATGGTGTAACACTCTCATCATGATTATAAACTAAAAGTTTTAACATGGTGTCAATCTGGTCTAAGAGCACAATGTTTTGAATAGAAATGAATTCTGCGCATGTGCGTGAACTGGACTCCTAAAATTTCTCTTGATAATAGAAATATTTTAACAATAAATTTTATTTTAGTAGTATAAGATTTGGAAAAGTTCGTAGTAAGTGTGGGAATAATAGATAAAAATATCTAAAATAAATTTTAAAAAAAAGAAAAATATATTAAAAAAATTTTCAGTTTTGTGACTTGAACTGAATACCAGCAAAACTAGGTACCTCGTGCTGCATATCTGGCCACGACGCTTCGTACCAACAGTGCGTCTGAATGGTCTAAGACTCTCATTATGATTATTCACTAAAAGTTTTAACATGGAGTCAATCTGTTCTAAAAGTAGAATGGTTTTCTTAGGAAAGAATTCTGCGCATTTTTCATGCACTTGAGTGCTAAAATTTCTCTTGAATATAGAAATATTTTGACATAAAATTTTATTTTAGTAGTGAAAGTTTTGGAAAAGTTCGTATTAAGTGTGGGAATAATGGATAAAAATATCTAAAATAAATTATAAAAAAAGAGAAGAAAAATATATTAAAAAAGTTCTCAGTTTCGAAACTCGAACTGAAGACCAGTAAAACTATGTGGCTCGGGCTACCGATCTGGCCACGAAGCTTCGTACCCGCTAAGCGTCTGAATGGTCTAAGACTCTCATTATGATTATCTACTAAAAGTTTTAACATGGTGTCAATCTGGTCTAAGAGCACAATGATTTGAATAGGAATGAATTCTGCGCATGTGCATGAACTTGACTCCTAAAATTTCTCTTGAATATAGAAATATTTTAACATAAAATTTTATTTTAGTAGTGAAAGTTTTGGAAAAGTTCATAGTAAGTGTGGGAATAATGGATAAAAATATCTAAAATAAATTTTTAAAAAAGAAAAGAAAAATATATTGAAAATGTTCTCAGTTTCGAGACTCGAACTGAAGACCAGCAAAACAAAGAGACTGGTGATGCCGAACTGGCCACGAAGCTTCGTACATTCAGAGCTTCTGAATGGTGTAAGACTCTCATTATGATTATAAACTAAAAGTTTTAACATGGTGTCAATCTGGTCTAAGAGCACAATGTTTTGAATAGGAATGAATTCTGCGCATGTGCATGAACTTGACTCCTAAAATTTCTCTTGAATAGAGAAATATTTTCACAATAAATTTTAAATTAGTAATTTAAGATTTGGAAAAGTTCATAGTAAGTGTGGGAATAATGGATAAAAATATCTAAAGTAAATTTTAAAAAAAAAGAAAAGAAAAATGTATTTAAAAAGTTTTCATTTTCGAGACTCGAACTGAAGACCAGCAAAACTAGGTAGCTCGTGCTGAAGATATGGCCACGAAGCTTCGTACCCGCTAAGCGTCTCAATGGTCTAAGACTCTCATCATGATTATAAACTAAAAGTTTTAACATGGTGTCAATCTGGTCTAAGAGCACAATGATTTGAATAGGAATGAATTCTGCACATGTGCATGAACTTGACTCCTAAAATTTCTCTTGAATATAGAAATATTTTCACAATAAATTTTATTTTAGTATTATAAGATTTGGAAAAGTTCGTAGTAAGTGTGGGAATAATGGATAAAAATATCTAAAGTAAATTTTAAAACAAAAGAAAAGAAAAATGTATTTAAAAAGTTCTCAGTTTCGAGAATCGAACTGAAAACCTGCAAACCAAAGAGACTGGTGATGCCGATCTGGCCACGAAGCTTCGTACACGCATAGCGTCTGAATGGTGTAAGACTCTCATCATGATTATAAACTAAAAGTTTTAACATGGTGTCAATCTGGTCTAAGAGCACAATGCTTTGAATAGGAATGAATTCTGCGCATGTGCATGAACTTGACTCCTAAAATTTCTCTTGAATATAGAAATATTTTAACATAAAATTTTATTTTAGTAGTGAAAGTTTTGGAAAAGTTCATAGTAAGTGTGGGAATAATGGATAAAAATATCTAAAATAAATTTTTAAAAAAGAAAAGAAAAATATATTGAAAAAGTTCTCAGTTTCGAGACTCGAACTGAAGACCTGCAAAACAAAGAGACTGGTGATGCCGATCTGGCCACGAAGCTTCATACACGCAGAGCTTCTGAATGGTGTAAGACTCTCATCATGATTATAAACTAAAAGTTTTAACATGGTGTCAATCTGGTCTAAGAGCACAATGTTTTGAATAGGAATGAATTCTGCGCATGTGCGTGAACTTGACTACTAACATTTCACTTGAATATAGAAATATTTTGAAAATAAATTTTATTTAAGTAATATAAGATTTGGAAAAGTTCGTAGTAAGTGTGGGAATAATGCATAAAAATATATAAAATAAATTTAACAAAAAAAAAGAAAAGAAAAATATATTTAAAAAGTTCTCATTTTCGAGACTCGAACTGAAGACCAGCAAAACTAGGTAGCTCGTGCTGCCGATCTGGCCACGAAGCTTCGTACCCGCTAAGCGTCTGAATGGTCTAAGACTCTCATTATGATTATCTACTAAAAGTTTTAACATGGTATCAATCTGGTCTAAAAGCACAATGTTTTGAATGGAAATGAATTCTGCGCATGTGCGTGAACTTGACTACTAAAATTTCACTTGAATATAGAAATATTTTGAAAATAAATTTTATTTAAGTAATATAAGATTTGGAAAAGTTCGTAGTAAGTGTGGGAATAATGCATAAAAATATATAAAATAAATTTAACAAAAAAAAAGAAAAGAAAAATATATTTAAAAAGTTCTCATTTTCGAGACTCGAACTGAAGACCAGCAAAACGAGGTGGCTCTCGTTGCCGATCTCGCCACGACGCTTCGTACTCGCAGAGCGTCTGAATGGTCTAAAACTCTCATTATGATTATCTACTAAAAAATTTAACATGGTGTCAAATTGATCCAAAAGTGCAATGTTTTGAATAGGAATGAATTCTGCGCATGTGCGTGAACTTGACTCATCAAATTTCTCTTGAATATAGAAATATTTTGACAGTAAATTTTATTTTAGTAGTATAAGATTTTTAAAAGTTCGTAGTAAGTGTGGGAATAATGGATAAAAATATCTAAAATAAATTTAAAAAAAAAGAAAATAAAAATATATTTAAAAAATTCTCTTTTTCCAGACTTGAACTGAAGACCAGCAAAACTTTGTGACTCGTGCTGCCGATCTGGCCACGAAGCTTCCTACTCGCAGAGCGTCTGAATGGTCTAAGACTCTCATTATGATTATCCAATAAAAGTTTTAACATGGTGTCAAATTGATCTAAAAGTGCAATGTTTTGAGTAGGAATGAATTCTGCGCATGTG
This sequence comes from Argiope bruennichi, assembly GCF_947563725.1. Taxonomy (NCBI): domain Eukaryota; kingdom Metazoa; phylum Arthropoda; class Arachnida; order Araneae; family Araneidae; genus Argiope; species Argiope bruennichi. The sequence goes on along the minus strand of NC_079162.1, from coordinate 847,660 downwards.
CGTGAACTTGACTCCTAAAATTTCTCTTGAATAAAGAAATATTTTGAAAATAAATTTTATTTCAGTAGTATAAGATTTGGAAAAGTTCGTAGTAAGTGTGAGAATAATGGATAAAAATATATAAAATAAATTTAACAAAAAAAAAGAAAAGAAAAATATATTTAAAAAGTTCTCATTTTCGAGACTCGAACTGAAGACCAGCAAAACTAGGTAGCTCGTGCTGCCGATCTAGCCACGAAGCTTCGTACTCGCAGAGCGTCTGAATGGTCTCATTATGATTATCTACTAAAAGTTTTAACATGGTGCCAAATTGATCCAAAAGTGCAATGTTTTGAATAGGAATGAATTCTGCGCATGTGCGTGAACTCGACTTCTCAAATTTCTCTTGAATATAGAAATGTTTTGACAATAAATTTTATTTTAGTAGTATAAGATTTTTAAAAGTTCGTAGTAAGTGTGGGAATAATGGATAAAAATATCTAAAATAAATTTTAAAAAAAAGAAAATAAAAATATATTTTAAATGTTCTAATTTTCCAGACTCGAACTGAAGTCCAGCAAAACCTAGCGGCTCGCGTTGCCGATCTGGCCACGAAGCTTCGTACTCGCAGAGCGTCTGAATGGTCTAAGACTCTCATTATGATTATCCACTAAAAGTTTTAACATGGTGTCAATCTGGTCTAAAAGCACAATGTTTTGAATATTAATGAATTCTGCGCATGTGCGTGAAATGGACTCCTAAAATTTCTCTTGATAATAGAAATATTTTGGCAATAAGTTTTATTTTAGTAGTATAAGATTTGGAAAAGTTCGTAGTAAGTGTGGTAATAATGGATAAAAATATCTAAAATAAATTTAAAAAAAAAAGAAAAGAAAAATATATTTAAAAAGTTTATTTTTTCCAGACTCGAACTGAAGACCAGCAAATCTAGATGACTCGTGCTGATGATCTGGCCACGTAGCTTCGTACTCATAGAGCGTCTGAATGGTCTAAGCTCTCATTATTATTATCTACTAAAAGTTTTAACATGGTGTAAAATTGATCAAAAAGTGCAATGTTTTGAATAGGAATGAATTCTGCGCATGTGCGTGAACTTGACTCCTAAAATTTCTCTTGATAATAGAAATATTTTGACAATAAATTTTATTTTAGAAGTATAAGATTTGGAAAAGTGCGTAGTAAGTGTGGGAATAATGGATAAAAATATCTAAAGTAAATTTAACTAAAAAAAAAAAAAAAGAAAAGAAAAGAAAAATATATTTAAAAAGTTCTCATTTTCGAGACTCGAACTGAAGACCAGCAAAACTAGGTAGCTCGCGTTGCCGATCTGGCCACGAAGCTTCGTACTCGCAGAGCGTCTGAATGGTCTAAGACTCTCATTATGATTATCTACTAAAAGTTTTAACATGGTGTCAATCTTGTCTAAAAGCACAATGTTTTGAATATTAATGAATTCTGCGCATGTGCGTGAACTGGACTCGTAATTTTTCTCTTGATAATAGAAATATTTTAACAAAAAATTTATTTTAGTAGTATAAAATTTGGAAACGTTCGTAGTAAGTGTGGGAATAATGGATAAATATAACTAAAATAAATTTAAAAAAAAAGAAAAGAAAATTTTTTTTAAAAAGTTCTCTTTTTCCAGACTCGAACTGAAGACCAGCAAAACTAGGCGACTCGTCCTGCCGATCTGGCCACGAAGCTTCGTACTCGCAGAGCGTCTGAATGGTCTAACACTCTCATTATGATTATCTACTAAAAGTTTTAACATGGTGTCAAATTGATCCAAAAGTGCAATGTTTTGAATAGGAATGAATACTGCGCATGTGCGTGATTTTGACTCCTAAAATTTCTCTTGAATATAGAAATATTTTGAAAATAAATTTTATTTCTCTAGTATAAGATTTGGAAAAGTTCGTAGTAAGTGTGGGAATAATGGATAAAAATATCTAAAATAAATTTAAAAAAAAAAGAAAAGAAAAATATATTTTAAAAGTTCTAATTTTTCAGACTCGAACTGAAGACCAGCAAAACCTAGCGGCTCGCATTGCATATCTCGCCACGAAGATTCGTACTCGCAGAGCGTCTGAATGGTCTAAGACTCTCATTATGATTATCCAATAAAAGTTTTAACATGGTGTCAAATTGATCTAAAAGTGCAATGTATTGAGTAGGAATGAATTCTGCGCATGTGCGTGAACTTGACTCCTAAAATTTCTCTTGATAATAGAAATATTTTGACAATAAATTTTATTTTAGAAGTATAAGATTTGGAAAAGTGCGTAGTAAGTGTGGGAATAATGGATAAAAATATCTAAAGTAAATTTAACAAAAAAAAAAAAAAGAAAAGAAAAGAAAAATATATTTAAAAAGTTCTCATTTTCGAGACTCGAACTGAAGACCAGCAAAACTAGGTAGCTCGCGTTGCCGATCTGGCCACGAAGCTTCGTACTCGCAGAGCGTCTGAATGGTCTAAGACTCTCATTATGATTATCTACTAAAAGTTTTAACATGGTGTCAATCTTGTCTAAAAGCACAATGTTTTGAATATTAATGAATTCTGCGCATGTGCGTGAACTGGACTCCTAATTTTTCTCTTGATAATAGAAATATTTTGACAAAAAATTTATTTTAGTAGTATAAAATTTGGAAACGTTCGTAGTAAGTGTGGGAATAATGGATAAATATAACTAAAATAAATTTAAAAAAAAAGAAAAGAAAATTTTTTTTAAAAAGTTCTCTTTTTCCAGACTCGAACTGAAGACCAGCAAAACTAGGCGACTCGTCCTGCCGATCTGGCCACGAAGCTTCGTACTCGCAGAGCGTCTGAATGGTCTAACAGTCTCATTATGATTATCCAATAAAAGTTTTAACATGGTGTCAATCTGGTCTAAAAGCACAATGTTTTGAATAGGAATGAATTCTGCGCATGTGCGTGATTTTGACTCCTAAAATTTCTCTTGATAATAGAAATATTTTGACAATAAATTTTATTTTAGAAGTATAAGATTTGGAAAAGTTCGTAGTAAGTGTGGGAATAATGGATAAAAATATCTAAAATAGATTTAAAAAAAAAGAAAAGAAAAAAATATTTAAAAAGTTCTCATTTTCGAGACTCGAAATGAAGACCAGCAAAACTAGGTAGCTCGTACTGCCGATCTGGCCACGAAGCTTCGTCCCCGCTAAGTGTCTGAATGTTCTAAGACTCTCATTATGATTATGCACTAAAAGTTTTAACATGGTGTCAATCTGGTCTAAAAGCACAATGTTTTAAATAGGAATGAATTCTGCGCATGTGCGTGATTTTGACTCCTAAAATTTCTCTTGAATATAGAAATATTTTGAAAATAAATATTATTTCAGTAGTATAAGATTTGGAAAAGTTCGTAGTAAGTGTGGGAATAATGGATAAAAATATATAAAATAAATTTAACAAAAAAAAAAGAAAAGAAAAATATATTTAAAAAGTTCTCATTTTCGAGACTCGAACTGAAAACCAGCAAAACTAGGTAGCTCGTACTGCCGATCTGGCCACGAAGCTTCGTCCCCGCAAAGAGTCTGAAGGGTCTAAGACTCTCATTATGATTATGCACTAAAAGTTTTAACATGGTGTCAATCTGGTCTAAAAGCACAATGTTTTGAATAGGAATGAATTCTGCGCATGTGCGTGATTTTGACTCCTAAAATTTCTCTTGAATATAGAAATATTTTGAAAATAAATTTTATTTTAGTAGTATAAGATTTGGAAAAGTTCGTATTAAGTGTGGGAATAATGGATAAAAATATATAAAATAAATTTAACAAAAAAAAAAAAGAAAAGAAAAATATATTTAAAAAGTTCTCATTTTCGAGACTCGAACTGAAGACCAGCAAAACTAGGTAGCTCGTACTGCCGATCTGGCCACGAAGCTTCGTTCCCGCAAAGAGTCTGAATGGTCTAAGATTCTCATTATGATTATGCACTAAAAGTTTTAACATGGTGTCAATCTGGTCTAAAAGCACAATGTTTTGAATAGGAATGAATTCTGCTCATGTGCTTGAACTTAACTCCTAAAATTTCTCTTGAATATAGAAATATTTTGAAAATAAATTTTATTTTAGTAGTATAAGATTTGGAAAAGTTCGTATTAAGTGTGGGAATAATGGATAAAAATATATAAAATAAATTTAACAAAAAAAAAGAAAAGAAAAATATATTTAAAAAGTTCTCATTTTCGAGACTCGAACTGAAGACCAGCAAAACTAGGTAGCTCGTACTGCCGATCTGGCCACGAAGCTTCGTCCCCGCAAAGAGTCTGAAGGGTCTAAGACTCTCATTATGATTATGCACTAAAAGTTTTAACATGGTGTCAATCTGGTCTAAAAGCACAATGTTTTGAATAGGAATGAATTCTGCGCATGTGCGTGATTTTGACTCCTAAAATTTCTCTTGAATATAGAAATATTTTGAAAATAAATTTTATTTTAGTAGTATAAGATTTGGAAAAGTTCGTATTAAGTGTGGGAATAATGGATAAAAATATATAAAATAAATTTAACAAAAAAAAAAGAAAAGAAAAATATATTTAAAAAGTTCTCATTTTCGAGACTCGAACTGAAGACCAGCAAAACTAGGTAGCTCGTACTGCCGATCTGGCCACGAAGCTACGTCCCCGCAAAGAGTCTGAATGGTCTAAGATTCTCATTATGATTATGCACTAAAAGTTTTAACATGGTGTCAATCTGGTCTAAAAGCACAATGTTTTGAATAGGAATGAATTCTGCTCATGTGCTTGAACTTAACTCCTAAAATTTCTCTTGAATATAGAAATATTTTGAAAATAAATTTTATTTTAGTAGTATAAGATTTGGAAAAGTTAGTAGTAAGTGTGGGAATAATGGATAAAAATATCTAAAATAAATTTTAAAAAAAGAAAAGAAAAATATATTTTAAAAGTTCTAATTTTCCAGACTCGAACTTAAGGCCAGCAAAACCTGGCGGCACGCGTTGCCGATCTGGCCACGAAGCTTCGTACCCGCTAAGCGTCTGAATGGTCTAAGATTCTCATTATGATTATGCAATAAAAGTTTTAACATGGTGTCAATCTGGTCTAAAAGCACAATGTGTTGAATAGGAATGAATTCTGCTCATGTGCGTGAACTTAACTCCTAAAATTTCTCTTGAATATAGAAATATTTTGAAAATAAATTTTATTTCAGTAGTATAAGATTTGGAAAAGTTCGTAGTAAGTGTGGGAATAATGGATAAAAATATATAAAATAAATTTAACAAAAAAAAAAGAAAAGAAAAATATATTTAAAAAGTTCTCATTTTCGAGACTCGAACTGAAGACCGCCAAAACTAGGTAGCTCGTACTGCCGATCTGGCCACGAAGCTTCGTCCTCGCAGAGCGTTCGAATGGTCTAAGACTCTCATTATGATTATCTACTAAAAGTTTTAACATGGTGTCAAATTGATCTAAAAGTGCAATGTTTTGAGTAGGAATGAATTCTGCGCATGTGCGTGAAGTGGACTCCTAAAATTTCTCTTGATAATAGAAATATTTTGACAAAAAATTTTATTTTAGTAGTATAAGATTTTTAAAAGTTCGTAGTAAGTGTGGGAATAATGGATAAAAATATCTAAAATAAATTTTAAAAAAAAGAAAAGAAAAATATATTTAAAAGTTCTCATTTTCGAGACTCGAACTGAAGACCAGCAAAGCTATGTAGCTCGTACTGCTGATCTGGCCACGAAGCTTCTTCCGCGCTAAGCGTCTGAATGGTCTAAGATTCTCATTATGATTATGCACTAAAAGTTTTAACATGGTGTCAATCTGGTCTAAAAGCACAATGTTTTGAATAGGAATGAATTCTGCGCATGTGCGTGATTTTGACTCCTAAAATTTCTCTTGAATATAGAAATATTTTGAAAATAAATTTTATTTCAGTAGTATAAGATTTGGAAAAGTTCGTAGCAAGTGTGGGAATAATGGATAAAAATATCTAAAGTAAATTTTAAAAAAAAAAGAAATGAAAAATATATTTCAAAAGTTCTCATTTTCGAGACTCGAACTGAAGACCAGCAAAACTATTTAGATCGTGCTGCCGATCTGGCCAGGAAGCTTCTTACTCGCAGAGCGTCCGAATGGTCTAAGACTCTCATTATGATTATCTACTAAAAGTTTTAACATGGTGTCAAATTGATCCAAAAATGCAATGTTTTGAATAGGAAGGAATTCTGCGCATGTGCGTGAACTTGACTCCTAAAATTTCTCTTGAATATAGAATTATTTTGACAATAAACTTTATTTTAGTAGTATAAGATTTGGAAAAGTTCGTAGTAAGTGTGGGAATAATGGATAAAAATATCTAAAATAAATTTAAAAAAAAAGAAAAGAAAAATATATTTTAAAAGTTCTAATTTTCCAGACTCGAAATGAAGGCCAGCAAAACCTGGCGGCACGCGTTGCCGATCTGGCCACGTAGCTTCGTACCCGCTAAGCGTCTGAATGGTCTAAGATTCTCATTATGATTATGCACTAAAAGTTTTAACATGGTGTCAATCTGGTCTAAAAGCACAATGTTTTGAATAGGAATGAATTCTGCTCATGTGCGTGAACTTAACTCCTAAAATTTCTCTTGAATATAGAAATATTTTGAAAATAAATTTTATTTCAGTAGTAAAAGATTTGGAAAAGTTCGTAGTAAGTGTGGGAATAATGGTTAAAAATATCTAAAATAAATTTTTTAAAAAAGAAAAGAAAAATATATTTAAAAAGTTCTCTTTTTCCAGACTCGAACTGAAGACCAGCAAAACTGGGTGACTCGTGCTGCCGATCTGGCCACGAAGCTTCTTACTCGCAGAGCGTCTGATTGGTCTAAGACTCTCATTATGATTATCCAATTAAAGTTTTAACATGGTGTCAAATTGATCTAAAAGTGCAATGTTTTGAGTAGGAATGAATTCTGCGCATGTGCGTGAACTGGACTCCTAAAATTTCTCTTGATAATAGAAATATTTTGACAAAAACTTTTATTTTAGTAGTATAAGATTTGGAAAAGTTCGTAGCAAGTGTGGGAATAATGGATAAAAATATCTAAAGTAAATTTAAAGAAAAAAGAAATGAAAAATATATTTAAAAAGTTCTCATTTTCGAGACTCGAACTGAAGACCAGCCAAACTAGGTAGCTCGTGCTGCCGATCTGGCCACGAACCTTCGTACTCGCAGAGCGTCTGAATGGTCTAAGACTCTGATGATGATTATATACTAAAAGTTTTAACAGGGTGTCAAATTGATCCAAAAGTGCAATGTTTTGAATAGGAATGAATTCTGCGCATGTGCGTGAACTTGACTCCTAAAATTTCTCTTGAATATAGAAATATTTTGACAATAAATTTTATTTTAGTAGTATAAGATTTTTAAAAGTTCGTAGTAAGTGTGGGAATAATGGATAAAAATATCTAAAATAAATTTTTAAAAAAAGAAAAGAAAAATATGTTTTAAAAGTTCTAATTTTCCAGAATCGAACTGAAGGCCAGCAAAACTATTTAGCTCGTGCTGCCGATCTGGCCACGAAGATTCGTACCCGCTAAGCGTCTGAATGGTCTAAGACTCTCATTATGATTATCTACTAAAAGTTTTAACATGGTGTCAAATTGATCCAAAAGTGCAATGTTTTGAATAGGAATGAATTCTGCGCATGTGCGTGAACTTGACTCCTAAAATTTCTCTTGAATATAGAAATATTTTGAAAATAAATTTTATTTTAGTAGTATAAGATTTGGAAAAGTTCGTAGTAAGTGTGGGAATAATGGATAAAAATATATAAAATAAATTTAACAAAAAAAAAAAGAAAAGAAAAATATATTTAAAAAGTTCTCATTTTCGAGACTCGAACTGAAGACCGCCAAAACTAGGTAGCTCGTGCTGCCGATCTGGCCACGAAGCTTCGCACTCGCTGAGCGTCTGAATGGTCTAAGACTCTCATTATGATTATCCAATAAAAGTTTTAACATGGTGTCAAATTGATCTAAAAGTGCAATGACTTGAGTAGGAATGAATTCTGCGCATGTGCGGCATTTTGACTCCTAAAATTTCTCTTGAATATAGAAATATTTTGAAAATAAATTTTATTTCAGTAGTAAAAGATTTGGAAAAGTTCGTAGTAAGTGTGGGAATAATGGTTAAAAATATCTAAAATAAATTTTTAAAAAAAGAAAAGAAAAATATATTTAAAAAGTTCTCTTTTTCCAGACTCGAACTGAAGACCAGCAAAACTGGGTGACTCGTGCTGCCGATCTGGCCACGAAGCTTCGTACTTGCAGAGCGTCTGAATGGTCTAAGACTCTCATTATGATTATCCAATTAAAGTTTTAACATGGTGTCAAATTGATCTAAAAGTGCAATGTTTTAAGTAGGAATGAATTCTGCGCATCTGCGTGAACTGGACTCCTAAAATTTCTCTTGATAATAGAAATATTTTGACAAAAATTTTTATTTTAGTAGTATAAGATTTGGAAAAGTTCGTAGCAAGTGTGGGAATAATGGATAAAAAAATATAAAATAAATTTAACAAAAAAAAAGAAAAGAAAAATATATTTAAAAAGTTCTCATTTTGGAGACTCGAACTGAAGACCAGCAAAACTATTTAGATCGTGCTGCCGATCTGGCGACGAAGCTTCTTACTCGCAGAGCGTCCGAATGGTCCAAGACTCTCATTATGATTATCTACTAAAAGTTTTAACATGGTGTCAAATTGATCCAAAAGTGCAATGTTTTGAATAGGAATGAATTCTGCGCATGTGCGTGAACTGGACTCCTAAAATTTCTCTTGATAATAGAAATATTTTGACAAAAAATTTTATTTTAGTAGTATAAGATTTGGAAAAGTTCGTAGCAAGTGTGGGAATAATGGATAAAAATATCTAGAGTAAATTTAAAGAAAAAAGAAATGAAAAATATATTTAAAAAGTTCTCATTTTCGAGACTCGAACTGAAGACCAGCAAAACTAGGTAGCTCGTGCTGCCGATCTGGCCACGAAGCTTCGTACTCGCAGAGCGTCTGAATTGTCTAAGACTCTGATTATGATTATCTACTAAAAGTTTTAACATGGTGTCAAATTGATCCAAAAGTGCAATGTTTTGAAGAGGAATGAATTCTGCGCATGTGCGTGAACTTGACTTCTAAAATTTCTCTTGAATATAGAAATATTTTGAAAATAAATTTTATTTCAGTAGTATAAGATTTGGAAAAGTTCGTAGTAAGTGTGGGAATAATGGATAAAAATATATAAAATAAATTTAACAAAAAAAAGAAAAGAAAAATATATTTAAAAAGTTCTCATTTTCGAGACTCGAACTGAAGACCAGCAAAACTAGGTAGCTCGTGCTGCCGATCTGGCCACGAAGCTTCGTACTCGCAGAGCGTCTGAATTGTCTAAGACTCTGATTATGATTATCTACTAAAAGTTTTAACATGGTGTCAAATTGATCCAAAAGTGCAATGTTTTAAATAGGAATGAATTCTGCGCATGTGCGTGAACTGGACTCCTAAAATTTCTCTTGATAATAGAAATATTTTGACAATAAATTTTATTTTAGTAGTATAAGATTTTTAAAAGTTCGTAGTAAGTGTGGGAATAATGGATAAAAATATCTAAAATAAATTTTTAAAAAAAGAAAAGAAAAATATGTTTTAAAAGTTCTAATTTTCGAGACTCGAACTGAAGACCAGCAAAACCTGTCGGCTCGCGTTGCCGATCTGGCCACGAAGCTTCGTACCCGTTAAGCTTCTGAATGGTCTAAGACTCTAATTATGATTATGCACTAAAAGTTTTAACATGTTGTCAATCTTGTTTAAAAGCGCAATGTTTTGAATAGGAATGAATTCTGCGCATGTGCGTGAACTGGACTAATAAAATTTCTCTTGATAATAGAAATATTTTGACAAAAATTTTTATTTTAGTAGTATAAGATTTGAAAAACTTCGTAGCAAGTGTGGGAATAATGGATAAAAATATCTAAAGTAAATTTTAAAAAAAAGAAATGAAAAATATATTTAAACAGTTCTCATTTTCGAGACTCGAACTGAAGACCAGCAAAACTAGGCAGCTCGTGCTGCCGATCTGGCCACGAAGCTTCGTACTCGCAGAGCGTCTGAATGGTCTAAGACTCTGATTATGATTATCTACTAAAAGTTTTAACATGGTGTCAAATTGATCCAAAAGTGCAATGTTTTGAATAGGAATGAATTCTGCGCATGTGCGTGAACTTGACTCCTAAAATTTCTCTTGAATATAGAAATATTTTGACAATAAATTTTATTTTAGTAGTATAAGATTTTTAAAAGTTCGTAGTAAGTGTGGGAATAATGGATAAAAATATCTAAAATAAATTTTTAAAAAAAGAAAAGAAAAATATATTTTAAAAGTTCTAATTTTCCAGAATCGAACTGAAGGCCAGCAAAACTATTTAGCTCGTGCTGCCGATCTGGCCACGAAGATTCGTACCCTCTAAGCGTCTGAATGGTCTAAGACTCTCATTATGATTATCTACTAAAAGTTTTAACATGGTGTCAAATTGATCCAAAAGTGCAATGTTTTGAATAGGAATGAATTCTGCGCATGTGCGTGAACTTGACTCCTAAAATTTCTCTTGAATATAGAAATATTTTGAAAATAAATTTTATTTTAGTAGTATAAGATTTGGAAAAGTTCGTAGTAAGTGTGGGAATAATGGTTAAAAATATCTAAAATAAATTTTTAAAAAAAGAAAAGAAAAATATATTTAAAAAGTTCTTTTTTTCCAGACTCGAACTGAAGACCAGCAAAACTGGGTGACTCGTGCTGCCGATCTGGCCACGAAGCTTCGTACTCGCAGAGCGTCTGAATGGTCTAAGACTCTCATTATGATTATCCAATTAAAGTTTTAACATGGTGTCAAATTGATCTAAAAGTGCAATGTTTTGAGTAGGAATGAATTCTGCGCATGTGCGTGAACTGGACTCCTAAAATTTCTCTTGATAATAGAAATATTTTGACAAAATTTTTTATTTTAGTAGTATAAGATTTGGAAAAGTTCGTAGCAAGTGTGGGAATAAAGGATAAAAAAATATAAAATAAATTTAACAAAAAAAAAAAGAAAAGAAAAATATATTTAAAAAGTTCTCATTTTCGAGACTCGAATAAAGACCAGCAAAACTATTTAGCTCGTGCTGCCGATCTGGCGACGAAGCTTCTTACTCGCAGAGCGTCCGAATGGTCTAAGACTCTAATTATGATTATGCACTAAAAGTTTTAACATGTTGTCAATCTTGTTTAAAAGCGCAATGTTTTGAATAGGAATGAATTCTGCGCATGTGCGTGAACTGGACTAATAAAATTTCTCTTGATAATAGAAATATTTTGACAAAAATTTTTATTTTAGTAGTATAAGATTTGAAAAACTTCGTAGCAAGTGTGGGAATAATGGATAAAAATATCTAAAGTAAATTTTAAAAAAAAGAAATGAAAAATATATTTAAACAGTTCTCATTTTCGAGACTCGAACTGAAGACCAGCAAAACTAGGCAGCTCGTGCTGCCGATCTGGCCACGAAGCTTCGTACTCGCAGAGCGTCTGAATGGTCTAAGACTCTGATTATGATTATCTACTAAAAGTTTTAACATGGTGTCAAATTGATCCAAAAGTGCAATGTTTTGAATAGGAATGAATTCTGCGCATGTGCGTGAACTTGACTCCTAAAATTTCTCTTGAATATAGAAATATTTTGACAATAAATTTTATTTTAGTAGTATAAGATTTTTAAAAGTTCGTAGTAAGTGTGGGAATAATGGATAAAAATATCTAAAATAAATTTTTAAAAAAAGAAAAGAAAAATATATTTTAAAAGTTCTAATTTTCCAGAATCGAACTGAAGGCCAGCAAAACTATTTAGCTCGTGCTGCCGATCTGGCCACGAAGATTCGTACCCTCTAAGCGTCTGAATGGTCTAAGACTCTCATTATGATTATCTACTAAAAGTTTTAACATGGTGTCAAATTGATCCAAAAGTGCAATGTTTTGAATAGGAATGAATTCTGCGCATGTGCGTGAACTTGACTCCTAAAATTTCTCTTGAATATAGAAATATTTTGAAAATAAATTTTATTTTAGTAGTATAAGATTTGGAAAAGTTCGTAGTAAGTGTGGGAATAATGGTTAAAAATATCTAAAATAAATTTTTAAAAAAAGAAAAGAAAAATATATTTAAAAAGTTCTTTTTTTCCAGACTCGAACTGAAGACCAGCAAAACTGGGTGACTCGTGCTGCCGATCTGGCCACGAAGCTTCGTACTCGCAGAGCGTCTGAATGGTCTAAGACTCTCATTATGATTATCCAATTAAAGTTTTAACATGGTGTCAAATTGATCTAAAAGTGCAATGTTTTGAGTAGGAATGAATTCTGCGCATGTGCGTGAACTGGACTCCTAAAATTTCTCTTGATAATAGAAATATTTTGACAAAATTTTTTATTTTAGTAGTATAAGATTTGGAAAAGTTCGTAGCAAGTGTGGGAATAAAGGATAAAAAAATATAAAATAAATTTAACAAAAAAAAAAAGAAAAGAAAAATATATTTAAAAAGTTCTCATTTTCGAGACTCGAATAAAGACCAGCAAAACTATTTAGCTCGTGCTGCCGATCTGGCGACGAAGCTTCTTACTCGCAGAGCGTCCGAATGGTCTAAGACTCTCATTATGATTATCTACTAAAAATTTTAACATGGTGTCAAATTGATCCAAAAGTGCAATGTTTTGAATAGGAATGAATTCTGCGCATGTGCGTGAACTGGACTCCTAAAATTTCTCTTGATAATAGAAATATTTTGACAAAAATTTTTATTTTAGTAGTATAAGATTTGGAAAAGTTCGTAGCAAGTGTGGGAATAATGGATAAAAAAATATAAAATAAATTTAACAAAAAAAAAAGAAAAGAAAAATATATTTAAAAAGTTCTCATTTTCAAGACTCGAACTGAAGACCAGCAAAACTATTTAGCTCATGCTGCCGATCTGGCCACGAAGCTTCGTACTCGCAGAGCGTCCGAATGGTCTAAGACTCTCATTATGATTATCTACTAAAAGTTTTAACATGGTGTCAAATTGATCCAAAAGTGCAATGTTTTGAATAGGAATGAATTCTGCGCATGTGCGTGAACTGGACTCCTAAAATTTCTCTTGATAATAGAAATATTTTGACAAAAAATTTTATTTAAGTAGTATAAGATTTTTAAAAGTTCGTAGTAAGTGTGGGAATAATGGATAAAAATATCTAAAATAAATTTTTAAAAAAAGAAAAGAAAAATATATTTTAAAAGTTCTAATTTTACAGACTCGAACTGAAGACCATCAAAACCTGTCGGCTCGCGTTGCCGATCTGGCCACGAAGCTTCGTACCCGTTAAGCTTCTGAATGGTCTAAGACTCTCATTATGATTATGCACTAAAAGTTTTAACATGGTGTCAATCTTGTTTAAACGCGCAATGTTTTGAATAGGAATGAATTCTGCGCATGTGCGTGAACTGGATTAATAAAATTTCTCTTGATAATAGAAATATTTTGACAAAAAATTTTATTTTAGTAGTATAAGATTTGAAAAACTTCGTAGCAAGTGTGGGAATAATGGATAAAAATATCTAAAGTAAATTTTAAAAAAAAAGAAATGAAAAATATATTTAAACAGTTCTCATTTTCGAGACTCGAACTGAAGACCAGCAAAACTAGGTAGCTCGTGCTGCCGATCTGGCCACGAAGCTTCGTACTCGCAGAGCGTCTGAATGGTCTAAGACTCTGATTATGATTATCTACTAAAAGTTTTAACGAGGTGTCAAATTGATCCAAAAGTGCAATGTTTTGAATAGGAATGAATTCTGCGCATGTGCGTGAACTTGACTCCTAAAATTTCTCTTGGATATAGAAATATTTTGAAAATAAATTTTATTTCAGTAGTATAAGATTTGGAAAAGTTCGTAGTAAGTGTGGGAATAATGGATAAAAATATATAAAACAAATTTAACAAAAAAAAAAAAGAAAAGAAAAATATATTTAAAAAGTTCTCATTTTCGAGACTCGAACTGAAGACCAGCAAAACTAGGTAGCTCGTGCTGCCGATCTGGCCACGAAGCTTCGTACTCGCAGAGCGTCCGAATGGTCTAAGACTCTCATTATGATTATCCAATAAAAGTTGTAACATGGTGTCAAATTGATCTAAAAGTGCAATGTTTTGAGTAGGAATGAATTCTGCGCATGTGCGTGAACTGGACTCCTAAAATTTCTCTTGATAATAGAAATATTTTGACCATAAATTTTATTTTAGTAGTATAAGATTTTTAAAAGTTCGTAGTAAGTGTGGGAATAATGGATAAAAATATATAAAATAAATTTAACAAAAAAAAAAAAGAAAAGAAAAATATATTTAAAAAGTTCTCATTTTCGAGACTCGAACTGAAGACCAGCAAAACTATTTAGCTCGTGCTGCCGATCTGGCCAGGAAGCTTCGTACCCGCTAAGCGTCTGAATGGTCTAAGACTCTCATTATGATTATCTACTAAAAGTTTTAACATGGTGTCAATGTGGTCTAAAAGCACAATGTTTTGAATAGGAATGAATTCTGCGCATATGCGTGAACTTAACTCCTAAAATTTCTCTTGAATATAGAAATATTTTGAAAATAAATTTTATTTTAGTAGTATAAGATTTGGAAAAGTTCGTAGTAAGTGTGGGAATAATGGATAAAAATATATAAAATAAATTTAACAAAAAAAAAGAAAAGAAAAATATATTTAAAAAGTTCTCATTTTCGAGACTCGAACTGAAGACCAGCAAAACTAGGCAGCTCGTGCTGCCGATCTGGCCACGAAGCTTCGTACTCGCTGAGCGTCTGAATGGTCTAAGACTCTCATTATGATTATCCAATAAAAGTTTTAACATTGTGTCAAATTGATCTAAAAGTGCAATGTTTTGAGTAGGAATGAATTCTGCGCATGTGCGTGAACTGGACTCCTAAAATTTCTCTTGATAATAGAAATATTTTGACAAAAAATTTTATTTTAGTAGTATAAGATTTGGAAAAGTTCGTAGTAAGTGTGGGAATAATGGATAAAAATATCTAAAATAAATTTAAAAAAAAAAGAAAAGAAAAATATATTTTAATAGTTCTAATTTTCCAGACTCGAACTGAAGACCAGCAAAACCTGTCTTCTCGCGTTGCCGATCTTTCCACGAAGCTTCGTACTCGCTGAGCGTCTGAATGGTCTAAGACTCTCATTATGATTATCCAATAAAAGTTTTAACTTGGTGTCAATCTGGTTTAAAAGCGCAATGTTTTGAATAGGAATGAATTCTGCGCATGTGCGTGAACTGGACTCCTAAAATTTCTCTTGATAATAGAAATATTTTGACAAAAAATTTTATTTTAGTAGTATAAGATTTGAAAAACTTCGTAGCAAGTGTGGGAATAATGGATAAAAATATCTAAAGTAAATTTAAAAAAAAAAGAAATGAAAAATATATTTAAACAGTTCTCATTTTCGAGACTCGAACTGAAGACCAGCAAAACTAGGTAGCTCGTGCTGCCGATCTGGCCACGAAGCTTCGTACTCGCAGAGCGTCTGAATGGTCTAAGACTCTCATTATGATTATCTACTAAAAGTTTTAACATGGTGTCAATCTGGTCTAAAAGCACAATGTTTTGAATAGGAATGAATTCTGCGCATATGCGTGAACTTGACTGATTAAATTTCTCTTGAATATAAAAATCTTTTGAAAATAAATTTTATTTTAGTAGTATAAGATTTGGAAAAGTTCGTAGTAAGTGTGGGAATAATGGATAAAAATATCTTAAGTAAATTTTTAAAAAAAAGAAAAGAAAAATATATTTAATAAGTTCTCATTTTCGAGACTCGAACTGAAGACCAGCAAAGCTATGTAGCTCGTACTACCGATCTGGCCACGAAGCTTCTTCCGCGCTAAGCGTCTGAATGGTCTAAGATTCTCATTATGATTATGCACTAAAAGTTTTAACATGGTGTCAATCTGGTCTAAAAGCACAATGTTTTGAATAGGAATGAATTCTGCTCATGTGCGTGAACTTAACTCCTAAAATTTCTCTTGAATATAGAAATATTTTGAAAATAAATTTTATTTCAGTAGTATAAGATTTGGAAAAGTTCGTAGTATGTGTGGGAATAATGGATAAAAATATCTAAAATAAATTTTAAAAAAAAGAAAAGAAAAATATATTTAAAAAGTTCTCATTTTCGAGACTCGAACTGATGACCAGCAAAACTAGTAGGCTCGCGTTGCCGATCTGGCCACGAAGCTTCGTACTCGCAGAGCGTCTGAATGGTCTAAGACTCTCATTATGATTATCCAATAAAAGTTTTAACATGGTGTCAAATTGATTCAAAAGTGCAATGTTTTGAAAAGGAATGAATTCTGCGCATGTGCGTGAACTTGACTCCTAAAATACTCTTGAATATAGAAATATTTTGAAAATAAATTTTATTTCAGTAGTAAAAGATTTGGAAAAGTTCGTAGTAAGTGTGGGAATAATGGTTAAAAATATCTAAAATAAATTTTTAAAAAAAGAAAAGAAAAATATATTTAAAAAGTTCTCTTTTTCCAGACTCGAACTGAAGACCAGCAAAACTGTGTGACTCGTGCTGCCGATCTGGCCACGAAGCTTCATACTCGCAGACCGTCTGAATGGTTTAAGACTCTCATTATGATTATCCAATAAAAGTTTTAACATGGTGTCAAATTGATCTAAAAGTGCAATGTTTTGAGTAGGAATGAATTCTGCGCATGTGCGTGAACTGGACTCCTAAAATTTCTCTTGATAATAGAAATATTTTGACAAAAAATTTTATTTTAATAGTATAAGATTTGGAAAAGTTCGTAGTAAGTGTGGGAATAATGGATAAAAATATCTAAAATAAATTTTAAAAAAAAGAAAAGAAAAATATATTTTAATAGTTCTAATTTTCCAGACTCGAACTGAAGACCAGCAAAACCTGTCTTCTCGCGTTGCCGATCTTTCCACGAAGCTTCGTACTCGCTGAGCGTCTGAATGGTCTAAGACTCTCATTATGATTATCCAATAAAAGTTTTAACTTGGTGTCAATCTGGTTTAAAAGCGCAATGTTTTGAATAGGAATGAATTCTGCGCATGTGCGTGAACTGGACTCCTAAAATTTCTCTTGATAATAGAAATATTTTGACAAAAAATTTTATTTTAGTAGTATAAGATTTGAAAAACTTCGTAGCAAGTGTGGGAATAATGGATAAAAATATCTAAAGTAAATTTTAAAAAAAAAAGAAATGAAAAATATATTTAAACAGTTCTCATTTTCGAGACTCGAACTGAAGACCAGCAAAACTAGTAGGCTCGCGTTGCCGATCTGGCCACGAAGCTTCGTACTCGCAGAGCGTCTGAATGGTCTAAGACTCTCATTATGATTATCTACTAAAAGTTTTAACATGGTGTCAAATTGATCCAAAAGTGCAATGTTTTGAGTAGGAATGAATTCTGCGCATGTGTGTGAACTGGACTCCTAAAATTTCTCTTGATAATAGAAATATTTTGACAAAAAATTTTATTTTAGTAGTATAAGATTTTTAAAAGTTCGTAGTAAGTGTGGGAATAATGGTTAAAAATATCTAAAATAAATTTTAAAAAAAAGAAAAGAAAATATATTTTAGAAATTCTAATTTTCCAGACTCGAACTGAAGACCAGCAAAACCTGGCGGCTCGCGTTGCCGATCTCGCCACGAAGCTTCGTACTCGCAGAGCGTCTGAATGGTCTAAGACTCTGATATGATTATCCAATAAAAGTTTTAACATGGTGTCAAATTGATCTAAAATTGCAATGTTTTGAGTAGGAATGAATTCTGCGCATGTGCGTGAACTGGACTCCTAAAATTTCTCTTGATAATAGAAATATTTTGACAAAAAATTTTATTTTAGTAGTGTAAGATTTGGAAAAGTTCGTAGTAAGTGTGGGAATAATGGATAAAAATATCTAAAATAAATTTTAAAAAAAAGAAAAGAAAAATATATTTAAAAAATTCTCTTTTTCCAGACTCGAACTGAAGACCAGCAAAATTAGGTGACTCGTGCTTCCGATCTGGCCACGAAGCTTCGTACTCGCAGAGCGTCTGAATGGTGTAAAACTCTCATTATGATTATCTACTAAAAGTTTTAACATGGTGTCAAATTGATGCAATGTGCGTGATTTTGACTCCTAAAATTTCTCTTGAATATAGAAATATTTTGAAAATAAATTTTATTTCAGTAGTATAAGATTTGGAAAAGTTCGTAGTATGTGTGGGAATAATGGATAAAAATATCTAAAATAAATTTAAAAAAAAAGAAAAGAAAAATATATTTTAAAAGTTCTAATTTTCCAGACTCGAACTGAAGACCAGCAAAACCTGGCGGCTCCTTTTTCCGATCTGGCCACGAAGCTTCGTACTCGCAGAGCGTCTGAATGGTCTAAGACTCTCATTATGATTATCCAATAAAAGTTTTAACATGGTGTCAATCTGGTCTAAAAGCACAATGTTTTGAATAGGAATGAATTCTTCGCATGTGCGTGATTTTGACTCCTAAAATTTCTCTTGAATATAGAAATATTTTGACAATAAATTTTATTTTAGTAGTATAAGATTTTTAAAAGTTCGTAGTAAGTGTGGGAATAATGGATAAAAATATCTAAAATAAATTTTTAAAAAAAGAAAAGAAAAATATATTTTAAAAGTTCTAATTTTCCAGACTCAAACTGAAGGCCAGCAAAACTATTTAGCTCGTGCTGCCGATCTGGCCACGAAGCTTCGTACCCGCTAAGCATCTGAATGGTCTAAGACTCTCATTATGATTATCTACTAAAAGTTTTAACATGGTGTCAATCTGGTCTAAAAGCACAATGTTTTGAATAGGAATGAATTCTGCGCATATGCGTGAACTTGACTGATTAAATTTCTCTTGAATATAAAAATATTTTGAAAATAAATTTTATTTTAGTAGTATAAGATTTGGAAAAGTTCGTAGTAAGTGTGGGAATAATGGATAAAAATATCTAAAGTAAATTTTTAAAAAAAAGAAAAGAAAAATATATTTAAAAAGTTCTCATTTTCGAGACTCGAACTGAAGACCAGCAAAGCTATGTAGCTCGTACTGCCGATCTGGCCACGAAGCTTCTTCCGCGCTAAGCGTCTGAATGGTCTAAGATTCTCGTTATGATTATTCACTAAAAGTTTTAACACGGTGTCAATCTGGTATAAAAAAACAATATTTTGAATAGGAATGAATTCTGAGCAGGTGCGTGAACTGGACTCCTCAAATTTTTCTTGAATATACAAATATTTTGACAATAAATTTTATTTTAGTAGTATTAAGATTTCGAAATGTTCGTAGTAAGTGTGGGAACAATGGATAAAAATATCTGAAATTAATTTTTTTATAAAGAAAAGAAAAATATATTTAAAAAATTGTCATTTTTGAAACTCGAACTGAAGACCATTAAAACTAAGCGGCTCGTTCTGATTATCAAGCCACGAAGCTTCGTACCCGGTGAGCGTCTGAATGGTCTAAGACTCTCATTATGATTATCCACTGAAAGTTTTAACACGGAGTCAATCTGTTCTAAAAGTACAATGTTTTAAATAGGAATGAATTTACGCATGTGCGTGAACTTGAATCCTAAAATTTCTCTTGAATATAGAAATAATTTGACATTAAATTTTATTTTAGTAGTATAAGGTTTGGAATAGTTCATAGTAATTATGGAAATATTGGATAAAAATACCCAAAATAAATTTTAAAAAATGTACATATATATTAAAAAAATTCTCATATTCAAGACTCAAACTGAAGACCAGGAAAACTAAGCGTCTCGCTCTGTGGATATGGCCACGAAGCTCCGTACCCGCAGAGTGTCTGAATGGTCTAAGACTCTCATTATGATTATCCACTAAAAGTTTTAACGAGGTGTCAAATTGATCCAAAATTGCAATGTTTTGAATAGGAATGAATTCTGCGCATGTGCGTGAACTTGACTCCTAAAATTTCTCTTGACCATAGAAATATTTTGACATTAAATTTTATTTTATAAGTATAAGATTTGGAAAAGTTCATAGTAAGTGTGGGAATAAAAATACCGAAAATAAATTTAAGAAAAAAGAAATTAAAAATATAAAAAAAATTCCTTGATTTCGGGATTCGAACTGAAGACTTGCAAAACGCAATTTCAATATGTCAATAAAAATTATGAATGCAGTTTAAATTCCAAATTATCTAAAATATCCCCTTCGGTATCTCACATTTTTATGGTATTACTTTTTTGTCCATAATGTTAAGACAAAACAAGAAAATATTTTAAAGTAGTATTAATACATACATTTATTTTTACATTGGAATCATTTTTTTTCGTGAATTAAAATATTTGCTCTTGTAGTAGTATATTATATATATATTCTGCATACAAAATAGAATTTTCATAGTATTAGAAATAAACCTCTTATTTTCCTTTTCTCCTAAAATAAAATCTGCCATTATGTAAGCTGTCCAAGTCGCATATGCGTCAGATATTGGACCTTTGCGTCATGGATGCTTCTTTATTGAGAATCATTCCGATACCGTTCCTAACCTTCTTCAGTTTTCTTTTTAATTAATTTACTATAATGTCTCCGTGTATTTTTTGTACATAATAAATGCTTTAAATGCTTTGAAATAATCCTTCAGAAATCTCCCTTCCATTCGTATAAATTTAAAGCCGAATTATTTTCCCCCTATGATATTTTATGGCTGTTTAGAATAGTACACTCGGAGAAAGCTGTTCCCGGTGAGAGCTTTAATGGTAGTTTTTTCCTCCAAAATTGCAAATATTTTTTAAAATAAAATTTAGATGAATTATAAATAGAAATACGATTTCAATTCATTGAAAGATTTTCTACCTATACCTCGCACATTTACCATTTTTGTTTTGACTTCCAGATTCAATAAAATTATTTTTCTGTTCATTATTTGATAAAATATTTAAGTTTATAATAATGCAATTTTCATTTATGTGACATTTCGCACTCTTAGGATCGTTTAATAGTTAGTCATTTAATCTAGAACGAAGACCAGAAGATATTCATAATATAAAATATTACAATTCTTTAACTGACAAAAAGAAAATTTTTTCACTACAATAAAAATTCGCTATCTGTCACAATTTACAAAGCGGAAAAGAGTAGTAATCAGGATATCAAATTAAAAATAATATTTAAATGATATATATTATATGTAATATTTAATAACAGATTTTAAGAAAGTAATAAAAGAACATTTTAATTTATTTTCAGATAAATTAATATGAAAAATAACAACGAAACTTCAAAGCAAACTTTAAAATTCACATCTAACCAGTTCAAAGTACCTAAAAATGCATTCTTCAGCAAGATCTTAAATTTACCCTTTCACTATCAGGAACGAACATACTATTAGTTTTTAGTTTGAAATTCGAAAGCAGATGAATACGACAAACATAATGAAATTTCTATGAACACATTGTTAAAAAGCAGACAAAAGTTCCAATTTGTCAAATTCTACTAATGCATTTCTAGAGCATGGCCTATTTCTAACTTTTTATCTATACTCTTTCATTAAACTAGCGAATTAAATCCCAATGATTTACATGCAACTAATTTACGTTTGAAAATAATGAAATCATTTAAGGTAAAGGATGGAAACAAATCTATTCATTCATCTTGTGCTTTTCTACTTTTAATTTAAATTAACTCAATATTCTTCAAAGGACTTGGATGTATGTATGTACGTC
Source organism: Argiope bruennichi (assembly GCF_947563725.1). Classification (NCBI taxonomy): domain Eukaryota; kingdom Metazoa; phylum Arthropoda; class Arachnida; order Araneae; family Araneidae; genus Argiope; species Argiope bruennichi. The sequence goes on along the minus strand of NC_079162.1, from coordinate 825,818 downwards.
TTATATTCAGTTCACGGATTTGTTATAGGAGTGGCTTTCAAGAAATTTAATACGTTTATCGAAACAATTATTCGAAAGGAGACAAGAATATTTGGCAATTAAATACAAAATGAATTCTAAATACACAAACTTTATTTGCAAGTTTAATATACAACAATTGATCGTTTACAAAATTACTACAACATAAAAAGTAGGACAAACGCATTGAATTAAGAATTCAGTACAGATATCAAATTAAACAGGTATCAAACTGCTGTCTTATACAAAAAGCTTAAAAGGAATTCAAACAATTTTGAAAATAAAAGTACTCAGTTAACATAAAATTGACATACTTGAAATGGAAAATTTAATACAAGCATTGATTATTAAAATGTAATTAAAGAAACACATTTATATAAATTATTATTTAAGGATAGTATATAAATTGAACATTCATTCTAAGATTTTTCCAATGCATAATTCAATTTAGAATAAGTGATAATTTAATATTTTATTAAATAACTTGGAATAAAAATTGAAATTAAAATCTTCTGAAAAGCTCATAAAACTTAATTTACTCGTATTATTAATAAAAGAAAGCAATCTTACCTACATTATTCAACATTCATCGCATCCATTCACTTTTTTCCCCTCAACTAATATTTTATTATACTCGAGTAGATTTTTAGAAATTTTGATTCTTGCTAATCAAGCGCGAGAATCATTTTCTTCTAAGGTACATAGATCATTGTGATGATCAGGCACAATGATCAAATGCCTTCGAAGAATCGAAGGACATTTTGATTGGCTGGCCGGCCGAGTCAATCAAAGTATCCTCTATCCGCGGATGGAAGTAAAATTGAAGGCCAAAATGGCGAGATTTAGAAATCATTACTTATTATAAGATTAATGGTGAACTTGAAATGCTAACTTTTTTTTAAATAAATTTATCATTAATTTACTTAAAATAAATTTAACAAGAATAAAATATTTTTTAAAAGCCTAACTGCAAATGGATGCAATGAACAGATGCTTATTTAATATAATTACAAATACTATGTTAAAATTTTTCTGAAAGTATTGAAATTAGGTTACAAATTAACGATCATTGATATGTTTTTAAATTTCTGTTCAGGAAAAATGAATGCTGTGCATTTTACGATTATTCAAATGTGAAAGTTAATGAAAAGAGAAGAAAGCACTATCATATCGCATTATTTAAGAATAATTACAGTTCCAATAATTAATATTACCAAATTCAATATATAAACATAAAATATCTTTGCAATGCACAATACTGTTTCACGTAGGCAAACATAAATTTCAGCCATATTTATGGGAAAATATTTAAATTTCAAATAATCTTTAAGAAAACAAAGTAGACATGTGGACAACGCATTTTTTTTTGCCATTTCTTTCATACAGGATACAGACGCGTTTCTCCCGCCATTGACAGCAGTGATTTTTGATATATTTTAAACTAGATAAACATGCAGATACATATTAAAGCAAATTTCATTTTCACAAATTTTGCTTTCAGATCAAAATTTTAATAAAAAAAATTATAAAACAATATTTCAAAGGCTAATGTTAAGACCCTTATAGAAAAAAAAAATATTTCCTAAATCAGAATTATACGCACATAGCCATTACACTAAATATACTGAGTTTGTGGTAACTTATTTCATAGTCACAAAGTGAAGTTCTATTAATCATTTATTATCACCAATTTTTAATAAATTTAATAAGAATAGAATCTTGATTTAAAAAAATAATTGAAAATGGATGCAATGTACAGATATTTGATTAATATAGCTACAAAAATCGTGATAAAATTTCTCAAAGTGTTGAAATTAAATTTCAAATAATGATCTTTGACACTATATTTAAATTTCTATTCAGGAAAAATGAATGAAATTGCTTTCGCGATCTTTGACATTCAGTAATAAATGAAAATAAAGAAAGACTACTTTGTAAAATCTGTCAAAAAATTGAAAACTGTCTACAAACAATTATGTTGATGAGAAGGAATAACACCTAATCGGTTGACAAAAAATTAAATTTTTAGAATTTTAATAATGCAATCGATGATGAAAAAGAATGTTAACAAATCATCCAATATCATGAAAGTGTATTCTCCGTTGACAATGGAGAAATGTCAAATGCAAATTAAGGCGTTATATATTTTTTTATTTCAATTCTGTGACAGTGGTTGAGATCACTGGCTATATTGCTGGGAGAGTAACAAAAGTTCGACTTGTTAACTTCTAATAAGAGTATGGTTACAAATGAAATTTTGAAGTCAATTTTATACGCGTTGAAAGAAAAATTGATGGAAATTGGTTTTAGATATTCAGCAAAAAATCAAACACACTATCAAATTTTAATTTATCCATAAAAATGTTTCATATGTCTATAATATTTAAAAAAATACTTGTGTCTAAAAGAGTAGAATACAAATATCCACTTTGAAGGAAATATAATGTACCAGAAGCTATTAAAATGGACATATGCATAACAATTTCCAGAACAGTTAAGAAATTTTGATTCATATGCCAAACACAGGCTTTGAACGATTTACATTCCATGCACTTCAACCTTTTCCAAGTTCCAAGAATTCCAAGTTCAAGAACAATTACGCATTGATTGAAAGAATTCCCCAAAAATATATAAATATTCAACACCTTAAAATAGAAGAACAAAGTATTTCAGAGATGTATTGATATCCTCAAGTAATGTTAACTACATATACATTTACATTTCCACCATGCATATCATTGATAATATATTGGCACAAAATACTCATTTTGGGTTTGCTCTAATATCAGACCAAAGACACAAGCTGCATCTGTTGGATCGCCATCCAATATTTCCTTTTAAAGGCACCGAGTTCTAATATTCGCTTGATGAAGATTCTGAATGCCATCCGTTTTACCGCTATCATTTCGGCCAACTCCTGTTAATATCTGAAAATATTAAATATTTGAATTAATATATATCTGAAAATATCTAGAATATCTTTAAATTCTGGAGTAGAAGTGACTTAATTTTGCACTTTAAATCAATTATCCAGTTGTTCCATAAAAGAATTTGCTTACAATTTTGTTATACATAGAAATGAAAATAAAAATTTTAAAATGTAGATTAATTAACACTTCGGCTTACTTACCATTTCGCTTTTTGAAATTTACATTTATATTAAAGTTTCACTTAAATCATTAGCTAAATAAAAAATGTTTCGTTCCTGAATTTTCCGAAAAAGTTTATTCTCCAAGGATTAGAAGTGGCGCTAATAATGGATGCTGAAACAACCGTCCAATAACTGCCGTCACTGGTTGTTCTTCTGAATACAGTAGGTTATTTTGCAAAGTCGTCAAAATGTTCTCAAAAGCCACTTAGGCTCCAAAGCAGACGCTTTCGTGCATAAGACAAAACATAGTCCAAAGTTTTGCTTGAAAAGTATTTCTTTCGTAGGTTTGTAGATGAAATTTTCTGGTTTATTTAAATACTTGAAAATAACCTAACTGATACAAGTATGTACCGATTACTTACTACGATTAACTAAGATAATATTTTAAATATCAACTGCAATATGTTTGATTCGTTCTAAAAAATGAGTTAATTGGAGGATGAAATAAGACTTGAAACAAAATTACACTGGAACATATTTTACTTATTTATCACATCCGTAGGTTTGAAGAGATTTCTGGCCATGCAACATATCTCTTGAAAATCTCAAATAAAATGATCAAATGGCAAATCTGAGATTTCTATTATAATTCAGAAATTTAGCATGTCATCTTGAGAATATTTTCCATGAAATAAGCACAATTAATGTGTATTGAGGGCGTGAGTATGGAATCGAAAAAGTCGTAACATACCAAGTGCGGATGCGTTTTTTCCCAGAAAAATTGCATCGGTAAATTGTCTAACCTATTAAAATAACTAACAAAATGAAAAAGTACATTGTTAGTTATTTGACAGTCGATTCAAATGATTGGATACAATCTTCATTTTAATACGACAGTTATCTTAATTTGCAAAACTTACCGAAATCACTTCAGTACCGTTCTTTCCTGTGCATCCAGACATCCTTTGTATATAGAGTTTGTAGCTGGAACTGAAAAGGCCTTTCATTCCACAGATGGAGTATCGTTATTCAAATAGATGACATCAGATGTATTCTTTGCACAGTGCGCTGCTGTAGAATCAAATGCAGATTAGTTGATCTTTGTTTGCTTTATATGACGTTCTATTTCACCCAAGTATTTAAGTACAAGTAAACTGGAGCAAACGGATGTTATCTCACAAGTTCTTGCTGTCATTGCACAAAAAAAAAATCCTCCAAATTAACATTGATTCCATAGTTTAATAAGAAGAAATCTTCATGGTTATTTTCTTCTATCACGGATTACACATGTTAAATCCACATGATTTTGCCCTCGTTTCTTTGAAACCACTTGTCTGGTATATGGAGAGATCATAAACCTTTCACTTTCAATCCACTGTGCAGACTGAATTTAAGTCTTGATAATTTGCGAGTATTAAAGGCGATGCATTTTGAACTTGGTTTAATATTCCTAGCTTTTGAAACTATCAATTATATCTGTTGGATCTCTGACCATAATTTAATTTGAAAAGGGTCCAAATTCCAAAATCCACTTGTAGGTTCCAGATATTTCCTGTTGAGCCATGGTCATTTCGGTCAAAACATGTCAATCTGAAAAAATTAAATAATTTAAATCAACAGATATGAAACTATCCATCAAGAATACCATGAAATGCAGGAGTATATGCAATTACAATTTCGCACTTTTAATCTGCACCGGTAATTCAAACTCTCGAAAAGAATTTGCCAGCGAGTTTATTTATGGAAAAAAATTAACTGTTTTTTAACTAAGAAAATTTTAGTTAAAGGAAAAATGACTTGAAAATTTTTAAATCTTTTCGTATTTGAAATACATTAGTAAAACATTTCACCCACCCATTTCATTTATTCTTTTAAAAAAGACGATTCTAATTATTTTTTTTCTAGCGATACGCCTATTCATTTAGAGAAAATAAATGGAGCATCCAGTTTATTAATTATTCTTCAAGCAGAATTATTGATTATACTTTATATCATAAGGTTTATATGAAAACGAATTTTAGTTAGAATGCTCTTCTAATAAAATGCCATATTATGCATCGAGATAAAATATGAAATTTCATTTAAAAACAAATCAATTTTAATTTTGTAAGGCTGCAATTTTAATTTTATAAAATTTCTTAAATAGATGCTTAAACAAGAATTTAATGATCTTAAACATCTACTGTTACAACAAATGAAGAATCTGAAAGAAAATTAATATATTTTTCTTAATAGCAATACGTTTGGTCATACTAGAAAGAAAGTTTCACTTTGGCCCATACAGAAACAATACAAAATTACCTACAAATATTTTTACCTTTTCATAGGTGCTGGAACCGGTTATTTGAAAGGGTTCCTGGCCAAGCAATATTTTTCTAGCGATGATGACATGCAGATGACCATTCCAAGCAGACTCCCCTTTCAGGCGAGTAATTACTTGGAAACACAACTATCGAAATTTGGCTCATGGATTACACGCATTTAATATTCAAATTCTTGTAGTTCTTATACTAGGAGGAATCAATTTTGATAAATGCTTTCAAATAATTATATTTCGCATCTTTTTTCCCCACCAGAAACTTGCTTTCTTGATGAACAAATTAAAATAACTTCCAAATGCCATATCGTTTTGTCAGTTTCATTAATAAAATTCGAGTACTTACTGTGCCTTTGGATACATAGACGTATCTTAAGCGAATACTTCCTCGCATCCAGCAAAATTGATATAGATGACATGTGTATGGAACTGAGAAAATACGGTGTTTGGCATCATATCTTTATCACGCAAATTAGTATCTATTAAGCGTCAAAAGTTATCCAGCCTATGAATAAATGATGCAATAAAATGAATACATTTTTATAGTTCCTTTTACCATTGCATAAAATCAAACGATTTTATTTAATCTTCATTTCGATATAACAATTATCATAAATAGCATAACTTACCGATATTACTTTGTGTGAAACAAAATTTTTTTTTGGCCATCTGGACAGCTACTATCCGTGCTTTTTGCCAAAAGCTGTAAAGGCAGTCCCTCCCTCTTCTTATGGTGAATGACGTTGTGCAATTGTTCCCATTAAACGGCTAATCTGCTTCTTTAATGATTTCTGTGACTTTCCATTTCACTCAAATGATTAAAAAATGTAATGAATCTAACAGAAACTATGTGGTTTAGTGAAACAGTTTAAATTCAAGATCTAATGTTCCAATCATTTTTACACATTGAAGATGCCAACTTAACATTCATTCAATCGGCACATTTGTAGAAAAAGGCACAAGAAAACAATCACCATGGTTCTTGTCTCTGTCATTAGCCTTTACCATGTAAAACCCATATAATTCTGGCACTCACGTCGTTTAGAAGCCACATGCATGGAATATCCAGAGACTATTAATGTTTCTTCCTCATTCTATCTAAGCGTCCATCAAGCGTGTATATTTTAATTCATCTTAGAAAGTTTCAAATAGTTAAAAATAGTTCAGCGGCAACTCATTGCTAGCGATTACCGTTTTTATATAGATATTATTCTAGTACAAGATACTTTTGTAGGATAATCTGCGCTGAAGCTCAAGGTTCAAAACATAACTGTAATTCAATTCAGAAAGTAAAGATTACCGTTTTTAAATTTTTGAAGGTGAATTGCAGAAAAGTGATCAAATTGTGCTTTTTTTGTTTACAACAAGCAACGTTGCTTTCAAACTACGTCTTTGTCTTAAAACATTTCATATTTTTAAAAATTTTATGAAAATGATTTTTTTTACATGTTTAAGTTCAAAGAGGTTCAATACCAAATTTGTATAAATAAAATTAGAATAGCTACATTTAAAAATGTTTATTTTTTATCTCTAAAGCTCGATTACCCAAGTTTTCCTATCGATGCTCCAGCCAATTACTTATTTTCATTGAAAGTTAGTGAAATTCTCCCCGCATTCGATATATGAGGTTATTCAAACTTCCTTTCTGTTGCGATATGGAGCGAACTAAATTGTTTCTAAATTCTGGGAGGAGAGAAGTTCAAATAAGCCGAGCTACTCTATTCAGAAGAAATGACATGCCTTCAACATCAGAAATAGCTTATCAGTTTACGGTTGATCGACAATGCAAGCCTCAATCAAAACTTTTTTTCATGGGATGTGAAATTGTTATATCAATTAGAAGAATAATGAATATATAGAATATTAAATAGCCGAGGCCCACAAGATTACTTTTCATATTAGATAGGGATTTTAATTCCAAGACGGAGAAAGAAGGGTGGTTAAAAGAGCGAAATGTTTCATAATTGAACATTATGGAAAAGGAGCAATTATTGTTCTATATTGCAAGAACTGCGCGTTTAAATTTAAAATACAATTAAAATAAACTTACTTGAAAGTATAGAAATTTTGAAATTAACCTAAGCTTCATTCCAGTTAAAAGTCCTCTTAAGCCCTTCCAAATGAGAATAAGTATTATTCGAAGAAATTTTCTAGAAAATCTGTAACGTCCATGAAATAAATATTTTTATTTTAATAGTATTTGAAATTTTATGGGGAAAAGAGCGAATTTTTTTAGGACTCCTATCAAATTTAACGAAATATGAATTTAATTTATTTCTGCTCCTCAGAATGTAAGCATTAAAATGCTATGTGTCGATACTACTCAACCATTAAAAATTTACTACATTTATTGGCTACAATCTTTATGAATTGCATTTGTTGTCTTGAGCTGAGAGTTCTCATTATGAGAGATTTTCGGAAATAATGTCACGAAGCAAATTTCATTAGTTCACTCGATTTATCTGTTAATTGATTGTTCAATCTTTCTTCTGACGGGAGAATATTCCAAGGCAGAGTGGGAACTCGGCATTATTAATCAGTCATATACCCATAAAAAAATCCATAACTGCTGGATTGGTGGAATTCAAATTCAAAATGTTTTTGTTTTAATTATTAACAAAGGCCTTCAGAAATGAACTGGATTTAGCATTTAAGAATTGACTAAGCATTCTGTTAAGCTTCATTTCGCATTACTTTTCTACTTCGAATTGTCTTGCGTTCTATCGAAATATTGTTCGTAATGTCAAACTAAGCTACGCTGAAATAGATGAAGTAGCTTATTCTTATGAAATACACAATATCGGCACCATTTTTCCATTTAACATTTTCTATTTTCACAATTCTGACACACACATTTCATACACTGCGCCAAAACTTCAAAATCACAATTTACACACGCAATACCCATGCCGCTTCCAATACCACCCTCGACATTACAATCCACACTCACACGCATTACCCACGCCGCTTCCAACACCACCCTCGACATTACAATCCACACTCACACACATTACCCACGAGTCTTCCAACACCACCCTCGACATTACAATCCACACTCACACACATTACCCACGCCGCTTCCAACACCACCCTCGACATTACAATCCACACTCACACACATTACCCACGCCGCTTCCAACACCACCCTCGACATTACAATCCACACTCACACACATTACCCACGCCGCTTCCAACACCACCCTCGACATTACAATCCACACTCACACACATTACCCACGCCGGTTCCAACTCCACCCTCGACATTACAGTCCACACTCACACACATTACCCACGCCGGTTCCAACTCCACCCTCGACATTACAATCCACACTCACACACATTACCCACGCCGCTTCCAACTCCACCCTCGACATTACAATCCACACTCACACACATTACCCACGCCGCTTCCAACTCCACCCTCGACATTACAATCCACAGTCACACACATTACCCACGCCGCTTCCAACTCCACCCTCGACATTACAATCCACAGTCACACACATTACCCACGCCGCTTCCAACTCCACCCTCGACATTACAATCCACAGTCACACACATTACCCACGCCGCTTCCAACTCCACCCTCGACATTACAATCCACAGTCACACACATTACCCACGCCGCTTCCAACTCCACCCTCGACATTACAATCCACAGTCACACACATTACCCACGCCGCTTCCAACTCCACCCTCGACATTACAATCCACAGTCACACACATTACCCACGCCGCTTCCAACTCCACCCTCGACATTACAATCCACAGTCACACACATTACCCACGCCGCTTCCAACACCACCCTCGAAATTACACAACCCGCTTCTAGCACCACCCTCGAAATAGATTGCAATCCCACACACATCTATGCCGTCACCCCCCCCCCCGTGTTCCGAAACCAGAATTCGCAAGCTACTCCACCGCTCCATGATTCTCTCAAAGCAACACGTACTGCTAACACCAGCCTCAGGCCACAATTCCCATACTCTCACACACGCCATTACTCATGCCGATAACTCCATAAATTTCCGCTTCTCAATTTTACATACATCATCCGAATAAGGACGAGTGAATCATTTCTGTTTTACAACACAATAGATGGCGAAATGACTTGCCACGCTTTCATATTTCCCATTGACCCTTTCCACATTCGATTATGTTGTATTCATTGCTTTCTCCATTCACTGCATAATTCGCCATTGCAAAGATTAGGCTTCAGACACAATATACTCCAATAAAGTGCATTAATTCTCTTCCTCACAATATATCTGTGCGTAACATGAGACGTGAAAAATGTGCAGCACTAGGCAATTTTCTCATTCGCATTATGCATTTCAAAATGAGAACAAAACGAACGACAATACTCCTCATTGCGTCAAGGAGATCAAATATTTTGCATTGAAATGAACACGAAAACAGAATTTAAAAAATACCGAACCCAGGGTTTCTTTATGATGGTTTTGATGAGCTACATATTTACTAAAGCAGGGAAATCTATACTTATATAAAGCTCAATGTGTGTATGCGTGTTGGCGCTCTACAGGCCAGACCGTTTGACCTACAACTACCAAATTTGGTACATGTATACCTTGGTGTATGCACCTGAAGTCCCGTTTTTGAATTTTTAATTAGAATTTTAATTATTAATTAAAAACTTGCTTTCCCGCCAAAAAAAATTCTCATTTTCCCCACCTCCAAATGAGTAAGGCTTAAGTTTTCCCATGCTAATGAGGCTAGGCTAAAGATTTTTCGACCGATTATTTCAAACGATTCATTTTATTTTCTTAATGTTTGATGCATTTAAAATTAAGCACTGTTAATTAATTTGCTCATGATGAATCTGAGAACATTTTGTTGACAAATTCTTGAGATATTACATAAATTAAGAAAGGTATTTTTTTAGTGTCCATTAAATTTTAAACCCTCAGTGACTGTTTTTAGTAATCATATTATAAAAAAAATGCTTCGTTTCAGTAAAAAATATTGTTATATTAATTGCCAATTAATCCTTTCCAGTTTAATTTAAGGCATAAATTCTAGAGGAGCTAACAGAAAATTAGAGAGATATATATTACATTATGACTGAAGGCCTTTATAATATTACGAGTGAATTATATGACTATCAAAATTTGAAGTTTTAAAATATTTTGATGAAGAAGCTATTAAAGTAGGAATTGGATAAAATATTTAATTATTAAATTTTAACGAACATTAAGATTGGCGAACCGGCTGACCGCCAAAGGTGGCTAGTAGTAAATAAAACAGGATTCGTCATATGCAAATGAGTATTAACTTTCGAAATTCCATAAAAATATTTCCTATACTCTATACGGCTTTCCCAGACAATTTATGAATTTTAATATTGGATTTCTCTCAATACCAGCTTGTCCAAATCTGATCTCCATCAATTCCCGATTATGTCTCTGAACTCAGAAAAATTCGGCTCATTGCAATCAAATTACATTATGAATAAATCAAATTTTAATTAAAATGCTGTTTGCTTTGGATAATACACGAATGGTTCGACACTTAAATTTAAAAGCACGTATTTGGATGCACGAATCTGACGTAAAGCATGGAGCACTATTAACATTTTCCTTGGAATTGCTTTAAAATTACACTTTAAAACATACAAACTGAAATTTCAGATATTAGTGGCACTTAAATGACAAGACAAAGTATTTTTTAAAATTTCAGCTAATAACATTGAATTTTAACGTTTATTTAACAAAGTAATTTTCAGGCGGAAAACGATAAAAATACACCCTCTGAAATGTTAAAACATCTCATTTCAAGTAATAGCATGTCCGAGAATTCATGATTTGATTGAATAAAGACAATTCCAACGAAATGAAAGCGGACAATATTAACCAAATAGCTCTTAGTATATAAATATTCAAAAATATCAAATATGTTGATGCAATTTAGATTTTTTCCATTAATATAAACTTACATGAATGATATCAAAATAAAAAGGGGAGACCTACACTACTAATAAAAAGGAATTATTTCATTTTAATGTGAAACAGTAGTGTGCCATTGAAGAAAATTTAAAGAGAAAGAATTAGTTCGAACAGAGAGAGAATGTTGAAGGTAACGATCGGCAATATCAGGCACTACGGATTCGAAATTAACGAAAAGCACTTCATTCATCCTCAATAACACCTACTACAAAGTAATGCTATTTGACATCCTATGAAATGTTAGGGAAATCAGAATTTCAATAGAACAGAATTGGAAAATGGCCTTATCACTCAGAAATTTATCATTTCAAAAAAAAAAAAAAAAAAACTCTGTTAAAGTATTTTTTCCAATTTGCTTTTATATTTTTACCATTCAGAAGAAAAGTTTCATTTACAACACGCATATTTTTACCTTGAATTTTCGAAATGTTCTTAAGCATTTAACACTAAATCATTTCTCTAAACATAGGAAATTTGAAATTTTTCAGTTCTATAGTGCAGGAAATTGTTTTAATGCTTGGAGTTTTAAAATATGTACCAACATTTTATTCCTTTTCTTACAAAACAATTAATCTTGGATTCAATTAAATTCTGCTTTGGCCCTAACATCAAGTATCAACTATGAAATTAAATTTTAAGCGCAACAACATCAAAATTCCCCTTTCGATTAAATATTAATTTACTTTGACAACAAATTTATCCAGATGAAAAATTTAATTTTTACTGCTCAATCCGCGATTTACCATATCACAATGCATAAGCAAAAGTTGGAATAACAGCATATAATCAGCAAACCTAGATCACGTTTGAATATTAGGTAGAAACTACAGGAATTATTAATTAGAAATATACCGAAATGAAACTAAACCGGGATTTAAATGAAAGCATTTTATGAAGAATCCATATTTAGAGAGCGTTTGATATCCGAATAAGAAAAAAATAGCGAAAATTACTGGCATAAAAATGAACAACATTTTCTGTGATTTTGGAAAATTCCCTTTAATGATTTTAATAATTATTGTATCAGAAAATATTTAATTTTCGTTTTTAACTTCTGGGAATTTTAATTATTGCCAGGTTACTCTTGCTTTGCGGTTCATTCATTTTTGAAAGAATTCGATTGCTCCGTATTCAAACTGCCTTTCGTGTTCTTTTAAAATTATCTTGATTGGAATTAAATTTGCTCGATTTGTAAATTCTTGGAAGGCAACAAAATCTGAATCTAGTATTTTGAAAGAATAGGGAAGAAACATTGATACTTTCTGAATATTCGATGCATGTAATCTCTAAGCGGGTAAGATGCCACAATTATATAGACATACCTGGTTAGTCTAATGCGATAGAATGGGAAATCCAAGAGAAAATATCTTCCTCTTCCATCTAAAAATGGCTTGGTTCAGTGTGGTGCGATTCAGATGGGGATCTTTTCCGAAACCAGCTTGGATCCAGTATTGTATTTTCAAAAAGAAATCGACAGGACGACACTTGGCAGCGACGATAACTTCGATATATGAAATCCGTCACATCAGGAGAGTTGGGTATAAAGATGAAGGTGTCGCTTCTACTTCACACTTAATCTTTGCGGAATGATGAGCTATAAGAGAAAATGCAATTTATAATATTTACGCAAATTATAAACAAACTGCAGAAAATTTTTTCTATTTTTTTTCGAATTGGAACATATTTTATATTGATTCATATCGAAAATTCTTTTTCGCTTTACGGTCATTTCGCATTACGAATAAAATTTTGGAATGAACTAAACTTGAGAAAGTGCAATTTCACTGTCTCTTATCTAGGCCACCGAACCACTATTTATAATAGTAAACATTCCTCCTCGAGTTGCTTTATTTAGCTTTACAATAACATAGGAAATGTGACAGAATGAATGAATAATTTTTCATTGCACAAGGGCTAGAGCTGACCAAGCTGCACCAAATGAGAATGCAACGTGCATGTTAAAGACGCAATAGAATATTAAAATATATGAACATCCCACTGCATGGCAGAAAACGTGATCTTGCCCTAACATAACGATGTTACAGTCCTGTGCGTTTAATAACATTTTACGTAAGATGAAGGAAATATAACTTTCATTGGCATTACTACATATATTTTCGCATATGTACATTTAAAGAGTTTCTTCTTAGCACCTTTGAAAGCGTTACTAGTTTTACAGGGTTTTTCTGTGGCACCACAGTGAGCTGTTTTATGCCACAAATGTTACTTGTTGTAAATAATATTTCAAAGTAAGCTGTGGTAATAATATAATTTTATTGCACAAGATTCATCGGTCACGCCTACGGCTCTGAATGCGTTTACAAAATGTTATAGTAATAGAATTGAAGAAATAGAAATCTCAATTTCAAGTGTTTTTTTAAAGAAAACTACGACACGAAACTAGAGCTTTGCGACGGTTTTGCATGATGTGCTATCAAAAAAATAAAACTATAGAATGCAAATGCAAAAAATTAAGGGTTTATATTTTAAACATAAACAAAACTTTGATATGTTTTATATAGCATTACTTTTTTTTCACAGCTTTGTATTTACGATGGTAAACGGTAAAAATTTATAAAGATTCATATTCTTTCAAATCTTGTATTTCAGAAAACCTCTTCGAGCCAGTCTTAGCATCGCAGCCAAGTCGAGGATCTGTCACCTCTAATCCCATGTCATACAACGTATTAATTTAGTGCTATTAGAAGCATGGACTGTTAAAATTTACATCCTACATTATGCTGCTCATTAGAAATTTTCCAGTAAGCTTTCCATAAATTGTGAGGATTGATGACGCTCATTATGCATTGAATGTAAAGCTCTTCGTGCAGACATTTGGACCTGAAATGATTAAATTTGGCTAATAGTAACTTACCGAGGCGTGGCATTTACAAAAAGATTCATTCTCCCCCCCCCCCCCATATTTTAGATTTTTAACTAAAATTTAAATTTATTCCCATATTTATTTCTACTAATAAAAAAATGTTTCTTCAGCCATTCTGGAACAAATAACAAACCTATTTTTATACGAAATCAAAATTTTTTTTTCAATGATACTCTATTTTTTCAGCGTGTTTCATTTTTTCAAGTTTTTTTTAGTTTTAAGAAATAGTAACAACGCTTCTTTTCTGTATACTAATTCAGCTTACTAATGATTTTCATCTTTATTAGTAGTATAAATACAGATAATTGTCATCTAAATTATTTTGAATTAAGGAATACATTGCTTTGCTCATTTTATATCAGTTTGATACTAAGCTGCCACAAACAAATTCATTTGAATGCTGGTGGATATCAAATCCTTGATACAAGAACCTAACATTATTTCTCATTTTATCTTGCGAAAGACATGCACAAGTTTTTAATTTGCTCAAAAACAGATGTATTCGAAATTCAAAAGACTTGAAATGCGGAAAAGACTTGAAATGCGGAAAAGACTTGAAATGCGGAAAAGACTTGAAATGCGGAAAAGACTTGAAATGCGGAAAAGACTTGAAATGCGGAAAAGACTTGAAATGCGGAAAAGACTTGAAATGCGGAAAAGACTTGAAATGCGGAAAAGACTTGAAATGCGGAAAAGACTTGAAATGCGGAAAAGACTTGAAATGCGGAAAAGACTTGAAATGCGGAAAAGACTTGAAATGCGGAAAAGACTTGAAATGCGGAAAAGACTTGAAATGCGGAAAAGACTTGAAATGCGGAAAAGACTTGAAATGCGGAAAAGACTTGAAATGCGGAAAAGACTTGAAATGCGGAAAAGACTTGAAATGCGGAAAAGACTTGAAATGCGGAAAAGACTTGAAATGCGGAAAAGACTTGAAATGCGGAAAAGACTTGAAATGCGGAAAAGACTTGAAATGCGGAAAAGACTTGAAATGCGGAAAAGACTTGAAATGCGGAAAAGACTTGAAATGCGGAAAAGACTTGAAATGCGGAAAAGACTTGAAATGCGGAAAAGACTTGAAATGCGGAAAAGACTTGAAATGCGGAAAAGACTTGAAATGCGGAAAAGACTTGAAATGCGGAAAAGACTTGAAATGCGGAAAAGACTTGAAATGCGGAAAAGACTTGAAATGCGGAAAAGACTTGAAATGCGGAAAAGACTTGAAATGCGGAAAAGACTTGAAATGCGGAAAAGACTTGAAATGCGGAAAAGACTTGAAATGCGGAAAAGACTTGAAATGCGGAAAAGACTTGAAATGCGGAAAAGACTTGAAATGCGGAAAAGACTTGAAATGCGGAAAAGACTTGAAATGCGGAAAAGACTTGAAATGCGGAAAAGACTTGAAATGCGGAAAAGACTTGAAATGCGGAAAAGACTTGAAATGCGGAAAAGACTTGAAATGCGGAAAAGACTTGAAATGCGGAAAAGACTTGAAATGCGGAAAAGACTTGAAATGCGGAAAAGACTTGAAATGCGGAAAAGACTTGAAATGCGGAAAAGACTTGAAATGCGGAAAAGACTTGAAATGCGGAAAAGACTTGAAATGCGGAAAAGACTTGAAATGCGGAAAAGACTTGAAATGCGGAAAAGACTTGAAATGCGGAAAAGACTTGAAATGCGGAAAAGACTTGAAATGCGGAAAAGACTTGAAATGCGGAAAAGACTTGAAATGCGGAAAAGACTTGAAATGCGGAAAAGACTTGAAATGCGGAAAAGACTTGAAATGCGGAAAAGACTTGAAATGCGGAAAAGACTTGAAATGCGGAAAAGACTTGAAATGCGGAAAAGACTTGAAATGCGGAAAAGACTTGAAATGCGGAAAAGACTTGAAATGCGGAAAAGACTTGAAATGCGGAAAAGACTTGAAATGCGGAAAAGACTTGAAATGCGGAAAAGACTTGAAATGCGGAAAAGACTTGAAATGCGGAAAAGACTTGAAATGCGGAAAAGACTTGAAATGCGGAAAAGACTTGAAATGCGGAAAAGACTTGAAATGCGGAAAAGACTTGAAATGCGGAAAAGACTTGAAATGCGGAAAAGACTTGAAATGCGGAAAAGACTTGAAATGCGGAAAAGACTTGAAATGCGGAAAAGACTTGAAATGCGGAAAAGACTTGAAATGCGGAAAAGACTTGAAATGCGGAAAAGACTTGAAATGCGGAAAAGACTTGAAATGCGGAAAAGACTTGAAATGCGGAAAAGACTTGAAATGCGGAAAAGACTTGAAATGCGGAAAAGACTTGAAATGCGGAAAAGACTTGAAATGCGGAAAAGACTTGAAATGCGGAAAAGACTTGAAATGCGGAAAAGACTTGAAATGCGGAAAAGACTTGAAATGCGGAAAAGACTTGAAATGCGGAAAAGACTTGAAATGCGGAAAAGACTTGAAATGCGGAAAAGACTTGAAATGCGGAAAAGACTTGAAATGCGGAAAAGACTTGAAATGCGGAAAAGACTTGAAATGCGGAAAAGACTTGAAATGCGGAAAAGACTTGAAATGCGGAAAAGACTTGAAATGCGGAAAAGACTTGAAATGCGGAAAAGACTTGAAATGCGGAAAAGACTTGAAATGCGGAAAAGACTTGAAATGCGGAAAAGACTTGAAATGCGGAAAAGACTTGAAATGCGGAAAAGACTTGAAATGCGGAAAAGACTTGAATTCAGGGGAATTTTACAGTCCACTTTTTTTTACACTTATATTGAACGAGAGGCAATAATGTGCCAAAGCAAAGTAATTTCGAATAGAAGTGAAACTACAACTATCTGCAACATTATAGATTTTTTTAACTTTGAAAAGAATACGAATTATTCACTAAAAAGTTAAATAAACAAGTAAAACTACTTGGACAATGGTGAAATGATGAACTGGATTATTCTCATTTTTTGTATCTAAATCATATTCAAAGGCATGAAAATAAATTATTTCTTTAATAGAAATTAGTTATTTGAAAGTATTCGTGAACTTCAATAACAGTTATACACAAAACTAGCTTGAATGATTTTTTTATTTACTTTCCATTCAGATTTCTTCCGTTTTATGAAAACTAAGAACTCTGTCAAGTTTGGTGCTTTTTCAAATCTGATATTTTTTTATAAAAAGAAAGTTCTAAAATTTTCTATTATATGAATTTTTTGTACACTTATTTATAAGATGAATCTCGAACATTCTTCGTTTTTGATAGAATTTTGAATTAAATATTCCCAAGAAAAACTGAAACGCTTGACTTTATCCTAGTAGAATAGTATTGTCGAATTTTTAGTTGAATTTCCCGAATCCAGAAACTAATTCAACAAAAATTTAAACTATGTAATATTATTACACTTCATAGTAATTAAATTCCATAAAGTTAATGAACAACTTTCACATTTTAAATTGATTCATTTCAATTTAGTAAATGACAGCAGTCATGGTATACTCATTAATTATATAAATTGTGATACACATTCAAAATAATGCAATAAACCTGTTCAGAAAAAAGAAATTTATTGAGAATGGATATTTCAGTCGAAAAAGTGTTCGAATCTTCAGTAAATAAAATACTCGTATTTCTTTATTATATTCATGTGAACTCGGGAAAAAAAACACAGCTTACCCATTATCATCTAGTCCAGCATCTATAGTGAACAGGTTTTAAAAATGGTACCTGCTAGTACTGAAGACTTCGGGATATTTAAAACATTCAGTAGTACCATAGACATTAATAAATTGCATTATCTTTCGAGTTCGAATATATACAGACATTTTCTATAATTTACAAAATCAGTCTTCAACCTTATACAAGGAACAACAAAATGAGAAGTAGCAAATCTTCAGAATATTTATCGGTTTTTGAGAGTCTTGAAATGTCTCATCAATCCTTCTCTTCTTCCAAAGATAAATGCAAGGTGGCTACTCAACAAGCCGATATTAAAAAAGGGCTACAAAAATAATTATCCAAATTTGAACCCTAAAGAGACAAACGCAGTAAATATAAATATTTTTAAATAGGCAAGAATAATTTCGATATATTTGAAAAGAAATCTTTCGGATTTTGTAGAAAATGAGGGCAAAGTGAAACAAAGGTAGCCTGTAAAATGGTTAGCAATCACAGGTGATCATTCCATGTGCTATAAGCGGATTTTCACTTAAGGAACATCAAAAAGTGAGGACTCAGTAGCATAGGCGGCAATGAAGGTACACCATGATACTGTTTGGCTCCGAATCCTAACTAATATTTTCTGACATGTTCCGGAAAAACTTTATTAAATACTTCAAAGAGCTGGTTATGTAGTCTTCGTCCTAGCTGGATTTTGTTACTCGTCTTCTTTCTTCCGTTTCCCGAATGGATCATACAAAAGTGATGTAATTAATACTAAGCCACACAATATTTCCAACAAAAAAGTAGGAAGCCGAAGACCGCCAATATTTGATCGAAAATATAAGAAATGTAAGAATACAGAACTGACGATACATTATTTTAACTTTTCTGTTCCGTAATTTAATTATATGAAGTACTATTTTAATGCAACACGAGACTTATTTTAGGACTGATTTTATAAATTTGGTCTTATAATGAGGATGACGTTGATGCCTGGAAGTTTCTCTGGAAGTTATTGATTGCGTGATTTTAATAAAAAAAATAATTACAACATTTTATTATGAGTAATCGTGTAAATATAAATGTTTAAATATTTTATTTCAAATCTGCTATTCATGTGCTGATTGCAGAATGTCTATTTGTGTACAGGAATTTCGAATAGTTCAACTATCCCAAATGGGTTCTTATAAATATTGAAGGGTATATAATATAATAATTAATATTAATAAATATATAATAATTATATAATAATTAATAATAATATAATAATTATAATTAATATAATAATATAATAATTACGCACACTCCCGCCTCAGTGATTATTATAAACAAAAAAGAAAAAAAAATGTGTTAAAAATATATTCTATCTCGCGGAAAAAGTGTTTTATTCTGAGAATTTACATTTATTGCATTTATTTGAAAATTTCGATACACCAGAAAAATAATGACTCTTAAGTAAATACTAGACTCGATGGAAATGAATCTAAGCTCTAGTTTGAAGGCATGAACTTTTTTGTTGGGACCTCAAAATCGTGAGTATTGTTCAGCAGACAGGATCCAAGCATCCTTTTAGCAGAAACTGAATCCAACACAAGCTGAAGACGCTTAACCCAGGTGGATTGGATTCATCAGGATCATAAATTGAATTGCACTTGTCATTCTACGATGGCGAAGATGAAATTTTATCCTCTAAAATTATAATGCCATATTATCCATATAAGATTCCAGTTTCCTACGGGAAGTTTACTTAAATTTGATATGACTCATTTCTTCTATTTACAAAACATCGAACAGATTAT
This sequence comes from Argiope bruennichi, assembly GCF_947563725.1. Taxonomy (NCBI): domain Eukaryota; kingdom Metazoa; phylum Arthropoda; class Arachnida; order Araneae; family Araneidae; genus Argiope; species Argiope bruennichi. Next base: position 806,105 of record NC_079162.1, on the reverse strand, counting down.
CGATTTTAAAAGGGCTATCTTAAAAGTACCGAAAAATAAAATATTTTTAAAAATACTATGTCTGAAAATTTATGATAATATTTCATTGTTTTAGATATCAGTTTCATCCCTCTCAGTATCCATTTTTACTTGTCAGAGTAAATTTTGAGCATCAGTCATTTTGAATCTTGTTAGAGTTGTTGGAGATACATCTTTTACAGCATCTTCTATGACGTTCAAACATAAGAATTACTTTAAAATGTTGAATTTTCATCTGGCAACTTTCTATATCATGAAAGGGGGGGGGGTATTTTTTTCGCGAAACTTAGACTTTATAATCAAACACTATAATAAAAAAAATCTTTGATCAAATAGTTCTGCTTTCAGAGAATATTTGAAGCAATTTTTGCAAGTAATTCAGATTCATCTAATTCTGAGGCAAATATTTTTTTAAACTCAATTACAGGAAAATTATTATCATTTTATCATATAAAATCTGTAACCTTTACTTCCATTTGCTGATATTTCACGCCAGAATCTTTTTAGAATAACCTGACATTCTAGTATGCAAATGCTATTTCGTCACTTGATCGTTTCCCACTTTTCAACCTTTTCCTTGGAATTGTTTATAAGCGACTATCGTATATTTATTTGATTTGTCACAAAAAGTTTACAATTCAATGTAAGTAAATAAATTTCAAAATCTTTTCATAGTACACGTAGATAATACGTATAAAAAAAGTTTTGAAATCGATAATGTTATCAAAATTAAACTTTAATGAGTATATTTGAGAATCGAATTATCCAAGTAAAAAACAGAATGTTGTGCTACTTGTTTAAGGTTTTTGTATTGCATGTTTTGATAAATTATTATTTCCAAAATGCAAATTTGTGATTCGATTATAATAAAATGAGTTTCTATTGAATTTTCAACTAAAAACATTTAATTTCATGGTTGCGGACGATTTTTAATTTATAAATGTTCTTTTGATTAATTATTCTTGCAATGACTGCTTAAACTATACGGGATCATTAAGATTAACAATGTATGAATTTCAGACGTAAACTATCTTGTTTCTAAGAATCTCAACTTTTTGAATGAGTTAATCTGTTTATAATTTTAGAATGAGTAACGCCTGCATATTTATTTCTTTTAACCTACAATAATACGATATTGTAAATACTATCTATATCATCTGCTTTGCATTTCAATTTCTTATATAGGCTTACTATTTTATTGAAAGTGTTAATAAATGTATATAAACAATACTCAAAATATGTTTGCGACTATGTTAATATATCCAAATATTCATTTCGACTAATAAGATTGAATTGCTTTCATTGGAGAGTTCATTCCTTAATATTTGGAAATGGAATTCTGCTTTTGAATGTATGAATTTAATTCAAAAATGTTGAAAAATTGTAATCTATATGCTTTTAAGGATATTCCAGGGGTTTTTAATTCTGAGATTTAGATGTAACTTTTTTTTCTGTTGGAATGTCATTTGAAATGCAAGAGTCGCCTTTATTGAAGGGTCCCAAAAGGCATTCTACTGAAATATTCATGTAAATTTCTTTTGTATCATAATTATGGAAATGCTACAGAAATTTGTACAGAATTCATTTTTCTCATAATTAATGTTTCATCTGAGAATTTTACTATACTTTCAATATTTAACCGCGATCTAGAAGTCTGGTAGGAAAAAAAATTACAATGTTTTTATAAAAATTTCAAAACATTCTACTTGGAATAAAAAGTTCTTGCAAATATCACGTGGTCATAAAAATTTCTGGTTCCGACTCATCAGTATCATTTGAATCTGTAGAAATATTTTAAATTCATGACGTGAAATCACACTCCGTCTTTTTGGAAGTGGGATTTAAGTATTATCTGCATACCTGAAATGATTTCGTTGAAATTCTATTTTAAGAGTTAATAAACTAGTTAAAGAATAAAACTCGTATTTGGTGTTTTAATTCAAAGATTTAAAGTAAAAAATGTTAGTTTTTGTGGTAATTCCAAATAATTTAATTACAGAATAAAGTACAGAATAATTTCTAAATACAGAATAAAGGAAATTAAAAATTTCTAATCTGTATAGCGTTACCCCAACTGGCGTAGAAAAATTCACGCATTTGCGTTACCGTAACTGGCGTTGAAAATTCACGCATGCGCATTGCGTTCTGATTGTTGACAATATTATCAACGGATGATTCTTGATTTAAATTATTTTTAGGTTAGTTTCATGCTTTTGTAATTAAATTGTATTTATGTTAGTTATATATTATTTGCATATGCTTATAATTTTAAGTAGTACATCGTTTTTTAAGTAGTTTTTTAAACCTGTTTTCGACCGATTATTTTAAACGATTCATTTTATTTTCTTATTGTTTGATGCATTTAAAATTAAACATTGTTAATGAATCGATCCGTTCATGATGAATCTGAGGAAATTTTGTTGACAAATTCTTGAGATATTACATAAATTAAGAAAGATATTCTTTAGTGCCCTAAAGTTTAAACGCTCAGTGACTCTGTTATCAGTAATTATATTATAAAAAAGTGCTTTGTTTCAGTAAAAAATATTATTATATTAATTGCAGATTAATTCTTTCCACTTTAATTTAAAGCATAAATTCTACGGGAGCTAACAGAAAATGAGACTTATACATATTACGTGATAACTGAAGGCCTTTATAATATTATGAGTGAATTATATGACTATCAAAATTTGAAGCTTTAATATTTTGATGAAGAATCTATTAAAATAGGAATAGCGTAAAATATATAATTATTAAAATTATAAAAGAACATTAAGATTGGCGAACCGGCTGCTCGCCAAAGGCGGCTAGTTCATAAATAAAAATAGTAATTGTTGACTTAATTGCAATCAATCGAAATTGCAATTGGTGTTGAATTATTTATCAGTTTTCAATCTTTATGTGTAATTTTTATCGATAAAAAAGAACTTAAAATGTTATAGTTCTCAAAGAAGAATTATGCTCTATTACTTTGCAATAGAGATTCCCTTTAAAATGCAGCTTCCTGTTTGAAGAAATACGGTTGATTCGAAGCTGACGAGGTCATAATTAAAACTTTATTTGCCTTACTAAACTAAATTGACTGAAATGAATACAAGAGGAAAAATAATTAAAACTAAAGAAATTGTAGTTGGGATTTAATTTTAATATGTTAGTTTAATTATGCACTATTTGAAATAATTAATATAGAATTCTGATTTTTTAATAATTTTAAAAAATAAGTAATTTTAAGTGCTATTAAACAGTCATTTGAATACCACATTTAAAAAGAAAAACTTAAAGCAAGTAATATATTTTACATCTAATATGTTTTCATTTTCGTAAAATTCTTTATTGAATTCCATGCACAATAATGAAATCCTTTGAACACAGCAAACAGTGTGTATGTACACAGCAAATGATATTTTAGTCACACACACACACAAAATGGAATACAAAGAGTTTTTATTTGGATTGCATTATGTTCGAATTTGCTTTGTTTGCATTGTGTATTTTTAACTGTTACTCAATATGAACTCATAAAGCATACACAGCTGCCACGGCCCAAACCAAATATTCGGACCACCTATTTAATTAGATTATCCTTTCTTTTCTATCTCTTAATTATAATTAGGGATTGCAATACCATTATTCGGTATTTTTTAAATCTTAATACCAGGATACCGGTTTTAATACCGGTATTAGAAAATTTAGAAAAAGAAAGAAAACACAGGTGTTTCTTTGTTTTATTTGCCAGTTTTGTTAGAGAGTGTAAATATCACAAAAAATAATTTTTAACTTATAAATTATAACAGTATATAATCGCCAAAAAGTAAAGAAACATCTTATTTATTTAAATCACAAGAAAGTGTAAATATCACTATTCAGTCTGGAGTACTATTACAACTTTTTGAAATCTGATCTTAAAAAACATAATGCACGCTAGTTGGTGGTACTGTTAGCAATGCGCAATATACTTTTCCTAAGTATTTACCTCTAAATCCCTCATCTTCAAATAAATCGATTTCTCGTCGGATGGTTTTGGATATAGCTGATTTCTGTATTGTATTTTGGTTCGTTGAAATTTTTTTATTTATCGCTAATTCTAATTTTTGTTCAAGAGACAATTCCTTTTCACTATCGACAGTAGTGACATCATAATCTTAGATAATTGAACCGAATTCTTCTGAATGTGGATAGGGTTGTGGGTAAAAAGTTTTAAGAAAATTTACTCTAAACTTAATCAGATTTGAATTGGTCATTTTCTTTTCTTTTTCATTTTCATTTTTAAAATCATTATAATTATGTAAATACCATAAGACATTTTCTATTTCGGTATGCTTTTCTTCTGTGCGATTTTTCAATGTAATAGATAATTCTTCAAATAGTGATGTGCGCTGTTCTTTCAGTGACTGCAACTTGAAATTTATTGTTGCATTAGCTGTTAATAAATTAGAATCTCTCCGACATAATGCCTCAATAGTCAGTTTTATTGGAAGTAGAGCTGATATAGTTCTGGATATTAAGTCGAATTCACTCTCTGAAAAATTAATTTACATGTTTAAGTCGATCATTGCTTTTTGGATTGAATTTCTCAGTTTCAAAAATCGTTCCATCATTTGGAGTAAACTGTTCCAACGTGTTTTAGAATCTAATATTAACATATATTCTGTTTTATTTTCAATTAGTATATATTTTAGTAATATGTCATTTTTTATAGGGAAACGTTTAAATATCTCATCAATTTTTCTAACTTTATAAATTATAGGAAGGCATTCTTGATGGGTAAATATTTCATTCTTATTAGCAATATCTTCTTCAACAATTACATTGTTATTATCTTCATGGTCGATATCACTCACTCTTACTCTCTTCAAATTTGGAATCCGAATTTTCTATATCCACATTATTTGAATTCTTCTGTTCTTTCTTTCTTTTTTTTTCGATATAATACATCTATTACTCCTAATTGAATTCCATGAGCATAACACAATTGCTGATTTGCACCAATCAACTTTCCAACTTTTTTCATAATTGCTGCCCCCTGAGTCGTTATGGATACAGTATCGTCTTTCAGGGATAATCCATGTTTCGCTCATTTAGATTTAAGCAATTAATTAAGCCATTAATTAGCTAATTAATTTCGCCCGTTAGGGAGACATAAAAACAAAAACTTATACTATTTTGCTATGTTGGCGATCCCTGAACAAGCAGTGGAGACAATTTAAAAAAATTCTAATAAATACCGAAAAATCGGTATTTAAACTAGTGAATACCGGTATTACAAATTTGTTCAAATGGCTCAAAATGCCGGTATTCGGCATACCGGTATTGCAATCCCTAATTGTGATGTAAAATAAAATTCCGAAAAAAAAGAAAATTAATTAAAATTTGTATTACTACAATCAGCAAAGATTTAATAAAAAGTCATTTTAATAGATTTTGTATTTGTTGATAGATATTATAAGAAATTTTAAAGCAATAAAATAGCGCATAATAATATCTATAATCGAATTCCTTTTATTATTTCCATAATCCATTCCATTTATTATTTCCATATTTCTATAATCGAATTCCTTTTATTATTTCTGTGCGTTGTTGTACTCTTTAAAGCTTTTAGACATCTGACTCCTGTTGATAATTTTAATGGGTCCCGAACTCGTATGAAAATTATTTTTAAACCGCATTTTTCCAACATGGAAAATCAGATAGTTGTTGAAGATGATGTCGTGTCCGCGTTACCACGAAAGGAGGTGCAGTAGCTTCTGAGGGTAAAAACCCCTGAGCACCCGAGGGCAGAAGTCTGACTTCTAGCTCATATGAAGATGAAACTCACACATTCGTTTGCACAACCCCTTTTTACAGGGGGGTGCATTCACACAAGTTACAGATAGAACACAGATGAAGAACAACCATGTCCGAGCGGGGATTCGAACCCAGGACGCCCAGATTACGGGGAAGATGCGCTACCCCTATGCAAGGACGCCGGCAGACTATTGTTTTAACATTGTTATGATTTGGAAGGATTATTTGTATAGGTGTTATTCTAACTAAACGATCTCAATTAAAAATGCATCCCTCGTCTTGATTTTCTTTGCTTTCATGTACGAATTAATTTCATAACTGAACTATTTGTAAGATTAATATATGCAATCGCAAATTACGATGCAAGGTTAAAATATTAAATTAGGTTCAATCGGTCTGATATATATATTTATTCACATCTGAAAATTTAATGAATTTTATGTAAAGTTGAAAGATGATTAGTAATTAAGTGATGCAAAGATAAACTCTCTTATTTTAATAAGAAATATAGCAAATTCTTGTTATACGAAATTCGGTAAAATACTAGAAGGGCCCACCTGTTGGCGACTTATTTGAAATCTCACCAAGTTGACTACTAATTGAATATTTATTATTATTTTTCAATTAAGAAATGATACTTGAAGGCCAGAAATAATAATAAATAAAATATAATAAAAAATAAATATAATAAATAAAAATAAATAAAAAATATAATAAATAAAAGAAATAAATACAATGGAATAAATATAATAAAAAATAAAATAAAAATAAAGAAATCCGTCTAGCTTGCCACATTGGCAAGGTTATCACCACTCGTTTGGCAAGAATTCAAAAAAGCGCCAAGAGGTGGGCTGTGCTAGTATCCACCCCGAAATTCAATTGCGTAGTTATTAAAACAAAAAAATTCAGCGATTAATCCCGAATTTTCTTTATTTATTTATTTGTCTAACATATGAATTTGATCTGAACTGAAATGTTGTGTTTTATTAAATTTTAATAATTATTAGAACGGATTATATTTCCTAATTAAGTTTAAAATATCGTGAACTTGAAAACGATTTTTTATCAAACACAAAAATTCTTCATAAAATGAAATGCAGAAAGATATTTTGGCCACGCTTTTGAAAACAAATTTCGCCAAACCGACGAGAATCTAGCTCAGAAGTTTGTTCTACATTCAAATAGGTGATAAACATTTAATTTGATTAAAAAAAACATTTATGCAAAAAAACCAGACGGTTATTAGAAATTATTCTTTGAAAACATCACTCGTTCCCGATTGGATAATATGTGATGCAGATTTCATTATGTTTTATCATCCTTGAAAACCATTTGCTGAATTTGTAAAGAAGTTTCTGGAAACTGTGACGTCAAAATTCTGATTAACATATTGTCTGCGCATTACACTTTGCTTTCGCATTTTTAATCCTTTTGTTATGTCGTGGTGGTGGGAGAAGTGTCACAGATATTCGTTTATTAGATTCCGATTCAATTTGCAATTGCTATACGATTCTTTTCAAGAATTTTTAATTTCCTAAGGATTGCAAGAAATATGCCTTTAATTATCAATTGAAACAATCAAGGGACATCAAGATTAATTTAATCTTCTGTGGATTTCGTTAAAATATCGGACAAAGAAAAAAAATGGCATCTTCGAACTTCTAGATTATCGGCCATCTTGACGTTCTCTTGCATGCGTATTTGGTAAGTTTTAACATTTTTCTAGTCTTAGTTCTTTGATGGTTGCTATAACGCTGTTTAATTTTGCGATTTTTTTAATAAGTATCGGATACAGAAGTGTTTGATGTATTGATTATTTAATAATTTTTATAACTGAATGCAATTTTTATTGCTAGATGTAATTTAAGACTAAAAATGTGTAATTAATAGGTATTGGAGAAATTATTCTTGCATGGACAGTAAAGAACGACTGTACGTCTTTCAAAGAAAGACATTAAGCTTATTATGTTAAAACCCATGTTTGACTACTTTTATTATTAAAAATTAAATGTAACAAAATTAATTTAAATGTAGTAATTTTATAATTATTGGAAATAATCGGAATTTGAAATAAAATATTTATCGTTAGAGAGGAAAATCATCAGTTTTATTGATGCATTTATTTTATTGTATTTATATGCACGCCATTAGATATTTAATTTGAAATACTTTATACTTGACATGATATGCTGATCATTTGTGATTATATACAATTACTGTACTAAAAATCGTGTTAAGCTCTTTTAAAATTTCTCAATAATTTTTAGAAAAAAGAAAAAAATATGGTATTTTTTTAAATGGCACTCTTTGAATCTTCAAAGATAGGTGAAATATTGTCATTTATTTTTCATTAAATTATTGTTCCATAATTTTCTGTTAATTAATTTATCAGTTGTCAAAAATCCTGAAGTCGTGATGTTTAGTTTTACTTTGTCGCCTTTTCTGATATACATTATACTTTCATATTCGAGAGCATACTTATGATTAAAGCCAAGCGCTCTTGTAACACAGTATTGACGATAATAATTAAATTCCATTTAACGCAAATTTTCATATCCGAGTACATCAGATGAAAAATAAAACAATTACCATTCAATATTATGAGTGAATGGCTGTTTTTATCAATTATTTTCAGATGCGATTTCTTTGTTATCGTTTCTATCTTATAATTATATGAAAATGAGTTAAATTCTTCTCTATTTTGATGTTTAGTTTCTTTAAAAAATATATGTAATCGGGATATAATTACATTTTAAAGATATCTTGGTTATTTTTTAAACTGTACGAAATTTGTGTAATTTGTCCTACGAAATTAAAATAACCTGAAAATTGTGTGTCAGACTATTAATAATTTTTAGGGGGGGGGGAACTCGGAAGATTCCCATTGGAGTCCCTTACGGCATATATTAGTGCATTTAATATTTATACTCGTATCATCATAAATGAAAAAATATGAAATTTTATTAAAAAAATTAATCAAATTTTGACGTTGTGAAATGCATTTTGATCTCAGGCGACACATTTCAATTCTTTTTCGTAATGTTTTTTCTTTTATGTAATTCAAAATATTTTGTTTATTATTCGTTTTATTGTTCAATTAGTCATACTTATTTTATTTCTTAGTATTTGTTGCCAGGTCTCAATATGCTAGGATTTTTTTTTTTTCGTTTTTGCCTGTGTAAAAATATACAAACCAATTAATCTGTATATGTATTTGAACTTGGTGAATTATACATTTTCTTTTTCTGTCCCCCCCCCGCTTATTGTATTTTGGAATGGAATTGAAATTGAGTTTTATAGCACTTTTAGAATAGCAAAAGCATATTTGTTTAGATTGTTATGTAAGTATATTGAATTGAAAAATTTGCAGTGAGATGGAGTACCAAAAAGTAGTAGGTAGGCTAAATAGTTTCATTTAGAAACATTATGAAATTATTCACTAAAGATTTGTAATTCATTAGAATTTCTCAAAATACATTTCTGTAGATTTCAGTACAATCGGCTGGATGAATCATTTTTCTGTTGGTTAATAAAAATGAATAATTAAAGTGTAATGATATGAAAGATAATCAGTATGTCTAAAGCAATCGCTTGCATATATATATGTGCAAATGTAGCATCTAATTATATATGAATTACAATTCAAAGGTTTCTAAGAATTTCCACCATAAAAGATAACATATTCGTGATGAATAAACTATATATTTGCATAACAAACTTTACTCATGTCATCGGTATACAGCTAAAATAATTGTAGAAGCGAAAAGGCCATCTCTATTACAGTATAAAATGTTCTTGTAAATTTGTAACATTTTTTGCATGCCGACAATTTATTGATATTTGCTGTTTTACCTTATACAGATATTTTATGACAAGAACATCTCATTTTTCTTTGTTAATGGGATCACTTTTAGCCAAATATCTGCAGGTCGCAAAATTGAAAAATATTAAGGGTAAGAATACCATTTTTCTTGACTATATAAACCAACGACCATTAAATGCAACATCTATTGCATACAACGTCTCTTACAAAAAAATTATTTTATTGGATAGTGATGTAAATTTTACAACTTAAGTAGATAATCGTTTTAGTAATTTACTTTTATTTCGATTTCCAAGTTACGGAAATGACTAGAAACTTATTCGGCTTTTAGAATCAACTTCTACTATTTATTGATGTGAATGAATCAAATGCATGTTTATACTTGACCTCTTTAAATGACCAGATTTTTAAAACAATCTTTAATGAAACGATTCATATGAAAATGAATGACGTCTGTATTTAAAATTGTTTATTCAGAATCTTAAAAGGATGTTGTACGCGAGTTTTACGTTGTCACTAGAAATGATATTCGAAACTTTAATATTTTCCCAATTTTGCGACATGGGATGAAGTGAAGAATAGTGTGCCCCTGAGTTTGTCACCAATATGGCAACCCATTGGAACGCTCTTCCAGCAACCCTAATGCTGTTTTTATTACTTTTTGCAATGGTTGAGTTGTACATGAACTACAACTATATTTTGAAAAATGTCAAATTAAAAATATTAAAGAAATATCGATTAACGATTTTAATTTTGTTTTTTATTATAATTAAAAGTTTATTAAAGTTAAGCTTATAATTAAAAGTTATTTTCTTTCTTTTTTTAATGTGAATACGAACAGAAAATATTTATTCTTTTGTAATTTTTAATTGTCAGTATGCGCTTTAAAAATCGTCTGAATTCCTACTTTATGAAATCGTCTGTATTCTCACTTTAAAAGACAGCTGCAATGGAATTCTTCGCAGTTCTAGTTATTCTTTTGGTGTTCTAACGGTTGGTTCCCTTCATAATTTATGATGGCAATTGTGCAAGAATAGATGTGAAGTAAATGGGATGGAAGACAGTATTTCGAACCTGCAGAATGGATGAAGGGGAGCGAAATATATATATAATTAAGATTTGATGAAGTTCGGAAAGGATGCTTGTTTGAAATTTTATATGGATAATGGTTTGATATCGAACCGGCAGAATGGATGAAGGGTGAGTGGAATATATTTTTACGAGTTGATGAAGTTGGGAAAAGGATCATAGAAATTTTGCATGGAGAATGTTCCGATTGCTTATTTCTCCGTTTTTTCTTTTCTTTTGGTTATGTACTGTTCCTGTTATCCTCACAGTCCTTATGTTCCATGTGCTAGTGAAGCTACTAGGTTCCCGCTCGCGCTGCTAGCGAAGCCGTAGGATGTTTTTTTTAGTTAAAATTCTGCCCGGTGCCTTCTACAGATTTGTGGAAGGCACCGGGCAGTCTGGAAAAAATACTTATCAGTAAAAAGTCCTAATTATATGGCGGGAAATGGTAACCGTAACTGTTCCGCGGAAGTATTTGTTTATTTTGTCCGCCATATTTATTGGCGACATGGTATTGTTGGCTCAGCAAAGGGCACACTTTTACCGCGACTTGTTTTCTGGAGCAAAGTATTCATAATTTTTTTGCAATATTTGTTTTTGAAAGTAATTTCTCAGTGGACTTCTAAAAAGCTTCGTTTTAGTGGAGTAGTGCATCGAAATGTCAAGTATAATGTAGACATGTAAGTAAAAGGAGACATGTAAACAGCCCCACGAATTTGATTAAATAAAGGCATTTGTTGTATAAGCAGATTTTATTAATTCATAAATATTATAGGTAAAATTACTTCGTTTCGAATTAAAATTTAAAAATAAAAGCTCAATAACTTGATTTCATTTATTGCATTACAACTTTCTTTTTGTCCTACATTTGAATATTACCCCTTATTCGCATATATTATAAGCAAGCAATTTATTGAAATGTCGTGTTTAAAGCATTAAGTTTAATGAATTCCCTTTCTCAATTTTCTTTATACACAGAGTATGATTGCCTATTTACCAATGCAATTGAGATTAAATACTTCAGTAAATAGCCGCGTTTTTTAAAATCATATTTCGATTAATTCGACAAATTTTTTTAATCATTTCTATCAGCTGAAATATTCTGTTTGTACTTTTTCTTAAAAACTTTCAAGATTTCCAAAATAGATGTTAAATGTGAAAGACCGAATGGTTGAAATTATTTAGAACAATAGTCTGCAGTTGCCTCATTTATTTAGTCTTTTCTGTAATCTCTTCCAGCAGCAGCATTGGCAAAAGTAATTCCAACGCCTACTAATCGTAACATTTCTTGACGGGAAGTTTGGCTCGAATCTCATGAATAATAAAGTCAAAACTTCTGCAAATCGAACCCTTTTTTTTCATCTGCGCCTGTCAAATTGTTTTAAAAAAAAGTTGGCCTGAGATAAATAGCGATGGGATCTGCCGATTAGAAGTTTCATGAAATTATATTTACTTTATACAAACCTCGCGCAGATGAATCAAGGGAGGGGACAATTAAGTCATAAAAATACAAGCGAAACTATGTATTAAAGTGAGTATTTATGCATTACTTTTGCCCAATCCAGAATTCACCCTTATCTGTAAGTATACGAGATGTTATGACTAGATATTGCTTAGGAGCGGTATACAGAAGTCAAAATTGAACTTTACTCTGAATTTTTCAGTCTGGCTAGGAGTTGTTTTATCTTTCATATTTCATGGAGTGGCACCTGGAGCTTTCTGGCTGCCTGCTATGTTCTTCCCTTTTTTATTCAGAACGGCAGATGTTATTTGAAGAGCAGTGTGAAATCTTTTGACGTTTATTTCGCTTTTAAGTCGCGAGCGTTCATATTCGTACGTAACATGGATACGTTAGTATAAAATTCTCCGATATTGTGTTTTGTTCGTCTTAGCATGCATTGTCGCAGTATGTAAAAATTAGTGTATATTAATTTAGACCAGATTTCCATAAGTATATGGATAATTCTAGGATCAAGGCACATTATTCAGAGATGAGGTTTGAGCCAAATCCGAAAAATAATTTTTAAAAATTCTCAAATCCTCTGTGCAAAGAAATGACTGAAATTTTTTCGAAAATAGAAAATCGCCTGTAAGCGATTGCATTAGGTAATTTATTCTTTTAAAAATTATATTTTTCAATATTTTGTTTAAATTTTGTCAATATTTTGTTTAAATTTTGTCAATATTTTGTTTAAATTAAATTTTTTAAAAAGAACAGAAGGACGTTTTTGGAAAGTTTTTAAGTATTTATGGAAGTACGCATCTTTATATAAAATGTATTGTAATTTTTTTTTACATCTATGTCAAATTTAAATAACTTACATTTTTGAAAATAAAAATCTGTTATTTGAAAAAAAAATACTTTAAGTAATAGTAAAAAAATAAAATTACAGATGTATCATTAAACGCATAATATATACAGTTTTGATTTTGTGCGACGTGCCGTTTACCACTTTTGATTTTATGTTAGCGTGCAATTTATCATTTTTAAAAACTTAGACATGCACCTAACCAGTACCCTATTTGTCATGCTTTAATTTATTTCTTTTATAGGTTGACATTTTTTTGTTCGTTTTCAGTTTTAAGTTAATATAAAATAACTTCCAGACTTTCTTTTTTTTTTTTTTTTAACGGTTTATGGTAAAGGAATTTGATAATATATCACTCTGAAATTTTCTAGTTTTAAATGTTACATTAAAGTGAATGCAAAATGTAAGAAAAGAGGACTGCAAAAGAAACTTAATGAAAATAGAACAGTTTTGTAAAAATAGATTAATCAATTTATGGATGATTTTTAAGTATGTGACTAGAGGACTGCAGGTTCGAAATGAGATTCCAACCAACATCCTATGTATTTAGTAGTAGAATTCCGGATTAGGCCGGTGGACTGAGATGAGAGCTTTAACTCCTTGACGTACGAATTTATTTAGCTAATTAGAGGAGGCATATCCTACCTGGGACAGAAATTATTTTAATTCCTATAATAATATTAGAAACTTTGACATATTGCGGCATTTTTAGGTGATTTTTTGCATTTTAAATTCATTACTTTAACTTAATTATGGATTTAAAATTAAAAATTCAGTAATTCGATGCGAAAATAAGAGGCGTCATTGAAGGGGTTTATTAAAACGATATTATTTGCCTAGTTGCTAAATTAGTTAAATATTACGAATTCTTTAGAATATAAATGACAATTATTAATTCCTTCACAAATAGAATTGCTCTGTTTTCTATTTGCTTCATTATGCTCAATTTGTTTTTCTAATATTCGTAAAGAACTGGGCATCAGCTTGAATAATGTTTATTTGCAAATGTTTTCATAATTAAAATAAACATAAAATTATATTTTCATAGAATGTGAAGCAAAAATAAGTGTTAAAATGTTAAACTAAATTGATCATTTGTTTTTGTCTAAAACTATGAAACGAGAAGCCTAAATATGCCCACTGCATGTTGTTAAAAATGTCTTAATCCATAGCAATTTGTATCCATTTTTCTTCGTTATTTTTTCTTCAGTATTGTATTGAAAGTAGCTGCCACTTCTTAAATGTCTTTAGTTTTATTAATGTGTTTTATTTTTATTTTTATAAATGTTTTTTTAATACTTATACCCAGTCACTGCATTTGTGTTTTTTATTAATAAAACTTATTCTTTCAGGCAAGTGGTATCATTTTGACTCGTCATTTTGTCGACTCATCATTTCATCCATTCATCTCTTCATCAATGTAAGTTTCATTCAAATTTCAATTTTTTTTTGTGATGGATTGGCCAAATACATAAGCGCACTTGACTAATAAAAAAAAATATTTCAAGTAGTTACTATATAAAAAAAGCATTTACTAGTATCTACTGAAATGGGAAGGCGGTATCGGTTTTGTTTTGGGGAATTTTCTTACGCAAGAGTCTGCTGAAATCGTTGTTGCCTAATTGCACTAAAAAGCTTTAGATAGGCGGATAACATGTTTTAGGTCCAATCCCGACAGAAAGTTATTTGTAAATTTAGAAGTATGGCCTTATAAAAGGCCTTAGATGGCGTACTCTTTTCTTAAATATAAAATTGTCTTGTTTATGTAGCGTGCAAAATTTTTAATTGATTTTCGGTCATAATTATGTGGTCCAATTGCAATAATCATCGGATGATTTAACAATGAATTAAGAATGCAATAGATTAATTGGCTTGTGTGCTTGAAATTTTCACATATTCTGTAATGTGTGGGGGTGATTTCTTTCCTTAAACCGCATTAATACTACACCTTGGGACAGGTTAGACCTGCCACGTGTGTTTAATGTCTTTATTCCCAGGATTTGTTTATGGGCGTTTTGTGATTCGTCGTATAATGAATAAACCCGAGTATGCATTTTAAATGGCTTTTATTTAGACGTTTGAAACTACACTTTGACACAGAATTACAAGGTCATATACCAAATTTAATTTATATAGATTATTTTTTGAGTTATTGCGTGAGAATGTCACAAAAGACGGTCAAGCATTAAACAGGGTTCAGTCGAAATCGAGTACGGATCTGCACTGTAAGAGGGCCAATTATGTATCAGATTCGATATATGGAACTCGCTATATTTTATAATTGTTTCTTTGTCCTCAAACTTCAGTTAACGGATTTTGAATAAAAGTTGATATAAATTAATAAACTTGATTTACAAACTTCACGCGAATTTTTTTTTCATTTGGCTTTAAGTATTTTTGGGTTATACGAGTTCAAAAAGGATTTCATCGGACTAGAAGTATGAAATGTGGGGGATTCTCCAAAATGTCGAGCATGAACTTTCTAATAATTGCAATAAATTCGGTTTGCTTACTTCTTATTCAAGAATGTAAAAAAATTGATTGGTACGATTTTTGTTGCTGTTAAATACATAATATTTTTAAAATTCGATAATTTGTGGAATTTTTTAAATCAATTTGATATTTGGTTCCAATTTATGAGCATTTAGTGATTACTTGGCTTGAAACCATTTCTGCTATTTATGAAAGTCAAGTCGTTGTTAGACTGTATCAAAGTATATGACTCCGAATCGGAGAATAGCATTATTTTGGAATGCAGTCGTTAAATAGTTTTTGAAAAACTGACAGATTTTGTTAGAACCCAAAGACGAATTAAAAGCATAAGCAAAAATATATACGCATATTTTTAAATTTTGTTTCCTGGTAAAGCTTGTAACATTTTTCCTCTTGTTTAATGCAAATTATTGTCGGATTAATAATAAATTCAGAAAGAATTTTGATAAAGTGGAATTTCGGAGAATATGAAATAAATGGCGGATAATCCATCAAAATATTCAAAACATTGTTACTTCTGTTTTAATTTTGACTTAGTTTTATTGTTTTTACGTCATCATATAAATATTAAATATAATTTATATTTGCTTATTTAATAGTTTTTATACTTTTTCTATTGTTTCTATATTTATTTTAGCCAAGATTATTAGATGATATTTTACTGAAAACAATAGGTTTTTGTTTATTAGTGTATTTTGTAATTTTGTATTTCTAAAATTTTTGATTAGATGATTCAAAAATGTCATTAGATCACTAGTTTCAAATGATAATATTTATTCTAGACTGTTCTCTATCACTTTCTGTAATTATGCGTTATTTTAAGATAGAATAATCAATTTAAATCTAATCTTCGACAAATTTATTTTCAAAAGTTTAAGGAGACATAATGACGCAACATAGTTTTTTACATAACTTGATCGTTTCTTAGTATGATTTTAGTCTCGCAAAATTTCGGTACTAGTTATAATGTCCCAATTATTTTCAATTGTCCTGTTGTAAATATGCTTTTATTTGACAGTGAATTTTAATCATAAAGTGAATAATTACAAAATTTCATGCAAAAGAACATTGATGAAGGTAAGTAGTTGCATACTGTGTAAGCTTCCTAGACTGTATGAAAGCAGTTTATACCGTCATGTGAGTATTTTGAATTACAGCTTTAATTGTGGTATATGCTTTTTGCATTTCTATGGCCACTGTGATAAATAAGCGCCATTCATAGATTCTAATTCCCTTAGTTAAAAAATACCATCGACTAAAGCCAAACCCAGTCCTCTAAAATACATTATATTCATTATTTTTCTTTATATTGTTGAATTCCCGGATTGACTTTCATCTGGCGCATTTTTTTTCCCTTAATCGTCATTGGTGATAAAACAAATTCATACTATTTAAGCATTTATATTCTTTACCAAGACGCACTCATAGATTTCACACACATTTTCTTTTGTGAAGTCGGGTATTTCTCGGTATTCTGTTTAATTTCGGTTCGAATTCATTGTTTCCATCGAGTTTCGGTCTTTTTATATTGGGTTGAAGAATGATGCATTATTAAAACTGGTATATTTTGGAATAATTTATTTCTATTTTTTGATTCGAGAGGTTAAACTATTACATTAGACTGCAAGCTGATCAATAGAAACGTTTTTTTACGAATTTGATAGAAGAAATTTCATGAACTATTAGAATATATTGATAGTGTATCAAATACAAATAGTCAATTCTTATCCGTTTCCTTACGTTCACATAAATCTTGGATAAATTTACTAAAACTGAGCCTCCGCTTAAATAATACAAACGTCAAGACCGCGCAGTCGTGGTTTACTATAAATAATTAAAAATAAGGATACCTTCACAAAGCTGCTAAAATAAAAATGTAACCTAAAATAAAGCATTAATATTCTAAGCTAAAAATATGAGGTAAAGGTAATTGACTGAGTTAGAACGCCCATGCTTAGGGACACAAAAGGTTAAATTCGTCACTGGAATGAGTCATATTAAAAAGTTTCAGATATTAAATTTTAAAGTTAATTTATATGTGAAGATCATATATAAAGGACATCGTTAAAATCACATTTTCTAAACACTAATGAATGAGTGAATTTGGTGTTCGAGGAATCTCCTGTTAATAATAAAAAGATCAGATAAAAATAAACTAGTTTCTACTTAAAAATAAGATGCATTTTGCGTAAAATCTTTTTAATATTCATTTACAGTGATTATTAAACTGGAAAAACTTGAAAAGAGGATTTTCTAAATTAACTTTCAAAAAACAATTACGCCTAGTCATTTTTTGATAATGAGCACTATTTTATAATAAAAGGACAATTCAGGGTTCTTATTAAATATAGGAACAAATAATAGATGCATATACAATCTTGAGATAGAATTCAGGACAATCATAGGCTTCATCATAAATTGTCCCAATTTATATTTTTCAAAAATATCTTTCGAGCAATAAACAACTCGGTTATCGGCAATAGGTACGAATTCTGTTTTTCGGTCATTTCTTTGAGGACTTTTTTAATTGCTGTGATTGAATTGCTGCTTACTTTTTTTTTCTATTTAAATAACCTAGAAAGTCCATTAAGGAACTATTTTATCATTGAATGTTCAAGAGTTTTAGTCGGTAATAATTTTGCTGTTGAGCTTACCAAGATCCCAAGCGTTTTTCCTAGTTTTTGTTTAGCCTCTTTCGTGAAAATTGAGCTAATTTGATCAGAAATGTAATAGAATGAAGTCATACATTTTATCGATATTTAATTGCTCTATGCCATCAGCAAAGATGAAACATCCAAAAATTTCTTTAAACGCATATATTCTAGTATCAATATAAACCATTCACTAGAGTACTTTTTCAGTTGTATTTAACGATGAATTGCTGCAGAATGTTAGCTGGAAAAAATATTTTGCCGTTTGAATTGTTTTAAGTATGTTTAAAATGACCACTGGAATACCAAAATGAAAACTGTTTATCCTATCGTATTCAATATTTTTTTCAAAAAGAGTTAAATATTATATACAATATTTTTAATTAATATTAATTTTATTCAGTTATTGTCTCTTTCCTTTGCATATGCAGGAAAAATTTAGTCCTCAATTCGTAAATGAGTATTCATTATTGTCAAATTCATAGTTACACTCAGTTATATTCATTGATTTTTCATAAAAGTTGGCTTTATTAAAATAATTACAAGGTGATATGTATCAATCTACAAAGATAGTAAAATCATTAATTTAAAGCACTTGCTAGGCTGTATGTTTAGCCGAAGTTTCAAGATCAAAACGTTTACCATACTTTCGCATCAGGAATAGATAGTTGCGGTTTAAAAGACTGCGTATACGTATTTGATGCTTTTAAAACTATTTAGCTCTTAAATTAGGTGAAAACTACAATGTTACCTCGTTTAAGGACAAATTTCTTTTTGATGATAGTCTGGATCAAATTTGCTTTGTTTTGCAATAATTGCATCTAAATTGTGCAATAACTAATATTTTCAAATATTTTTCATATTTAGAAAATTAAGATTAAGAACTTTTAAAAAAATAGTCCTTTTTAGAAAATTTTCCGTTAATATTTAATTTTGCTGTACATTTTTTTAAAATTTTTATAAAATCTTCATTAAAATTAGATTTGATTTTGGAAGCCGAGAATTTATTTTTTTTGTAAAATTTCAATCGGTCAAAATTCGAATGCTCCATTTTTATTCTTAAAACTTTTTACTGCTACGATTTTTGACATTTTAGTGGAGACGATTTCGAAAAACTGAAATTGAGAACTTTCAAGGTTTAAACACAAATTTTATAATACCGGTTTATATAAAATGTAATAAACTATATATCTCTAATAACTCTATAATAAACAAGCATGTTTAAATCGGAAAGTAGCAATTTAATAATTGTTACTATATCAATATAATTAGTAATTGTTAAGCAAAAATTAAAAAAAAAACTTTTTATTTGATAACATTTTTCTAGTCGACGAATTTACAAAGTCATTCTCCTTTATATTAAATTCTTTTAAAAGCAGTGAAATAATTGTAAGCTATTAAAAAAAAATAACGAAAGTCTTGAAACAGGTCGGCTGTTTTCAGGAAGACATGGAATAAAAAAACACTGCAAAAATTTTAATCGCAAAATTTTTTGCTGGAAACAGTGCTGTAATGTAAAGAGCTATTCCAAATATTGACTTCGAAATTTTAGTTGTATCCGCAGTGTCTTTAATTTTGGTTTAAATTAACGAATTTGACTCTCAGATTTTGAAATCTCTTATAAATTGATTTATTTGAAACATCCGATTTATCGTCTTTGTCTTGACATTTCACATAAAATTTTTTCATTGAAAATCTTTTAATTGATATTTCATTAATTAAAAGAACATTTTCAAACCTTTTCGAAATTTAAGTAATAAAGGAATTGTGTTGATACCTTAAAAATGCTAGCTGTTGTTGTTTTGTAAAATTATCCCAAATAAGGAGAGACGATAAAACCTACCAAAACAATTGCATCACTGACTAAATATTTTTTCGAATTTTTCGAAGACTTAATTTTCAAACCATTTCTAAACTTTTGATTTTCATTCCAACCCTTTTTAGGGTATCAAGTTCCATACAGATATGACCTTAACAATTTAAAAATTTTAATCTGTAAATAATATTTTGAATTATAAATATATCAGCGCTTGCATTTAATTTTTGGACCCTGTTTTCTTCAAAAAACGAACGAATGAATGTATCTTAATCTGCGTTGCCTTTTAAATGACTGAATCCTTTCTCTTCTGTTAAAATGAAAAAAGGATTTTAAATGTAAAAATTTCATGTTTAAATATCTATTACTGGAAATAATAGTATAGTTTGAGAACTGTTTAAAATTCTTTTCAACATATTCTTTTTGAAAAATGTAGATCAGTTTTGCATAAGCTTTAAGAAATCTTTTATTTTCCTTGTTTGTAAAATTTTGCAAGTTTCAAGTTATCCTTTTGATCGGAGTGCAGGCTAAGAAAATGCCATGCATTAGTTATTTCAAAGAAGTTGCGAGTTTTTTAGTAAACTGAATTAAAACAGTAGAATTAATCATTTTCTCAAGTGTCACTTGTGCTTGATTGATATTTGGAGCTTATAAAATAAAATTTATAAACAGCAAATAAATCATTTGTAGATGTTAAACTTCGTTAAAAAATATTCAAATTTTCCAAGGCTTACTCACTTAAACTAAAATTTTTAACTCTGTAATCTAAATAGAATGCTAAGAAATCTCAACTATTAGCATCTAATGTAAACGGTATATAATTAATTTTTTTTACTGGCAATTTTATCGTTAAATTATTTGTATAAGCTATGAAAGGGGGGGGGGGAATAAACATGATTTAAAGAAATGACTGAGATGTCTCTCTATATGTAAGAGAATAATATCACAACAATATGTTAATAAATATCAGAAAATTCGCAAAAATAAAGAACTTGATTCGCTAGTGAAGAAATAATTTGATTTCAAAAATGTTTTGTAAGTCTTAATCGAATGAATACTTAAATGAATGAAGAACGGTTAATTAACCCTCTTACCAAAACGACTCTTAGTGTAGGATTTTGTTACGACAGTAAAGTCAGAAATTAATTAATGTAAATCTGAAGTTATATTTTTGTGCATGATGAAAATCCTACTCAGAATTATCAGCTAACATTTAGGGAATGTAGCTTCAAAATAAGCAGTAATTCAGCAGAAAATAACAAAAATGCACAAATGAGGGGAAAAAAACCTATCGTAAATTTACACACACTCAAAAACAACAAAGTCTACCCAAATTAATTGAATAATTATTATACTATATTTGTATAATTAGTAATTGTACAAGCAGACCTAAAGTTTTTCGATTTAAGACTAGTTGATTAGAAACAGGGAAGAGATTGTAAATGTCTATCCATGGGAAATGATTTTACAAAAAAAATTTCCGAAAATGATTTGCTCCATTTCTGTAGTTTTAGTATTTGCATTATTTCCCTGTGGCCATCGGAATGCAAAAGGTTTATTTTGTGATAGTGTCAATACATTTATTTGTAGTGGAATCTCATTTAAAAATATATGTAATGCAGTGTGTATTTTTAATGCAGCTATTTAACTACGCATGAGTAAGTAAAAGGAAATTCTTTCTCTAATCCGTGTGACGCTCCTACCCGTGTCGCTCTGTTGTTGTTCTCGTTCCGTTGGAAAGATTCATTCGACGCGACAGTCCTCGAGAAGGAACAAATCGATTTCTAAGTGTTGGTCAAGCATGAACTTCTATTTCTGCAACGCGTTTTATCTAGTGGGAAGGGCTGAAAATTTGAGATGACCCAAAGGTAGAACGAATTTGAATCTCGTATTTTTGCAAGACATTGGGCTACAGTCTTGGATCAGAATTTGGAACCATTTTTGACTCATTCACTGCTAGATATGTTAAGAATGGTTTTCTAATGTGTAGTCATCTGAGAATTATCGAAAATAATGCATTCTGCGAAACCCTCACTTTACTTGAATTCCGCCTTGGTTGAATTTATATCCGAAATGAAAATTTGAACTTTTCTCATTTAATTTCATTGGGAGGATAAATTTGGTTTCTATTGGAGGAAAAAATTAGCCTGTAAAGTGTTGATCCTTTAATGAATTTCATGTTATAGTTACGCTGCATGTAAATTTGTTGATCGTTTAAAATATTTATATTTTAAATTTGATATTTAAAATATTTTTTAAATTATTTCAGATTTGTATTGAAAAATAAATACGATTGCTTATTAATAGCCGTGAATTTTACTCACGGTTTAGGATCAAACGTTTTCTCTCCAACACTCAAAATTTAGGAAGGAATCGAATGAATATAACAGCTTAAACTAATTTTTTTTCTTACATGAATGATACATAATACTCTATTTTATTTTGAATTTTATAATATTAATGTATATATGCAATACGCAAAGCAGCATCCCTTAAAGTAACTTTAGAGTTGCTTAGGAAGAGACGCGTTATTCTTTCTGCAACTGTTTATAGAGATCTTGTTTCTTATATCACCAGCGTATTTTTTTTACTTTTCCTATACAGTTTAAAAATAAAGCAAATATAACTGAACAGAACTCGGGTTAGAACAATTTAACATGGCAGGGATTTGAATTTAAAAACAGATATATATATGTTAATTTTTCTCTGCTGTTTTGTTGTCTACGATATTTAGCAGCTGTATTAGTAGTTCTAGTAATAAATTTATCTGAATTCATGTAATTAAAGGAATAACTATTTCAAAAAGTATTCGAATCTCTTAATTAAACTGAGAATTCAAAAGCACAATTCAAAGAAATTTATGGGAATTATTATTGGAAAAAATTAACTCTAGAGAGGAAACTATCTCTCGAACTCTCAAGAAAGGTTTGCGATGGTTTTGAGAAACCCACATAAGCTGACGAATTTTCGATTCTTATGAGCCCAGTGTTATTCATGTATATATTTAGTACTTAAATAATATTGACTATTTCAAAATAAAAAAAATACCATACAGTAGCAGGAAGATCTAAAAGTGTTATGTAAACAAAATTACCTTGCAACACTGATATCATAGGATGCAACGTCTTTGGTAAATGTATTAATCGTAAAAAGGTTTCACTTCATAAATTTTCTATTGCGCATTCATTCTCATGCTCGACACCCACTTTTAAATCATGTGATTAATGTAAACAAAAAATAGTACAATGGGAATAAACTCAACGGAAGCCACAGTGATGTGGCGATTTGCGTGAAGCTGTCTAATTTGAAGACGCATTTTTTGCATGGCACCCATGATCGACTAGAAAGGTAAATAATGTTAAGGAGACACACCGGTCCTTAAAGAAAAGGAAGAAAACAACGCAATTTTGTTTCTGGAAATTTTCTCGATAAAAAAATAATTGAAATACAAATAATTATTAATCTGAGAACGAATTATAGTCTGAAAGGATGGTTCGTTGAATGCATTCCTTCTGCTTTATATACATGAGAAACTAAAGACACGTTGAAACTGAACTTTGACGAGTACAATTATAAAGCATAAAACAGCAAAATATTTTACCTATCCTTTTTTCGGAAGATCTTATTTTCCCATTTAGGAAAACACACTGCTCAATCATTCTGAAGTTTGGTTCAGTCCATCTCTGCCCTCCATAAAATATTTTTAGTTCATGAAATAGGTCAACTGATTTCTTCTAAGCAGTTGCGTTAATGATAAATTTCCTGATGAACTGAAGACTGATCGGAAAAGATTGCATAGTTGTTTGGTTATTATAAAAATAAAAAGAATAATTAAGATTATTTTTTTCCGACACTCTATGAACCTTTTGTATGTGTACTTCTGGTTCGTGAAAAGCAGAAGTAAAAATTTTGCTAAATCCAACAGTAGCAGTGAATGAGTTAAAATTGAAATTTCTTTTACAGTTCCATGCTAGTTGTTGATTCCTAAGAAACATCTGGTATTTGAAAATTTTACCTGAATTCTTACCGCAGCTCTCTGTAGCATCCAAACCTTATTCCAAAGCTGATGAATTCTTTGTTTGAATGACGTACAATTCTTACATAAGAATTGAAAAAATGTAATCTTTCCATTACATCAGTTCATTGCAACTGATGTCATCAGTTCATTCACTGATGTCTAAACATTCAGATACAAGATTTTGAAGATGTATTACATCGCTTAGAATAAATTTACATCTAAAAATCAAAAGTTAGCACATTCAATAATTAAGTTAATAGTTGCTTATTAAAATAGTTAACAAGATCCAATTATTGAAGCCAAGAGAAATGATGGATTTATTTGGCGAAAATAGGCAGTTGTGTGGTGCAAATTTTTTAAATGTATATCGAATTATAAATCTGTCCAGATTAAATGTTATACGAATTCCGTACAGGCAGCAACTGACATGAGATGAAGTTCTTGAGAATATTTCGAACTTAAACGAGCGCTGTCCTGAACTGTAAAAATTTGCGATGAAGAGAAATTATCGCTATAGTACAATAAAATTGTCTGAGCATGCACTATGTAATACTACACTGAATATTGTCACAGTGAAGGCATGTTAGCAAATACAAATTAAAAGAAAACTAAATTTAGAACTAATTTGAAAGACAAAAACGAAACAAAATCATAAATAACCGATCTGCTAGTAAAAAATCAATGATTTTGAAAGAAAATTTGAAAAATACCTGGCAAGTTAAAAATGTAAATACAAAAAAAAAAATCGAACCCTGAATCGTAAGTCTTTGATGTTCTTTGCAAAAGCGAAAAAAAAGTAGCAAAACTTTTTTCAAAAATTCCGATTATGTCGTTTCTGTAGCGTTTTAAAAGCCTAAAGACTCGTTTGATTCAGGGATGATAGGTGTATTCTGATCAAGACTGTAGTTCATACACACTGTTTGCTTTAGTGATTGTACAACTGACATTTGATTTTTGTTTTTTGTACTGAAAAATTTCTGACCAGCTCTGGTAGTTTTTCATTTAATCAAGTATTTTGGGGAATAATTTTACTAAAACCAATGATTGATGCCGATGCATGCGCTCTTCTGGAAATGTTAATTCAAACAATGGAGTTCATTCGGACTCTTTATGAAACCGAATTCCCAAATATTCTTCTATCTTGGTTTGAATTATTTTGCTTAAATAGAAAATACATTATTAATCTAATTGGTTAGTTTTTATTCGAAGAATTTCGATTAATATTTTTGTTGGAAATCCCTAAAGTTGCTTTTTCCGAATTTGAAGGTGGCATATGTTTTTCGACAAAATATTAAGTCTCGCCGTTGGCTTCTGTAGATAATATAGAAGTTTACAATAGATGGCATATTCATTTCCTTTATTTAATAATAGAATTGTACACGCTGCCTGCAATATTTAAGTTTTGTCCTTGAAGATCTAATTTTTCATAAAATGTGAGTTTAAGACTCGAAAGACTTTGAAGACCACATAAAATTTTGGTTTTGTTTCTCTTTCTGGTTCAAAAAGAAATTTGAATAAGATAATACTAATATTATATAGTTTCCATATTTCTAACTGAGGGGAAGTATTTCAGATGACTTTTAAAAGTATAGAAAGTCATAATAAGCGATTTTAAAGTACCATTGACAGCTTATAAGAATTTCATCCTTTTTTGAATTTCATTCTTATCGAGAATGCTGAATATTTCTTCTCTTTCAACATACATCATTTAGACTTTAAACGAAATGTAGTGGGTCTCATATAACCCTAAAATTATGACAAATAATGGAATATATATAATTAAATACTGAAATCTATACAATTAACATTGTAGAAAATAGTTGGAAATTATACTTTACTTAATTATAAAGCAAATCGGGATTTTTCAGCTCACATATTGGAAATAAATGTAGTGACAGGTATTGATATTTTTAAATCGCATTGATGTTAAAACACTGAAACATTTTAAAGAAAATAAATTTGCCCTAAATATTTGCTTGCCATCACATATAAAAAAAGTTTAAAGCAGAAGTTTGGTATCGTGAAGAAAAGTTCAGTTGAAATAAAAGAAACTTGAAATATTTTAAATTCATGATGCAATGGAGTATATGCACAACGGGTGAATGGTTGAAAAGTAGAGACACGCATATGTTTCTGATTATTTAAATAGGTTTTGTGGCATTTCATTAGAATGTAGTAAAACCTCTTCCCTGCGACTTTTTTAAATAAAGTAAAAATTTATTCGAAATGCAATCCATAATCAAAAAACAAAGTTCTTCAACAGAAGTTTTTCTTATAAGGTAAAAAGAAACTCGTTTCTAGTGATGCGGTTATCTTCGGATTCTTTACATGCTCGCTTGCTAACACGGGAGATGTTAGCAAACAATCCTTCGTGATGTTTCAATATAATCCACTAGTTTATTTTCAATTGGATGGATTTGAGACACTATTTAAGCAGTTCTCATTTTCAATATAAAAATACTAAATTATTTGTTGAATGTTCATAAATTGAACAGATTGATCTAATGAATCCAAACATTGTCAAATAATCAGTTAAGCATCGACCGATATTTTTAGGTGCTTTGTTTTAAATTGTGGCATATTTTGTACTGTATTTCTTATCGAAAATTTTTATTTTTGCCATGTTATCCAGCCTCTTGATTAATTGGCAACTTGCATGTTTCAGTAATTATGAATTTCAAAGGAAAGTAACTTCGTAACATTTTTCAATATTATGAATTATCGCTGTAATTTATAATATTTTAAACATAGATAACTTTGATAGAAATTTCCTTATTCGACTTGTTGTCATCTCTTTCCTACAATATAGTCTTGAGCTCAAAAGTAGGTTTCTGGTTATGCCTTTATGGGCCACGGTGGCCTTGTGGTAAGGTGTCAACTTCGGAACCGGATGGTTTCAGGTTCAAGACCCTATTTCATCGAAGAACAGTCGTGTAAGCGGGTCTGGCGCACGTTAAATCCGTCCTCCAGCTGTTGTGGCATTGAGGTTTGGAGAGAGAGAGGGAGGGGGTGCCACCTCAGGTTCGGCCTCGTCATCTGACCGTAGTTCAAAATTACCAGAACCGTTACAAAATAGCCCTAAAGTTGCTTTTAAACGGAACGTTAATGTAACTAAAATTGTTTATGCTTATCTTAGAAGAGGAAGATAGATTTTGGTTGTTTAGAGGGATATTTTTTAAATGGGTTGAAAATATTGATTTTTATTTTTTATTTTTAATGTAATACTCTTTGCGTGTTAGGAGGAAAGTGTATCTTTGGGGGGGGGGATGGAAATCGAGCTATTCATAGGAAAGCTTTTTTTTGTCTTCATTGGCTATAAATAGTTTATTTTTTATAGAAAAATACTTCTAGTCTCGCATAATATAGCTTTTCTTTTGGAAAAAAAGACTAAGCAGAAACCTGAAATTCAGTTTACCCCTGTATTTAAGTTGAGGATGAGACGCTTTGTTTCTGTAAAGTTCATCTAATAAACGTACTGTTTCAACATTCCTCTTATCTATAGAGATTTAATGTAGGTGTATTTTATTATATAAGAATTTAAGAATATAAAAAATGTCTGAACGCTAAAAGTTTTTATAGCCTTTGGCATGTATCTTCTAGAGAAGTGGAATATATTCTTTGAAATAATTTCAAACTTACCGAATGAACAATTTGATTCATAGGAATGCATGAATACATATCGATTTACGCCCGAATCAAACGATTTATTGCTTTATCTTCAAATCTTAATAGTGGTTCAGAGTGTTGCATACAAATATTACTAAAAATAGTGGAGTGTCTTTAGCAAAATTTGAGATCACATTTTCCCTCTTATTTCTCAAGTTTAACTAGAAAGTGCTGTTTGCGATTTAGATTTTCTTTCGATATCTGTACTTGGAAAAAATTCTCACTAATTAACTCAAAGAATGTTTCTTTAACAAATTCGAAATACTGTCTAAAAAATTTGAAAAATTAAATTAAAATGAATTTGAAACATTTTTTTTTTTATTTAACAACAACAAAAAAAAAATGGAAATTTGTTATATTTACAAATAGCGTTTAAAATTAAAAACAACTTCTTGAAATAATTAAAGGCCTGCCGAGAGAACAAAATATTTCATACAAAAATGTAAAAGATGCAACTTAAAAAAAAAATCCTTAGCGCATTCGCCATTTATCCAAAGAAAATTCGTTTAGAATTTCCAGATATCTTAAATGTACTAAAAAGTGAATATTAAATTATTGATAAATAATTTGTATTAAATATTGATTTGCTGTTATTCTTTTAAGATTTTAAACGATGTTTCATTTCCAAATCTGTAAATTGTATTCGGTATAAATTAACAAGACAAAAAATAATCTAATCCATGTATTATTTTTAAAAATTAATGTTGTAAAAGAATCGGCTTAAAAAGTTGATTCAAGTTTGATTTCTCTTCAAGAATTTAAAAATCAGTGCCTGAAAATTAGACGAATTTTTTTGAAAGCCTATTTCGCTATTCTTTTTATTGTATCATTGACAGTGTCTTTAGTATTTAAATAGTTACTTTAAATTTTAATTTACTATGATAAAGGAAGTGCATTCGATAACGACTATTTTAAATTGAACTTTCACCATGTTAAGGTTTTTTACAATTTGATGCTTAAAAAATGCTAAGGCCTTTATCCTATTTAAGATGTGCTTACAATTCATGCATAATTATCTATATAAATTTCTAAGTAAAATTAGAACAAAAAATTCATATTTAAAAAAATAATTTAGAAATTTAAAAATAATATTTTGAGGGAAAAAATTGACTAAAAAGATAAATCAATTTTCTTTTCAAGCTAGTTTTTTTTCTATTAAATTGCAATACTATAAAATTGTCCCGTAAGTCAAAATAAGTTAATGGGGTATTTTACTCTTAATGAAAGAGATGGTTAAGAACTAGTTAGCTGCTGCTGAGCTTTCATAAATAAAATATGTAATCAGTATTAAGGTATATGCATTTTATGATAAGTAAAAACAATGAAACCAGAATTGCTGCTGATACAGAACAGGAACTTTTAAAAAGAATACCAAAATGCTTGCATATGCCTATCCAATAAATAAAAATTATGGGAAAATAGTGCCTTTCAAATGAAACCATCTTCTCTAGCTGAAAACAAAAAGATTTCAAACGCTTATTACGACAGGAAAAACCCTTAATAAAATCCAGTTTTGAGATAGGTTTTCAGAAAAGAACGCTGAATAATACATTTTTAGTGTAATGATAAAGAAATTCGTGTAAGTATTATTTCAGATTCCAACAATTTAGACAGTTAACTGAATATCTTGATTCTTTATATTCCATGTCGGAAACTTTTTAGATTTTAACCTGTAGCATAAATGTTCTATATTTCGTTTTTCCGAACTTTCTTGAAAGCAGTCAATGAATGCATTTGATAAAATGTGTAGTTTTATTAGCACGGTTTTACTTCAAAGAAGGCTGGTGAACTGATTGAGAAAGGTTGTGGTTCGGCTGATAGTTAGACACCCAATTCCACTTGAATACAAATCCTTTCATAAATTTTTATTAATTTCGAACCGGCAATTTTTGTCGATCAAGAGTGAATCATCTGCCTATGAATCATAATTATATAAGAAACAATTCACTTTTCACTCCAATTCACTTTTGAATATGTATTTTTAATTTTCATCGAGTTTCAGAAAGTCTTCTGATGAATGTGTTTATCAACAGTATCCCGATGGTGCAAATATGTGTTCATATTTTATTTGACTATTAACACTTATCAAATCTTTTTAAATGTAGGTGTATCACATTGGGTTTTGGATATTTATTTGATTATTTGAAAAGGTCTGTCTTTATTATCACAAAATGTAATGTTATCGCTCCGCATAAAAATTTTTGAAAAGTAAATACAAATTTAAATAAATCTATTCTTTTCATAAATTCTTCCAATCTTGTAAAGACTGAAATACGTTACTTTCAACGTTTTCTAGAAATTAGTTCCCTCGTATTGTATAAAAATTCCTTTGGATTTCTTGTGAAGATTTTTTAAATCTCTTCATAAACATCTTTTGTTTTCATTATTTTTCGTAAGATTTCCAATATGCCATGTTTCCTTAGTGATCATTGATTACAGAATTCGCTGTATCTTCATCAATATGAAGAAAATCGGACAGTTCTGTATCATCTTAACAGATGCCCTGCTTTTCAATTGCTACTAATTAATAATGCAATCTATTTATTTTGTTTAAAACAATAGTAGGTGAAAAGTTTCGAAACCTTATATAAGTAAATACAAATTAAGATTTTGTTATATCAAAATTCCTCTTGTAATATAGGGAATAATAACGTGTAAATATAATTTAAAGTCAAGATACTCAAGAAAATAAAAATCATTAATTTATATTAAAATAAATTAATTTATATAAATATAAATTATGTAAATTATAAATTTTATTGGACTCAATCGTTACTGATGTAGTTTCCAAATGGCAATGTATTATTCTCACTTTCCTCCAAAAATAAGTGGTCTGAGATGAATTTATAGGGTACCTTTTAGCAAATACATATCTGCTAAAATTCTATTTAATATACTGCATTCTTGTTTTCTGCTTTGCGCACGTTGTATTTTAAATCTTGATGCTGTTTTGCATCATAACTCGAGACGTAACTAAATAAATAAGAACACTTTTTGTTTGATTTATTGAATTTGTTGTGAATGAATATCCAATGTCATTAAAGAAAGGTGAATCAGTCTATATTTCTTTTTCGAAATTTCATTACTGAATCTGATTTTACCCATTTTTGTGCAACATTTAATTCTGGAAGAACTAGTATTTTAAAGCTAAGATAGATCATTGACTTCGTTAATTGTTTAAAGAATTTTTTCTCATGTTTAAATAAACTCCTGTATTCCGCTTGTAGTCGTAAAGCAAAATTTATAACTTCGTGTTCTGCAGATTATCTTACTATTTCGTAGAACTTATTTCTTGAAGATAGATGCATAAGTTTAAATTATTTTTAGTTCACCGTACTTTGAACAGTTTTGTAGTGAACTGTATCTTGAATTTAATTTTTAATTTTCTCAAGATCAAGGCGTTTGAATAATTCGGTCACTTCCGTTTTCGCACTCTCAGAGAGTTGCAAATTACTGTCTTATGTTCCATTTTTAATTTGTTTCCAAAGGAAAATATTTGTCATTAATTCTAGCCAGCAAGAAATTTAAAAATGTTTTCTATGCAAGATGAAATACTTTAGCTGCAAATAAATGCCTGCTTTCAAATTTTAAGACCAGAAAGACTAATAATTATACCAAAATATGCTGTATAGCGATCCTGAATTTTGAAATATGAATGTGGCTTTGTAATATAAAACAATGAAAAATATTCTAGTGAAAATTCTCACCCCCTACCAATTAATAAGCAGCCAATAAAAATACACTAAAAGGATTTCTTATTTGTCATTGGACGGATAATGTCTCATACAATAAACTGGTAACTGAATAAAGATTGCCAAAAAAATATAATTTTAACAAGGAATCCTTATATTTTTAAATATAATTAGTATTATTTGATTTTAAAATTTACGTTCTTTATAAAATAGACGGTTGCTCATTTATATAAAATATATTCAACTGTTGTTTATTTAACTCCGCAGCTGATTTAACAGTGGGAGTAAAAAAATGGCATTTCATTCAAATAAAATTGGATCAGTTTGCAAAAGTTCGGATAAAATCTTCCAACCTTCTGATAAATTGAAGATAATGTGAAGGATATTTTTTAAATTTATTAATATCTCTCCTATCAAAATGTATATTTTTGTCATTTAATTATTTACCATACTATCTTTTAAAAGCAAACATATAACTTTATTTTCAGTAAAAAAATACGATGAAACGCATTTTGCATAATTATCATTCTCATTTAAAATTGAGTTAAAAATTGCTCGTTAAATTGCATTTAAAAAAAAATATTTTTAAAACAAAAATCACCTAATTGAATAGCATGATTCCAAAATTTTAAGTTATGTGTGTATATAATATGTATGTATATTTACGTATGTTTATAATATATATATATTAATGATATATCAAGTATCGCAACATTTTCCTCGAATTTTACTGAAGAGTATTGATATTATGTCTGTATGATTATTTTTTGAAAAAACTGAGACTTTAAATTGTAATATTTTAGATTCTGAAAATGTCTAATTTTTGCGCCAGTGCATAGATAGGCAATTTTATTATTTTATCTTTTGCATGAGCGAACTGAGATTATCTATGAAATTTAAAAAAAAAAAAAAAAAAACAATTAATTAATCAAAAATTTCGTATAAAGTTCAATTTTAAATGATTTTTATAATTTTTTATATAATTTGAATTAGAGATCGCTCCCTGTTTAAAAACAGAGTGCTCACATGAAGTTAGAAACGAGCGCTTAAAAATAATAATAATAAAAAAAAAGCGCGCGCTTGAAATAAAAATAAAAAATAAAGCGCGCGCTTGAAATAAAAATAAAAAATAAAGCGCGCGCTTGAAATAAAAAATAAAAAAAATAAAGCGCGCGCTTGAAATAAAAAATAAAAAAAATAAAGCGCGCGCTTGAAATAAAAAATAAAAAAAATAAAGCGCGCGCTTGAAATAAAAAATAAAAAAATAATAAAGCGCGCGCTTGAAATAAAAACAAAGCGCGCGCTTGAAATAAAAAAAAATCGCTTGAAATTTTAAAAAATCCCAAGATGTACTATGTAATGTTATGTAAGTTACATGTATTCAAAGTTCGCTATAAATCCGAAAATATTCTTTAACTTATTTCAAATACTGAATTTTGTATATATTTTATATTTATTCTGTGTTAAAACTACGCTAGTAATTTGGTCAGATGTAAATATAAAGCTTTTTTTCCATTTATTAACACAGCATTTGGTAGAACACTTGCCTTAACTTTAAAAATTTGATAATGAAATATATACTGTTTTTCGAAAACTGCAACATCATTTTAAACTGTTCAAATGACTCATGAAGTTCTGTGTGCCTATACAGTCATTGTTATGTACCTGTGCCAAGACATTTTCAAACTTTCATTGATGCTAGATCTGTTTGCAACTTGAGAATAACAATCGCTCTTCTGCATAACATCGTATGTACTCTCATGTGAAAGCTTCTGTTAGAACCTATGCATCGAGACTTACTATTTTCCACAAGAAAATTCCCTTTCAAGGATCTGGATAACCTCATCAACCTATATATAAACTTAATGCTATAGTAATAAGTTTCGCTAGATGACACAACGTTCCAATAGGTCCAAGGTTCTTCTTGTTCCAGTGCAAAAAAAAAAAAAAAATGTGCAGTTACTGTTTAGCAGTGTTCGTCCTTAGGAAAATCTGCAGGCAAAAGCAAGACAAATTTTTATGGACTAGCTTCTTAGCACTAATTACGAGGATTCCTGTAAAATTGAAGTTTCGGAAGCCGTGGAGGCCTTTGCGTGATACGGGATACCTTTTTGTTAAATGAATCTACTTGCGTAATTATCAAATTACAATCATTTTATAGACAATCTCCCGTGTCCACCAAAAACCACAAGCTGGCAACTTCAAAAATTCTCCAAGAAAAAGCTCTTGGATTCAGAAAGGCAAAGAGATGCAGTTAATCTCATATTTGAGAAATGGCGTCCGGCAAGCTGTACTGATTCATTCCGTGACTTCGATGAAACATGTCTTTGCTGACCAAGTCGAAGCATATAGTCTGTCTTCAAATGATAATCTGCTAACGATGTGTTCAAAAGGTGCAAACCAAATACTTTTAACTAATAAAATACACTGAAGGCAGCTCTGAGACTCTGGGAATAGTTGGACCTAAGCACCTGGCACATCCGCTGATATAGAATGGCCTTCACGCTTCGGCTGACTGTTATACCATATCCGATGACCTTCTCCGCTTGACCCAAGACCCGCTTTCTCCACCATTATGATACATGTGGGGTTAAAGAGAGCGAGCATAGAATGACTGGAAAGATCGAAGTGCGAGACTATTCAAAATCATATGCCCTAAGATACTACGTAATCTACAGCAAAAAATATCTCCTAAATCAACTCTGGGAATTTCTGAAAAACTTTGTTACCTTCAATAAAAAAAAAAGTCGTTGAAAATTGAACAAATATCATTCACTTGCATTCTGTGTATTCATTGCCATGCCGTTTGAAAAGAAAATTTAAAAGTTCGATTATCTACTGAACGTCTCTCATGCAATCTAAAAACTTGGTACAAACGAACTTTTCTCGGAACTTTAAAATTGGACGAATGGATTTCCCACAAGATGAACAGCTTCTCTTGAACACGTGGTAACCTTTCTCTTCTGCAATATCCAGCAGTTGTCATTGAAGACTGTAATGTGATCAGAAGATGCAGAACTGATTAATATGAAATTTCCAAACAGTGAATGAAAATGACTTGTTATTCAGTATCTATTGTACAATTTCTCTATGGTGATGCAGTTTTCAAAGAGGCAGTTTTTCCACAAAATAAATGGCGTATATTAAATATAATGTTTATAAGAAGAATTAAATTCAAAAAGTATTCATGAAAAGAAATTACCTAAATGGATTTAAAATTTATTCACTTTCTTGGTAAACTTCGATATCTTAAAATATTCAGTCTCTCTAAGTATTGGCGCAAAATTTATTTAACAAGCTATCTAAAGCAATCCCGATATTTTACCAGGTAAATTTCAGTGTACTCTTCTTAATAGCTCTGATTCTTAAATGTATAGAAATGCTGTAATTTTATTTAAACTTCCTTGGCTGTCGGAGAATGTACATCATATTGTTTTAGAAATAGAAAGAAAAAAAAATCCGACTCTCTATATAGAAAAAATCCGTCTTAAAATTCTTATTATTCTAAATTATTTACAAATTGTTCAAACGAATTGTGATTGCATTTTGATGTCTCAGTCCATAATTCATATATAGTAATGCATAAACCTATTGCTTATTTTATTTTATTTCATTTATTGATATGAACTGCACGAGTTATTCTTCATTTTCTGAGCTAGCTACCACAGTAAAATTTCGGAAACTTCTCGTACATTTCATTCAAAAAATACCTCTGTCTGGATTTATAAAATGCTTTATTTCTATCATAGCCCTATTTCCATATTTGTGTTTTTTCAAATTATTAAAGTATTTACAAGAAAGATATTAAAATTTCGTATGTTAATTTGAAACACAAGTCCCATGTTGGGACTAGTAACATTTTAAATGGTTGTAAAAGGAACTGTAAGATTTATAACATCTATGCGTTTAAAAATGAAAAAAAAATAACTATTGGTATTTAGCCAAATTAATGCAACTAGAACAGTTTAATTTTTTTTTACTGGACTAAATAAATTAATTTTGTTTCAATTATTTTATTCAGATATTTATTTTTATTGCACAAGATTTAAAAAAAAATGGAAATAAGGTGTGGGGAGAAAAGAAAAAAAAAATCTCCCTTTCCCAATAAAAGGAAAAAAAAAAGCAATGATAAATACAGAGCATTTCTTTAAGTTTCATTAATTAAAAATTATTTTGATGGCTTTTTGCATTTTTGAATATATGAACTGTATTTGGAATACTGCAAAATTATGAATATGTTAATGTAGAGTTTCC
This sequence comes from Argiope bruennichi, assembly GCF_947563725.1. NCBI lineage: Eukaryota > Metazoa > Arthropoda > Arachnida > Araneae > Araneidae > Argiope > Argiope bruennichi. Next base: position 770,510 of record NC_079162.1, on the reverse strand, counting down.
ATATATAAATTGTAAATATGTAACTTTTTAAAAACTTTGACTGCCACAAATTTTCATTACATCTCAAAAGATTGCACGTTACAAATTGAAGTAATAGTGCTTATTAGCAAATAATAATAATAATAATGAAAACTGAAGTTTATTTTGTAAATAACCAACTATAATAATGTTAGAAGTTGAAGGTTTCAGTCATTGTTCAGTGTAATCTTTCTGTGCATTATGTTTAAATATATAATTGAAATTATTTATACCAATAATATTTCTTGGTTATAAATTCTTGTATTAATAATAGTTTTAATATATGGTATGTACTTCCAATAATATAATTATGAGAATTAAATGTACTACTTCAGTGTATTGTCTCGAATTCCAGTGTAATGGCAATCAATTTTTACATTGTGTAAAAAATTTTGGAATCCCACTGGTGATTATTTAAAAAAAATTATAAATGGAATAAATATTATTCTATTTATGAGGCTATTTGTATTCGATTTTAAATAATTTCTTCTAAACACGATAAATTTTCAAAGGTGCTTGATATTCCTTATATTCTTGAAAATCCAAAAACGTATGGAGATGAGCAATGAAAAGATGCACAAATCTGAGTCAAAAGTAAATTGGGTTGAAAAATATTTCCTATAAATTTTAAAATTAAATGAATTTTAGAAATTTTAAAGCTAATGAATAACTTCCTAAAGTACTTAATTTTTACGGAATTTCCATTGTTAGAGATACGACTACCTATTTGAGCAACCTGAAATTTTTGTTTGCTAAATTTTAACTTTCGTATGCACCACTAACGTATATACGAAAGTTTTACTTTATTCTATTAGATAAGTTATGCTGAACTATATTACGTTATTCCCTATTGTAACGTATTTCGTATATTAACCACTAACTGTAAATAAAATGCAGGTCTTGCATCACGAGTGCTGAAATATTCTGATGATTAGGTGTATGCCAAATTTGGCATTACACCTGTAAAAAGCTCATAATTAAAATAAATAAATCGAATTTAAATAGCTATCAAAGCTGAAATATAAAAAAAATCACTTTTCTGCAGCAATTTCGTCTTGTATTGGTTAGTCACCTTGTGAGATTTATCTGGAATTACTTTATGGTCACAACTGAGGAACTTTTTTCGTTGGTAAAAACGCTTTATGCTGATTTGGGATTGGTTGAAATTTATTTATTGCAACTTCTTTTATTCATAAGATCATAATATATCTTGAGAATGCATGTATACTTTGCAGATGTTTGATAATTTTAATATTCATTTCCCTTTAAGTCCCTTCACTTCCTTTGATTACAAATTCTATACTGTAAGATGAGCGAATGCATTTCGCCGAAATATGCTGAATTAAAATGAAGTGATTTGCTGTTACAAATCTTGTTGAAATGAAATGAAAGGAATTATGTTATGGAATCAACCTTTTTATTTTTCAAAATACAGCTAATAACTGTATTTAAACCTACTTTCTATAAAATTGAATTATTTACGTTTACAGCATATATAACGGTTGTACTATTAGTATGTTACAATTATAAATACTGCCTATTCTGATGAATAGTCATCTGATTAAATAAATACATAATTATGGTTGCTCTTTTAATTTTCCTAAGTCATTTGACGGCATATGTAAAGAAAATGGTATACTGATTTGCTTAAAATATATGCTGTTGAATGATTCAGTTAAAATCTTTGTTAAATTTTAAATGAAAAATTTTTTTTGTCAATGTCTTGTTTTTTAATATTAGTTTAGAATTACTGACATTAAACTGTTTATCTTTTAACAGCAGATTTTAATTTTTTTAAAAATTAAAGTAAATGCATGTGCTTTCTTAAAGATTACCATTTAAAAATTTAATTAGAAAGTTGCAAAGTAAACAGGTTTTTAAAAACTATTTAAAACCTAAATGTCTTTACGAAGAAAATGATTCCAAAGTTTTTGTTAAGCTTATTAATATTGAATGTTGTAATATTTATATAGGCATCTGGAATGTCACTAAAGAATTCATTGATATTATGTCTGTATAAATATTCTGAAGAAACTGAGATGTCAAAATGCAGTACGTTAGATTTTGTGAATAGAACTTTTTTGCGTTTGTGCCTAGGTTGCAAATTTGGAAATTGGTTTCTTTATCATTTATGTCAATGAATTGAGCGTTTCTGTGAAGTTTTGAATATATATATTATATAATTTGCTTGTTAAACTCGAAGTAATCTGTAAAGGCGTAAACTGGAAAATCGATTTCGATCGATTTTCGGTATCTTGAATTTTTTTAATTTCAAGATACCGAAAAACTTTTAATCGTTATCTTGAAATTAAAAAAGATACTTAAATTCAAAGAAAAGTTTAAAAATCGAGTAAAACTGTATGCAAACTTAAAAGAAACCCAGCTGGAAATAAAAAAAACAGCTGGAAATTAAAAAAAAAAAACAGCTGGAAATAATAATAATAAAAATAAAAAAAAACAGCTGGAAATAAAAAAAACAAACAGCTAGAAATAATAAAAAAAAAACAACTGGAAATAATAAAAAAAAAACAGCTGGAAATAAAAAAAAAAACAGCTGGAAATAAAAAAAAAAACAGCTGGAAATAAAAAAAAAAACAGCTGGAAATAAAAAAAAACCAGCTGGAAATAAAAAAAAACCAGCTGGAAATAAAAAAAAACCAGCTGGAAATAAAAAAAAAACAGCTGGAAATAAAAAAATAAAAAAACAGCTGGAAATAAAAAAAATAAAAAAACAGCTGGAAATAAAAAAAATAAAAAAACAGCTGGAAATAAAAAAAATAAAAAAACAGCTGGAAATAAAAAAAATAAAAAAACAGCTGGAAATAAAAAAAATAAAAAAACAGCTGGAAATAAAAAAAATAAAAAAACAGCTGGAAATAAAAAAAATAAAAAAACAGCTGGAAATAAAAAAAATAAAAAAACAGCTGGAAATAAAAAAAATAAAAAAAACAGCTGGAAATAAAAAAAATAAAAAAAACAGCTGGAAATAAAAAAAATAAAAAAAAACAGCTGGAAATAAAAAAAATAAAAAAAAACAGCTGGAAATAAAAAAAATAAAAAAAAACAGCTGGAAATAAAAAAAATAAAAAAAACAGCTGGAAATAAAAAAAAAAAAATGGCTGTTAATTGAAATAAAGCTGGATGAAAAATTATATATAATTTAAAGTTAAAAAATGGCTCGAAATTAAATGAAAAGGCTTGAAACTGAATAGTTTAAAATCGAATGAAACTTGGAAGCCTTAAAATAGCCTGTTTTGAAATTTTAAAGTGCGAATTTAAAAAGAAAGCAAAGTAACATTACTTCAGAAAATGTTGCTGAGCTGTTTCATAATTTTTTTCTTAACTTTATCTTAAAATACCTCACAGAAACGCTCATTTTGGTTGCTTGTATACATGCATTTATTTTATTCTGAAATGCAAATAGAAAATAATTAATATATATATTTGTATGCTTTAATATATATTTGCAGTGCCTTTGAGTCATAAAAAAATCGTATGCAATATTGTATTGTACGTATTAAAAATTCTAAATAGAATATATCACTATTTTTAAAGTGTTATACGTATCATTAGATATTCAGCTATGAATGCAGAAACCATATCTGTAAATATTTCGTTTCATATTTGAAGTACTGTCGTTAATATGTTAAAAAGTGTTTTAAATTATATTTGTAAACCTTTAAATAATATTTTGAGTTCTGTATTTAAAAATAACATGAGTTATTTATGAGATGCATGCATAAAAAGCATTTCTTTATTGACTTTCTTAGAATGTTTTCAAAAATTTTAAACTTGCATATAGTTATGTAGGAAATATACTGTTTTTCAAAAACTGCAGCATCCTAAATTGATGGATAATATTTACTTTGCCAAAATACCTTTTCATCGCAATTTATTAGATATTTGTAGCTTGTGAACAGTATTAGATTTACTGAACATAACATTGTGTGCACTCTCACGTGAAAACAGCATCTGGAACTTTGCATATTTTGAACTTGTTTGTCATCAAAGTTAAAACTCCCAATGCTGGGATCTTTATTGGATAGCCTTATATATGTGTAACTGATCAAAAATAACTTTCAAAGTTTTAAGCAGTCAGTCCAATGTTCGTGTTCCAAGTACAAAAAAAAAAAGTGTTTACAAAACTGCCATTTTTCTGATAACGCCATATCTGTTGGTATCCAGCAGTGTCCTTACTTTCGAATCTGCAGAAATATGTAGGAAACTTCTGTGGTGCAGAAGTCTTTTTAATCGCTTAAGCTCATGGCAAGTACTGGACATCTTTTGGATAAATGAATTCAGCCATGCAAGCTCAAGGAATTACTAATCTGCATAGACAAACTTGCCATCCAGGACCATATTCCAGCCTGCTTATCAGTCTTGCTTGTTCGTCATCGAGTACAATTTATATGGGCTCCACACAGGGATATGTCATTTTCATATTAAGGATCCAACATTGTCTGCATTAAATGTATCAAATAGTTTCCACTGAGGAAGTCCGATAAAACTGTCTATTTGCCAACCCACTAAAGTAAATAATTTGTCTTCAAACCATTCTGACAGTGATATGGTCAGTATGTGCAGACAAAGATTTCCATCTACAGTTTTTGGCAATTATAGTTCGGGATATCAGTGGTGTCGACTTCATTGGATCAGAAGTCTTCTCCATTCAAAGAAATGGACGAAATAGCCTATTTGCCAGCCAAATTAAAGCGAACAGTCCGTCTTCAAATGATTGACTGCCAATGATATGATATGTGTGTGCAAACTAAACATTTGATCTACAGCGTGTGCCTACCTACTAAGCCAGTGCCTGCCTTGAGAATAGTTAAACTTAAAGCCTGATATTCCAGCTGGGCAAAGAATGGCCTTCACTCTTGAATTGACTATACTGGATTTGCCCAATGTACTTCGTCACCAATAATTACCTTTCTTCATCATAATGGTGCCGGCGAACTTAAGGGAAGAGCGCAGCATAACTTTCTTAATCGAAGTGCGAGACTGTTCTAATGCGTATGTTCTATGAAACAATATTCAATAGCAGGAAAAGTCGGACACATAAACACTGCTAACATTTGAAAAAAACAACCGAACTGAAGACTATCTTCCTGCATTCAGTATATTCATCTGCTATGTGTTTTGAAGGTGACTTCGGAAATTTATCAAGCACCTTTCAAACCAATTGAAAACTAGTAGAAAATAACTTTAATTAGAACTCTGATGCGGGAATTTATTCAATCAATTTGATAAATAGCCAGCTTTAAAAAAAAACTTTTGGTTTTGTATTGGCATTTATAAACTGATGCTACAGGCTGAAATGTGTTGGAAGATAGAGAGATGAATAAAGTAATTGACATGTATAACAAATCATGTTGTATGTTTATATGATGTTGCAGTTTTCAAAAATAGTATTTTTCACAAATGAATGTCAAAGTATTGAAGATAATATTTATAATCTAATTAGTTGGAAAAAAAACTTTATAATTGTTTATTCGAAAAGAGTAAACTCACTAAATAAGATTAAATTATATATTTGTTCAACAATGCAATACTAATGCTCACATACTTTTTAAATATGCAATACTAAGTACTGGCGCAAAATTTAACAGTATTTATACTTTCATATTTGGTAAATGAAATGTCGTAAATAAATCTGTGAATGTTACCTAATAGTTTTGATTTTTCAATTTTTTTTATTAACGGATAAAAATGTTCCAATTTTATTTAAATTTACATAAAATGGGGGTCAGTAAATAAAAACTACATTCGAGGATTGTTGCATTAATTAAAAAAAATTGTCTGCACAAATTAAAAATTCGATTTCACTAAATATTCTCTTCTGTATTGCTCACAAGTTGTGTAATGATTGCGTTTTGACATCTCAATTTGCTATATTTTGTTTATTCCATAAATTTAGTGAAATTTGAATATAATTCATTGAAATAGATTGCACGGACCGAGCTGTCCAGAACGTAGCTCTTCCTAGCAATTTTCTGGGCAAGCTCGGATACCATTGAAATTTCGAAAACCTTTTATGAATATCAGTTATGAAATCCTCTGTATAATCTGAAATTCATAGAATGCCTCCTTTCTGTCGTGGCTCCTATAATGTCCAAGTTTGTATTTTGTTAAACTCTTAAGAAATATTAAAAAAAATAGAGAAATGTTTTTTTTAATATCCGGTGTGAAATTTCTCAAATCGTGCATATACCAAATCTAAAACTGGATCCCATTCAGAGATTGGTAATGTTTTAAATGGTTGCTTTTAGAGCTGTTTGATCCTATGCCTTTAAAAATGAAAAATATCTATTTTTATGCAATTAATGAATATTGTATATTTCACTGCTGTTCTTGTCTCTTGAAATTAAAAAAACAGAAGGAAGGAGGGAAAAGAAGAAAAAAAAAATCCCTGCTCCCCAAAGAGACACTAGAAAATAATGTAGAAATTTTTATGAAATCTCATTACAAATGCTTTTAATATGTATGTACTTAATTGTGAAATTTTTAAAATTTGGATTTTCAACATGTATGAAATTATAAATGAGTAAATGTGTATTTTGCATATTGAAATTTTACATTTATAATTTAAAAATCTGATTAAAAGAATTTTTTAAGATTCAGAGAAAACACGTAGTGTAACAAAGTGCCTGTTAAAATCATTTTTTACCAATGAACTGGAAGAAATTTTAAGAAATTGAATTCTTAACACTTGTTAGAACTTAAGAAATGTTTGTAAAGTTTTTTAAGATGTAATAATCTGTACTTTGTGCTTAAAAATTGAATTCAAATTACATTTACCAACATTATTTTATGGTAATAATTCATTATAATAATTTATAATGAATAATTTATAATTGGTTATGCATATTGTATTTCATTCTCTTGTATATTATGTACAAGGAATATTCTAATATTGCTTTGCTTGAATTTTAGTGCATTTTCATTGGAAAAAATTTTTGAATCGTATGTCAGTGGTTCATTAAAAATAATCCTTAAACAATTAGGCGGATAGAGATAAGCAAATTTGACATTATGCTCTATTTGTGTACATTTAAATTTTATTTAAAATTTTCTAAGAAGCTTGATAAAAAGCACATTTCAAACTGTTTTATATTATGCATTTAAGAGATTCAGTCGCACTTCTATGAAGATAAGAAGATAGTTTTTGTGAGTTGAAAAATGCATATATTAAAGATTGAATTGAGAAATACTTTTTATCAATTTTTATTTAAATACCAATGTTTTTTGTTACAATATTAAACTTTTTAAAGTAGTTAGTCTTCGTAACTTTAGTCTGTCATTACGACAGAGCATTTGAGCAACCTGTATTCTTTCTATACTAAAGTATGATTTTTGTTTTAATGTAGTATTTATAAGGCATACTAAATAAAATATTTATTTAGTATATAGATTTATAATTGTAAATGCATCTGTTTGTATTTTCTCTGAAATGCTGTAAACGTAAATTAATATTTCACAAACTTCATCTTATATTGAGGTTTTGCCGTATGTGATGACGATACAGTAATTCCATATGTAACTAAGGAAACATTTTTGTCCGAAGAAATGTTTCTAATTTTTTGACATTGTTTTCAGTTATTTTCTGAGATTTTTTTTCCCTTCCTAAGAGCATGAAATATCCTGTGAATACAGGAATATGAACTGATCATGCATCCACAAAATTTAAATTCCTCTTAAGACTTTCCGTTTCCATTTATTGCTTATTCAGTTCACTACAAGACTGGGCAAATATATTTAACTGAAATTTGCAAAAAATAAGGTCACTTCGAATTAAAGTTTTTATAAAAGTTTGTAAAAGAAAGATTAATAACCATTTAATACCGCCTTACGCCCCTTGATTTTACTAATGCTTCGTGTTATGTTTCTCAGTGCATTAAAGGTGCCCCCAAACCCTTCATTTAAAATTGCCCCCAAACCCTTCATTTAAAATTGCCCCCAAACCCTTCATTTAAAATTGCCTTGTTTAAAACTAGTTTCATTTGTCTAAAGCTACGAATTTTGTTCAGTCCATTAGAAACCGAAGTAAAGTTAGTTTTTCATGGGAAGTTGTAGAACATTGAAAATAATTTTGAATTTTGAGGGAAGTGAGAAGAATGCATCAATTAAAATTATGCATAGTTCTGAATTATCAACAAAAATATTCTTATAAAAAATCTGATTCATTTTCTACAAAAGTTTATCAAAATGAAATGCTGGCCTTTCGTTTGATAGGTCACGAATTCTACATTTAGCCTGATATACAGGGTGTTCATTAATTATTGCCTGGGTTTCCGTACCTCATAACTTTCGAATAAAAAATATTACTCAAAAATCGATTACGTATTCTTAAATTACAACTCAAAGAATTTTATTAATGATATTAAAGTGTAAAGCTTGCACAATTTGCACTTTGTAGGCATTCAGCTGAAGGCGATTATGTATTCGTAAATTCGCTGAACAAATTTCGACTCGAATTGAGGATGATGAAAATTATCTTCGGAAAAGGTTCTTCAGTGACGAATCCACTTTTCATGTGTCAGAAAAAGTGAATAAACATAACTGTAGAATATGAGGCTCGGAGCATATTATCAAAAGTCAAAATTTGTTCAGCGAATTTACGAATACATAATTGCTTTCAGCTGAATGCCTACAAAGTGCAAATTGTGCAAGCTTTACACTTTAATATCATTAATAAAATTCTTTGAGTTGTAATTTACGAATACGTAATCGGTTTTTGCGTAATATTTTTTACTCGAAAGTTATGAGGTACGGAAACCCCGACAATAATTAATGAACACCCTATATATAATACTAAAATAAAGCCCTTTATTATGGTATCTTCTTTATTTAAGTGGTATAATAGATTATTAATACAAGGTCACTAAATAAAACTGTTCTGAAATTTTTATATTTTCAAATTGGAAATTTAATATATGCTTCTATTTTTATAAGATTTTGATTCTTTGCAATATGTCTGTGGCATATTAATAATGTTGGGCATTTTTTTAATATTTAATTTCTGGTAGAAACATCTCATTCACTTTAATAAATTTTTTGACTTCTGGTGAAAAGAAACCTGAAAACTTTAACCAGTTTCTTTATTTTGTGAAAGACAGCGACGTTATAATGGTAGGATTTCGCCATCGGAGCGGGAACGTTTCAATTTCAAGACTCGATTCAGCCGAAGAGCCGTAGTATTAGTTGGTCTAGTACTCGCTAAATCTTTAGTTTCTCCCATTGGCGCTGGCAGAGATTCCAGCTCGCGTCTCATCCTTTTCATCTGACTGTAGTTCACAATTTCTACATCTTCATAATGGGAAATTAAACTAAACTTCATTCTCTAAAGAAGTAATTAAAAATAGAAATTATTACCACAATGTGAAAAAAAATATGATCGACAGGTTAGTGATTCATAGGCAGATGATTAGCATTACATTTTGATTAGACCACATCACGTTACTTGGATAATTATTTTTATTTGAACTTGAGAAAATTTTCTTCTTTAGTTGAATTATCCATTGATCTTACCTTAAATATTTTATACAATGAATGAAATTTCATAAGTTTTTTTGAATCTGCGCATGTTGAAATGCGGTAAAATCGAAACATCAGAAATGGAATATGAAGATTGAAAATTTAATTTTCTCAAATACTTATCTTTTTGGCTGAACGATAATTTTAAAATGACAAGTTCTTTTTTCCTTTCGTAAATATCATATACAGCATTTGCAATCATAAAACAAAATACTATTTCTAAATATTTCATGGTTTTTTACTGTATGCTAAGAAAGAATTTAGATTTCAACTCTTTTAGAGTTCTGAACTATCTCAGCAGTTATCTTCTGAACAGTCGGGATTACTGTTCAGAAATTTTTTTAGTTCATTTAAAATTTAATCCAATAATTAATTTACAGTTAGATTCGCGAAATTAAATCTACTGGGGAAAATATTTTCTTCTAACTCTGGAGGTTAAACATCACTAAGAGTTTCGGAGCAGTTATGAATAAAACTCGCTTTTTTCATATGAAAGTGAAATGAATAGTTTCATAGCAAGTAAATAATATGCATGCAACTCTTTCCTAAACGATAATCTTTTGTATACCATGCGCATCTCAAACTCTATCATAAAATAAAAATTAAAATATAGTTTTTCGGAAAAGTAATACCCCTTATAGCTTCACCAAATTGTGATAAAAATAGTATATTTTTTAAGATTTTTACATTCTGATCAGCAGCAACGCAGGATGCTTATTCTGGTAATGGTAGCCAAACGTACAGATATGAGCAACGCGGTACAATAATGTAATTATTAATATATACCCCGTGATTTTATCATTGTTACATAGTATATACTTTCTGATATGGAGTTATAATAGAAGTATCTTGCATTTATTTCGTGTTGAAATAAAGAAAATACTTGTATTCAATTTTGAAAGGATTTTAACGTCTAGAGTTAAAAATTTAGATGTCTGTGTTTCAGATCTGCGCCACAAAGCTATAAATCCCCGAGGCTAGAAAAGGCAACATTCCATTTTTTAAAGTACTATAAGTACTATTTTTGATACTATTAAAACAGAATTTATTTGCTATATCGATATTTTTAATTTTATCCATGAAGTCATTACATAATGGGTAATAACTCGAGAGAAGAATAAATTATGATAAACAATAAATGTATCCCGCCACATAACTCGCCGATTAACCTGTTGATCTTGAAATTAAAATGAATTTTAAAAAAATTCATTCGATTGTAATGTTTACTATTCAATATTGCACAATCAAAACTGCTAAGAAATCAAATTATTTTAAATTGGAGATATTGAAATGATTCTTTGTCTCATTTCAATGCATTGAATTCTTTCCTAATCATATTTTGTTTCGCTTTTTGTTCATAGAAAAATGTATTAGTTAAAGTCTGGAAAGTCGCAAAAACGGTGATAAATATATAAAAAGATATGGTGCAGTAACTTGTCATTATTTCTTTATTAGAAAATATTAGCAGTGAGAGAAGAGATTATAGCAATGTCCCTTAACAATTTTGTGAGTTAGGCGTGCAGATGGGTATTAGAGCCGTATAGAAGGAATGGTTATTGTCCTTAACGAAGCGCTTCAAAAAGAGCGAATCATATACAAAAGAATTTTGAAGTTTCTCTTATATTATATGAGAATAGATAGAACTTTTCACTAGACAGTTCTGAACCAAGTTGACCCAAATGACAATATTCTGTTAATAAATATGAGAACCTTTCGAAAAGAAATTCCACTGTTCGAAAAGAAACTATTCCTTTGCACACTAAAAATGGCGGACCAAATTGCATTGAAGCTTGATATTTTGATATGGATGTTCGCTTTTATTCAAATTACCTGCACGTTTAATGTCAAGTTTCTTGAAGGTAATAAATCTGTTACTCCTTCCTTATCTGGGGAAATGACCCTTCGAATAATTTATCAAAACAGAAATGCAGGTCATGCAACTCAATAGTGTCCATTTTGAAGAGCTCCTTGAATATAAGCAAAGCTCATTCGATTTTAATTTTACAAATACAATTCTACAATTCGATTTCGACGTATTCTACAAAAGTTTTCCTCTTTTATTAATTATTGATTTTTTTTATTTTACTTAAAAGAACAAGAAAAATATTTCTTTACGTTAATTTATAAAGAAATCTGAATTGAATGAGCTGTACTAATTTTAGATTTCCTTTTTATAAAGTGACGCATATTTATCTAGTCAAGCAATTAGTCTCAAGTTAGATGCGGAATTACATAAAAATTTCATTATTTCTTTGATCGTATAATGTTTAGACAAAAAGTTTGAGTATATCTCTATTTTTATTTGTTCTAAGATATTCTTCATTGCAAGATCACCAGTTGCATTGCGGCTTGATACAAAATAATAATAAAAAAAGAAGTTTTGAAAGTTCTAAGCGTTTAAGAACATTGAAATTGTATTAAAAACAAATTTTACAAGTATTCTAAGGCATTTAAAATATTTAGGAATACGAATATCAATGTTAAGAAAATTTTGTGAAATTCAAGATTTAGAGAGTCAATGCAATAAAATGAACACAATTTTAAGCAAGCCACTGTCTCTGAATTTAAGTTCGGTAGAAAAGTAAATAAGCGACTGTAAATTGTCATTGCATTCTTTCGGTCTTGTAGTAAATTACGAAGAAAGATTCCTAGGCTTCCTTTTTATAATGTTGCTGTCTGGGATTTCTGTTCAAGCAGTGTAAAGAATAATATGAAATTAGATTCGATTTAGATCTTCACTAATTATTCTTTATAACTGCTCTTTATCTTGGATGACATGTATAGCGAATTGGAAACCGGATGTTATTAATACAAGAATTAAATTAAAAGAATTTTTTTAAAAAAAAAATCAGTCTTAGTTACGCACTTTCTAGCATTTAGCGCGTATCCTCAACTATGGAAAAATTTGTAATCGTACCTTGTACTATGTTAAGTATAACACAATTTCCATTAAAATTTTCACACTTTTTTTTTAATGCTGATATTCGCTTTCGAAATTGAGACCCTGGCATTTATTTTTAAAATAAATACTTCGTTACAATTTTCATAACACACTGTAGTGTCATTATACTTCGTAACATTTCGCGGTCTGTCTTAGCATTGAAAGGGGAGTTTGCAATCAGTGTAAAGAAAATAATGAGAGTTATTGCATATTAGAAAATGCCATTCTTTTTACAGCAGTCGGTTTGTTTGGTTCTATTAGGAATTGACAAATGAAAAATCGCCAAATATTGGAATAAAAATGAGTCGAGCTGAACTTCGTTGGATAAAGAATATCTTTCACAAAGGCGAGTTTAAGTAACGCGCAAATGCCGTTTGAAGTCGGAGTCCTGTAGAAAATTTCATTAAATGGAAGCGGGTTGTATATAGACTCTAATAAAGTACTTTTGAGCTCAAGATTTATGGTTTCTGCATTTTTCCTTAGAAAAAATCAACTTCTTTCTTAAACTCTTTTTACTTTTAAAAATGTCGAAGCTATATTTTTTTCACTTTGCCTTGCTTTTAAGAAGTGCTTTCTTTTTGAGAGAGCAACCAACTCTTCCTTATTTTGTAGTTCAAGTGCTTTCCTCCTTTTGATGAATTTCTGTTTGAGTAAGCTAAACTGCGAAGCATTTGGGGAAAGTAAATTTTTTAAGATGTAATGGTTTAAATCTTTGATGTGCAGCTCTCCTGAATGTCGATTTTTATTCCATCATAAATATATTTGAAAGAAATGCAACACTTAATTTTTCCCACTTGAAAAGACTTAATAGCTCTTTCCCGATGTTACATTTGCTTCGATCACATTTGCATACATTTTTCCGAAATTACAAATGCTCAGATAATTTAATTGTATTCAAAATATTAAAAATCCAAAATTATAAAGCAGTGAACTTTTTTTCTCAAGTTAAATCAATGTTTCTTCAATCACTGAAGTAAAACTGTCATAACGTTGCCAGTTTTGAATGTTGCTTTCTTTTTTATTTCAGTTTTGAAAAGAATGTATGCCATCATTTAAATCCTCGGATATATGAATTTTTATAAAATTTCGTTTTAAGTAAATATTTTAAAGAATTTTCCTGCGATGAATCTTAAATTTTTCATGCGAAAACCCATTCAGGTAGAGGCCAGTGATTTAATTATTCCATTTTCTTTCATCTCCTTAATCCTCTGAATACCGATTTTTTAGAAAGTTTTTTTCGTTTCAAACATAATTAATTTGGTGATGCGCGGAATAGTATTCAAAAGGCAACAGATATTGCAAAGTTTTATTGACGAAATAATTTGCTATTTTAACCGAACCTATTCAAAACGAATTATGTCAAGGAGTAAAAAAATATTTCTTTCGCGTTTGCCTGAAAAACACGTAAATCTGGTTTCATGCCTACATCATAAACAGTTTTTTCACAAATAAAAGCTCTCCATTTCTATTGAAAATGAAATATTTTTCTTGGAATCTAAAATTTTGATAACTTTAAAAAGAATATAGAAATTTATGAAATATTACAAGCAAAAACCCGTTCTAATAATAATTAATATAGTTTTAGAACTTTATCTAGTGTACTGCAGTTGTGATTTAACGAGACCCTTCAGAACTTCAATTTTTTAGAGACGTGAAATGACGCCAGTCTTTAAAATTAACTTGTGTGGCAGATGAGGCATAATTTTCTCTATTTCTATCCATGTATCATATAATCGAACTTCAACCTTAAATCCAAATACGAGTTGGATTTTTCTTTGTCTGAATGTTCCAAAGGATTTCTTTAGCGTTTTCATGTTTGGACTTTTAATCATGCTACAAAAATTAAATTTTATTTCATTTTATGAGTAATTTTCAACGAATGAATTTGTAATAAATACTGTCGATCAAACCTTTAAATGTTATAATATTTTTAATAAGTGCAGTTTCTACTTACCATTGTATCTGTCATTGTTTTATGTATACCTATTTCGAACAGAAAATGTCTTTTGACATATTTGCTTTAAATAAAATACGGTGCACACCTTGTTGCTTAATGTTTCATTTTGTGTATCCAGTTTGATTCGATACATGTTTGAAAAGATGGCTTTACAGAAGAGCATGTTGTTTCATGCTCCTCTTCTGGATATCACTATCTGTTCTGTCAATAGTAACTTCAATATCTTGTTTTTCATTGCTTCCGTCAGTGTCCTCTTCAAGACCTATCAACAATCTCATTCTATTCCGCCATCTGCTTGTATTTAAACTTTCCTCCTTTTTATTAGTGCATAGCAAGTGATGTTCATAATAGACATCGAATTCGACATTTTTGAAAGAATTATTCAATTCTTCACTTCCAGATTGTAAGCTTTCATCAATTTCAGAATGTTTTTAATTTTTACAATAACTTCTCCCTACCTGAAATGCGAAACATCCGAAGAATCAGAACTAAAATGAATAAGGCAGTAATTTGAAATGTATGTAAAAAATATATTACCTGTATTATTTCTACTATTTGCATATCTGAATACTAATTTCAATACTGAGTTTTGTGTTTTTACAAATTTTCACGAGTGAAAACACAATTCATGGAGTACATTCAGATAGCGAAATCGCTACCAAAGTTAGAGGATTAAATCTTTACATTTTTGTAGAATTAATGCCTAAATTGCAACTTTGTTGAGGGGGGGGGAATGCGAAAATAAAATTTATACAGCAATTTCTGTATGTTCCCGTTGCAACTGAAACAGGGATTTTCCAATCTAATTATATTTAATGGTGCTACAAAATGGTGTTATATTTTTAGTTTTAGTGTATGACCTATCTCAAAAGAGAATTTACGGATCAAATGCTAACCCCTCGTCCCCAATTTTATTGTTATCAATTCATCGTTTCTCCATCTAATGAAACCGTAACTTTACATACAAAATCATGGTGTAATCCTTAAAGTACCAAAAGATACATGCTAGAAATAGTTATAACTTAAGCACAATTTTAGATCTCAGCAGGATGATCTGGAGGAAATTATTGCTGAATTATTTAACGAATCAAAATTAATTGTAGAGAAATGGCTAAACTTTGAAAACAGTTTTAAGTAAAAATTTGAAAAGTATCTTTGTAATCTCTTAGATAAAAAAAGTTAAATGCATTTTTCTCAACGATTTAGCTTAGGATTCAGATGTTTACTGAAGAAATTATAACCACTGTTCAAATAATACCCAAATTTTATTCATAAATAAATAAACTGATTATTTTTCATGCTTTGTGGAAAGATTCATATCGTATGACTAAGGATCTTGACAAAGTATGGATATTGGTTTAGACCAAACACTTATAAAATGGGGGGGGAGGAGATAAATGGGTGCGTTATCGTGATAGATGTATTAATTGACGCTGACCCTATATGAAAAGAGAATTTTTAGATCAAATGCTCATTTTTCGTATCCAAGTTTTCCGATACCGACTCATCGATTCTGCATCAATAGAAACCAAACTGGATCAGTAACGATCTCAAACCTGAATATTGGAGTCCTACTAGAACTAGCTTCTCTCTCCACTAATGTGAGACTGAAGATGTTGGCATCATTCGTTTATCTACGTATAAACCATCGTTTCGTCCCCGAACATCTGTAAAATTTTGCAGATTGTTTCTATTTGGGAATCGCCAAACATCCCGCAAAATTTAATATCTTTCAATACCGTCAGCGGCATTGTTAAGTTTCATATGGAGAATGGGAGGTTACGTAAAAGTCAAGGAAGTTATATATTGTTGAAAATAGATTTTCAGAACTGAAACGCACTCAGCTCCAGAATTTTTTTTAAGAAGTTGAAACTGTCCCCCTCCCCAATGCTGAAATATATAGAAGTGCCCACACCAAAATCCAACGCCGAATTTACAACTGTTTAAAAATTTAAATCTTTGCACTTCGGTCCAATGTCTTCGGACCGTGGTGGCCTGGTGGTAAGGTCTCGGTTTCGGAACCGGAGGGTTTCAGGTTCGAGATCCGATGTCCCCGAAGAACAGTTGTGTGAGGGAGTCTGGTACAGATTAAATTCGACGAAGCCAAAGTCCTCCCTCTGGTGTGGTGTGGAAGTATTGAAGAGTGAGGTGCCAGCTCAAGTGTCGCTTTCGTCATCTGATCGTGGTTCAAAATTACGATGTCCGAATCAAAATAGCCCTAATGGTGTTTTAAAACTGGGCGTAATAATAACTAAACTAAAATCGTATTTCTTCTCTCAATCACTATTCAAGACAGTGTATCATTTAGGCATTTTATTTTAATTTTAATTATTAGCAATACCTACAGGGTAGTAAAATGATGTAGATAAATTTTTCTGGAAAACTCAACTCAAATTAATTTTTTTTGAATAACTTACAAGTCCCTGCATTTAGTGAATAATAATGCATCGAATTACTTTTCCGGGGCATAGGGTTAAAACTTCCTATTTGGAACCCTCTCTGCTTGACACCTGTTGTGCCTCCCCATTGATTTTCTTCTACACTTGTCACTCGCTACTATACTCGTGCCGCTGATGGGTGTTCATTTTTCATATGAATGATAATCACTAAAGCAGGATGTTATCTGAACGAATGATTACAAATAAATCGTTGTCATTAAAAATACGGTTTCAAATCCTTTACGCCTTTGTGCAATATCCGTTTTCACCCCTTCCCACCAATAAAACGTGTTGCAGGAACAAAAGTTCTTGCTTGGTCAACACTGCGAGATCGGTTTGTTCCTTCTCGAGGACTATCTCATCGAATGAATCGCTCCAACGAAATGAGAACAACACCAGAGCGACACCGGTACGATCGTCACATTGATTAGAGGAAGAATTCCTTTTACTTACGCATGTGCAGTTCGATAACTGTGTAAAAAAAAATCACATTTGCATGTTTATATTTAATAATGCGATTTCATATTCAATCTCTGTATTGCAATTTTGATATTTAATGAATGCTTTCTTTTGAATGTAAGTAATGCTTACAGGTGAATTAATTGGTACATTTTGCTTTAATATTTAAATTTCCACGGCTTTAGGTAAGTATTGAAATCTGCACGTGTTTCTGTTAATCATAATTTCATAAAATTTCAAAAATCATGAGGTAATCATAAAATTCTTTGAGAGTAATTGTGTCTAAGAAGCTTTAAATTTGAAAGTTTTCGCATTTATTTTAAAAGTTGAAGACTGATAAAGAAAATTCATTAATGCCAGGTTAAGCTTATGCATTAGATTAATAAGTATGTAACAAGGAGTGCCAGTGATGCAAGAGCGCCTAAAAATTCACTGTATTGATTCTGAAATTGATTGTACAAATATTGTAGAATATTTTATGTAATCATATTTTTTACTTATTATTATTTATTACTTATATTTATAGAATATTTTATGTATATGTATTATTTTATGTATTCGTAGAATGTTTATGTAATTATATACTTATTATATATATTTAACGAATATGGAATTTGTTTTAATGATACTTTTTCATACTATATGTTAAATGGCATATTTTTGAATCGTGCAAGTTTATTAGTGTTATGTAAAATGCCAGGTGTTTGTTTTATTATATTCTATGTATTAAAAATATTGTTCAATATTATTATTAAATAATTTATAGAACACTTTCTGTAATATAGCAAATAAAATTTATATCTTAGATAGTGGAGAAAATAAATTATGTCATTTTAATTTGAAAAGACAACGATTTGCAAGATATATAAGCCTTGATCAAGATACTTTCTTTCTCTATTCTATTATGTTTTTTTTTCATTCATTTCTCATTGCTATCTTGATTGGTGCCCAAAATTGTTAAGACGGCTTAAATTAATATTCTCAAGTAGAAATATGGATTGGAATTATATATAATAATGGTGCTTTAAAATCTAATTTAAATCTTAATTTCCAAATTTTTATCTTAATTTAACCCATATTAACTTCATTCTAAAATGTTCGTTTATTTCCTGATCCAATTCTTACTTTGTATTCAATTAATGCTACACGCACTCTTGAGAAATGCTCATTTCTGCATTTTCTCACGCTCAGAGAGAAGGGAAAAAAATCCTT
The DNA here is from genome assembly GCF_947563725.1 of Argiope bruennichi. Classification (NCBI taxonomy): domain Eukaryota; kingdom Metazoa; phylum Arthropoda; class Arachnida; order Araneae; family Araneidae; genus Argiope; species Argiope bruennichi. The sequence goes on along the minus strand of NC_079162.1, from coordinate 751,951 downwards.
AATGTTTAGAAATTTCTTTTAAAGATACCTAAATTTCCCAGTCCTAAATCGACACGTGTCAAAGAAATATCTATTAAAATGTCAATGTAAAAATCACTGAAGGAAACATTTCGGTATCTTTTGCTCTTCTGTTCTTGGGCCGTGATATAGACTGATGTATTTACCATTTATTCTTGTACATAAATTATGCCTCCCAGGATGGAGTAAATCGAAGTTCAAGATTTTCTTCTTCTATTCGGCCAAGCATCTGATAAAATATGTTTACACTGTTTAAAAATCTTTTATATAATATAGTGGAAAATGAGTATTATAATAATATACATTTAGATTCGTTCATTAAAATGTTCCAAGTGCAATAGTCGGTCCATTTCAAGGAAATGGGCATCTGGCATTGCTTATATATTTTGGAATGTTTTCATCTTAAGGCTTCGAAATAGCGTGGTCATCAGCGCTGTCAACAGTCGGGTTGTCAGGGTTCAGTCCTTGATAAACAATTTTAACGAAACTTGAGAAACTTATCAAGTAAAGTATAATTATTTGTAAATCGTAAGTTTTAATATTTATGAAAAAATAAATGCCCACTCTCCTAATACTTTAAAAATTAAATTTTAACTAGAATTAAACTAAAATAATTAAATATCTTTAAAGGCGGTAAATAATGTAAATAAATATCTAAAAATCATTAAGTTTTAAATTTTAATACATTCTAATAATTGATAATAGCTCAGAATTTACTAAATACAAACATTACAATCTTCAATAATTGAAAGGAAATAGTAAGAAACGGGTTTTATGGAATGCGTAGACAGATGGTCTGAAGAAGGCAAAGAAAGTGAAGCATTTTCATAAACATTTTAACATTTAGATTTCATACGAACATTAAAAATCTCAAACAAAAATTCAAAAGAGGAAATATTACCTGAAGGTATTGGTAGAATTCCGGGTTAAAAAAAAAAAAATAGGCCACCTTAATTGTACTTTGCTCTAGTTGTCCAATTCCTTTGAGCAAACGTGCAAGTTCCTTGGAATCGAATTAAATATTAGTTTCTCGTAAAAGAATATGCAGAATAATTTATATATAATACAGAAAGGAGCCAAATTTCACACATTTACATTCCTTAATATCTCGAGTGTGGCGAGGATTAGCCAAAGATATTTTGCCATAAAACAGAAACTCCTTAGGATGAGAGGCATTTACTGCGTTATTGAAATTTCTGCCGTGGTTGAGATGAAAATATAATTTTACCTTATAACGTCATAATTATTAGACATAATACAAAAATTTTCACAACCTATTGCAATTCAAAATTTTAAAAATTCAGTGACATAAAATTTACTTCTATACAACTATTTCTCTACTTTAAGCAGTTATCAGTATTAATTTACACGCAACTTAGAACACTTCCTTTTTTCTTTAAAATAATAAGCCTAATTAAGGGGACTCGGTACCCTGTGGATTTCGGAAAGTCGATGAATATATCGATTTTTCCAATTTTGAGTGAAAAATGGCCTTTGAACCTTTAACTTATTAATTCGACTACCCTTAGAACTACCTATCTAGCTATCATCAGACCTTTACTTGAATATGGATTCCCAATTTATTGCTGTGCCTTCGTTTCCAACTTGAAGAAACTTGAACAGGTTCAGCTGAGTGCAGCTCGTATAATAACTGGTCTGAAACGAAGTTGCCCCTCAGACATTGTCCTTTATGAAGCCGACCATAAACCTCTCCATGTTATAAGGCATGCCAACCTTATCAAATATTACAATAAACTTTCCAGTTATGGCATTCAAAACAACACCTCAAAATACCTAAGAAATTGGACTAACCTCCAGAGACTCAAGAAAAACAGTCCCTTTAGTCAAGTCTTGTCTCAGAATATAATTCCTAAAAATGTAGAGCCACATTCTCTTCACTCCTGTATGAATCCTACTGAAGAACTTACCAGGGTTCACTTTCATTTCAACCTTCCTGTTCCCATTAATAAAAAGGAAAATGCGTCAGAATACCTTAGACAATTGGCCTTGGAAGTCATTAATAAAATCCCTAAATGTGACATTAAATTGTATACTGACGGCAGCAAAATCGACAATTCTGCAAGTAGTGGCATCTATATTGTAACTCCTCAGTCTAGTTTTGCTCTATGTCAGCGAAATCCAGACTTTTGTTCCGTTTTTAGAAACGAACTTTTAGCAATCGATGAGGGACTTAAGAAAATTTTACACGAAAATAATTATAAGAACCTTTGGATTCTTACTGATAGCCGCAGCTCAATGGAACACCTTAACAATTGGACCTATGTTGGAGATAAAGCAAGTGTGTCTATTCTTCAGAAGTTGAAGCTCATTTCATTTCAACATGATATTCATTTCCAGTGGATCCCATCTCATGTGGATCTACTTGGTAACGAAATAGCAGATAGGCTTGCAAAGAAAGGAAGCAGCCTAGCGACTTCCTCTTCTGCTGAGCTCACACACTTAGAACTGTTCTCTCAGGCGAAATTCCTAAATAAGAAGAATTGGATGGTTCCCCCTACTCATGATTGGTATAGAGCCAATAAGCCGGGGCAGTCCTTAAATCTTCCTTGTGATAGAAAAACCAACACTTGCCTGTCGCGCCTTGCCAGTGGCCACCTTAAATGTCTTTTCTTTTCTCAGGGTAAAAAATTTTACCCTCTTTGCCCGAAATGCTGCCAGCATCAGGCCTCTGCTGAACATATTCTGGACTGTTTAGGACTTCATTGGGGAGAAATTTATTCTTCTCCCTTCCTCGTTTTTGACTTTCTTCTTGTCAACGGATTTTTGGATTTGGTCTGACTACGTCAGACCATGGAGATTAGCAACAACAACAACAACTTAATTTGAAAATTTCAAAACCGTTGGGCAAGTATTTAGTGAGGTATGGAATTATTTTGTCTAACGTGATATCCTGTGCCACGACCACTTTTAGTGTTTACGTCAAAAATATTTCATGTGCAAGTAGCCAAGCCGCTTCATTTTTTACATGAAATAAAAAGCAGGACAGTTGTTTCATACAGTAACGGTTAAATCATTGTTTATAGTCTTAATGCTCTCTTTTCGATTGAATTTCTTGCTGGTTATAATAATCTTCAAAATTCCGAACTTTTATTTGAATTTTAATCAAATGGTCTAGAGTTTTCGCAGTGTATTAAGATATTTGATAAATAGAACTGCAGATAATTTAATAAATATTTTGACGTAAAAATTTTTATCTAATAAAAAAAAGTGATTTTTTTTCTAATAATCCCTATATACGATAATGGTCCTTAAAAATATAATATATACTAACGAAATTGATATCTTAGAACTTAAAAATGTCACGTTATTGCTCTGATGAAAAAAAAAACCCAGTTGACTTACGTTTTTTTATTGTGTTGAAAATTTTAAAGCTGTTTATCTTTGTTTTCTTCTAAAATTCTATCTGTTGCAAAATGTTAAGTCAATCACATTTTATTGCAATTTCAGGAATTTTTCTGTTCGCTGTTAAATGCATGCTTAATAGAATTGGAGATAGGTTTGTAAAAAATTTGATTAGAATTTTTTTCCCAAAAAATTTCAGAATATTTTGAGCAATTTTTCTTATCTCCAAAACTAATATAGATATTAAAAATCTCCTCCCTAATTCTGTTAAATACATTGTGAGGCCCCTTTGAAAAAATTTGGGGAAAAAATATTGAAAATCGTAGAAGCATTTTTAAAAAAAGGGTAAATATTTTTTTTAATTCAAAATATTTAAATTTGTAACTTTTGAATCTGGAAACTATTTTAGAAATTTTAATATCTGCACAATTAACATCAATTACAACATTTGAAAAGTATGTTGAAAATTCTGGAAAGAATTTTGGGGGTATTGAGTCCTTTTAACTGTTTATAAATCGCATCTCTCATACGTACTTTTTGCCAATGTTTAAAATTATTTTTTCTTCTGCCTTTTGGTTTCTTCGAAAATGCAGTCTATCTTTAAATACTGTTGTTCAAAATTGTCCGAATTTTTCTTTTATTGTTTGCATCATTTTTGCTCCATATTTTAGTGTTTTGAAAATTTTAATGTCCTATTTGACATATTCCTTTACATGATTGTTTTTTTTTTTAATTTGGCCAATGAATAAGAACTTCACTCGATAAATTTTTATTATATTGCGTCTCATTAACTTTATATTTTATTGCAACGGTTTCACATTTCTTACACGTCTTCCATTTTAGAAACCTGTAACGGACATTCTTTTCTAGCTTTAACAAACTATAGTTTCGGCCTCTTTTTAACTTGGGGATATTTTCGGTTGAGGCATTTTCCCTCGCTGTTAACCAATATCAGAGGTCAAGATTCAAACACTAGAATGTGAATATTTAGTTAAGTTAAAAGAATTGAATACCATTCTTCCTAAATCAATATAGGTGTGCATGTAAATAAAGGAATTTCTGCGAAATCAGAATATTCCCACAAAAAAATTTATGAATAAACGCAGCTATTTAAAAACAAAAACATTAATTTCATGTTTCGTGTTGGCATTCCGCTGAGTGCGCGTTGGTCCTTGCTCCATAAAATTGTTTACTTATTTGAATTTTGTAATTATCGGAATTCTATTTAAGTTGCATTTAATATTTAGAGATTTGTATGTATTGTTACGCGTCTTAACTTCTAAATTAGAAAGGTCCTTTTCTTTTTACGTTGAAATACGTATTGAAGAGTTCTACAGTGGGAAGTCCAAGGAAGCTTTACATAAGACAAATGAAAGACTCAGTGTAAATGTTTATCCAAAATCTTTAATATTAATTGCTAATGAAATTAATATTGAGGACTCTAAAGCATCTTAAAGGATTGAGTATGCGATTTTAAAAATTTTACGACATGAAATTATACATATTACGTACATGCAAAAACAGAACAAATAAACGTAGCTGGAGGCGTGGCTGCTACGGCTACTTTAACATATCATAGATAGTTGAAATAGCTGAGTATGGACACTGTATGCGTATCAGAATCAAATGATTGGAATTATTTTAAATTGCTATCATTAATTTAAATTATACTTATTTCATTTATTATTAGTATAAATTATTTAAACGTAAATTAAAATTTAAGTTGTAAATTTGGAAAAGTCATTCAAGACCGAAATCTTTTCTCCGGTTACTAAGCGATTACCTTGACGACCGCGATGTTTGGCAGCTGAAAGAGTCGACAGTCTTAATCTAAGGTGTGTGTCTGTCGAAACGATTAAACCAATTTTCACCAAACTTTACACATTTGTTCCTCAAAACAGGAGAAAGAATACTGCATTTTTTAAAGTTCAGAAGTTAATTAAATGTTAAATTAGAAATTAAATGAAATTTTTACCTTTTTTTTTTCTGCAATAATTTCGGATCGAACTTTATAAAAACTATTTCGGTAATTTTTTTAAAATTAAAAATGTAACTACTTTAACGAGATCAATTATATTTTGCACATTATTTCTGTATTTAAAAAAAATTAAATTCAAATTATTTTACCATTTTAAAATTTTGTTTTAATGCATATCATTTCATTAAGTTTTCATTTGTTTGCATCTAGTGATTTAGCAATGCTTAAAAGCAAACATAAGTCAATCACTCACAGGGATTCAAGAAAAATAATTTGAAACCTTGCAAGTAAAATGAAACAATGAACGCTGATAGCAACCGCTTCAGGGTATTAATTTAGATTTTGCCTCTTTTTTGCCACAGAATTTCGGAAGAAATTAACTGTAAATTGCATAATGAAATGTTACTTTTTTAATCTCACAAGTATCATTATTTTTGCCTATATTTTCTTTCAATTATTATTGTTGAGAAACTCAGTCGCAGAGAATATTGATGTAAGGATATTTGTAGATACATTTCTGGGCAACTTTTGATTATTTTGATTACCACTATTTTTATAAATTATTTTATTTTGTATATAAATGTTAACATTTTTAATGCAAATTAAATAATTTAACGTTCTGAAACGTAAACGTACTTCAATCTCTGACACGGAAGCAGGGAAAAGAAAGCTTTCGTCAGTAATTGAAAAAGATAATCAATGGCAATTTCAGCTTCTAGCTATGAGGAAAAAAAACACCAAAATTGAGTGTGCTTTCTATAATAACTTCAGAGCAAATTATGCCAGAAAATATTCTTGTTGCATTTTAAAATTCAAACTTTAACTTTACTTTTTTCTTATACAGATGCGAAAAATTGAACTAATATGGTTTCCATTCACCAAAGATTCCTATTTAAAAAGGACTTTACATATTCTAAAAAAATTGTCGTTTTTTGTAGTCATTACATGTAAATTGTTCAGAACCTTAAATATTAAACATGTTCAAACACTTGGAATTAAAATTTTTAATTTACAATATTTAATCACCAAATTTTTTTAAAGAATCCCAATGTACTTATTTGAATTTAGGATCCTATTCTCACTATCTAAATTAACTTCGAAAAAAATATATTCCCCAAAAAGTGGGGGTTTGTTTTGGAAAATTGATTTTTTTTTTCACGACCACCATTCTTTAAATTTTTTTTATTTAATAACTTTAAAAATAGGGGTCTATTTTTATTTAAAAATAGACCCCTTTCTCTTTTAATTTTATATTTGTGTGAAACTTTCAAGTTATTTAAATAAAATATGACTTCAGCTTTTTGTTAGAGACACGTTTTCAAACAAAAAAACAGAAACTTGTTTAAAGATGCAAACAGTAATATTATGATTAAACCAGATTAATCAAACCAATTATTTTTTTCAATTGTAGCGGAGCATATAATCTAGAAGTAATTATTTCATAGAATTTTATCGTTTCTCTAGTAATTAATATTCCTTTAGTTTAACTATATTAACTATGTCAATTTTATTTCTAATTTTTTGATCGATATTGACTTTTAAGAACGTTTAGCGGAAGCTATGGATATTTATAGGTACTTCTCCAGGAAATATAAAGCCTTTTCTAATATATTTTGTTAATGTCTCACGTTAATACATAACTGTTGATACTGTTTCTTGTTTGTTTTAAAGTACTGATTTAACGATGACCGTAAAAGAACACAAGTTATTTGCTCAAATTCGAGCGAATAAATGCAAAAAGAAATATTTTACGAGCAAATGAAATGTGTTTTTATCGTTGATAAAACAAGAATATGTACAAAGAGCTGTTGCCAAAATACATTATCCATCATTTAAGAGAACTTTAAAAGTAGAGGGAATTAATAATTGATATCAGGAAAACTGACATATTTTCAAGTTTTGTTATGAATGGAAAATTATTCAGTTCTCGCAAAATGATCTTAAAAGTTTGTTCTATATTTGAGCATCCATGATTAAAATTTGCTGGACTAATATAATAAATATTTCAAACTTAGGGGCTAAAAACCTATTGATAGTTTTTAAAATCGTCTGTGCTATAGATATTTTAAAGAAACGTTTCAGAAAAAATTTTTGTGCTATTATTACTGCAAATAGAAGGATGTAGTACGCAAAAATACAGAGCTGAAGATGATAAAAAATATTTTGTAGAAAGACAGTTTTTATGTTACAAAATAATAACCCTTATAATATTTTTTTACTAATATATAAGCAGTCAAAAGTTTGAAAACTGCGTTTTCTCTGCATTGGCTGGCTGTTGCGATTTACGTTGTACATTCGTTGAAATATTAAACGAATAGTAGTTCGGGAATGTGATCCCGAAATCATTTTCATCCTGCTCCTTCCCTCTAACCCAAACAATTGTGGTTTTTCAGTATGTTAGGATAGATATCTTAAATATATTTAAGATACCTAAAAATTGTTTAAATTTTGATTTCTTTAGTATTGAAGGCAGTTTGTAATTAAAGTATTCACTGGAGCGTTAGTTATATAAATATTACTTGCTACAGATAATCTACAATTCATAACCGAATTAACAGTGCTGCTCATTTGAATGGATTATTGTCTTGAATGTTCAGATGGTTATCAATTGAATTAACGTTTTGAGAGTTCAATTTAAATGACGTCTGTAATGCTAATATCTTTGAACAGCGTCAAAATTTCCAATGACAGCTCTGTTGTAAAGATGGCGAGGCTGTTATTGGAAACTAATATTTCTGATTAAATCATTTTGCAACTGAATGAATTTAATTTCTTTTCCCGTTCACTTGTAATCATATTAATAGAAGACAAAGAAATTCGGAAACGCTAAGATTTATTTTTAATGTCGGGAATAGATGTTTCAAAGAAAAATTCGTGCATTTCGTAAGATTTGCTAAATTACTCCTGAATTCTTGTGTAATAATTGAAGAAATTAATGATTTGATGTTAAAATAAATTATCAGTAGAAATTGCGCAATAGGAAGCATTTTGCATTTAAATAATTGAGTTATCGTGATTAAAAAAACAGTTAATATATTTTTGATGGAAAATTATTCCTCCGAGATCAAAGTTTAGTGGATTTATCAGTGTATTTCAACTTGAAGATAGAAGTTATAAATGATTTCTTATACTATCTTCATTGAAAAGAATTAACGTTTTAGACTACTGTAAAACATTCTTTAATATTTTTGAAAATAACTTAACGGAATAAATTTTTAATTTTAAGACCTAAATCTTTCGTTTTAAATAAACATTGTAATCGAAAAAATGTTATTAGAAACCTATTGGATGTTTTCATTTTCGTACTCTTCGGATTGCAGTTTTCAGTTCTACGCATCTGTCTTGAGTTCTACGTATGAGTAAAATACCATATTGAATATTTCGAATTGAATATTTGAATATTGTTTTAAAAGTAGACTTCAAATTTTTCACCTTGAAGCAAAGCTTTTTATTTAGTTTGTGAAAGGAATGACGTAGAAATTATTAACAATGATCCCCTTGCCGAAACCATTTATCGATGCGGATAAATCAGGAATACCGTTAAGGAAATGAAGATAATTGAAAAAGAATGATTAATAAATAGATTTATTGCAATTAAATATTGAATCTAAATATTTAAAACTACGTGAAGGAAATTATTTGAATATTTAGGCTAACTTCTTTTTTCTTTCTAATCTGCGAGAACCTTTATTCTGTCATTTCATTTTCGGATTCTGTTATTTAATAGTCAAAGGCTGAATATTGCTATTCAGAAAGATTTTTCAGGCTTTTTAAATAGAAATAAACAAAACTATAAAGATTACAATAAATGTTATGAGGGATGACAGAAGCAAATTAATGATGAATGATAATAATAAAAATAACTTAAATCAACGTAAAGATTATTTGATTGTTTAAAAGAAATATTAAATAGTTCCCTTTTATCACTAATTTTAGGCGAGTCACCCCAATCCTCTAGAAATAAGGAAGTATAATAAAGTGTCCTAAATGTTAGTATGATGAATTCGTTGACCCATATTTCATATCTGGACCAAAAAATATTCGGAAAAAAATGTTTATACGCTTTCTTTCTCGAATTTTTTGGGAAGATTTTCCGAATCACTCTTGAAATTCGGCCATGTACATTTTGTTGTGCAATGTTTGGCCATAGAAAATTGGATTTTCTTCAAGAACTTCTAAGCTTATTTTAAACTTTTTTGTCAAATATTATTCAAAGAGAAAGTGTTGTAATTGTCATTTTTTGAACTCGAAATTTTGATGAATCGCCAGATTTTCACCATCTTCAAATCAGAATTATGTATGGCTGTGAACCTCACTCAAAAATGTTTTGAGCAAGATTGATGAAGATTGGCTTTTGCATTTAGCATTACATTTATTGATTCGTATCAAATTTTGATGAAAGACGTTTAGAGGTTTGTCTATCCGATTGTTCGAATATAAGGTAAAACGCTAACTAAAACAAAAGAGCTAGAGGGATAAAATGTTGTGCATAAATTTAGTATGTAAAGTAGATCTGTATTGTGAATTTGTACTAAATTTCTTCAAGGTTCGGTAGTTTATTGATCTATACTTACGTACGTACACCAGTGCGATAAATCAAAAAGGCAACGACTTATATGATATTTATTAATTTAGTTATATAGGTGTCAAATTTTGCTTTCAAACTTGTGGAGAGAAAAAAGTTCAAAATGCATACACGGTTTTTCACTATATTATGAACTGAAAAATAAAACATTTCTATGGTATTACTTCTAATATGAAAAAATTGAGACCTGGAACTCTCGGTTGTTCTGTCACTTTTTTTAATAGACTGTATTCGAAAACGCTTGGGGAAAGCCTTTCTAGTTTATTCTCAAAACAATAATAAACTGAATAATCCAATTTGTGACATGTGCTAATGCCACCACTGTCAAATGATCTTTCTTTTGATCTTCCTTTGTCTCTGTGTTTCAGTCTATCTCTGCCAAATGTTGCGACTGTAATGATACGCGTTAAATCGTATTTTTTTCATGATTTGTCGTTAGATTCGGTCGCGAAAGTATTTATGGTATCGGCAAGAAAGTGATAAAAATTATTCGGGCTCACTCCGTTGAGCAGAAAACTGATCATGACTTCTAACTTATATGAATTGTTTTGTTTTCTTGTGCGCACTATTTATATGCATCTTCATAAAAAAAATTGAAGTATTCAATATGAACTTTCGAAATTCCAAAATTTTCGTTTTCTTTTGTATAGCATGTTTAAGCGTGCAAAATTTAAGGATTCTTTTTAATTTAATGTACTATTATATTAAATTAAAAGTAAATGATTCGAATATTTAAAAATGTGTTTGTATTAAATGAATAGTTTAATTGCACATATGCGAAGCATAACAGAGTACTTTTTCTTATAGTTTCAAAATCGGGGTGAATAAGGCAATTTCTATAAAACGTTCAATTGAAAGATTCTGAATTCAATATTCTGAAAATGACTGGCATTGTAGCGAACTAATTTTTTTTTTTAAATTCTGCCCGAAGCAAGCATAATAAAGGCGTATTTATTAAAAATTGATATATTTTAAGCTTTAATCTCCAAATAAATTGTACTGAATTGTATGAGATTATGAATATTGAAAGATAATGCATATTTTTAAATATATAATTTTTATTGCAATAAATGAAGCATCAGTAAACGAAGTTAAAAATTTAACGGTGTATTATTCAAATTATTTTTTGAAATATTTCAATTGTGTCTGCGGATTGAAATTCTGAATGAGATTTGAACTCTGAGCAGGTTAATGCAATGCCTCAACATCCATTCGATTCCCGATATGTGAAATGAATTGGAATATCAAATTCTATGTAGACAAAAAAATTATCCCTCATATTTAACAAGGCTTGACTTTTCATTTTTACAAGAATGGCATGCATTCTTTTATATTAGTAATGAACGCATCGGCAGGAAAAGTGAAGCGTCAAAGTGTGCTGAAACTTTTAATTGTTTAATGTAATGATTTGCAATTAGATAAACAATTCTAATATTTGTACTATTGTGAATATGTGAGTGAACCGGAGAGTGACTGTTGGTACATGATTTTTCCGACATGGTGTGCCCCTAGAGAGGAGAAGGGGAAAGAATGGGTCGGACCGGACTTAAGACTGTGTTCAGGTTTCGAGAATTGGCTGCTTGTGAAGCTGGATAGTGAGTGGCATAACAATCAGTCACGACAAATAATGCTTATACGGCTTAGCTCTATGGTAACAGCCTGGCTGTAACAAGATGTATGTTTGAATCGCAACACCACTATAAGGATTAAAACGAAATTTAGTATACGTATTCCTTAGCAGCTGAGAGGACTTTTTATTCTGTCAAAAGGTTTCTACGACCCTCTAAAGGGGAGGAGGTGATATAAGGGTAAAAAAATTTTAATTTTCCCACCATAAATGTTGAAGAAGTCTTTGTAGAAAATTTTCTAAAATCTTAAAATTTAAGCTTTATAGTGACATAAATTTCCTTTCTAAAAGACCATTTCTCTAATCAGATTTTTTTTAAATGTTGCACATTTTATATTGCCTTTATTTTCATTTGAAGTATTAAGTTTTATTACGTTTATCAATCGCGCGGTTTTCTAGTGTTGTCGGTAATTCGTCGGTAATTTTTTTTTCATTTGCTTTTGTTATACAGCTGTTTTAGTTGGATTTTTTATCGTGTATTTTTGAAACGACGTATTAAATGTAAATACAATCTTTGAAACGACGTATTAAATGTAAATACATAGACAGAGTAAATATACGACCTACAATGTGTTTTGCTTTAATAGACGCCGGTGTATCCGCAGATACAGTTCATAGTAACGTAATAAATTTTACTGTTAATTATGATGCCTATTTTACATTCGTATGTGCTTAATTTATAAGTGTTCAAGAATTTTCAGCGCATTTCAAACCTTAATTTAAATCTGTATTTCTCAAGATCCTTTAATTCCTTTTATTTCATTATGATCTATTTTGGGTTCCAGAAAAGTACTTGATTTTTTTTGTTGGGTTCTGTAAAAGTCCTTAAAAATGTAGTCGAAATGTGTTTTTATAAGAAAGAAGAGAAAACCAGTTTGAAACTTGGTATTACCCGGACTGTTCCGCAAATGTAAAAGAATGGATACTGATGCAGTATCAGTGTCAATTTCTTGTCTCTTCTTTGTACTTTCGATTAATAAGGGGATAAGTGGGGGTTGAGGAGTGAATCCAGCTGTATTACCACAGCTTCCAAAGAATTTTCAAAAGACTTTGAAGCTGGAGATAATACTTGTTACTCCATTTAATTTTTTGAACGATTTTTGTTATAAGTTCTCGAAATTCGATGGAAGTATCCTATTCAAACTCTAAATAATATAAATTTATTGCAAAGTGTAATAAACCAATGCAAGAAAATATAATAGAAAATCTATTTTAATAGAATTTAACACCGTTTTTCGTATAATATGGCTCGCATTTTAATAGATTTAATGAATTTGAATTATCCAGGAATCTAAATTCTTTGATAAAAATTTTTTTCAAAAGTCGTATCTGAAATATTTGGGATTGATAATTAAGATTCTGATGATACTATTCCATTGAGAGGCTATAGTTGGTTTTTTTCCGTTTAATCAAGGAATTTTCAGGTTAAAAACATTGAAAAAGAAACATGTATAGAAAAATGTTTGGTTTCTGTTGGTCTGAAAAACTGTTGGCAGAATACAGCCAAATCACGAAGGAATTGACATATTGGACAATTTGTACATATAATTTATTTAGGAGCAAAAATTGTAATCTGAAATAAATAAAAAGAATTTGAAAATAGAATACATTACTGAGGAGATTAAGGTTTTAACATTTAGAATTGTTGGAAACTGAGTAGATGCAATCTACACTTCAGTAGTTTGTGAACAAATTTATTGTAAAGTCAGAAAATATGTGAAATTTTAAATCTATTATAGAATTTTAGAGGTTGACAATTTAACAGAACAGAATTTTTAAAAAGTCTTTTTAATGTTTCAACTGTTTGCAGTTCCTTTGGTTAAACGTAACTGAAGATTTGTGGATTTTTATCTGTCCCATGTGCATTTCGGTTCGTTCTGCCAATAACTTGCAAAAATAAGGCTGCAGCCTTTTTAAAAATGATTTTTGTTTCATCTCGAGTGTGAATGTGCTAGCGAAGTGAATATACAATTTTAATTTGGGTGAAATTCCATCTAATAGTTGGTAACCAAAGTGTAGTTAACGGTTGTGGTGCTTGTATCGTAATTCAAAAGAAAGCTGCAGATTTTTGTTCGACTTTTTTTTTTAAATGATTGTTTCGTCTCAAGTGTAAATGAATTTCTGAATAGGTTTCCTTTAGATCTTTTAGTGAATGCAAGAGTTTTCTTAAAGTTAAAATACTAGCTTAACTAGTTAACTGCGGAATTTAAAGTCCCTCAAGTCAAACCAAGCCAAGCAATGACGCATATACATGTCGAACGTAATGCAAAAATATGATTTTATTAGAAAAAAATTACATTTCGACCGTGCCAAAATGATTTGTATTGACGGTTATACACATCAAACGTATTTAACTAGTTCAATAAGATTTTTATTATGCGGAATCCTAATATATCATTGATATTGATTTGGTAAACTGTCCAAACCGTCTATATAAGCAAAAGCATGCAGTTTGTAAATTATGTCGGTATGTATTAATGAATACGATGCATTAACTTGTTGATCCGGGATCAAGGACGTCTCTTAGAGCAGCAGAGCTGCAGCATCCCCTTAAATAATTTTTACCGGTTGTGTTTTCTTTTATTTCATTTGCTTACTTTCAAGTCTAGGGGTTCGAGTTCTGTGCTTTTTTTTTTACATGCTTGAGACTTAAGATAAGCTAAGAAAATGGGAAGAAAGCAGTGAAAATATAAGACAGAAAATGAATCAACAAATAAGACAAAAGAAGGTGGAGGTAAAATAGAATGGATTGCCACAATTAATTTATTTATCAAAATAAAAAAAAAGCAATTCTTTATCCCTTAGAATTGAGGTATTAAAGCTGTAATCAGATCAGACCTAGCGTGGAGCGAGACCAATTGATCTCTCCATTTCCATCAAAAGTACCCATCTCTCCATTTCCATCAAAAGTACCCATCTCTCCATTTCCATCAAAAGTTCGTCTTCGTTGTCTCGGTGTTTTTGCTTTTTCTCAATGGCTGTTCGGTTTCGATTCTTGTTGCCTCAACAGAAATATTTCTGATTTATTGAATGTTTATATCCTTTTGTATTAGAAGTCTGTCTAATAAAAAAAAAACAGTATTTAGATAATTTTTTGAAATATTCATTTTTAAGGCCGTATTTGTTAAGTTTTAAAAAAAAAATTGAGACTTTTTGGTAACTTTGGTACTTTTTTTTTGTATCAGTGCTAATCTAAGAAGCTAAAATCTCCCGTTTTGTCATCTCTACCTCCATATGTGGTTATATTGCCATTTTGATCAAAGTTTGTTGAAATTATATAATACAGAAAAGCGTAATTATATATAATTATACTAGATTATATATATATACTATATATAAAATTGTGCTAGATTATTTTTCTGGATTTAATATTAAAGTGAAAGAATATCTATAATGGAAACTTCAGATTTCTCTTAAGATTAAGTTTTTAAAAATATGAGCAGAAGATACGGGAGAAATCAGTTTTCATTAATTTTTTAAAGGCATAAGTGACCCCAGCATACTGGTAGTTGATTTTTATTTTACATAAAATAAATATAATCTATAAAATTAGTTCAAATTGAATTTTATCAATTCGAAAACCTTGCACAATTTGTGCTTCTTTATATAAAACAGAAAAGCATGATTCGTCAGGGAAAAAATAATTCTTCGTATATTTACTCTTTCCTCTTTCGTATTATTTTCAAAGTTTTCAGTTATGAATTAGAAATCTTTTCTAGAAGAATTTACTGGATGTCCTCAATGGTTAATTTAGAAATGGGTGCACGCTTCAATTGTAAAAATACTTGTCCTGAAGTAAACAATTTTTTTAAAACATAGTTTTAGTCAATATATGTACAGGTAAATAAGTTTCAAAAATATAATCTTTTAAATTTCCGTAAACTGCCCTATTAAATAAAATATTGCCATAATATTTTCAGTTCCAATTTTTGCAACTAAACTTGATATGGATATTGAAGCTTTGAATTTTATACTTTAATATATGGTAAATCAGTAAATTCTTCTTATTATTTACGTAATAATAAGCAGAATTTTTACATCATTCTTATAAGCACATATTGTTTATTTTTTCGCGTTGTTATAGTAATTGAAAATATTTGTTAAATCGGATCACAACTTCACCATGTCTGGAATCTTTTAGAAGCCGTTAGTTGTGGGAAAATCCAAAAAATAAAACGATGAACTATTTAAAGATTATATTTTAGTATTTGCATATAATATGTATAAATGTCTGAAAATTACTTCTCGTGGGAGTACGGATACAAAGACTCGTTTATGAGCAAAATATAACTTGTCTGGCAGAAGTGAGATGAGAGATAACTTGCGATAGTCATATGGGAGGAAATCTAAATAAACCAAAAAGAATTGTGAGTAAGCTAGTGACATCACTTTCTAAATGAATAAACTTAGAAATGCGGAACATCTCTGTATAAAATTTATCTTCTCAAGAATTGGATTATTGAAGGGGAGATGGATTAGTTTCACAATCAGTCTTAGCCATCCAAATTGTTATTACGTAAATTAATCCATAATCTTTAGGATTAGACTCAATAACTTTGCCTGCTCGTTTTTTAATTCTAAGCAATATCTTTGATAACCGCAGCGTTATTCAGTTGAATTTTTTACGTCTACATTGTACACTTTTTCCGCGATTGCACGAATGATATATAGGCAAGGCATTCCTGGATTCCCTGAAATCATGAAACCTTTTTCAGTAAGTCTTGCCAGCAAGAACTCGAAACATTGAAATGAATATAATCATTGAGAGGACTGATAAGAACCTATCCGATAAGGACGTTAGCAGAGGTGAGACAAAGTTATTGGAGTTGTCACTCAAAGCAATGAAAAATATAGGCTTGGTACAAGATTCTGTTTCTATGGTGAAGATGATGAATTTCTCAAAAATCAAATATATTTCACGATTATCGCGCATGAGATGGAACTTTATGGATTTTACAGCTGCTCTCCACTGGACAAATGTGTAAGAATGAATTTAGCAGATTTAGAAATTTTGCATTTGCAATACGGTTACTGCCACAAGCTTAAAGATAAAAGCCTTTTTTATTGAGGATTTCCAGATTTTTTTTTTCTTCAAATGAAGTAAACTTTTTATCGGCAATTGGCAAAGGCTTTGAGCGATGGATTTCAGAGTTGAAATTTTATAATAAAATATAAATTAACTGAGGTTATCTGTTGGTGGCTTTTTGTTAAGGGATTTAAAACCTGCATTATTTCACCTCTCATCGTCAATGATACGGAAATTGGATGCAATAAATTGAATAATATCCGGTTTACCAATGGTAGTTTTAACTAAGGACTGTGATAGCTTTCTTATCTTAAAGGAATTGTTTTTGTTTTTTTATCAGAAATTCAGAATATGTTTTAATATAATTGTTTCATTAGTTAAAAGGCAAGAAATATAATTGAATTTTTGAATATTAAAAACAGTTTCATTTTCTTGAATCATTGAAGCATATAGTTTTGAAGTCTAACTAGTGATTTTATTTGCTATTGAATGATTTAATATTTATTCTAAACTACTCAAAACTGCAATTGGCGGTATTATCGCCATTCATAGTACTCATTAATGCTTGCATATTAAAATAAGCAACAAATTTCTATAGATTTTAAGAATCTAATCCTACAATCAGACAAATTTTCTTTTCTGAACTCGACTCGTGTCTATATGCAAATGTTGAATCAAAACCAGACTACTCATTTTCTAATCTGTGAATTCTGCTCACATTTTTCCCACAGATTCAGACTAATCCAATGATATATGTTGTGAATTAATGCCAATCTGGCACGATGCCTTTTATTCTTAATAGTTTCTATATCTTTTGCCGTTTTTCGTGAAACCAAAGATAATTTTTTGGAATAAAATGCAACAATACTTAAGCGGATAACTTCCAGTCCTAGGTAATTTAGCCGGTGCTGTCGCAAGATATTGTGGCGCTTGTGGTCTTTTTAGCAAATATTTTCAATTTAATATGTTTATGAATGAAAAATTCCAATAAATTAAACGATGCCTGATGAAAAGATATTTTAATATTTACATATAATATAAGCATATTTCTGAAAACGCTATTTGTGCAGTGCAATTACAAATACTCGTTTAAGAAACAACTCGGAACCTGCGTTTTTTAAGAGTAGGGGGATAGATTGCATTACTTTCAGGTCATCTTGGCTTCTTTTTTCATTCAGAGTTTAAGGAGCACCAGCTTCGAGATAGGGTATCTTCTGTCAAGGAGCCGACTGTTAAAAACTATGTAATTCGTGGTTAGCATGGACTTTTACTATACCTGTGAATCTTCAACTGAACTGCAGGCTCTGATGAAACTGGAGGGGTAAGTGGAAAGGTGAATACTCAGTCACTGTGAGAGCTTAATCTTCAGGAATGTACGATTGAATTGATAGTAATTTTTCTGAAATTTTGGAAGTTTCCAGGAATTTTTCATTGTTTCTGAACTGCTAATCACAACGGGTCTAGTAATTAACGATAGGTGTGAAGTTATGAGAACTCTTTCATTAATGCATTAATCCGATTTTTTTATTCTCATTATTTGTTAAATTGTGATTGCTTTTGAGACCTGAGAATCCATTTGGGGGGTGGGGTATGGATTTCTTTAAATGCCTCCAATTAGTTTTTTTTAAATATCTTTTGACATCAACTAAGCTATTTTCGTCTGAATATGAGTTGTTTAGCTTACCCAGTTTAAATTCTAAATGTGGTCTGTTACTTTTTGATATGGAAAATGAATAAAATTCTCTTCTATTTTCTTATCAGGAAGGTTGTATGCTATTTAGTGGATTGTTATGAGCGTTTCTCACAAAACCAGATGGCCTTTCTCTTTGCTAATGTTCAGGTGTTTTTCCTTAATTTGTCGGTGATAGAATGTCTGCCTTGAATTTTATACAACGCGAATTGCATTTGCAATACTAATTGGTATGGTAAAACCTGACACGGTTAAAACACGTTCTAACTATAGTTGGAATTCTGTAGGTTTCGATTAGTGCTTTTGATACTGAGGTTTTGATATTGGGATAATCGTACATTTTCTTTTAATTTTCCAAGGATTGTATAATAGCATTCTTGTCAATAATTTCTAAGTCGAAAAAGTTCTTAGTATTTTAAATAATTGTAATCCCTTCATTCTCATTTCATCTTTACAATAGTTTGAAAGAAAGAATTTAGTAATTGTCAGCGATGTTTCTTCTGGGGTACCAGACAGTATGAATTCGTCTTTTCTTTATTTCCTGTTTTTCAGTCATCTTAATACTATCTTATGCGTTTTCATGTTTTATTCTGATGAATCATTTGTATAAATATATTCGGTGACCTGAAGATTCCGAAAAATATTTTGGTTCGTGATGTTATGGTCGTCTGAGACATTAAGTTTATTTCTGAGACTGAGTTTTCTTTGATAGGAATTTCATCTAAAGCTAAATATATAAACTGTAAAAAAATAAATAAAAAAAAAATAAAACTAGTAATAAAAAAAATCCCCTGAAGATTGCGGCTTTAGTAAACATGACACTTAGGGCACGCCCATCGAAAAATAAATTCAATAAATCGTGAAAATGAAATTACCTGTGCAATCACAAGAAATCACACAAGACATTCAAGTTTTCCAAATTATCATTTACCTCTTGACTTTATATTGGAAATATATTTCCTAGTAAAATGACTTGTTTTAGTAAATTTCATTTATCTATTTCATATACAGTCTCTTATGTTTCCTTAGTATGGCGCTTCGATTTCCTTAGCATGGCCCTTTGTCCTATAATGAAGATAAGTAAACCTTCAAAATGCATTTAATTTAGATCGATTGGATCGAAATTTTGGTTGGTCTGCAATTCCTGTGAAACACCAGTTTCTGTGAATGCCAGTTCTCATCTTTGAAACAGATTGACATATTTAATTCTATAAATGCCTATTTCGAAATTGGATTGTTTTGAAATATAAAGCAATCAATTTTGAGGTTTGAATTTCTAGCAATGCAATAGTATATTTACTTTTGCATTTAATATAAGGGATTGACTTCAAAATTAAGAAAATTTAATCAAATAATGAATATTAAAAGCTTTCAGACTTGCTTTTATCAGCAAACTACGTAGTTGAAAGTAATATTTGTTAATTAAAAATATGAATCTTACCAAAAATTGTATAATGTACTTAAAATTCGGTATATTTAAACCTAATTTGTAGGTTTCTATCATTTTGAATAATGAAATTCATAAAGGGAAACCTTGCTTTTTTGTCCAATTAGAAATGAACGTGGTAACTAAACGAAATGAGTTATAATTTGATAGATGACTCACCTTGTAGTGCAGATTAATATCGGATTCTGAAGCAAATTCTTCAAGCAGATGGCCATCTGTCAGTCTGTATAATCGCATACATGTAACCGCGACAATCCAAATGCAAAACTGAGATAAATGAATTTGATTATGTCATTTTGCTACTTAAAATTGTTAATTTCTTTTTTGATCAGATGGAAAAATGGCATAACCGATTTTTTTTTTCTGTGCGCTGTTAAGTGCAAAACGCTTATGGGATTCTAAAAATAGAAGTCTTGAGTTCTCGTAATCTTGACGGTCTTGCCCAAGGTTTATAATTCTTATTGGGGGAGGGGAGGGGGGTTGATAACATCTTTAACGGCACTACAGTTTTTTAAAAATGCGGGCGTGTTATCGGATGTATAGTAGAAGAAAATACGGATGATGTTATAGTTATTAAGGCTTTATTTTGTGCAACTGCTTCCAACGGATTACAGCATTTCAATGTCCAAGATCATATTTGTTATAGGTGGCGCTCTTACATACCATGACATAACAGTGGGTTAATGCATGAAATGCTCAGTGATATTTCTAATTAAAACCACCTGTTATGAGGGATGATTGGGGTAAATTTGTTTGTTTTTTGTGGCGACCTTGACGAGCCAGATCTTTCATTGCTTACATTAAGTTGCTCCTCGCCGCCTGGAAGGAGCGTACTTCTGGGTTTGGTATCGAAATGGATCAAAGAATTATGGCCCGATTTTCGACAGCTTCGGCAGATGAATGTGGATTTGCAGGGTGGCTTATGCAATTTCAAACAGTTCTTACAAATGTTATATTTTTCTAAAAGTTCAATTCTTTTAGAAGCACTCAATTTTAAAAATTCAGGTCATCTTTGCAAAAGATGTTCAATTTTACATAAAATACATGGTTTTACATTACTTAGTTAATTCAAATTAAGGAGAAAGTTTTTTGGCTTATTTATATTGCGCCTTGAAATTCTATGTGGAATTTGTTATTTGTAGGGGTTTACCCTAATTGATCGAGTACTTTCGCTCTTGATTCTAAAAATTGCAAGAGCTCCTTCAATGAAGGTATTTGTTTTGATTGTATGGACATTTCTTGTCAAGTCTTTCTAATGTTATATTTACTAATAGAGCATTTAAGTTATTGCATTCTATATTCAAACTTTTTAAAGCTCTGACTTTTGTTTATTGTATCTGATATTTTGTAAGCCTTTTGCAGACTCAAAATTTAATTTTTCTAGTTGTTGATATTCACATTCAAAATATGCTACAATTGCTCGCTTATTTTCAAAGCGTTCTTTGAGACCAGCAAATAGTGACTCAAATGCATCGTCACTTGTTTCTATAAATTTAGCTTCACCTCGGAGGGCATCTTTTAAATAAAATAACTTTTAATCATTCGTTAATTCGGTATTATCGTTTATTAGACACATGAATTGATTTTTGAAATTATTCAATTCTTCCATTTTTTTTTTCCGTAAAATAGTGGTAAGGGAATTTCCGGAAGTTTCGATTTTAATTCAATATGATCGATATAAGCTTTCAAATTTGAATTTTGATCATTTTTATTATGCATTACATTTTCCTTAACTTTATAATGAGAGAATAAGCATTTCAAATTTACCACTATTTCGTTTCTTTCTTCTTTGATATCCAACAATTCTTGATCGCACTTCTGGATTAGTGTTTCTTCTTCGTTGATTTCTAAATAATCCTTGAATAAATTTCTAATTCATTTATTTCTGGCAGCTGAATATAAATTTTTCTTCTTCAACCGTTGAACTACTTTTAACAAACCTCTTAATACTTGTTAATTTGGCTTTTATTCTTCCACGTATGCTATTTAACTCTTTGGCTGTTTCAGCTTTATTTTTATCCATATTTTCGCTAATCCGTCTCCGGGTCGCTAGGGCCAGAATGGAGAGGTTCAACAATGACGGACCTTTTTAGAATTTTAAAGATTTTGTTTCTCCTCTTTCGGGAGTTCCTTTGAGCTTTGCCTTTCGGCGTTGCTGCTACATCTATCAATTTAGAAATCTGATTGTTTTTCACACATACCGCTTGAGGGCGTTACAAGTAAGAGGCGGAGCAATATGCTTACGTAACAATGATCTGATTTAGCAAATATTTTCATAGTTATATTAATATATATTGAGGAATAATTCAATGCCCTGTAATGTGTAGGAAAAATCAGAAGTAAATTGCTTGATTTCAAGATTACATTGTGCATAAATATCAAAATATATACAGATTTCTGAAAACATTGATTTGCAGGAGAGCAATTACGAAGACTCATTAAGAAGCAGTTCTGAACCTACGTTTTGTAAGAGTGCAATGGTAACTGCGGGTAGATAATTTACATTAATTTCAGCTCATCTTTTTACACTTAGATGACTTTTAAAGAGCATCTACTTGCGGAAAAAGTATCTCTTGTGAGGGCTGATTGTGGGAAGCTTTGCACTTCCAGATGGCATGGGCTTTTGCTATACTTGTGGTGGGAGAAATGAACTGGATCGTTAACTGAATTACAGGCTCTGATGAAGCAGGAGGGGTAAGAGAGCTTCATCTTCAGGAATAGAAGAGGGAGACGAAAATAATTTTTCTGAAATTGTAAGTTTTCGGGGATTTCCTATTGCTTCTGAGAGGCCAGTCGTAGCAGGTCTAGTAGTTAACGATAGGTATAAAGTTATAAGAACTATTCCATTAGTGAATTAACCCTCCAACTGCTTATCCCGATATTTCCGCGGGTTAGCAATCAGTCCATTGTTGTTGTTGCATCCCGCGTTTTTCGCAGTTTAGTGTGTCTTTTTACGATTCGATTTTTATTATGTCATATTATTATCGTGTAATATATAGTATCAAGTCACTTTGTTTGAAAATTTTTTTAACTTATTTGCGAAGAACGCATCTAAATATTGATTTTAAAAAATTACGTAATCAGAGTATCGAGCAGTTTTTCTTTATTTGTTTTTTCATTATGATTGCATTTTTTAAATACTTCCAAATATTTTTTATTATATTTGATATCCAGTAAACTCCTTTCGTCTGGTTACGAGTTTTCAGCTTTCTGTTTGATTTCCAACCTTGGTCTTTTGTTTTGTGATATTTTGATATGGAAAATAGCAAAATTCTCAAATTTTCTTGTTTATCAAGGAGGATGTGTATTTTCTAGTGGAATGATAAGTGCGTTTATACCCACCACGAAACTAACTGGCTTTTCTTTTTACAAATGCTTTTCTGTTGTTTTTCTTTAATTTGTCAATGAATGGTGGAATGCCTGCTATTGAATTTGATGCAGCGGGAATTGCATTTGCAATGCCAATTATTATGGTAAAAACTGGCACTTTTAAAACACATTGCAGTTATAATTGAAGTTCTGTAGGTTTCGATTTGTACCTTTGTTACAGAAGTTGTGATATTGTAGATATTGAAATAATCATACATGTTTCTTTAATTTCTCAAAGAAATAAAAATTAAATAATAGCATTTCTGTTCTGTAATATCTAAGCCCATAAATTCCAGGTATTTTAAAGAATTGTAATCTCTTCATTCTTTTTTCATCCTTACAATGGTTTGAACGAAAGCTTTTAATAATTTTTAGATGTTTCTTCTTGGGGCGTCAGACAGTACGATTTCGTCTTTTATTTCCTGTAGTTCAGATATCTTAATTCCATCTTACGCATTCTCCTGTTTTATTCTGATAAATTATTTGTATAGATATTTTCGGTGACGTGAAAATTTTGATAAATATTTTGACGGGTGATGCTATGGCCATCTAGGACTTTTCTTTTATTTCTGGGACTGATTTTTCTTTGATAGGAATTTCGTCTAAAGCTAAATATGTAATTATAAGAAACTATAAAAAAAAACTGGTAATAAAACATCTAAAGATTGCGGCTGTAGTAAACATACCTGACACGTGGGGTTCGCCAATCGAAAAACTAAATTCTTCAGTAAGCGTGTAAGTAATTTAAAGTAAAGCGTGTAATGAATTTACCAGTGTAATCATATGTCATACAAGTCATTAAAGTATTACAAATTACCATTTACCTTTTGACTGTATATTGAAAATCCAAAAATTTTTCAAGTAAAATGACTACTTTTACTTAAATTTTTCTTTCTCTCTCTCTAATACAATGTCTTATATTTCCTAAATTCGGTGCTAAGAATTTTGTCCAGTAAATCCTTACAGGATACTTGCAGGATAATTGCACTTTCACAATTGCATTTAATTTTGACCGATTTGATCGAAATTTAAGTGATCTGTAATGTCTGTGAAAGCCATATGCTACTTCCATTTTTGAATCAGACTGACATATTTAATTCTATAAATTCCTCTTTCGGAATCGGGTTGGTCGAAATATGAAGTAATAAATTTTAATGTTCGAATTTTTAACAATTCAATAGAGTATTTAGTTTTGCGTTTCATAATGTAATAACTTCTAAGATTAAGAAATTTAAATTAAAACCTTTTGATGTTTATTATTTAAAGTTGCTTTTATAAGTTGAAAGCTACGTAGTTGAAAGTATATTTGTAAATCAAAATATGGATCTTAGCAAAAATTGTCAAAACGTAAGCATAGAAAAGATACAAGTCGATTAAAATTCTTATTCCATTTATAATGTACTTAAATGCGGTGTGAGATCTTTAAACCAAATTTGTAGATTTCTAACTAATTTTCAATCATGAAATTAATACAAAATAAGCTTGCTTGTTTGCCCAATTAGAAGCGAGCAATAGTAGCAAAACGTGAAGAATTATAATATCCTATTTTTTTCTTATTCTTATTTTCTTATTTCATGTTGCTGGATTGTACGAAATAAATTGTTGAGCATAATAGAAAATTTCGAAATACTTTTTATGTTAATCCACTTAATTAAACAACTTATTAATTTAAAAATAATCCTAGTTTTTGTAAAGAAGCGATAGTAAATACTCCAGTATACAGCTGTTCCATTTTTACGTTCTCGTATATGATATATGCAAAGAAAATCGAACATGAGATTTCCTTCCCCTCAGCCCTCCCTCCAACGTTGGAATGACGTCTATCTGGCGTCTCTCTGCTGCCGGTCACCGAACACGATAACACAAAAGCGTTTTTAATGGTTTAAATTTTATGTGTGATCTTAATACGAATTTTTAAAAAATTCTACCGAACTTTGCTCTACATCGACGCAGAAATTCTGGCTGGTTGTCTGTCTGAATGCAAAGGTGGTAATGTCACGGCTTCGGAACCGGAAGGTTTCAGGCCGATTCCACCGAAGAACCATCGTGTAAGTGAGCCTGGTGCACGTTAAATCCGTCAGAACCAAACGTTCTCCCACTGGAGTGGTGCGGAAGTTTGGAGAGAGTAGATGTCGTCGTAATTTCTGTCTTCATCTCAGGTGTCGTCTTCTGACCGAGGTTCAAAATGACGAGGGCCGTTCCAAAATAATCCTGGTATTGCTTTAAAACTGGATGTTAATTTATCTATACTGTCCTAATGCAGGTGAACAAAATAACTAAACACAAAGCGATAGATAAATTTTAATATGCAGATTTTGTATCTGAAGCATAAATTAGTAACAAAATTTGAACCAAATCTGTCAAAGCTTTGACCGTCAATCGATCAGTACATTCACATGCAGGTAAATGGGACGACTCCCAAAAGCAGAGGTTTATAATTAAATGAAATTTGGTATGTGACCTTGTGACTAAAATTGTTTTTTGTAGAGTCTGGATTTTAATCGGTTAGAAAAAAAGATGTCCGATGTTTTTCTTTACTGTACCATGAAGCAGAAAATCTCATCTAGTTGCTGAAAATAAGAATCTAGGTGCTCGTGCGAATCGCGGTGTTACCGAAGGTCAGTAATTTTATAAAGGGAGATTAATATATTATTAGATTAGAGAGCACGTGGATAAGAAAGGAACAGTCCCATTCTTCTTTGTTTTTGGCTACTGCAGTTTTGTATCTTTGTGTAAATGTTTAAATTTACACCATAGTTCTCCCAAAAACGGCCTTTTATCGAAAGAAAAAATATCTATTTTTGTAATCTTAATTGCTAACTTTAAAAGTTGTTTCCTTTCATCATTTTTTTTAAAAACCTTTTTACCTTGCCTATAACTACCAATAATTAAATGCCATGTTTCAAAATCTGATTTTAACCCTCCAGTTGCTTATCCCGTGATTCCAGAGGACTGAGAGTCAGTCCATTTTCAATTGCGTCCCGTGCTTTTGGAAGTTTAGAGTGTTTATTTTTAAGATTACAGACCGTGTAACATAAAGTATCAATTCACTTTATTTAAAACTTAAATTATTTAAACTTATTTGCAATAGTAATAAATAGTAATTTTAAAAAATTACGCAGTCAGAGGGTTAAAAGGAATATGACCATTTCTGATTCAAAATCCAGCAGTGAAACTCTATTTTCAGTCTTGTAATTATTGTAGGGCTCTATGAAACTGAAATCTAAAATTATTTGAATTCAGTATCTTTTTTATTTCTTTTTGAGAATATGTTTGATGCTAGGACTAAGCAATATTTTTTGTAAAATCACTTTTCACTATTTGCAAAATCACTTTTCGTGAAAGCATATTTTTAAGTGTCTAGTGTTCTGTATTTTTGTAATTATGAATACGAGAAAATATTTTTAAAAAGATATTTTTGGGCAAAATTCGTTTTTATGTGTATTCCACCTGTCGCTTCAAACTGGAATGTTTAACATGGGATGACAAACTACGTTCGTCTTTTTTCTATTTGAAATGTATGTAAACTAGACTTAAATTTTCCTATGTATCAGAGTGATTAACAAATATAGTTATACTTGTGAGGCAAAAGATTAATCGTGAAATAATTTTTATTTAATTTTTTTTAGATTAAGGCCTTTTGAACCTTTGCACTCTGATGGCTCTTCTCTGGCACAAATCAAACCGTTGCATCATTTTGACGTTTCATATATAAAGAGGTTAAAAATGTTTCCGTACGCAGTTATGACTATTAATGAAAGTTTAATTTTTGACACTAAGTATTTTGTTATGAAAATGAAAATTTGAAAATTGGTTTAACACAATTTTATTTATCATTTATGAATTTTTTAAAGGAAAAACTATGGAGAAAATTAAATACGTAAATTGAAAGAATCGGAAAATGCCACTAATAAGGAACAAAAAAAGTTTCCGTACGGTATTTGCATAGTACATTTAAGATCTTTTTTGTGCTAGCCAACTTGCATTTAATGATCGGTACGCCTTCCTTTGAGCTTTATCACTTCTCTTAAACGTTGTGACATTACCCCCACAAGTCTTTGTGTCAGATATTTGTTATCTCCGTAAAACAAATATCTGACACCAGCAGCACTCATACACCCCCATACCATGTTCCCGCCATCACCATGCTTCACAATTCCATATAAATTCCTAATTAACATATGATGCTTTGGTTCCTCCAGACCATATCTCGACCATCTGACCCACGGATATTGAATTTTGATTCATTACTAAAAAGGACTGATTCCCAAAAATATAGAAGCTTGCTTATATGCTTCTTTGTAAATTCGAGACACTTTTTTCTGTTGCTGAGATTTATAACAGACTTCTAACGGGCCGCACATCATTATAATCCTTTTTTCAATCACATTTCTCACCATTTGTGCTGCGACTTTAATGTTGTAATCAACAATTAAATCAGTTGCAAGTTGAGGTGCATTAATCGGCGGAATTACATTGCCCCTTGCACATGCTATTTCTTTTATGCAAGCAAATTGACTACACAGGTCTTCTAGATCGATCTCTTGCTTTTAAATATTTACTGCTCACGGTATCTTTTAATAATATACTGCACTGTAGACTTTGGTTTGTTAATGATTTCTCTGATTTTTTTCATAAATAACCTATCTTTTTAACAACCGAATCACTAACTCTCAAATGGATTTCTGAACTTCCATTTTAAGACGATCTTCTACAAATTGTAATTAAACAACTGTTATGTCGTATTCTTCACTCTGACAAGCCATCAAATTTCGAATATTTACTGCTAGTCAGTTATAGAACACGTCAGAAAGAATTTTCATATTGCGTGCGGAAACTTTTTTTTTGCATGTTACTTCATCAGTTATCTTAAAACTTGCAAAAAAAAACTTGCTGCGTTTTGTAAAAATATAAATTTATTATGAAACTCCCTTTTAAAGACTCATATTAACCATATATAAGTAGTTTACAAAGATAAAAAACAAAGTTTAGAAATTATGCTAATTTATTTTTATTTTTGTCTTCCACACGGGAACTTTTTTTACCTACTGTATATATATTTCAATTTTGATTGTTTGAATATTCAAGAGTAGTAAAATGATGTAGAATTAATTTTTCGAGGATATTCTATTAAAACAATTGTGTTTATTTTTCGCAGAGGTTAACAAATAGATGTATATTTATGCATCAAGTTACTTTTATAAATGCAAATGGTTAATTTGTCAAATTTAATTTAAGAATTATAATAAATTCCCATTTTTATTGTTACAGTGTGGTAAGGAATGCGATGCTATATTAAAGTGTTATTACAGGTCAAATGTTTTCACAATCTTCTTCAGTAAAATTGGATTAAAAGGTGGAACGAACTGGAGAATGCACTTCTTGCATAGGTTTATTACTCTCTGAGCCATGGCTAGTGCTTAAGTATTGTGGCATAAAAATTTAGAAGAAAAGTTTTTATTCTATTGAAGATACACATTTCATATCTATATCATTAATATATATCTATATCTTTAATACTCAATCTAACGTTAAGTAAATTAGAAAATATCACTCATTTTGAAGTCTTTTGCATAAATTTAGTTTGTAAAATGTGTAAGAAAATTTTGAATTCTATTTTAATGGGCAATTTTTTTATCTATAATATCTGAATGTTGGAGATATATTTCTTCGAATCTCAATCGCGATAATTAAAATAAATGCCGATGAATAAATTCATAAAATCTGTTTAGAAATCTTTTATTTTCTCTCCTTTATAGTTTTTATCTCACAAAAATTGATGGAAATACTATATCAAATTTTAAAAGTAATCAATTTCCCAAGAGTTTTAAAAATAACTTTAAATATATTGTGTTAAAAATTAAGCTGTATATTTTAAAAGATCGCATTGTATTCTCTATAAAAAATACAGTTCATATTTGAAATGAAAGAATATTATTTATTAATTTCTACTTAAAGATTCCTTCTAGTTCGAATAGTAGTAGCTCGATAGTGTTCGAAGTTCAATTCTTCTTTTGTATAAAATTTATAATTTAAAAAAAAAAATGTAGCAATCATAA
Organism: Argiope bruennichi; assembly: GCF_947563725.1. Lineage (NCBI taxonomy): Eukaryota > Metazoa > Arthropoda > Arachnida > Araneae > Araneidae > Argiope > Argiope bruennichi. Next base: position 722,789 of record NC_079162.1, on the reverse strand, counting down.
TGCACGCGAACAGAAAAGAAATGCATCTTATTTCTACAGTTGAAGAAATAAACATATTTAAATATATATAAAAGTATAATTAAATATGCTAAATGCTTCTTAAATTATTAAAATTGGAGAAAGAATTAAATAAAAATTCTAGCTAATTTTTTTAAAGCCTTGCGCTAAGGTTTTTGTACTATAATTTGCTTCTGTCGTTTTGGGGAAAATCATTTTAACTTCCGTAAATAATTATTTCATTTTTTAAAATTTTAAATATAATTTTTATTGTGTACTTATCACCGAAGAATAATTATGTGCTGTATGTGGTAGCTCGAAATCGAAAGGACTCGGTGATTGTTTCTATTTAAAATAATTTTATTCACTATGAGCAAACAACTTGCCCTGATAGAATTTTCACAAATCTACTTTATTCAATGAACTCGCTAGCTGTCGGTTTACCGTAATAATGCAATTAAAAATTGTGTATCATTGCATTGCTATATGATGGATTATATTTAGGGTTATTAATTTGAAAGCATTTATCGTAGTTGTGAAAGGAATTAAACTGCACAGGAAAATAACTTTCGCATAGGATATCAATTATAAAAAACAGAAGTTGTGTAAGTAATTAACATTGGATTTTTAGGGGAATTCAAACGTAAGTACGACTCTTTAAATTTTTGATGTCTGGTTCAAACTGATTATAAACTTTTTCAAAATAGATTGATTTTTATTTAAGAAAATGGTTATGGTATCTTCAAAGATTTAAATCAATTACTTCCCAGTTACTTCCAGAAAAATCATAAATAATGTGTTATTTCCCGTACAAATAGGACAACAATAGTCTCATTGTAACAAATCAAAATATAGCGTGAGTAAAGTCTCCATTTTTAAATAAGTATCAATCGGTGAACACGCTTATTTTCCCACAAAGGCAGATAATTCCGTTGGGCGGTTTCTGTCTCGATATATTAATGATTTGAAAGTTTAGTTTGTTTATGGCTTGTTTCTTGTCGACAGCATCCGCTACTGAAATACCATTGTAGAATTATCGTTCGTGAGACGTATTCCTGTTTTATGAGGTAAATATTTAAGAAAGTAATTAACAAAAATCTAAACCATACGCATAGCACATAGATAGATCGCGAGCTGGTATTTGGCCAATCCTTATCGTGTTGTGACTTTCACTTCTTGTTAAGTGTTAATTTCAGACGTTGAAATTATTAACTTTGGTTAACACAGATGATTCGCATGTCAAAATAATCTAATGCGGTCTTTTAGTCCATTATTTGTCGTTTTAATATATTTTTGATATCTTTTTATATGCATTGTTATTAATATTTTTCGTCCTTTATCCATACAATTGGAGTTACCATTCAGCGAGAGTGAAGAACATTCAACTGGGCTGAAGAAACTTTTGCTGGTCATACCGGACAGGAGTGCAGGTCTGAAACTCCTCTCAATGAAGGACCTTTTACAAGTGACTGAATTGATAGTGTATTAATCAAGGACACCTGTTGACATTTGAAAGGACAATCTGCTGAATTTGTTACTGATCCATGAACAATGGACATTTTTTTTTCTCAGAAGACTTAAACACACTTTCTTCTCCACTTTCTTGGACTTTTTCCTTTGCTTGTTCTTCGGAATGAGACTATGTTGAAATATCTTTTGTGTTGGATTTCTTCATTCTTTAAATCATTAGGACTTATCACAGATATAGACATTGGACTTTCACAATATGCAAGAATATCTTTTTATAAAAACATGCAGGAGCTTCCACATTATTTTGTAATTTAAATTTTATCTATTATTAGTAAGTGACGAAAGAAAAAATAATATATAACTTCATCTTTCTCCTACAAAAGAAAAGGAGATAGAAAGCCGCCAAAAGGCACCCATAAACCCGCATCACTCGCATCCAGACGCCGTTTTATGAGCTGGCATGCGACTGCTGTGTGGTCAGTGGGTCTGTGTTGTGTTCTTTTATTTGCGCTTTAGCTCCTTCAATTATGGAAATCTGGTATTATTCTAAATTTGTAGTTGTAGTTTCTACTTCCTGTTTCAAGCGAATTATCTTCTTCCCATTTAAAGAAATTAGTTTGTTGACTTTTAAGACAAATTTGCCATCTTATATAGGGAGTATATATATAATATACATATGTTTTATCTTAGGTTTAGAAAAATTTAAATAATTATCAAAATCAAGCCTTATATTCTTATTTTAAATTGTCATTTAAATGAGATTGGAGTAGTGGGATTCTATTTAAACATAGTAAATTGAGTTGGTTTAAACTGCATAAATGATAATTATTATCACTATAGTACGATTAATATTTTCACTTCTCTATTTGAGCATTATTGCATTTAATATTTTATACCAGGTACTTCCGAATGGTTTTTTTTTAAATTTTAATTTCACAAAATTCCTAGCTTGAACGAAAATGGTCAACCACACAATGTTTTCATATCATCGATGTCAAAACTCTATTCTAAAAACTATCATCTTTCAAATCACTAAAGTAAAGGTAGCTTAGACAGGAATTTGCGCTGATGATGGAAACTTGAATTTGTTAAATGAAAAAATAGAATAGAAACTATCTCTAAAACACTTTCTCGCAAACTTTTAATAATGGTGCATTTGTTTATATATACGCCTTTTTCCCAAACGCTTGAAATCAAAATTGCAGTTAAAATTAAAACGTACCAAAATTTAATATATTTAAAAGGTTGCATTTTTGAATTGGCTCTTTTACATGCTTCTGAAAGTACAAACCGGTGGACGTTGAACCTCTCTCGTGGAAATTTAAAATTTTATCTGCGTCAAAGCGACTAGAATTATAAATCTGTGGTATTCATGCTGAATTTAGACGTTTAGTTTTAACTAGGACTCTCCTCTTGCAAAGAAATTTCGTGAAATCTCTTTTTCAAAACAAAACATTTTCTTTAAATTTTTTAAATAGAGCTCCCCAAAGTCACAGGGAAGGAGTATAAAAGGCCCAAATGCTTAGTCTTATTAAAATCATTATACAAATAATTTGAGCTCACCGCGACGATAAAAGCGGGCCTTTTTAATTAGTTTAAATGGTTATTTAAAATAGATGTAAGTAGTGGATTTATATTTAAATACCGTAAAATGAGTAATTGTCCGTTATCTCTTTTAAAGCATGTTCTCTGGTGTACGACGAGTTCATTGTTCACATCCCTGTATTTTTTTAAAACATGTAATTGATTGGACTTGATGACAGAAACTTGACGCGTAAGCCCCGGAAGATTGCTCCTTGATCTCGAATAGGATAGTTTTCAGACTTTAATTTTGTTATTTTGCGAAAATTCCTGGTTAAGTTTTAAAAGCAATAATGCACAAAGATCTCTAAATATCGGGCAACGTTACTTTAAATGAAAGTCGAAAAAATGATGTTATAGAACACCATGAATGTTGACCAATTTTCGAATCGTTGTCAACCATAGAGGCTGCTCAGTACGTAGCAGAAAAACCGGAACTGTTTTCTGCAGTCGATTTTTAAATCTTTAGAATAAATGAAACTTGGATAGAAATTCGCGCTAATGTTGAATAAGACGCGTGACAAGCGTAAAACAAGTGCAGAAAAAAAAATGCGAATTTCAACCTTCAATTAATTACTATTGAATTATATAATATCCCGTAAATAATGGTCAGTTTACTGAATACTATCCAATTTCAGTTTCTTGAATTTTTAAATAGTTTGTAAATTTGAAAAAATAATTACGATATCATCGGAAATACTGGTAAAACTGACCGCTTGGCCGATACACTTATAAAATTTAACTGGTTTGATCATGGTCGTAAAAAGGTTAAGTTCATTAATTATAAATGGTTTATTAAAAAGAACGGAAACAATGTAATAAAATGATCTGAAAATAATTGAAATTTCAAATATAATCCATATATCGTAAATGACCAACGGTCTAGTAACGGGATGTGGCCTTTTGTAGTAAAAATCATTAAAAGGAGAATTTTTTTTAAAAAAATTTCGGGTTTGGTAAATTTTAAATCTTCTCATTGGCAAAATAACGGTTATGGGAATAAGAAAACGATTAAAATTTAGATATGAATAAAAAGCCAAGATTGGGTTTCAGTATTCAATTCATTGCATAGTTGCAATTCAAGTAAACACGTTTCGAATGCTCAAAACATAAAATTCAAAATATACCATCTATAAAATCACTTGGCAGTAATCGCAGATCTTTTAGAATAATATGGCAATTGATTGTAAGTAAATTTTTAAAAAAATAACCGCACTACTTGAGCACGAACTTGATTCAAGGATCGTGTGTATATGTGATATAAACATAATTTTTTTTTTTTAATTCTAAAATTCCAAACTTCAATTAAAAGCAGGAAGAATAGTCGCATTTGTGATTTCTTACTGCCCTAATGTTGAAAGTTAAATGAAATTATACTTTATTATAAATTCTGTTATATGTACGCACTCCCGCTGGAATGTTAAGAGTTGGCAGAAATTCGAAATGGTGTGCATTACTTTTCCTTGCCGCGCGAAATTTCCATTAAAGGATAATATACGTTCCAAATAAAATTGCAAGGTGGGAAAAAAAAAGGAATAATTTAGAACTTTAATTTAAATTGTAATACTTTTTGGATTTTGTGGAATACTTTTTGGAATACTATGTGGATTTTTCTCGATAAGCTGGTAATTCAATTAATTAAAAACTTGGAGAATTGAACAATTTCTCTTTATGGACAGTTTAAAGGACCATTGAAACTGCATTTCGATAATAATTTTATTTAAAGTTAGATGTAATAGAGGTTCGAAGTTAATATCCAATACGAGGTATTAGTCATCCGTTGGGAATCCATGCATTTTCTCTTTTATTACCATCTAAATGCTAGATAACCTGAAGTGATCGAATGGAAAATGTCTTCCATTACTTCCAGCTGAATTCTCCTCGATTATTTAATTATTTATTCGTTAATTGAAGCAGAGTCGATAGAGACAGTGGCTAGGTATATATATGTAAAAAGGCAATTTCTGATGTTGCATTCATTTTTATGTTCTGTCTTGATCGTTGGTGGGGGGGGAGGGGTCGATTTAATTTTCAGTACCGTATTCACTTCGAATTTTGAAATATTTATATGTATGTAACTATTTTGAAACTTCAAAAGCTAAAATGTTAAGACAAAATTATCATTTGGTCAGGTTCCTACATATCAATTTACGTTCATTTAATTATAAGAATATATATATTTGAAATTTTAATTTTGATTTATTATACCACGAGAGTCGTATTATGAACATCGAAAATGTGATAGAATTTCGTCTATCTACATCGCGACATAAGAGCAAAATGTTTCTGTTCAATGATTTTACTATGACATTTTGATAGGGATTTTTTGGACACGTGCAGACATGGGAAGGATAATGTTGAAAAGAATATAAAATTTTTTATCCCTTCGTTGTTATGGAATCGGCAGTTTTACTTCGAATGTGTTATAATTCAATAAACAAAGCAAAAAGTAAGAATTAAATCAGGATGCAAGAGAATGTTTCGGAAGAAAAATAATGTGGGCTGAATTAAGATAAAATTAAGAAATCATGTTTTAACTAGATATCATTACATATATATATATATATTAGCATAAAAATTTAAGTCTCTTGTAAAGCTTAGAATAGAAATTTACATGGATTAAATTAAAATTATCCGAATGTCCCGAAATCGGTATGAGCGCCATTATTTATAATTTTATGCATTTATGAAAAGAATTTTGTGTTCTTATGAATAAGAATATAATAATATAGTGATTTCTAAATTATTATCCCCAATGTTAAAAGAAATTTTATATATTTATTCCATTTAAAAAGCAAAATTGCATTGCATTACATGGTAAGCTTTATAAGAACACAAATTTTGTCTTTTGCTTTCATAAATTGTAATCAATAATTCATTCTCTTTGTTCTCCATCGTAGAAAAATACTAAAACTTTAGAGGATTTGTTGGTGAGTAGAAAAAACTTCCTCAGTGTAGCTTCATACATTCATAAAAGCAAGCTGGCTTGCAAATGAATAAGTAATCAAAACTTTTTTTTTTTTTTTTAAGAAAGAAAGAGATGAAGGTGATGGTATCTTCTTTTAATAACATTATACCGATCGAAAGACTACGAAACGTATTGTTTGATAGATAGCCCCCCCACACACATAGAATCTAATTTTTTTTTTAAATCAAAAAACTAAATGGGAACGTTGATTTGCATCTTTAAGTATTGTTCTGTTTCTTCAATCATGTAGTTAAATTTGTATCTCTCTTCCTTGGCGTTGATTTAATTTTAGTTTGTTCAGAAAAGTGTTTGGAAATAACGTCGCATCTTAATTGCCTTCATAAACTTTCAAATTGCCAAAAAGGCATTTATATCCAGATAAGAACAATGTGATTGTTTTGAAATTGCTTATTTAAAGAGGTATTTTAATATTAAAATTTAAAGTTTTGAAAATCTGGGAATGCAGTGATATTTGTAATTGCCGTTATCATCTATTCAAAATCTTTTTTCATTGAATAATAAGTTGCTCAAGTTTCAAAAATATGCCTTATAAATTTTTAATGCAAATAAAATCAAAACACAGGACCTTAGCTTTATTATAATTACTGAAAGGAATAAATGTAAAACTGAACACAGATATTTGCTATTTAAGAGCAGACGATTGTTTCGTCGTGAAAAGGATTTTAACCGGACACGTATTCTGTCTAAAATTGTTTGCTTACTGCCGTCGAGCTCGCACCTGTTGTGCACTTCTTGTATTTGCTTTTATGCCGATCGCTCTGTATGAAGTTTATCACATTCAGGGTTGGTGTTCAAGAGAAGAGGGTTGAGGATCATGTCTAACAGGGTGGAGATCAGAAAGAAGGCTCGAGATATAGAGCTTTGGGAACTAAGGCAAATGCTGCAGGTAAATGAATTAATTAATTACTATACTTTCTGGACTGAGGAATATTTCATGAGTGTTTTCTAATTGATTAAAAATTTTCAAATTTATTCTTTAAAAATATTTTTTTTTCTGTTTGAGGTGGAATGACTCGAATTAAAAGTTTTATCTGAAAATTTCCGTTTCGGAAATACGGAAACAATCGGTGGAGAGTAATTTTAGGCAACAGACATTTTTCAGATTCTTTACATATCTTGTTAGTAGTTTTGGTGCTTTCAACAAACTGGATGGCATGCAAGTAGCATAAGTTCAGTTTCTTTTACATAATATTCCATTATAATGATCAATAAATATGTAAAATAATATCCTGCAGCATAAATTCCTTTCAAATAGCATTGAATATTTCAACAATGCGCTAGTTTCTCAAGGCCTTTTTATATTGTTAAAAAATTCACTGAATTTTTCATGAAATCTTTCTATGCTGTTTTTATTGTTCGAATCTTTCAATCTACCATAGAGATGTTTCATATTCTTTTGAAAAAACTGGTGTAATTTCGCCAAGCGTCTTATTTGCAGAATATGCATGGATTAGAAATTCTTTTGCAACTTCTTTTTACTTGCATTTGCTGAATGAATGCGAAAGGCATCGAGTCAAACTGGAGAGTATTTTCTTGGTTGGTTTCTCATTGGTATGAAAGAGATAAATCCAGATTTGTGATTTGCGTTTATTTTTTAATCCTCATCGGCTTAATCTCAATAAATGTGTGCCATTACTGTTCGCTGCCACTGTCTCTTCTGTTCCATTATAATGCCTTTAAGGAATGGTGTCTCTTGTAGTTCGGATCTTGGAAATATAGATAGGATAATTCTTTAATTGTCTCATTCACATCTCTTTTTATTTACAAGTAAAAGTTTGTATTTATAAAAAGTGTTGAGGAAATAGAGTTCCTTTAACTCTTTAAATGGCCATTTTTTTAGTCATATTATGTTAAAATATTTTTAGGCTTGAAATTAGAATAAGAAAAGGGATTCATGTAGCTTATTAGATAAATTTAATTTGATTAATTAATTAATTTGGTTATCAATAATTAAGTAACAAATCAAGACGCATCATTTTGTCTGAGATAAAGAACTGAAGTATCTAAGTTTCTGACTTACTAAAAAAATTGTCAGAACTTATGCCAACCTACATAAATTCATACAAAGATTGATAAATTTGGTGAGAAGCATATTTCCCACTGCCCTAGAAAGGGTTAAATTGACAGAAACCAGCATAAACCATCAAGAAAGGCTTTCTTTCTATTTACTTTTATGGATTTAATTTTTATTTATCGTCTTTTAATTCTATCTTAATTGGGAATCTATTTTTTAAAAATTTCAATGTGTTATTCGATACGCCTGAAAAGATTATTTAAATTGAATCTGCCTATTAAAAATTTCTGGCACGAATATTAAAAGAAATGTACATACTTTGAAATAGAATCGGAAAGGAATCGATTATAATATTGGTGGACGCATGCGACTGAAATCAAAGTAAATTTTTAAAAATATCGAAAAAATGTACGCAAGTGAAACTGACATCATTATAAAGGTAATTTTTAAAAAAAATTTAGTAACACACACACACACACAAAAAAAAAACATGGAATACTTCTAGAAGATATGAGCATCAGTTTTCATAAGCGAGATATAGCAACCATCAATCAAGCGGCGGTTCAGCCTGCTTTCGCACTCAATTCAATTGGTTTATAACGTCTTGACTTCTTTTATATGTTTTTTCCTGGGACTGTACACCGTATATAATGACACAGCAAACCCAAAAATTCTAATACTATTTTGTTTTTCTATTAATTATTTGAACTCCATAAATTGAAAATTGCAGCTCCGTTAAAATGCGAAGTTTTGAATTAAGTGCAGCTGTACAAACGTTCAATAAAGTAGTCTGAAACCTTTGCATGTCGCTTTGTTTACATTAGACTGTTGCCATTCGATGATAAGTAATAAGAGTGATTTCTATGACACGTTAGCGTTATATATATAGAGAGAGAGAAAGAGAGAGATTCTGTTAATTTAATTTATTAAATGAAACTTAAAGTGATTTTTTTTTCATTTAAATATCCTTAATATATGCATTGCTTCATTAGGATCCGAGTATTGATATTTTGAATGATGTTGATGCCAAGTTCGAGAAAGACCCTGATAGAATAATCACGGAACTTGAATTAAAACATAAAAAACCTCAAAACGATTTTATGAATAAGCTATCTTTACCCAAGTAAGCATCTTTATTATTTTTAGTTTTTTTTTATGGCTCTTAAAACAGAAAATTATTTTTATATTTATGCAAAACAATTTAATCTCAAAGAAAATCAAAACTGTTTCTATACATTTGAATTTTGAAAGATTTTCAGAACACATAAAAGGTGTTATTTCTTAAAAAAGCGGATATTTATTTTAACATGTAATCAGAAAGTGGAGTATTTTTTGCTAAATTATTTTGTTATAGTATAATATTATGTATGTTTTAGTGACTTAGAATATCGAAGCAGCGCTTAGATATTTTCTTTAATTTTCTTTTTGATTTAATATATTGAAATATGCCAGATTTTTTTTAGTTCATTAATAGTGAAGAAAAATGCCTCTAAAATGCAAAGAACGAAATAGACAATGTTAATCTAGAAATCTTTTGTATGTATTAGTTTATTATTAGTCTTCCATTAATAAATAAATTTTACATTAATCATATTTTGTTTGCATTTTTATTTCCATTATATCGCTTTTCCTAGTGAATTTTTATGTCCTTCGTGCTTTTCCTCTCAATATCTTTTTAGTATACAAAGTGTCTCAAAAACGTTCTAGTATTATAGTTCCGTGTCTTCAGCGAACTCCACCCTCTCAAGGGTCAGTCGAAAGCAATAACAGTCCTTATCATTGTGACCCAAATTTCTCGCTGTAATTTTCTGACTCGATAGATTTAATGTGGGTATATTTATAATGATGCACCTAAATGATGCAATTTAATGAACTTTAAGGAATATTTACTATTATTTTTAGTTTAAGGATGTAAGAAATGTAGAGATATTTTCTTGTAAAACTGTAAAGAAATTATTGATAATGACAACTAACAACTATGAATATTTATAATTGTATACTATTTCTATCTTGTTATGAAATATTTTATCCCTGATTAATTTCAGCTTAAGGTAAGTGTTTAAAATCTGATCAAACTTAAATTTTAAAACTTTAATAGACATTTAATATATAATTAAATGCCTTGCTGTCAGATTCATAATGTAAATAGTATTAAAAGTCAATTTTTCTTAACATTTTCTGCATTAAATTTTTTAGAAAAACAATACATGATTTCAATTAGTATATTTTTGGCAAAATAAATGAGTTACAGGGTGACAACAAAATTATTTAAAAAATTCAATACATATTAATTCTACAGCATCAAATCTTTCAATCACAGATAAGGTTTTTCCCTATGTCTCAAAACAGTAATTATATCTCTTATTAATATACTGTATGTGAAATACACTATTGTTCTCTTTTGCCTTATTTGACGATGATTATAATACTGTAAAGGGAATCGGTATCATTTCAAAACCAAAAAGTACCTCAAACATTCAAATCCGTCATACAAACAGAATACTGCAATATTTTTAAAGCTGTTGCATGTGTGGTAAAATCCAATTAATATAAGGTAGCTTGATTTTAAAATATGTTCTAATATTTATCACAAGTTTACATTTTCTTTGAGAAACATTTACTATTTGTAACATGCGGTTCAAATCTTCAAATTATGTGGATCTAAAGTATACAAAAAGTAGTTAAAAGAATAAATGTTAGTTGCGTATTACACGAGTGTGACTTAGAAACATAAAAAGTTTGAAAATTCTAACGATAAATGATTCTTTGAGACGCGAAATTGATTAATTAAAAGTAAGAAACCAAACGGTGAACTAGTACCGCTCTGTGAAAGGTCTTAATTAAGAAACCAAACGATAAATTAGTAGCTCTACCTGTCGGAAATGTCTCTTCATAGAAACGACGAGCAAAAAGCATTAAATCGAAAATTTATTCTTCAAGAAATTTCATCTATGAGATAAAAAGCACGATATGGATTCATGAAAGAATCCATATCGTAGATTTAAAACTGGAATGAGTCGTGAACTCTATTCTAAATAGCTAATTTCATAAATTGATTAAATTAGTTTAAAAATCTGATTCTGTTAATGACCTTCCAACAAGTTAAAAGAAGAAGAAGACAGGTTAAAAAAAGTAATATATTTCTGGATCTTGTTTATTATTTTTTAGCGCAATCCTACAAAATAAATTCGTATTGCACCAAAAGAAACATTTCAGGCATCTAGGACTGACACGTTTCAAGGAGACCTGAATTGTGTGCCTATACAGAACAAACTGTTCGGACTTTTCAAGCATTGTTCCTGAGACAAGAATTTGAAATTGAGATTCCCCGTGGAATAAGTAACGACAATCATCACTTAAATCGGATTTGTTCTTATAAATCATCCTTTCATGGCGTCGGAAGGGGTAAAAATGCAAGTAGTGTCCGAGTCTGAGAATTCGAGAATCCATAGGTAGTTCCATAGATAAAGTATATAGCGCTAAGAAATTTAATGCTTAACGAAAGATATATAGCAGAATTTCACTTTTACACTAGCAATAAAAATTATGTTGCAATTAACTAAGGCAATTTGCCTATAAACTTATACTAATTATTTACAAACAATAGTAGTTTGTTTAAATATAATATTTCTTTGCTTAATGAATTTTCATAACCAGGGAACGACGCCATATTCTGCCTGCAGTTTTCCATCCACATTTATTCATCTAAAATATTTTTCAGAGGTTCTGAAGCTCCGAGGGAATTACGAAGAAAAGAATTTGTTTTAAGAAATTCAACTTTAACGTAAGTCATAAGATTATTACTTTAATTTAAATATATTTCACTCCATTCAGATAACCATGAAAATGATGTTTTATTTTAGATGCCATGCCATTAAATATTTTTGCTAAAGTATCATTAATTCTTATAACTTTTAAGTTTAATAAATACTATTGTTTCAAAATATTTAAAATTACGAGGAAAACCAAAGAATAGTTCCTTGACTACAACCACTTAATATATATATATATATATATATATATATATATATATATATATATATATATATATATATATATATATATATATATATATATATATATATATATATATATATATATTATTTCAAATGAAAGTTCATTATTCCTAGATTTGTATATAAGTCACCAGCCATCTTGGCTTAGTTGAATATTGAACTCGATGTGATTAACCATGGTTCAAATCTTTTTAATGGTAGCTTGGTTCAATCTTTCATTTTAAATGTTGTTTATTGCTAATTTATGTTTCTAGAGAATAATAGATCTTTTTTTACATTTCTGAATAATTATTCCCGAATATTCTTCGAATACATAGAAGAATTTTGAGATGCCCTACAAGTTGTGGACAGTTTTCCTATTCTCGTATGTTACGATATGCTTCAAAATAATAAATTTTATTTTATCGTTAAATTGTATTCTGATTTCTTTGCAATTTTTTTTTCCATTTTTCACTAAACCTGAGGTCATTTCGAAGTCACTTAACTCGATAATCGAAAATATTTGCAATGTTTTTCATTTAACTTGTATGTCAATAGATATTTCAAAAAAATTTGTGAATATCGCTCAGTTATGCTGACTTCATAATAGAGTATAGAAGACTTGAGTCAGGTTTCAAAACAGGGACTTTTTTCTTTTACGAAATTCCTGCAAAATCATAATTTATATTCTATGGATCCATGCAGTTTCGTTGTGTTTATATTATTTTCTTAATTCTCATTTATAGTACACGATAAAACACATGCTATTTTACAAATAAGAAAATGTCTGCAGAAATAATTTCAAAAACGAATTTTTATTCAATTTAAATTTGATTTATTTCATGTTAAGAAGGACTGACGATTGTTATTCCTTTTTAACACGCATTCTGATATGCTGGAAATTAGAAAATTTTAATTCCTGAGTACTTCGAAAAAATGCAATATTTTAATACTTCGAAACTTAATTTCTTATTTTATCAATCAATTCAACTAAATTTGAGTTGAATTTAAATGTGTGGGAAAATGCGAAATATGTGGCTTCACAAATTCAAACTCCCTTTGCGTTGTAAATAATTTCAGAAAAATAATTACCTTATTACACGATAATTTTAATTATGAATGAAAGATTAATAGGAAGAGTAAAAAAAATTAAATGAAAGCTATTCTGAGTTTAAATATATTAATAAAAGTAGCTCCAAAGAATAGTTTTATTCGGTTCATTGTTAAATTTGACGATATCTAATATGGCGAATTTTTAGCGAATCTTAATGCTGTTTAATTTTTAATAAAAATGTCTATACTTGCGCATACGAAGAAATAAAATTGCTAGCATGTTGATACCACCTGAAATGTTAACATGGTTTTTTTTTAAACAATATTCTTTTATTGATCAAAATATGTAATTTTAAATAATTTTGATTTCTAATAAAATGTATCAAGAAATTCTTAAGAATCTCTATCTGATTTTATGTTTAAATGTTAAAAATTTAAAACATTAAGCATTTTAAAAAGTTATTTTTATTATTATTATTGATTTTCCGTTTCTATTCAGAAATCTTTGGAGAAGTCCTAATGTACGCTCTTTATACAACTTAATTCTTGCTTTTTTTGTATTCCTGTACCTGCACATCGCTATCTTCTATTACTTTAATGTTGAACGGTAAGTACCAGATATTTTTTTCTTTTCTTTCTTAGATTCCGTTTGCATTCAGTTTCTAGAAATTACTATGCTGTAATCTTCATTTGAAAAAAATGTATATATAAGCATACAATTCTTTTATTTTAATCGTCTACCATAGACTTGTATATTAATCACAATACGTAAGCATACCATTACTTAACCCATCTTTGCATGATGATAGAAATTTCCATCATAACATCTAGTGAACAAAAAATGAACTCAAAACAGGTGTACTGTAAATTTATTGACTTTTTCGCACCTATTGCGTAATAAGGAACGTAGCTGTCAAAGAATTTAAATGTCACAATCATTATAGGAGGTTTGAACTTGCCATTTCGCTGCTTGTTGTGGTTGGAAGAAACTTTCTATTTCTTGAATATTTTTTATAACACATCTGATTTCTTTTTCTTTTCTTTTCTTTTTTTCTAATAAATACGATAATGAGTGGAGGAATTTAGAAGAGAGGGACATTGAAGATTTCCTTTAATCTAGAGCAGGAATTATCCTGATTTATTTCACAAAAAAAAACCATGCAAAGGAGGGTTAAAAATCAGTAAACAATGTGATCTGAATCATGCCGCAGAATATAGAAATGCGCCAGTTGATCATTTATGATATGCACAAATTTAAACTGGATCACTGATCAATTTATAATAAAGGTTTTTACTTTTAAATATCATATAAAGCCTAATGATGATAATCCGCATGGAAAAATTTTAATATTGTTATAAACCTAATTCAATTTTGAAAGGTATTCACTGATTAACAATTTAAAGTAAACAATACAGCATGATATCCATATTTTCCTCCCTTTTGTTCAGGGCAAATTATCATTTGCATTATTTTATTCGTTTATTGACAATATTTTTTCTATTATTAATTGGACGATAAATTCTTATAAATTGAATTTTAATCGTTTTTTCTTCTTTTTTATTACTCTGCTTCCATTTATTTAAAATATTTGGAATAATCCCTTTTTTATTTTTACTGATTTTATGAAAATTTCTATTCGCTCATATTTCTTCACTCTTTATGACATATACTTTATTTTATGTCTTCATATATGTGATGGATTTTTACACTTTTGTGACGCAAATTTTTATGTGAATTTTATTATGATATTTGGATAATCTAAACATTTTAACTGTACAGAGTTGACGAAATAAATTCACTGAACGCAGATTTTATTGTTGATTATTTATATTTAAGCACAATAATATACATAATTAACTTTTTATAAAACATATTACATTAATACAATGTCATATGTTCTGTATCATTTTTTTTATTTCTTTCTCGAATTATGTTCTAAAATCACATAGCACACATTTTTTTATGTTCTCTGGATAAACATTTGAAATTTTTAATTGAAATAGTGTGTTCGTGTTTTGCCTTCTTCTCAGTCTAGCTTTTGAGGAATACTATTTATTATAACTGCATTATAACTATTTTCTGTGCTATTCCGATTCAAGAAGCTATTTGTGTTCCAGTCAGGTGCAGTTTTTATAATTATAATTAAATTTAATCTTATTTTAAAAATATGTTAGTAAATTGTTTATAGTTAAACATATTTCTACCTTTAAAATTACATATTTTGCTACTTTTTATTCATTTGATCATGGTTCAAAATTGAGAAATCTGTTCCAAATAATCTTTTGTAGTAACATTATGCAAACAAAACTAAATTGAACTATTTTTTAATTTTTCATTTGTTCTTTTATTTGCTAAAAATTGAGAAATCTGTTCCAAATAATTTCTTATAGTAACATTATTCGAACAAAGCTAAATTGAACTATGTTTTAAATTTTCATTTGTTCTTTTATATAAACCTTTACTCCCATTGAGACTTTTAGGTCGACCCAACTACCTTAATAAAAAAATATGTTTAAAAAATAGTTGATACTTAAAAAACTAAGGGATATATTCGATCAGGTTGCGTAAATATTTTTTAAGTCCATAATCCAACTCAAATAAAGTTTTTTTTTAAATTTAAATTATGATTTTATGAATAATTGTGGCATTCTATTCGTTATTTTATTTTATTGTGATTTAAATTTTAGGTTAAAAAGAGATTTAGCATTGGTTTCATGGTCATTTGGTCAGTTTCACATTGTTACTGCCGTATGGATTGGCATCAACTTATCGATTGTTTTCTTTTTACATCCTGTCTTTCGATTCTGGGCTTCTTCTAGAGCATTTGCGAAGAAGAAGGGTAAGTATTAAGTATTTTTGGGTATCTTAAATAAATATGCCATTGAAATAATGAATAGTCCAGAAAAATATGGGATAAAGTAGAAATGAAATGATTTGTGTTGTCTCAAGTGAAAGATATGATGATAGTAAGATAATATTCATATGATTCAAGTGATACTATTCATCCTCTTTATAAAAAGTTAATTTGTATTTTCGTTATTATTTTATATTTTTAAGCTTTCTAAAAAGAAATATTTTCCAAAATGTTCAAAAACATTTTGAAATAAACATATTTAATTTTGAAGTCAGTGTTGCTTTGCTAGATCTTTGATCATTTTTCAAAGCATGTTACATTTAAAAGGAAAAAATCAGCATATTTTATGACTTTCAAATTCAAAGTTTAGTGTTAAGTTGCAAATGGAAAAACTGATTGTTATATAGTTCCTTAGAAAATATATAATTTAATTATTTTGTGATTAAGATCTTATATTTAAAATTTCTATAACGAAAGAGAACGTTGTGCACAAAAGACAAAGGCTTCATATGATGATAGAATTTTTCATATGCTTGTGAAACTGGTAGAATCGAGAGCTGAATGTGTTTTCTGCTCGGAACATTTAGACATAATTTTTATGAAATATGAAATTTAAATTTCCAGATACTTTGGTGTCATATTTTTGATCTTAAAACGCACTAACTTCTTTGAACTGTGATTTACATTTTATATTTTGCTTTTGGAAGTAATTTTTAACTAATCAAATAAGACTTTAGAAAACTCTTAAGATATTTATTTTTAGTTATGAGATTCAGGTCTTTAAAATGATCTCAAATACCTTAGCTAAAACTTAGTCCTTCCAGTTATTCTCGCTTTGTGTATAAAGAAATACAAAAGACCATGTTAGCACTATAAAATTCAGACTCCGACTTCAAGTACATCTTTCCAAAAATGATGATTTGAATAAATCATTTTTAGGACTTGATTCAGCAAATATACTTATGCTACTTCATTCATCTTTACAGGATTTGTATGCCACGATGCGCTGTATTTCTCTCTTAAGCGTTCCCTATTCTATTTGAATTTTTTTTTAATTCCCTAAAATTCTAATTGGATTTTTTTTAATCCTTTAAATTCTACTTGGATTTTTTCGTGTATTTTTTTTTTGTTGTTGTTATGTGTGAACTTTCCATGACAAAAATAATTTTTTTGTTTGAAATTAAAAAAAAAAAAAAACTATGAAAAAACTAACTAAATTACATTCCAATATTTCCTTCATACCGAATCGTCGTTTATTGCCAAGAGTTCAGTTTAAAGATTGATTGTTGTTGTTTTTCTGTAGTTTATTTGGCGCAAGAGTCATATTTGGCTTAAAGATTGAAAAGGTTGCTGGATAGAGATTCGATTGACCGCTGGGCTGTTGTATGGCAAACCTCCGTCCACTCCTGCTAGATTTGGACGGAGGTTTGAAGAGGATATGGTGGTTCACTTTTCACCTGCATTTTTTAATCGCGTTCTAAATTGAAAGTTGAATCCTAAAAGAGCTCCAATATAGTTTCAAAACGGGTCGTTATTTTGACAAAAGCTGAAAATCTCAGTTATTGGTTATGTACTTATGCAATTTGATTACGCTTTTATTGAAAGGATTTAAAATTTGAATGCAAAAACATAACATTGCAGATTATTTTTTTTTAATATTTTGTCAAACTCTTTTATCTTAGGGAATTTCTCATTTTTAAATCTGTATTTAACCATAAATTTATTTTAGCTTTTAATTAAATGCTACGTTTTATTTTTTACTTCTATTGCTATTGCTTCAAAAAAGAAAAGAGCATCTCATATTCTTAAGAGAATTTAATTGATTTTTGTTTTTTAAATTAATATTTTTATTAATTTTAAATAAGCGTATACAGAATTAAAGAACGTAAATTCTGTATTTAATGCATGATACGTCGTTAAAGGATTCAGTTAAAATAGTAATTCATTTAAAAGATTTAAAAAAAGAACGCTTGTGTGTGACTTTAAATTTCTCAGTTGTCATGTGAATGGAAATGACCATAACCCCCCCCCTAAAAAAATTTCTTTTAAGACCAAAAATGAATAAGCTTTGAGGATGTCGTAATTAGGGTTACGTGCAGTTGTGGTTGACTCCAATTATTGCAACATGTTAGAAAAATAATTTTATTTACTTTTAAACTTAAGAAATGAAACAAATAATTTTGATTCACTACAAGCTTCACCGAGGCGAGTGCGCGAACATTCCGAAGAAAACGGAGAGAATAGCTTTTTAGAAGCATCGTGCGTGTCAATACCCGGATGATGTGCAGCGCGCCATTACGTCACACACAGCCTCGACGGAGACTGTAGTTTACAGATTCATATGGAAAGATGATAGGCATTCGCTACAAGATCTTTGGAGGAATAATGTCTGAAATGCGTGCCCCATAACACTAGATTTGAGACTGAATAGCCATTGGATATTTTACGTATCACCAATGTAGCGCATATCTAACTTTTTTAAACTCATTATTTGATATAAAGGAAATAACTCGCAATTTCTTCGCAAAGAAGATATCAAGTTTACACCAGTACTATAATTTACTCATCCTTTATTCAATCCTGAAAGGTGTTTTATAATTCTGCTTTTCAGTACCAAAGGAATGTAATTTAAAAAAGACGATTTTCCAGTTACAACAATTTTGTATACAAAATCTGATATTACATCAAGTCATAACTAGGTAAATTTATTAAGAATACACTTTTTATAATTTATTCTGGTTAATATGAATATAAATCCTCAAATAACGAATTGAAGTTTTTCCATTTTTATTTTTCATTTTTCTGGAAAATTGGTATAAAGTGGTTTACGTTTAAATTAAAGAATTAATTTTAAATTAAATTAAAGAACGTTTCTGAATTAAAGAATTTATGATCGCTCAATATTTAGAACTCTGTATGTATAACGATGGATACTTTAATCTCTTTATAGATTTTGTGATTCAATATTTTGCACTTTATTCATTTCGTATGAAACAAAAACAATGGATAAACATGAGTAGATATGAAAGTAATAGATATTTGAATCTTTTTATAGGCCTTTATGATTTGATGCTTTGCACTTTATTCATTTCGTATAAAGCAAAAGCAATGGATAAGTATGAATGGATATGAAAGTAATGGATACATTAATCTCTTTATAGGCCTTTATGATTTGATATTTTGAACTTTATTCATTTCGTATAAAGCAAAAACAATGGATTAGTATGAATAGATATGAAATTAATGGATATTTTAATCTCTTTATAGGCCTTTATGATTTGATGTTTTGCACTTTATTCGTTTTGTATGAAGCGGCTTTGCTGATAATTCCACCAAAAATAATCATAGACTGCAATATACCACCCGCATCATCTTGCGCGTTAGTAATGGAACAGGTCAGTATTGTATTCTTTTTTTATAAACCAAGTATACATAAATATGAGTTAATAGAGTATACAAGTTAAGAGTTAAATAAGAATTTAATGTTGTCTTTATTTCTCTTACATTTACGTTATGTTATAATTAATACTTCTCTCATTCGGTGAAACATCAGAAATCTATTAATTAATAAATTGCAAAACCATTTAGGGATGATATTCTAAATATATAAAAGATCTGGTTTATCTTTCTGTTCGTTTTAATCGTCGCTTTACACTCTTGGATCGTTTTATATATCGAGATGAAATATGGGTCACAGATGGATTATCCCAAATGGAAATTTTTTTAAAGCTATTTTAAAATTCGAATTAATTTTTATTAACTTGATTCTAAATGATAAATTAGAATTAATAGTTGGGAAATTTTAGGAATCATCATAATTTTGTTTGCAATTGGAGAGCTATAATTTTTGTATCATTCTAGAGTTCAGTACATTTCTAATTATCGTAACTTGAAGTTTGTAACTGAAAATTGATCTGTGCAACTTTTCTAATTTTAGTGTGTTTTCTATTTATTTATTTTACTGAATAAACTTTTTTTCCAAGTTGACCTACGGGACTTAATTATTAATTAAACACCAGGCTTATGCATTAGCATTTCGCGCAATATTTGAGTTCCACGTGTTGCCATTCAATAAAAATAACAATTGAGAGTAAATGAATTATTATTGCATACGAGTTCTTTTCATATTTTTATGTGGTTTTAAAGAATTCTTTTTTTCGCTTCTGTATTATTTAGCTCAGTGGTATCTTGATATGATACTTGATAGTAATTGAATTATGCCTTCGGAGGCATTATTTATTTTTATTTCGCTGATAGTATACATAATAGGCAATATAATGTGGTAACTAAACTACAAGTGTTCAATATTCAATTCTAAGGGTCATTAATTATTACATGGGACCAGTTTAAATATCAAGATCAGAAAAAAAAACATTTATGTATATAGTTTGTAGATTATAAATTTCTTTTTCAAGTTAATTATTTATGGTTATAAGAAAGTAGTTTTTTTTTACAAATCTGAAATCCAGTAAAAATCGCTTATCTAGTAAAATGGTTAAACGTTTAACAGATAATGGTTTCAGGTACCATATATCTGCTATAGTTATAAATAAATTTGTTGAAATTAAACAGAGGAATAAAACGTTAGGTTTAGTAGATAGTTGAACTAAAGATTGAATCAAGTAATAGTACTGAATTATTGCTTTCCAAAGGAGCTCAGAACTGAAATTTATGGAAATTCCAAGTAAAAGTAATTTTACAGAGCGAAGAACTATTTTAGAATATTTAAAAAAATTGCTCCAGCAATAAATGACGATTTAGAGGAAGACATAAAACAGCTAACTGAATGCAAGAAAAGTTATTTAAATTCATAAGATATCACAGCTAGCTGGAATGAAAATGGACCTGTAATATTGCTAAAGTAATATGTTTTTTGTATCAGCACAAATCCAAAGTGAATACTCACTTTGGATTTGTGCTGATGTATGTTACAAAAAGATGTTATGTTACAAAAAGATGTTATGTTACAAAAAGATGTTATGTTACAAAAAGATGTGTATGTTACAAAAGATGTGTATGTTACAAAAAGATTTTTAATGCTACTTGCGATGGAAAACAAATGACGGAATGTATTCCCAGTTTAAATGAAATTAGAACGTAAAACTAAAGCAATCTACGGGAAATATACGTGACCATATGCTCATCACTGAAGTTTTCGATGATTTGCTTCCAGATTATCAGTATTTCCTTAGTGTCTGTGAATATGTACCTCCTGATAAACAAGGTATTAATGACTTTATTAATAGATTATCAATTGATAGATAATAAAAGATTGAAAATGCACAGACTCAATAAGGAAATGCTTTCATAAGTAAGAAGTTATAGAAGAAGAAACAATATGAGTCAAATGCATGCAAGCTGTAATATCTATCAAAAAAGTGCTTTTCAAAGACTTTGATTTAAAGTTATGTTTTCAATGTGGGAAGCAAATTATAGAGCCAAAACTTTTGACAAAGGCCAATTCTCGCCTACAAGCAAAGAATAATTTAACCAAAAGAAAAAATATAAGATTTCATCAGTATTGTTTAGCTGTTGAAAAATGAAAGTAAAAGCAGTTGGCATTTCATTTTTATTGGTCTAAATTCTGTGGTTAGGCAGCACATGATATACGACAAAGCATAGATTTATAAAAGAATGCTAAGTCTTATAAAAATAAAGATTGTATTGGAAATACAATAGATGCTTTTGTCAGAGATAGTTTTCAAAACAGAGCATTTGATGAAAGGAATTATATTCCAGTGAGTTGAAAAATGTTTTATATTTTCTTAATTTAAAACGAATTCTCATTTTCGTTAGCTCAATAAAAGAGAAAGTCTGTGCAATCGAATTAGATAAAAAATTTGCAGAATCATGAACGACGAAAAAAAAAAAAAATTGGAAATAGAGCGGATAAGTTATGCAAATTAATCCAAAACAAGTCTTTTTGGAACATATAGTGATAGATTATTCGTAGTCATCACAGTTTTTTAATACAAGCTAATAATATTATCTGCATTTTTATAATGCATTTATTCATTTAAAAATGTTTTATACATCTAAAGAAAACGAACTTTATTTTCCTTATGCTCTCTAAATTTTTAATTCTCATAATATTTATTGACGTCCAATTAAAAATGGTTTATATCCTTTGATGTATAGTAAGAAATATTCAACATTTTGGAACTATCTGATGAAGATAAGCCAATAATGACAACGTAAAATACAGAGCAACATAGACTACAGCGTTGATAGCAGATATTGATTGATAAGACAGATCTATTGCTTAGTATAACATACTGATGCCTGGATAAAAAGCATTTTGGCAAGTAAAAATATAGTTAAGACAATTATGATTTTCAAATTATTCGATCTTTCATAGTCTTGAAATATCTTTTTTATATTTTAACTGCAAATTTCATTTTCATCGTTTCATTCATTGTCATTGATATTAAACTGTAAAGGAAAAATATTAGCATTTTTTGTATCAATTTTTACTTATATATATTTTATTTCGCTTTATATCTATATTGACATATGTTTTGTATTTCTTCCATTTCAGTTTAGACTTTTTATGAAGAGTTATGCATTTGTTCGAGAAAACATTAACAGAGTTTTAAAGTATAAGCTCCATCAAGGTATTGTGAAATCTCAATTGATTCGTATTTTTCGTGATTCAATCCTGATAAAGCCATAAAATTATACAATGCCGTTAAAAATTAAGAAAATTTTTGTTTCTGGTGTTTATCGTTAGAATGACAATTTTAATAAAGTTAGATTGCATATACGATATAAAAAAATAGCTATACAACTGTAATTTATGTATAAATTATCGTGTGCAACCATCATTAACATCAAAAGATATAAAAGAAAATCAGAATAAAGCACAGACTGGCAAAAAATGTGGCCCTCTCCTAATCTATAGCTCTCGCAATATTAATTCAAATTTCAGTTTTTATAACATAAGGTTTGGTTAGATTTAGTTTGAATAAGTTATATTGACTTTTTCTTTAAATGCATCACGAGGTCCTCTTGTGTACAAGGCCGGCCACCCTGCCAACCACTGTACGAAGGAGTATTGACAGGAGCATCACGTGGGTTATTTGGGATGCAGAATACTTGAAAGATTTGGTACTTACCTGCTCTAAATGTCACCATATTATTCAGAGGATGTTCGGTTCTCGATGTCATATTCAACGTGACTAAGTCCACTTGCACAGAATCTGGAATTCCTTGCCACGAATCCAGATCTTAAACCTTTCCTCAGGCCACCGCAGTCTAATCCAAGATTGATAATCCAGTTTCTAATATGTCAGTTGCTGCCGGAAATATGCTTGAAATGCTCAAGATCTCTAGTAGAATCAATTCATTCAAAGCAATATAAATCTTCTGATATTGTTGATGCTTGCCTTTAACAGTACCTATCATTAAGAATTGAATTACCAATGTCTCTTTTGATTTCACTTTTTAATCAGTCATTTCTACTTTGTGTATGTGTAACACTAGCTACACATTTCTACCTGCGTTTTTCGATAAAAATCTGCTTAGTTTAATTTCATCTACTCGTTTTTACATTTTTGTCAGATAGCTTAGAATCTTTACCTAATATAATACAGAACACGATCTAAGTGTAGAATTCTCCCAAACAACATCAAATTTGAAACACCATTAGCTGATATTTAATGTCAAATCTTGATAAAATATTTCACTTACTACAGGTTACAAGGATGACGATGATTCATTCAGTTGCTTTCCCAGTGCGCAAATCTTAATTGCGTTCGAATATTACACTATTTAGTATTTCAGTAGCAAAAATGTGTCCCACTGAAAATTTTAATACTACAAATAAGATGATTATAAGAATTCCCAAGACTGTTAATCCTATTGTGATATCTCGGCTTTGAGAAGAAAAGATTATAAATATGAGACTCGATTTTTCTGAATATTCACTGTGGGTGTTGGCTAGCATTTATGTGAAACTTGCCGTCGATATTCAAGACATTCTCAAATGTGTGTGGTGTTAAAGTGTGGGGTGTGGCTCTGATGTTTTCCTAATCATCTAATTACGATTCAAAACAATGAGATCCTTTCTCAGTGTAGTCATTGTGCATAACATTCTTTTCATAGTTAAAATCTGGAAAAAGCATTTATTTAAAACACCTACAAAAAATAAATTCAACTTAAACTAAACGTTAAAGCTTCACTAGAATAAATCCGCTGTAATCGTGCGCATTATGAATATGACAATTTTTAAAAAAAATTTTTGACTTATTTAAAATATTGATAGTGATTTATTAAAGAGCCTTCCATTAATAAACAATAAATAAATCTAGAATCGAACATTGGTATTGTGATAATACTTTAAGCATCTTTACTTTACGCAATTGCATCATTAATTAAAATTGGTATTACTGAAAAATCAACTTTTTGAAATTTAAAGCATTGCAAAAGTTTATTGCATTATCATACGCCAAAGCTGCCTGGGAAAAAAATAGATTTATTAATGAATTTTTATTTAAAAATAGAATTAAAAGTTTGATAAATCCCTTTCAGAGAACTTACTACTGAAAAACATATTAGATCTGATTGTTCAGGGTGAAATAATTTGCCTGATCATGAAAATTTTGAATAATTTTTAAATTTGCATGTTGCACCAAATAATATGCAGGCAATATTCCAACCAACAATCATTATCATGTTAAAGGTAATAAAATCCTTAGTACCGTGGATGAATCGTAACAAGCAATTATGACAAATGTTAAAAATGCATTCCAGTTTTTTGAATTTCATCATTTTTTAATATTTTATATACGTTAAGAAGTTAAAATAAGCCTGCATGAAAGTAATTACTAAAGAAATTTCATAATTTTGGTAGCTCTTAATGATCTCTATTTTTTTCTGTACTTTTTATAAAATATGTACTGCTTTTGTTTTTCCATATTGAAAAATTAAAAATCTCTGTTTACGATTTTTTTTCAGATGATGATGAGGAATCAAACTCACCTCCTTGTCTAGAAGTAGGAAAACTGATATATTTTTTATTTGCACCTACATTAATTTACAGAGATAGCTATCCAAGATACAAAAAGGAAAAATCCTTGCATTCATTCTTTCATTTATGATATTTTACGAATTTTGCAAGTCAGTTATGCATATGTTTATATATATATCATCAATAAAATTAGACAAATTCTTGAAAAATGCTTTAACATATTTCTGTCGCTTTAAAATATCATCTCTATAATAGAAAAAAATTACATTCGTTAATTTACGTGCAATGTACTGCGACTGACAAGATAATAACCACATACCTCTGTTTTCCAAATTTCATCATGAAATAAAAAAAAACTGATTTTTTTTTTTTTTTTTTGCAAGCATGAATGATTGTGGGGGATTTTTTTTTTCTTTTTTATATTTAGTATGAACATGAGACCTACATGCTATGTCTATGTAATAAAAATCATACCATATTCGCTACTGATTGCAAAAAATTCAATTATTTCCTCCAGTTTTAATATTTGGAAAACAGAAATAAAGGACGATATTGCTTGCTATGCAACGGTATGTTGTTTACAAACAATATATCCATTTGTGCGAATTTTTCTGTTGCATAGATGAGATTTTAAAATAGCATGAACACATTCATTCATTTTCATTTATTCAATATAAGAAATAAAAATACACGAAATCGTAGTAGAAATAGTATTAAGAAATCATTTCCTTAATTTGATAAATGTTTTAAAATTCTAAATATTGTAATTATTCATAAATTCATTCGATATTGAAATAAAATTCATCTGCATATCAAATGAGATGTTAAAACTTTAACTATTTACTCAATCTCATCAGTGGCGAATAGTTCTTTTATGAAGCATCGATGTAAATTGATTTCTTTTTTTTTTAAAAAAAACAAACTTTGATTTAAAATAAATTTAAGTAAAAAAATTATTTCGGAAGTGATCTTGTATGAATGTACTAAAAATGAATTTTCTAATTTTAATTATTTTATAATTCATTAACACAAACATCAGAGAATTTTGAGACAAATTTTTTTCTCAAATTCACTATCAGATAGTGATACTATAGCAAAAAAAAAAATGCATCAGATGATAATTATATTCTGAAATAATTAAATATTGCATAATTTACTAATTTATAAGTATACTTAATTTGAAAACTCTATAATGCGTTCAAAATTGATTATAAAGTTCAATTTTTATTTCCTCACGTAGAAAAAGTATTGTAATCGTTAAAAAAAAATTTTACTCGAGATTTAAATGAATATATGTTAAACTGAAAACTTCCTGAGTTTGTAAAACACATTTTTGGCATTACGTCTGTCTGTGACAAATATAACTCAAATAAGCTTTGAGCTAAAGGGTTGAAATTTAGTATATAGTGTTTGCACAAAATTTGTGTATTTTTTCGAACGGCTTTTTTTTCAAAATACGTTCGAAAAATTCTAAATTACTAATACAATTAAAAAATATCTGGCCATCTGTCAACTTTTCAGTAAAATCCGTTCTGAGGAAGTCTGTCTGTACGGCTGTTTGAGGACAAGCTAACACAATAACTACAAAACGAAGAGAGATGTATAAAACTCAGTACATAAATTTAGCAACTGTATTGTAATTACGTATCTAGTTTGGAGAGAAATTCAACAAGAAGTTGACTACTTGTTGGCTTGTATTTTCAGAAACAAATAAACGCAGTGACTTAAAAATATCTAATTTAGCATGGGATTTGTAACTACAAAAAGCAGTTTTTAGCAAATTTCTGTTTGAATCGGTTGAGAAAAACGTGTCAAAAATACAAATTCGATTTTCGGATACTTTTAACACAAGTCAGAGATTTGTCGCCAAAAAAACTCGCCAAGAATGACACGATGCATTCAGTAAAAATGGTAAATTCACGACAAAGTTGAATAGATCATAATTAAAATAGGTCAATACCATGCAGGGTGCTCTCTGGGTTAACAGCTTTATTAGGGACTGTGAGTGAAAATTTTTGAAAGACTACTCCCTCTGGTTAAAAATAGGGAAAAGTCACGTTTAAATAAAAGTTTATAAAAGTGTTTCACTTTTTCTTTTATTTTCAGAACATCTGGTATTCGCTGGGGTTTCGTTGCCGGGAATCTTTTGCAATTATTTCTTATTGTATTGGGTGACTATATTGTCTACATTTGTTTCTTAGCGAATAGCTTCAACAAGGCGGGCATTGAACCCATACCCATCACTCATTTTGTGTGTTTGATGGCTATTGCAATCTTCGCAGGTAGTATGATCTCGTTCGTAACGTTTTATCCCATATTACACTGTTTGCCGAATGCTTTTGCTGAAATGCTGAGGTTTGGCGACAGATTGTTTTATGAAGTAAGTATCTTTCTAGTTGCGTGCTGATTTCATATGTTTATAAATGTTCATAATAACTGCTGATGGAGTGACTTCTTTTAAGATTTTTTCTTAAGCAGATTTTAAACACGGTTTTTTTTTGTTTGTTTTATGTGAGTGATAAATGTAATTTTCAAAATTCTTTAAAAAAAATCAATCTCACTTGTTAGATGAGTCAGGTATTTCTCATGACTTTGTTTGAATTTCAGTATTCAGTTTTATCATGATTAGTTTTGTTAATGTAACGAGATTTCCCGCTTTCACAACCAGGAAATCCCACGTGGGAGCACCTCGTAATTGAAAGTGAGAAGCGTTTGGCATGGTGGTTGGTTCTCGCCACCCTTGTAGGTATACGAAAATGTGGGGGTGGCTACTTCCTATCGATGACGGGAAGGGCTTCTTAGGGAAGGGTTGTACCGTAGCCGGTGATGGCCCTTAGGAAACAACCCCAGTTCCCGACAGTGTTGCTATCACGGCAGTCCAATCATTCTTTTTTCCGTATGCCTTCGAACGGGTCGGAGTAATTAGTCTATGATTCACCACCAAAAAAGTAATATAGCTGACAACAATTAGTTACTTGCTTCCTTTTTGAGTTTATTCCAATGCAGTAAATGAAATAAACAAACAAAAAAAAGAACCATCTTACTGGAAGCTTCATACAATTTTTGAGGATGAACAAAAAAACTCCTACTTACATTAGCTGTCCTAGTTTTAAACATCGATATTTTATAAGATTAAATACCGTTTTCTATGGATACATCCTAATATTAGCGAACAATTTAAAATTTTCATTGCTAGAAATCCAATACAGATATTTATTGTATATTTCTTTCCCATAAAATTCTGAATAACTTGATTGATTTCCTTAAATATTAAACTCCATTTTTTGTTGTGGTGGTTAGAACTTTGGAAAAATAAGCTTACTTTATTAAATTTAAGCGAATTTTTTTATTAAATTTAATTGCAAGGACTATTTTTATATATACCAATTTTATAATTTCATTTATAATTGTTATATGTAGATATCTTTTCTTTTCCAATATTTTTTTGATATATTTACAATAAATGTTTACAATTTTTAAAATTATAATAGATTGGAGTGTTCATTTAATTGACAATTAGCCGCCTTCGGCGATTAGATGTTTCGTTCAGTATGTTGGTTGTATTTAACTTCAATTAAATATCTTATAATAATTATATTTATGATTTTCTCAAAAATAATTTGTTAACTTCAAATTGTTAGAGATATTAAAGCTTTCTTTAATACCCCTCCAAGGTTTTTTGTATGTTGTATAAGTGAAATTTTCTAATAAAGTCTCAAGGCTTCCTCGCTGAAAACAGAGCTGTTAGTGTAATGGACCTTCTAATGTACATCGTATTTCACAGTGATATCCTAGTCATTTCGGTTTATTCCTCATGTGAATCCCATCTCTACTATTGATATGGATGAATGTGGGCGCGCTCTAAATGACCTCGAGTTACTAAATTTTGCTCAGATTTTGAGAAGTATGAATGGGCATTTCAGAGTGATTTCTATGAAATTTTAATTTAAATTTAAATTAATTAAAATAATTTAGATTTTTGAGGTAACTTCTGAAAAAAATATTTGTTTTGCATCGTTTTAATGTCCAGACAATTATCTTTTTTATCTTTTCAATGATTCAGAATTTAATTCCTGTAAGATTTTTAGATCTATATGTATATAATTAGGCTTTAAATCTATTTTGAAGAATATTTGACAATAATATTTCCATTGCTGTGAATGAAACGGAAATCGGTTTCATTGTTTCTTCCAGTACGTAATCGCATGATTTTCTTTCATTGTTTCATGCTTGAGAAGAAGGATTTTAATTAATAGCTGAGTAGTTTATAGACGAATAAAAAATGAAAATCGCGTCATTTAGAAGATGAATGAACTGGACATAATAGAGCTCTGACGTCATGGAGCTGAATTCCATTAAAAAGGTTCTTATACATGATGAACATAACTTATGTAAGACTATTAAAACTACACTGTTTGAAATCTAGATTCTATTTAGTATTGTGCCATTTTTCCTGGAATTGAAAGTGATATCTTCAAAGTTTGGCTCGGAACATTTCTATGAAGTTAAATCTTATGAATGCACGTTTGCTTTAGGAGAACGTTTCTTATTGAGGCAGTAAACTACAAGCGTGTATGCCTGTGAAAAAGAACATCCCTTGCTTTTTCAAATTAAATTTTGTTTTCTTTGATGCTTGTCTTTATCTATTTTACTCTGCTACTAATAACTGAAAGAACTGACGAAATAATGTATTTCTGAAAGTTACTTGCACCCAGAAAAGATGATACCTCGTGTATTTTTATTTAAAGGATTGGTGGAACTGTACTTCCTATACAAAATTTTACCGATCTTTGAATATACTTGTACATGATTGGCTGTACTTCTACATATATTGTGATATGTACGCTGTAAGTAACAAATTTATTTGCATATTTAAATGAACCACATAATGCATAAATGTAATAAGTTCTCTGTTTCGAGAACAGCGTTAGTTCATTTGGAAGACAAGCTGAATGATACGTTTGTGTTTGTATTTTGTGGCAAAAATTCCTCTAGAATTAATCTGCACGACACTGATGGTATTTAAATATTTATATCAAAGAAAAGAAAAGAAATCTTTAATAAGCGTTTTAAGAATTCAGTAATAAGTTCTAAGCTGAAATTCACATATATTATTCTATATATAAACTTAACAAAAATCTTAGATATTATAAGTTGAAAAAGAATTGAAGTGGATATTTGTTTCCAAATTCATAATTAAAAAAAAGCCTATTAATAAAAAAATTTAGTGAAGAAACAATAGTAAATATTAATTTCTTTCTACATAAAATATAACGCTGTATAATTTCTAGATTGTATTAAATCTTTAATATAATCTAATTAATTGTATTAAATCTTTTTTAAAAGCATCAGAATATTTTGCTTTTTAAAGGTATTTGATTATTTATCGCCGTTTATCTTTTGTTTAGATTTTGAAAAGCAGAACTGTTGCTATGTTGTCAGTTTTTCTGCTATCTGCAATTGTTCATGAATATATCGTAGCCGTTTCTCTCAGATTTATATTCCCTCCTTTATTCACATTATTTTACATAGCTGGTAGTAAGTATCCTTTTATGAATTACTTTTTTATTATTCTAAATAAAAACATATTTAAAGCACGTTTATATCTGTGTACTGTACTGCTTAAAGCACGTTTTTTTATAGGAACATCAGAATACAAGATATAATAACCGTAACCGATTATATGTCATATACATAATTTTTTAAATCTGTAATGAATACCCAGAAATTTTCTTCATTTTAATTTGCAATTTCTTTTTCTTTTAATATTAATTTTGCTTCTGTTTCTTTATAGTATTGTTTTCACTACTTCATGATTACACGATTTTGTTTTCACCTTCACATTTTAAAATTATTTTCAAATTTTCAACAAACTAATAAAAGCGTATTTAGAAATTTTTTAATTAACCTTTTAATAAATATTTTGTAATTAGCTATTGTAAATATTATGAAATCTGAAAATCCTTTTTTCTTGAAGATTCAATATATAAATTGAGCCATGCATATGGAGTCAAAACTAAGTATAAAATCGATTTTTCAGTATAACTGAGTATAAAAGTGATTATAAATTTCACGTTTATAGAAGGAATCAAATAAAGCTAATACAAGTATTTAAAACTGCTTTGGCATGTTTTAACAAAACTAAGAATGCGTTTTTTTGTAGAATTGAATACTTTTGAATACGCCTTATTTAAACCGTTTATAAGTGAAATTATTTTGGGATTCCTCAAAATGGATTTTAAAATATCAATATAAAAGTTGAAAGTATTTTAATTAATTTAAATTAAAAAACATTAATACTGAACATTAAACTTTGTCAATAAATATATTAAATTATCTAAATTCAGTAGAAATATTAAATTGAAAAATAACATTTATATCATATCGAATAATAACAGATATGGATTAAACTTCTTTTTTCCTTTGGAGTGGAAATTTATAATAAAGATTTCCTATATAAAATTTGGGATATTTTTACAGTGAGATCTGAGTATAAGTAGGACAATGAAAATTGACTTTGAAAAATAAAAAATAAAGTTCAAAAGTTGACTGATTCGGCCCTGAAAGTCCTTCTATTCGTCATAAAGTGCTAATTAAAATTCCTGACATGTTGTCGAGGTACTCTTTGTTCCTTATCCGTTGTGGCACCTTCCCGATAAGGTGGGAAAAATCGATTTTTAGCTGTCTTTAGACTAAAAACCGTAAAAAAGTAAAAATGAAATCGGTTTTTAATAGTCCCTATGCTAAAAAAAAATTGAAATCTGTTTTTAACTGTATCTAACCAGAAACTGTAAAAAAAAAAAAAAAGCAAAAATGAAATCGATTTTTAACTGTTTCTAAATCAAAACTGGTAAAACCTTCAAGAAAAGGAAGTTTGGGGATGATTTGCTTGAGAAATTTTCAGTATACTGTCCACCGTTTCCTCCTGCCAGCTGAAAGCGCAAAAACTGCATGTTTCACAACATATCGGAGTGTTTCAGTGGTGATAATATAAATGTGTTGCATAATGCATGTTTGCAATTCACCTAAGACCGCATTCGGACGTCTGTACACAACATTTATAGGTAACTCCACAGGGTTCAAGTATGTTGATCATAACGGCCAAGCTGTTGGAAAATGGCGACTGATAATTTTGTCATTTCCAAAGTGAAGAATCAAGAGCTGCTTTGCTGTGTTGAAATGTCCTGGGGAGTGCTACCCAGCATAAAAATTGTGATGTCCACATCCACTCTGTTGCAGTGTTGAAATGAGTTGTTGCGCAAAAGAGATTCATAACGTATCCTATTGACTGTACCGGTTATAGGATTCAAAATATCAATCTGTTCAAAAATTAAGCAATCAATAATAAAGCCTGCCGTAAGCTCTCACCACACGGTGCCCTTTTGAAAATGAAGAGGTGATGGTTGCATTTGGAACATATTCTCTCTTACCAGTGTTTTGGAATTGTGAATGTCGACAGAACTTTGGAGAATTAAATGGGCTTTTTTGTCTACAAAATGATTTATGGCTATGCATTGTCCATTTCCTTTGAAGCAAAAAAAAAAAAAAAAAAAAAAAAGAACCGGCTTCAGTAATAGCTCCTCGTTTTGACAGATCAATAGGAAGTAACTCCTGAAAATGTGTAATTTTGAATGGGTAGTATTGCAAGAATGACAAAATCATGCACACAGATATGTCTGAAGTCTGGAAAATTCCCTATATACTGCGCATTACCAGAGCAGTACTTGGCACTTTTTATAGTGGTGTAGCCACATCCTCCCCTGATGTCGAAGCAATTGCTTTCCTCTCTATGCCACATTTCACTTCAAATGAGCCCGTCTCTTCAGCTTTATCAATCATCTTCTTCAGACCGAATGCTGTTATTTTACCGGAACCGCTTCTAAAATCCCGTAACGTCCGGGATTACTTGAAGGTAATTTTCGCATAGTCACCATTCTTGTAAAAATATTCATAGTAGAGACACGACTATCTTCTGAAACGCAGAAACTGCTTGTTCCTTATTTTTATCACAAGAATAATGTGAGCTGCGTCATATCATGTCTCTGAATTTGCACCTTTAAATTAACACATCTTTTAAAGCAACAGATTTCAACATACTGTGAAGAATACAGCCCCATATATCGGTAAACTTTTGAATTTTTTCATTCATAAAACGAATTTTTCAATATGAAATATTGTGTCATTCTGACCAGTAGTTCTTTATTAACAGCCTTTTGAAAGTGCAATTTTAATTATAATCAACCGATACATTGCTTTACTATTTAAGAAATATTAGCTCCAGTATGCTTTATTTAAGCTCATATTATTAAATACTCTTTTTTATAGGCATAAGAATGATTTAGCCTCTCTTTTAACCCTTATTATATGAATAATCATAATTTATTAAATTTTGGCATGTTATATCTAAATCAAAGTTACATAAATATCTAGTTTTAATTTATTCAAATTTTTCCAATTTTTGTATTCTTTTGTAACTGTCTCGATCTTAATTTTTTTTTTTAAATTTGCACCAAACTATTAATAAAAATCCAATATTTTTTTTTCAGTTATATTCATTTTTATGACTCGAAGAAGAACCTCAAACTTCTGGAACTTTTTCCTTTGGTTTACTTTGTTGCTAGGATATGGACTTTTACTAGTTTTCTACTCTTTGGAAATGTCTGCCAGGATCAACTGCCCGAGGATTTTAGTAGGTTTTTCCTCCTTTAACTTAGTTTTACTTCCTACACACGAAGTATAGAAAGAGAAAATATTATACACGTCAAAAAATTGCAAGTCGAGATTTCGTTGAAACTCAACGTTTCAGAACTGCCTGAATCCGAAAAACACGTTTCTGGAAGTATACTTGTCTGTCTGTGAACACGATAACTAAAAAATGGTTTGAGCTAGCCGAGCGAAATTTGTTGTATGGTTTTTACAACAAATTTGAAGATTTCTGTCAAAGTTTGAACAAGATCATTTCAAACGAAGGTCTGTCCCTTCAATTGTTCCAGTATATCTTAACACGATAAATATCAAACAAAAAAGCTGGATGGATAAAATTTGGTACCCAAATTTAAAATTTAAAGTGTAGACCTGCATTTAATTTAGAACCAAATCCGTGCAGGGCTTAACCATCTTTCACAAGCTTTTCTTTACTTTTTTCTACACTTTAACGTGATGACTAAAAGATTTTAAATATGATATGTGATTTTGAAACTATCATTGAAGTTTTATGTCAAATTTCATTTTTAATTGGACGGGAAAAAAGTATATACATTCGATTTTCTGGTACTTTGTACTAACCAAATCCTGGCGATTAATCGCCAAAAATCGCATGCTCTTTCGTAATCATTGTCTAATATCTATTCTCTATCTTTCCAATTGCATTTAAACAGAATTCAAAATCCCAAAAATCTGGACTGAAATTTGATTTATGGTTTTATTATCATAATCACAAATCTATATCCCTTTTTTTAGATTAAATCTATCAAAGAATGAAATGCTTGTTGGTGTATCCGTTTGCTCGTATGTGAATTCGAAAATTTATAAATGCTTTAAGCTAATTTGCGATCAAACTTGCAAATCTGTATAAATTAAAGAATCTAATTGCTCTACTGGAAGTTGACTTGCAAAAGAAGTGCTCGATTCTTTTCTTTACGAGACGGAACTAAGCACAGAACGCGATATATTAGATTGTTGAGATGATACTTCCGTTAGTTGAAAGTTGGGGTATAACGCATCCACATCTCAGACATCAATGTTAATGACATGCACTGTTGCATCCTTGTTACTTTTTTCCTTTATAAATTAATATCTAGAAAAAAGTATCTAGAGTTTTTTTATCACTCAGCATGATTATTTTCACTATCACTCAATGTCTTTCTATCACTTTCAATTTATCACTTAGCATTTTATCTTGTGAGAAAATTATGTTGTTTTGGTTTGGGGTGTTTGAAGCCTCGAAATGCACGGGCAGAAAATCGGCGATTTATCGCTTTTGAGGCACCAGTTTTTTGCTTTTAGGGTTGTTAGAAAATGATAATGATGATTGTCACATTTGGTGACTTATAGCCAACAAAAGGTATAAAATGGCACGAATGTTTGCCATGTACCCGATTCTCCGGTCTGGCCAATAAAGGGGAGGGACGTTGGAAGTTATCGTCCGGAAAAGCGCATAGAAGAAAAGTGAAATGAACGCGGAACAGTGAGAGAAGTATCGAAAGCTATATAATATATGTTTGTTTTTTTTCTTAGTTTTCAATTTTTCTGGCTAGCAAAAATTTTTGGAGCTCGAACGATTTTGAGAATTAAAAAAAAGTCGTTTTCTAAATATCGACGTATATGCGTAATCTGATAGTTACGTAATTTTTTAAAACCGGTTTAAACTGGCTTTGCAAGAAAAAAATCTGGCCTCGCGAAAAAATTTTATTGATTTTAAGATTTATTTATTGATTTTAAGATGGTCAAAAACCATCGCTTTCCTAAATGTTGGTGATTGCGAGATATGAGTCATGTGAGAACATGTTTTTCTATCGGATCGATACCACTTTATTTAAAACAAATAATGTTATCATATGATTACTTGAAATTTGCGATAGCAGATTTCAATTTTTTTCCCCCCTTCTTTTCTTTCTACGAGTTCTTTTAAAAATGGATCACATATAATTTTTTTAAAAAGTTATATTATGATGAAATTCATTTCAGATTTAGAAATAATTATATTTTAAAACATTTCATGCTCGCATTGACAGTAGGTTCGTAGTAATAAACTAATTAGCATAAACTTTCTGCTTTAGATGCGTAAAAAATTTTGAGTTGTATTAAATATATTTCTGATTTCCAAAAATTCCAAACTAAAATGATGGATATAATAAGATTAATTGTGATCGATTACTTTATACAATATCATGTTCCTCAATAATGAATAATTTATTATTTTTAATTTCCTTTACAGGATTCTTGGCTAGACTATGCAGTTCCTCGGTTTCTCCATTGCAATGTGATATCTTTCCCAGTTTAGCGTAAAAGTTTAGTTAAAAAGTTTTTTAGTAAAAATATAACAATCTAACTCGACCTGTATTCTAAATAAATAGAATTCCAGACAATCCAATGAAAATTTAATTTTGGATATATGTCTAACATGTATTTGGAAATAGAGTGCCTCTAATTTTGGGAGACTTATTTAAGTAATATTGTAAATTAGAAATTTTCGAATATGTCCAAACTTATTTGAATATCATTAAGAGTGTATCTCACTTTCTTTAATTATTTTAAACAAACTTTTAAATCGATGAAATTAAGTATGTCTTACTACTGTAGATGTAGAATTCTAGAAACTTTTACAGAAATGGAAGCTTTCAGGTTTACTAAATCTTTTTTAAAATATTTTAAATCAGTTATATCTGATTAATAATTATTAAAGAAAGATAATTCAACTAAAAAATACATTTTCTTTAGAACCGATTTTTTGCTATTGGATAAAAACTTATTTGTCACTTTTTTTTACAATATGATGAATTTCTAAGCAAAAAAATCTTTATTCTAAAATGTACCGCTGTTGTGATATTAATTTTCTAAAAATCTTGAAATTAAAATATATTTTCTTCTCTACAGGCCAGACCATTTCACCTACACCTACCAAATTTGGTACATGTATACCTTGGAGGTCGGGAATGTGCACCTGGGGTTCCTTTTTTTGAATTTTTAATTAGAATTTTAACTTTTAATTAAAAACTAACTTTCCCGCCAAACAAATTATTTCTTTCCCCACCGCCAAATGAGTAAGGCTTCAACATTTTTTCCCAACAGCAATGAGGCTTAGGCGTAACATTTTCCTGCCGATTAATTCAAACGATTCTATTCATTTTCTTAATGTTTTATGCATTTAAAATTAAAGATTATTAATTAATCGATCTTTCAGATTCATTCTGAAGTACTTTTGAATTAAAATAACTCAGATTAAAGGAAATTAAAAATTTCTAATCGGCATAGCGTTACCCCAACTGGCGTAGAAAATTCAAGCATTTGCGTTACCATAATTGGCGTTGAAAATTCACGCATGCGTATTGTGTTCTGATTGTCGACAATGGATACGATCTTCGTTTTGAAGGTTTAATATGTTTTCGACAGATTATTTCAAAGGATTGTGTTTATTTTCTTAGTGTTTGATGCATTTAAAACTAAACAATGTTAATTAATCGATCTGTTCATGATGAATCTGAGAAAATTTTGTAGAAAACTTCTTAAGATATTACATAAATTAAGAAAGATATTCTTAATTTTGCATAAGGTTTAGCTTAAATGCAAAGCGACTGTGTTTTTAGTACTCATATTTTAAAAGAAAAAAAATTCATAGTTTCAGTAAAAAATTTCCTGATTTAAATTGCAATTTAACCATTTCCACTTTAATTTAAAGCATAAATTCTACGGGGGCTAAAAGAAAATTAGGGAGATACATATTACGTTATAGTTGAAGGCATTTATAATATTATGAATGAATTATATGACTATCAAAATTTGTAACTTTAAAATATATCCATGAAGAAACTATTAAAATACGAGTTACATAAAATATTTAACTATTAAAATTTTAACGAGCATTAATATTGGTGAACCGGTTGGTCGCCAAGTTTTTTCCCCCACTCTAATGAGGCTACGGTTAACATTTTTCGGTTACAACATTTCTGTATTTTCCGTAAATTTATGCTTTAATTTTATTTTAGAAGTATAATATTTGGAATAGTTCATAGTAAGTGTGGGAATAATGGACAAAAATTACTAAAATAAATTTTAAAAAAAAGAAAAGAAAAATATATTTAAAAAGTTCTCATTTTCGAGACTCAAACTGAAGGCCAGCAAAACTAAGTGGCTCGTTCTGCTGATCTGGCAACGAAGCTTCGTACCCATAGAGCGTCTGAATGGTCTAAGACTCTCATTATGATTATATACTAAAACTTTTAACGTGGTGTCATTCTGGTCTAAAAGCACAATGTTTTGAATAGGAATGAATTCTGCGCATGTGCGTGAACTTGACTCCTAAAATTTCTCTTGAATATAGAAATATTTTGACAATAAAAAATTTTTTTAATAGTATAAGATTTGGAAAAGTTCGTAGTAAGTGTGGGAATAATGGATAAAAATATCTAAAATAAATTTAAAAAAAAAAAGAAAAGAAAAGAAAAAAAATATTTAAAAAGTTCTCAGTTTCGAGACTCGAATTGAAGACCAGCAAAACTATGTGGCTCGTGCTGCCGATCTGACCACGAAGCTTCGTACTAGCACAGCGTCTGAATGGTCTAAGACTCTTATTATGATTTTCCACTAAAAGTTTTAACATGGTGTCAATCTGGTCTAAAAGCACAATGCTTTGAATAGGAATGAATTCTGCACATGTGCGTGAACTGGACTCCTTAAATTTCTCTAAAATATAGAAATATTTTGACAATAAATTTTATTTAAGTAGTACAAAATATGGAAAAGTTCGTAGTAAGTGTGGGAATAATGGATAAAAATATCTAAAATAAATTTTTAAAAAAAGAAAAGAAAAATTTATTGAAAAAGTTCTCAGTTTCGAGACTCGAACTGAAGACCAGCAAAACTATTTGGCTCGTGCTACCGATCTAGCCACGAAGCTTCGCACCCGCAGCGCGTATGAATGGTCTAAGACTCCCATTATGATTTTAAACTAAATGTTTTAACATGGTGTCAATCTGGTCTAAAAGCACAATGTTTTGAATAGGCGTGAAGTGACACAAAAAATTTCTCTTGAATATAGAAATATTTTAACAATAAATTTTATTTTAGTAGTACAAGATATGGAAAAGTTCGTAGTAAGTGTGGGAATAAAGTATAAAAATATCTAAAATAAATTTTTGAAAAAAGAAAAGTAAAATATATTGAAAAAGTTCTCAGTTTCGAGACTCGAACTGAAGACCAGCAAAACTAGGTGGCTCGTGCTTCCGATCTGGCCACGATGCTTCTTACACACAGAGCGTCTGAATGGTAAAAGACTTCCATTATGATTTTCCATTAAAAGTTTTAACATGTTGTCAATCTGGTCTAAAACCACAGTGTTTTGAATAGGAATGAATTCTGCGCATGTGCGTGAACTCGACTCGTAAAATTTCTCTTGGATATAGAAATATTTTGACATAAAATTTTATTTTAGTAGTATAAGGTTTGGAAAAGTTCGTAGTAAGTGTGGGAATAAAGGATAAGAATATCTAAATTAAATGTAAAAAAAAGGAAAGAAAAATATATTAAAAAAGTTCTCAGTTTCGAGACTCGAACTGAAGACCAGCAAAACTATGTGTCTCTTGCTTCCGATCTAGCTACGAAGCTTCTTACACACAGAGAGACTAAATGGTCTAAGAGTCCCATTATGATTTTCCACTAAAAGTTTTAACATGGTGTCAATCTGGTCTAAAAGCACAATGTTTTGAATAGGAATGTATTCTGCGCATGTGCGTGAACTCGACTCCTAAAATTTCTCTAGAATATAGAAATATTTTGTCAATAAATTTTATTTTAGTAGTACAAAATTTGTAAATTTCGTAGTAAGTGTGGGAATAAAGGATAAAAATATCTAAAATAAAATTTAAAAAAAAGAAAAGAAAAATATATTTAAAAAGTTCTCAGTTTCGCGACACGAACTTATGACCTTCAAAACTAGTTGTCTCGTGCTGCCGATCTGGCCACGAAGCTTCTTACACTCGGAGCGTCTGAATAGTCTAAGATTCCAATTATGATTTTCCACTAAAAGTTTTAACATGGTGACAATCTTGTCTAAAAGCACAATGTTTTGAATAGGAATGAATTCTGCGCATGTGCGTGAACTCGACTCCTAAAATTTCTCTTGAATATAGAAATATTTTGACATAAAATTTTATTTTAGTAGTATAAGATTTGGAAATGTTCGTTGTAAGTGGGGGGATAAAAGATAAAAATATCTAAAATAAAACTTAAAAAAAAGAAAAGAAAAATATATTGAAAAAGTTCTCAGTTTCGAGACTCGAACTGAAGACCAGAAAAACTAGATGGCTCGTGCTGCCGATCTGGCCACGAAGCTTCGTACCCGCAGTGCGTCTGAACGGTCTAAGACTCTCATTATGATTATCAACTAAAAGTTTTAACGTGGTGTCATTCTGGTCTAAAAGCACAATGTTTTGAATAGGAATGAATTCTGCTCATGTGCGTGAACTCGACTCCTAAAATTTCTCTTGAATATAGAAATATTTTGACATAAAATTTTATTTTAGTAGTATAAGATTTAGAAAAGTTCGTAGTAAGTGTGGGAATAAAGGATAAAAATATCTAAAAAAAATGTAAAAAAAAAGAAAAGAAAAATATATTTAAAAAGTTCTCAGTTTCAAGACTCGAACTGAAGACCAGCAAAACTAAATGGCTCGTGCTGCCGATCTGCCCACGAAGCTTCGTACCCGCAGCGCGTCTGAATGGTCTAAGACTCTCATTATGATTATCAACTAAAAGTTTTAACGTGGTGTCATTCTGGTCTAAAAGCACAATGTTTTGAATAGGAATGAATTCTGCTCATGTGCGTGAACTCGACTCCTAAAATTTCTCTTGAATATAGAAATATTTTGACAATACATTTTATTTTAGTAGTATAAGATTTGGAAAAGTTCGTAGTAAGTGTGGAAATAAAGGATAAAAATATTTAAAAAAAATGTAAAAAAAAAAAAGAAAAAAAAAGAAAAGAAAATATATTTAAAAAGTTCTCAGTTTCGAGACTCGAACTGAAGACCAGCAAAACTAGATGGCTCGTGCTGCCGATCTGGCCACGAAGCTTCGTACTCGCAGCGCGTCTGAATGGTCTAAGACTCTCATTATGATTATCAACTAAAAGTTTAAGGTGGTGTCATTCTGGTCTAAACCACAATGTTTTGAATAGGAATGAATTCTGCGCATGTGTGCGAACTCTGGCTCCTAAAATTTCTCTTGAATATAGAAATATTTTGACATAAAATTTTATTTTAGTAGTATAAGATTTGGAAAAGTTCGTAGTAAGTGTGGGAATAAAGGATAAAAATATTTTTAAAAAATGTAAAAAAAAAGAAAAGAAAAATATATTTAAAAATTTCTCAGTTTCGAGACTCGTACTGAAGACTAGCAAAACTAGATGGCTCGTACTGCCGATCTGGCCACGAAGCTTCGTACCCGCAGCGCGTCTGAATGGTCTAAGACTCTCGTTATGATTATCCACTAAAAGTTTTAACGTGGTGTGAATCTGGTCTAAAAGCACAATGTTTTGAATAGGAATGAATTCTGCGCATGTGCGTGAACTCTACTCCTAAAATTTCTCTTGAATATAGAAATATTTTGACATAAAATTTTATTTTAGTAGTATAAGATTTAGAAAAGTTCGTAGTAAGTGTGGGAATAAAGGATAAAAATATCTAAAAGAAATGTAAAAAAAAGAAAAGAAAAATATATTTAAAAAGTTCTCAGTTTCAAGACTCGAACTGAAGACCAGCAAAACTAAATGGCTCGTGCTGCCGATCTGCCCACGAAGCTTCGTACCCGCAGCGCGTCTGAATGGTCTAAGACTCTCATTATGATTATCAACTAAAAGTTTTAACGTGGTGTCATTCTGGTCTAAAAGCACAATGTTTTGAATAGGAATGAATTCTGCTCATGTGCGTGAACTCGACTCCTAAAATTTCTCTTGAATATAGAAATATTTTGACAATACATTTTATTTTAGTAGTTCAACATTTGGAAAAGTTCATAGTAAGTGTGCGAATAATGGATAAAAATATCTAAAATAAATATTAAAAAAAAGAAAAGAAAAATATATTGAAAAAGTTCTCAGTTTCGAGACTCGAACTGAAGATCAGCAAAACTAGATGGCTCGTGCTGCCGATCTAGCCACGAAGCTTCTTAAACGCACAGCGTCTGAATGGTCTAAAATTCCCATTATGATTTTCCACTAAAAGACAACATTTTTTCAATCTGGTCTAAAACCACAATGTTTTGAATAGGAATGAATTCTGCGCATGTGCGCGAACTCGGCTCCTAAAATTTCTCTTGAATATAGAAATATTTTGACATAAAATTTTATTTTAGTAGTATAAGATTTGGAAACGTTCGTAGTAAGTGTGGAAATAAAGGATAAAAATATTTAAAAAAAATGTAAAAAAAAAAAGAAAAGAAAAATATATTTAAAAAGTTCTCAGTTTCGAGACTCGAACTGAAGACCAGCAAAACTAGATGGCTCGTGCTGCCGATCTGGCCACGAAGCTTCGTACTCGCAGCGCGTCTGAATTGTCTAAGACTCTCATTATGATTATCAACTAAAAGTTTAAGATGGTGTCATTCTGGTCTAAAATCACAATGTTTTGAATAGGAATGAATTCTGCCCATGTGTGCGAACTCTGGCTCCTAAAATTTCTCTTGAATATAGAAATATTTTGACATAAAAATTTATTTTAGTAGTATAAGATTTGGAAAAGTTCGTAGTAAGTGTGGGAATAAAGGATAAAAATATTTTTAAAAAATGTAAAAAAAAGAAAAGAAAAATATATTTAAAAATTTCTCAGTTTCGAGACTCGTACTGAAGACTAGCAAAACTAGATGGCTCGTACTGCCGATCTGGCCACGAAGCTTCGAACCCGCAGCGCGTCTGATGGTCTAAGACTCTCGTTATGATTATCCACTAAAAGTTTTAACGTGGTGTCAATCTGGTCTAAAAGCACAATGTTTTGAATAGGAATGAATTCTGCGCATGTGCGTGAACTCGACCCCTAAAATTTCTCTTGAATATAGAAATATTTTGACGTAAAATTTTATTTTAGTAGTATAAGATTTGGAAAAGTTCGTAGTAAGTGTGGGAATAAAGGATAAAAATATTTTTAAAAAATGTAAAAAAAAGAAAAGAAAAATATATTTAAAAAGTTCTCAGTTTCGAGACTCGAACTGAAGACTAGCAAAACTAGATGTCTCGTGCTGCCGATATGGCCACGAAGCTTCGTACCCGCAGCGCGTCTGAATGGTCTAAGACTCTCATTATGATTATCCACTAAAAGTTTTAACGTGGTGTCATTCTGGTCTAAAAGCACAATGTTTTGAATAGGAATGAATTCTGCGCATGTGCGTGAACTCGGCTCCTAAAATTTCTCTTGAATATAGAAATATTTTGACATAAAATTTTATTTTAGTAGTATAGGATTTGGAAATGTTCGTTGTAAGTGGGGGGATAAAGGATAAAAATATCTAAAATAAAACTTAAAAAAAAGAAAAGAAAAATATATTGAAAAAGTTCTCAGTTTCGAGACTCGAACTGAAGACCAGAAAAACTAGATGGCTCGTGCTGCCGATCCGGCCACGAAGCTTCGTACCCGCAGTGCGTCTGAATGGTCTAAGACTCTCATTATGATTATCAACTAAAAGTTTTAACGTGGTGTCATTCTGGTCTAAAAGCACAATGTTTTGAATAGGAATGAATTCTGCTCATGTGCGTGAACTCGACTCCTAAAATTTCTCTTGAATATAGAAATATTTTGACATAAAATTTTATTTTAGTAGTACAAAATTTGTAAATTTCGTAGTAAGTGTGGGAATAAAGGATAAAAATATCTAAAATAAAATTTAAAAAAAAGAAAAGAAAAATATATTTAAAAAGTTCTCAGTTTCGCGACACGAACTTATGACCTTCAAAACTAGTTGTCTCGTGCTGCCGATCTGGCCACGAAGCTTCTTACACCCGGAGCGTCTGAATGGTCTAAGATTCCAATTATGATTTTCCACTAAAAGTTTTAACATGGTGACAATCTTGTCTAAAAGCACAATGTTTTGAATAGGAATGAATTCTGCGCATGTGCGTGAACTCGACTCCTAAAATTTCTCTTGAATATAGAAATATTTTGACATAAAATTTTATTTTAGTAGTATAAGATTTGGAAATGTTCGTTGTAAGTGGGGGGATAAAAGATAAAAATATCTAAAATAAAACTTAAAAAAAAGAAAAGAAAAATATATTGAAAAAGTTCTCAGTTTCGAGACTCGAACTGAAGACCAGAAAAACTAGATGGCTCGTGCTGCCGATCTGGCCACGAAGCTTCGTACCCGCAGTGCGTCTGAATGGTCTAAGACTCTCATTATGATTATCAACTAAAAGTTTTAACGTGGTGTCATTCTGGTCTAAAAGCACAATGTTTTG
The DNA here is from genome assembly GCF_947563725.1 of Argiope bruennichi. NCBI lineage: Eukaryota > Metazoa > Arthropoda > Arachnida > Araneae > Araneidae > Argiope > Argiope bruennichi. Next base: position 678,708 of record NC_079162.1, on the reverse strand, counting down.
AATAGGAATGAATTCTGCTCATGTGCGTGAACTCGACTCCTAAAATTTCTCTTGAATATAGAAATATTTTGACATAAAATTTTATTTTAGTAGTATAAGATTTAGAAAAGTTCGTAGTAAGTGTGGGAATAAAGGATAAAAATATCTAAAAAAAATGTTAAAAAAAAGAAAAGAAAAATATATTTAAAAAGTTCTCAGTTTCAAGACTCGAACTGAAGACCAGCAAAACTAAATGGCTCGTGCTGCCGATCTGCCCACGAAGCTTCGTACCCGCAGCGCGTCTGAATGGTCTAAGACTCTCATTATGATTATCAACTAAAAGTTTTAACGTGGTGTCATTCTGGTCTAAAAGCACAATGTTTTGAATAGGAATGAATTCTGCTCATGTGCGTGAACTCGACTCCTAAAATTTCTCTTGAATATAGAAATATTTTGACAATACATTTTATTTTAGTAGTATAAGATTTGGAAAAGTTCGTAGTAAGTGTGGAAATAAAGGATAAAAATATTTAAAAAAAATGTAAAAAAAAAAGAAAAAAAAAGCAAAGAAAAATATATTTAAAAAGTTCTCAGTTTCGAGACTCGAACTGAAGACCAGCAAAACTAGATGGCTCGTGCTGCCGATCTGGCCACGAAGCTTCGTACTCGCAGCGCGTCTGAATGGTCTAAGACTCTCATTATGATTATCAACTAAAAGTTTAAGGTGGTGTCATTCTGGTCTAAACCACAATGTTTTGAATAGGAATGAATTCTGCGCATGTGTGCGAACTCTGGCTCCTAAAATTTCTCTTGAATATAGAAATATTTTGACATAAAATTTTATTTTAGTAGTATAAGATTTGGAAAAGTTCGTAGTAAGTGTGGGAATAAAGGATAAAAATATTTTTAAAAAATGTAAAAAAAAAGAAAAGAAAAATATATTTAAAAATTTCTCAGTTTCGAGACTCGTACTGAAGACTAGCAAAACTAGATGGCTCGTACTGCCGATCTGGCCACGAAGCTTCGTACCCGCAGAGCGTCTGAATGGTCTAAGACTCTCGTTATGATTATCCACTAAAAGTTTTAACGTGGTGTGAATCTGGTCTAAAAGCACAATGTTTTGAATAGGAATGAATTCTGCGCATGTGCGTGAACTCTACTCCTAAAATTTCTCTTGAATATAGAAATATTTTGACATAAAATTTTATTTTAGTAGTATAAGATTTAGAAAAGTTCGTAGTAAGTGTGGGAATAAAGGATAAAAATATCTAAAAGAAATGTAAAAAAAAGAAAAGAAAAATATATTTAAAAAGTTCTCAGTTTCAAGACTCGAACTGAAGACCAGCAAAACTAAATGGCTCGTGCTGCCGATCTGCCCACGAAGCTTCGTACCCGCAGCGCGTCTGAATGGTCTAAGACTCTCATTATGATTATCAACTAAAAGTTTTAACGTGGTGTCATTCTGGTCTAAAAGCACAATGTTTTGAATAGGAATGAATTCTGCTCATGTGCGTGAACTCGACTCCTAAAATTTCTCTTGAATATAGAAATATTTTGACAATACATTTTATTTTAGTAGTTCAACATTTGGAAAAGTTCATAGTAAGTGTGCGAATAATGGATAAAAATATCTAAAATAAATATTAAAAAAAAGAAAAGAAAAATATATTGAAAAAGTTCTCAGTTTCGAGACTCGAACTGAAGATCAGCAAAACTAGATGGCTCGTGCTGCCGATCTAGCCACGAAGCTTCTTAAACGCACAGCGTCTGAATGGTCTAAAATTCCCATTATGATTTTCCACTAAAAGACAACATTTTTTCAATCTGGTCTAAAACCACAATGTTTTGAATAGGAATGAATTCTGCGCATGTGCGCGAACTCGGCTCCTAAAATTTCTCTTGAATATAGAAATATTTTGACATAAAATTTTATTTTAGTAGTATAAGATTTGGAAAAGTTCGTAGTAAGTGTGGAAATAAAGGATAAAAATATTTAAAAAAAATGTAAAAAAAAAAAGAAAAGAAAAATATATTTAAAAAGTTCTCAGTTTCGAGACTCGAACTGAAGACCAGCAAAACTAGATGGCTCGTGCTGCCGATCTGGCCACGAAGCTTCGTACTCGCAGCGCGTCTGAATGGTCTAAGACTCTCATTATGATTATCAACTAAAAGTTTAAGATGGTGTCATTCTGGTCTAAAATCACAATGTTTTGAATAGGAATGAATTCTGCCCATGTGTGCGAACTCTGGCTCCTAAAATTTCTCTTGAATATAGAAATATTTTGACATAAAAATTTATTTTAGTAGTATAAGATTTGGAAAAGTTCGTAGTAAGTGTGGGAATAAAGGATAAAAATATTTTTAAAAAATGTAAAAAAAAGAAAAGAAAAATATATTTAAAAATTTCTCAGTTTCGAGACTCGTACTGAAGACTAGCAAAACTAGATGGCTCGTACTGCCGATCTGGCCACGAAGCTTCGAACCCGCAGCGCGTCTGATGGTCTAAGACTCTCGTTATGATTATCCACTAAAAGTTTTAACGTGATGTCAATCTGGTCTAAAAGCACAATGTTTTGAATAGGAATGAATTCTGCGCATGTGCGTGAACTCGACCCCTAAAATTTCTCTTGAATATAGAAATATTTTGACATAAAATTTTATTTTAGTAGTATAAGATTTGGAAAAGTTCGTAGTAAGTGTGGGAATAAAGGATAAAAATATTTTTAAAAAATGTTAAAAAAAGAAAAGAAAAATATATTTAAAAAGTTCTCAGTTTCGAGACTCGAACTGAAGACTAGCAAAACTAGATGTCTCGTGCTGCCGATATGGCCACGAAGCTTCGTACCCGCAGCGCGTCTGAATGGTCTAAGACTCTCATTATGATTATCCACTAAAAGTTTTAACGTGGTGTCATTCTGGTCTAAAAGCACAATGTTTTGAATAGGAATGAATTCTGCGCATGTGCGTGAACTCGGCTCCTAAAATTTCTCTTGAATATAGAAATATTTTGACATAAAATTTTATTTTAGTAGTATAGGATTTGGAAATGTTCGTTGTAAGTGGGGGGATAAAGGATAAAAATATCTAAAATAAAACTTAAAAAAAAGAAAAGAAAAATATATTGAAAAAGTTCTCAGTTTCGAGACTCGAACTGAAGACCAGAAAAACTAGATGGCTCGTGCTGCCGATCCGGCCACGAAGCTTCGTACCCGCAGTGCGTCTGAATGGTCTAAGACTCTCATTATGATTATCAACTAAAAGTTTTAACGTGGTGTCATTCTGGTCTAAAAGCACAATGTTTTGAATAGGAATGAATTCTGCTCATGTGCGTGAACTCGACTCCTAAAATTTCTCTTGAATATAGAAATATTTTGACATAAAATTTTATTTTAGTAGTATAGGATTTGGAAAAGTTCATAGTAAGTGTGCGAATAATGGATAAAAATATCTAAAATAAATATTAAAAAAAAGAAAAGAAAAATATATTGAAAAAGTTCTCAGTTTCGAGACTCGAACTGAAGATCAGCAAAACTAGATGGCTCGTGCTGCCGATCTAGCCACGAAGCTTCTTAAACGCACAGCGTCTGAATGGTCTAAAATTCCCATTATGATTTTCCACTAAAAGACAACATTTTTTCAATCTGGTCTAAAACCACAATGTTTTGAATAGGAATGAATTCTGCGCATGTGCGCGAACTCGGCTCCTAAAATTTCTCTTGAATATAGAAATATTTTGACATAAAATTTTATTTTAGTAGTATAAGATTTGGAAAAGTTCGTAGTAAGTGTGGAAATAAAGGATAAAAATATTTAAAAAAAATGTAAAAAAAAAAAAGAAATGAAAAATATATTTAAAAAGTTCTCAGTTTCGAGACTCGAACTGAAGACCAGCAAAACTAGATGGCTCGTGCTGCCGATCTGGCCACGAAGCTTCGTACTCGCAGCGCGTCTGAATGGTCTAAGACTCTCATTATGATTATCAACTAAAAGTTTAAGATGGTGTCATTCTGGTCTAAAATCACAATGTTTTGAATAGGAATGAATTCTGCCCATGTGTGCGAACTCTGGCTCCTAAAATTTCTCATGAATATAGAAATATTTTGACATAAAAATTTATTTTAGTAGTATAAGATTTGGAAAAGTTCGTAGTAAGTGTGGGAATAAAGGATAAAAATATTTTTAAAAAATGTAAAAAAAAGAAAAGAAAAATATATTTAAAAATTTCTCAGTTTCGAGACTCGTACTGAAGACTAGCAAAACTAGATGGCTCGTACTGCCGATCTGGCCACGAAGCTTCGAACCCGCAGCGCGTCTGATGGTCTAAGACTCTCGTTATGATTATCCACTAAAAGTTTTAACGTGGTGTCAATCTGGTCTAAAAGCACAATGTTTTGAATAGGAATGAATTCTGCGCATGTGCGTGAACTCGACCCCTAAAATTTCTCTTGAATATAGAAATATTTTGACATAAAATTTTATTTTAGTAGTATAAGATTTGGAAAAGTTCGTAGTAAGTGTGGGAATAAAGGATAAAAATATTTTTAAAAAATGTAAAAAAAAGAAAAGAAAAATATATTTAAAAAGTTCTCAGTTTCGAGACTCGAACTGAAGACTAGCAAAACTAGATGTCTCGTGCTGCCGATATGGCCACGAAGCTTCGTACCCGCAGCGCGTCTGAATGGTCTAAGACTCTCATTATGATTATCCACTAAAAGTTTTAACGTGGTGTCATTCTGGTCTAAAAGCACAATGTTTTGAATAGGAATGAATTCTGCGCATGTGCGTGAACTCGGCTCCTAAAATTTCTCTTGAATATAGAAATATTTTGACATAAAATTTTATTTTAGTAGTATAGGATTTGGAAATGTTCGTTGTAAGTGGGGGGATAAAGGATAAAAATATCTAAAATAAAACTTAAAAAAAAGAAAAGAAAAATATATTGAAAAAGTTCTCAGTTTCGAGACTCGAACTGAAGACCAGAAAAACTAGATGGCTCGTGCTGCCGCTCCGGCCACGAAGCTTCGTACCCGCAGTGCGTCTGAATGGTCTAAGACTCTCATTATGATTATCAACTAAAAGTTTTAACGTGGTGTCATTCTGGTCTAAAAGCACAATGTTTTGAATAGGAATGAATTCTGCTGATGTGCGTGAACTCGACTCCTAAAATTTCTCTTGAATATAGAAATATTTTGACATAAAATTTTATTTTAGTAGTATAAGATTTAGAAAAGTTCGTAGTAAGTGTGGGAATAAAGGATAAAAATATCTAAAAAAAATGTAAAAAAAAGAAAAGAAAAATATATTTAAAAAGTTCTCAGTTTCAAGACTCGAACTGAAGACCAGCAAAACTAAATGGCTCGTGCTTCCGATCTGCCCACGAAGCTTCGTACCCGCAGCGCGTCTGAATGGTCTAAGACTCTCATTATGATTATCAACTAAAAGTTTTAACGTGGTGTCATTCTGGTCTAAAAGCACAATGTTTTGAATAGGAATGAATTCTGCTCATGTGCGTGAACTCGACTCCTAAAATTTCTCTTGAATATAGAAATATTTTTACATAAAATTTTATTTTAGTAGTATAAGATTTGGGAAAGTTCGTAGTAAGTGTGGGAATAAAGGATAAAAATATCTAAAATAAAACTTTAAAAAAAGAAAAGAAAAATATATTGAGAAAGTTCTCAGTTTCGAGACTCGAACTGAAGACCAGAAAAACTAGATGGCTCGTGCTGCCGATCTGGCCACGAAGCTTCGCACCTGCAGTGCGTCTGAATGGTCTAAAACTCTCATTATGATTATCCTCTAAAAGTGTTAACGTGGTGTCATTCTGGTCTAAAAGCACAATGTTTTGAATAGGAATGAATTCTGCGCATGTGCGTGAAGTCGACTCCTAAAATTTCTCTTGAATATAGAAATATTTTGACATAAAATTTTATTTTAGTAGTATAAGATTTGGAAAAGTTCGTAGTAAGTGTGGGAATAAAGGATAAAAATATTTTTAAAAAATGTAAAAAAAAGAAAAGAAAAATATATTTAAAAATTTCTCAGTTTCGAGACTCGTACTGAAGACTAGCAAAACTAGATGGCTCGTACTGCCGATCTGGCCACGAAGCTTCGAACCCGCAGCGCGTCTGATGGTCTAAGACTCTCGTTATGATTATCCACTAAAAGTTTTAACGTGGTGTCAATCTGGTCTAAAAGCACAATGTTTTGAATAGGAATGAATTCTGCGCATGTGCGTGAACTCGACCCCTAAAATTTCTCTTGAATATAGAAATATTTTGACATAAAATTTTATTTTAGTAGTATAAGATTTGGAAAAGTTCGTAGTAAGTGTGGGAATAAAGGATAATAATATTTTTAAAAAATGTAAAAAAAAGAAAAGAAAAATATATTTAAAAAGTTCTCAGTTTCGAGACTCGAACTGAAGACTAGCAAAACTAGATGTCTCGTGCTGCCGATATGGCCACGAAGCTTCGTACCCGCAGCGCGTCTGAATGGTCTAAGACTCTCATTATGATTATCCACTAAAAGTTTTAACGTGGTGTCATTCTGGTCTAAAAGCACAATGTTTTGAATAGGAATGAATTCTGCGCATGTGCGTGAACTCGGCTCCTAAAATTTCTCTTGAATATAGAAATATTTTGACATAAAATTTTATTTTAGTAGTATAAGATTTGGAAAAGTTCGTAGTAAGTGTGGAAATAAAGGATAAAAATATTTAAAAAAAATGTAAAAAAAAAAAAAGAAAAGAAAAATATATTTAAAAAGTTCTCAGTTTCGAGACTCGAACTGAAGACCAGCAAAACTAGATGGCTCGTGCTGCCGATCTGGCCACGAAGCTTCGTACTCGCAGCGCGTCTGAATGGTCTAAGACTCTCGTTATGATTATCCACTAAAAGTTTTAACGTGGTGTCAATCTGGTCTAAAAGCACAATGTTTTGAATAGGAATGAATTCTGCGCATGTGCGTGAACTCGACCCCTAAAATTTCTCTTGAATATAGAAATATTTTGACATAAAATTTTATTTTAGTAGTATAAGATTTGGAAAAGTTCGTAGTAAGTGTGGGAATAAAGGATAAAAATATTTTTAAAAAATGTAAAAAAAAGAAAAGAAAATATATTTAAAAAGTTCTCAGTTTCGAGACTCTAACTGAAGACTAGCAAAACTAGATGTCTCGTGCTGCCGATATGGCCACGAAGCTTCGTACCCGCAGCGCGTCTGAATGGTCTAAGTCTCTCATTATGATTATCCACTAAAAGTTTTAACGTGGTGTCATTCTGGTCTAAAAGCACAATGTTTTGAATAGGAATGAATTCTGCTCATGTGCGTGAACTCGACTCCTAAAATTTCTCTTGAATATAGAAATATTTTGACATAAAATTTTATTTTAGTAGTATAAGATTTGGAAAAGTTCGTAGTAAGTGTGGGAATAAAGGATAAAAATATCTAAAATAAAACTTAAAAAAAAGAAAAGAAAAATATATTGAAAAAGTTCTCAGTTTCGAGACTCGAACTGAAGACCAGAAAAACTAGATGGCTCGTGCTGCCGATCTGGCCACGAAGCTTCGTACCTGCAGGGCGTCTGAATGGTCTAAGACTCTCTTTATTATTATCCACTAAAAGTGTTAACGTGGTGTCATTCTGGTCTAAAAGCACAATGTTTTGAATAGGAATGAATTCTGCTCATGTGCGTGAACTCGACTCCTAAAATTTCTCTTGAATATAGAAATATTTTGACAATACATTTTATTTTAGTAGTATAAGATTTGGAAAAGTTCGTAGTAAGTGTGGAAATAAAGGATAAAAATATTTAAAAAAAATGTAAAAAAAAAAAAAAAGAAAAGAAAAATATATTTAAAAAGTTCTCAGTTTCGAGACTCGAACTGAAGACCAGCAAAACTAGATGGCTCGTGCTGCCGATCTGGCCACGAAGCTTCGTACTCGCAGCGCGTCTGAATGGTCTAAGACTCTCGTTATGATTATCCACTAAAAGTTTTAACGTGGTGTCAATCTGGTCTAAAAGCACAATGTTTTGAATAGGAATGAATTCTGCGCATGTGCGTGAACTCGACCCCTAAAATTTCTCTTGAATATAGAAATATTTTGACATAAAATTTTATTTTAGTAGTATAAGATTTGGAAAAGTTCGTAGTAAGTGTGGGAATAAAGGATAAAAATATTTTTAAAAAATGTAAAAAAAAGAAAAGAAAATATATTTAAAAAGTTCTCAGTTTCGAGACTCTAACTGAAGACTAGCAAAACTAGATGTCTCGTGCTGCCGATATGGCCACGAAGCTTCGTACCCGCAGCGCGTCTGAATGGTCTAAGTCTCTCATTATGATTATCCACTAAAAGTTTTAACGTGGTGTCATTCTGGTCTAAAAGCACAATGTTTTGAATAGGAATGAATTCTGCTCATGTGCGTGAACTCGACTCCTAAAATTTCTCTTGAATATAGAAATATTTTGACATAAAATTTTATTTTAGTAGTATAAGATTTGGAAAAGTTCGTAGTAAGTGTGGGAATAAAGGATAAAAATATCTAAAATAAAACTTAAAAAAAAGAAAAGAAAAATATATTGAAAAAGTTCTCAGTTTCGAGACTCGAACTGAAGACCAGAAAAACTAGATGGCTCGTGCTGCCGATCTGGCCACGAAGCTTCGTACCTGCAGGGCGTCTGAATGGTCTAAGACTCTCTTTATTATTATCCACTAAAAGTGTTAACGTGGTGTCATTCTGGTCTAAAAGCACAATGTTTTGAATAGGAATGAATTCTGCTCATGTGCGTGAACTCGACTCCTAAAATTTCTCTTGAATATAGAAATATTTTGACAATACATTTTATTTTAGTAGTATAAGATTTGGAAAAGTTCGTAGTAAGTGTGGAAATAAAGGATAAAAATATTTAAAAAAAATGTAAAAAAAAAAAAAAAGAAAAGAAAAATATATTTAAAAAGTTCTCAGTTTCGAGACTCGAACTGAAGACCAGCAAAACTAGATGGCTCGTGCTGCCGATCTGGCCACGAAGCTTCGTACTCGCAGCGCGTCTGAATGGTCTAAGACTCTCATTATGATTATCAACTAAAAGTTTAAGGTGGTGTCATTCTGGTCTAAACCACAATGTTTTGAATAGGAATGAATTCTGCGCATGTGTGCGAACTCTGGCTCCTAAAATTTCTCTTGAATATAGAAATATTTTGACAATACATTTTATTTTAGTAGTTCAACATTTGGAAAAGTTCATAGTAAGTGTGCGAATAATGGATAAAAATATCTAAAATAAATATTAAAAAAAAGAAAAGAAAAATATATTGAAAAAGTTCTCAGTTTCGAGACTCGAACTGAAGATCAGCAAAACTGGATGGCTCGTGCTGCCGATCTAGCCACGAAGCTTCTTAAACGCACAGCGTCTGAATGGTCTAAAATTCCCATTATGATTTTCCACTAAAAGACAACATTTTTTCAATCTGGTCTAAAACCACAATGTTTTGAATAGGAATGAATTCTGCGCATGTGCGCGAACTCGGCTCCTAAAATTTCTCTTGAATATAGAAATATTTTGACATAAAATTTTATTTTAGTAGTATAAGATTTGGAAAAGTTCGTAGTAAGTGTGGAAAAAAGGATAAAAATATTTAAAAAAAATGTAAAAAAAAAAAAAAGAAAAGAAAAATATATTTAAAAAGTTCTCAGTTTCGAGACTCGAACTGAAGACCAGCAAAACTAGATGGCTCGTGCTGCCGATATGGCCACGAAGCTTCGTACCCGCAGCGCGTCTGAATGGTCTAAGACTCTCATTATGATTATCCACTAAAAGTTTTAACGTGGTGTCATTCTGGTCTAAAAGCACAATGTTTTGAATAGGAATGAATTCTGCGCATGTGCGTGAACTCGGCTCCTAAAATTTCTCTTGAATATAGAAATATTTTGACATAAAATTTTATTTTAGTAGTATAGGATTTGGAAATGTTCGTTGTAAGTGGGGGGATAAAGGATAAAAATATCTAAAATAAAACTTAAAAAAAGAAAAGAAAAATATATTGAAAAAGTTCTCAGTTTCGAGACTCGAACTGAAGACCAGAAAAACTAGATGGCTCGTGCTGCCGATCCGGCCACGAAGCTTCGTACCCGCAGTGCGTCTGAATGGTCTAAGACTCTCATTATGATTATCAACTAAAAGTTTTAACGTGGTGTCATTCTGGTCTAAAAGCACAATGTTTTGAATAGGAATGAATTCTGCTCATGTGCGTGAACTCGACTCCTAAAATTTCTCTTGAATATAGAAATATTTTTACATAAAATTTTATTTTAGTAGTATAAGATTTGGGAAAGTTCGTAGTAAGTGTGGGAATAAAGGATAAAAATATCTAAAATAAAACTTTAAAAAAAGAAAAGAAAAATATATTGAAAAAGTTCTCAGTTTCGAGACTCGAAATGAAGACCAGAAAAACTAGATGGCTCGTGCTGCCGATCCGGCCACGAAGCTTCGCACCCGCAGTGCGTCTGAATGGTCTAAAACTCTCATTATGATTATCCTCTAAAAGTGTTAACGTGGTGTCATTCTGGTCTAAAAGCACAATGTTTTGAATAGGAATGAATTCTGCGCATGTGCGTGAAGTCGACTCCTAAAATTTCTCTTGAATATAGAAATATTTTGACATAAAATTTTATTTTAGTAGTATAAGATTTGGAAAAGTTCGTAGTAAGTGTGGGAATAAAGGATAAAAATATCTAAAATAAAACTTAAAAAAAAGAAAAGAAAAATATATTGAAAAAGTTCTCAGTTTCGAGACTCGAACTGAAGACCAGAAAAACTAGATGGCTCGTGCTGCCGATCTGGCCACGAAGCTTCGTACCTGCAGGGCGTCTGAATGGTCTAAGACTCTCTTTATTATTATCCACTAAAAGTGTTAACGTGGTGTCATTCTGGTCTAAAAGCACAATGTTTTGAATAGGAATGAATTCTGCTCATGTGCGTGAACTCGACTCCTAAAATTTCTCTTGAATATAGAAATATTTTGACAATACATTTTATTTTAGTAGTATAAGATTTGGAAAAGTTCGTAGTAAGTGTGGAAATAAAGGATAAAAATATTTAAAAAAAATGTAAAAAAAAAAAAAAAAGAAAAGAAAAATATATTTAAAAAGTTCTCAGTTTCGAGACTCGAACTGAAGACCAGCAAAACTAGATGGCTCGTGCTGCCGATCTGGCCACGAAGCTTCGTACTCGCAGCGCGTCTGAATGGTCTAAGACTCTCATTATGATTATCAACTAAAAGTTTAAGGTGGTGTCATTCTGGTCTAAACCACAATGTTTTGAATAGGAATGAATTCTGCGCATGTGTGCGAACTCTGGCTCCTAAAATTTCTCTTGAATATAGAAATATTTTGACAATACATTTTATTTTAGTAGTTCAACATTTGGAAAAGTTCATAGTAAGTGTGCGAATAATGGATAAAAATATCTAAAATAAATATTAAAAAAAAGAAAAGAAAAATATATTGAAAAAGTTCTCAGTTTCGAGACTCGAACTGAAGATCAGCAAAACTGGATGGCTCGTGCTGCCGATCTAGCCACGAAGCTTCTTAAACGCACAGCGTCTGAATGGTCTAAAATTCCCATTATGATTTTCCACTAAAAGACAACATTTTTTCAATCTGGTCTAAAACCACAATGTTTTGAATAGGAATGAATTCTGCGCATGTGCGCGAACTCGGCTCCTAAAATTTCTCTTGAATATAGAAATATTTTGACATAAAATTTTATTTTAGTAGTATAAGATTTGGAAAAGTTCGTAGTAAGTGTGGAAAAAAGGATAAAAATATTTAAAAAAAATGTAAAAAAAAAAAAAAGAAAAGAAAAATATATTTAAAAAGTTCTCAGTTTCGAGACTCGAACTGAAGACCAGCAAAACTAGATGGCTCGTGCTGCCGATATGGCCACGAAGCTTCGTACCCGCAGCGCGTCTGAATGGTCTAAGACTCTCATTATGATTATCCACTAAAAGTTTTAACGTGGTGTCATTCTGGTCTAAAAGCACAATGTTTTGAATAGGAATGAATTCTGCGCATGTGCGTGAACTCGGCTCCTAAAATTTCTCTTGAATATAGAAATATTTTGACATAAAATTTTATTTTAGTAGTATAGGATTTGGAAATGTTCGTTGTAAGTGGGGGGATAAAGGATAAAAATATCTAAAATAAAACTTAAAAAAAGAAAAGAAAAATATATTGAAAAAGTTCTCAGTTTCGAGACTCGAACTGAAGACCAGAAAAACTAGATGGCTCGTGCTGCCGATCCGGCCACGAAGCTTCGTACCCGCAGTGCGTATGAATGGTCTAAGACTCTCATTATGATTATCAACTAAAAGTTTTAACGTGGTGTCATTCTGGTCTAAAAGCACAATGTTTTGAATAGGAATGAATTCTGCTCATGTGCGTGAACTCGACTCCTAAAATTTCTCTTGAATATAGAAATATTTTTACATAAAATTTTATTTTAGTAGTATAAGATTTGGGAAAGTTCGTAGTAAGTGTGGGAATAAAGGATAAAAATATCTAAAATAAAACTTTAAAAAAAGAAAAGAAAAATATATTGAAAAAGTTCTCAGTTTCGAGACTCGAACTGAAGACCAGAAAAACTAGATGGCTCGTGCTGCCGATCCGGCCACGAAGCTTCGCACCCGCAGTGCGTCTGAATGGTCTAAAACTCTCATTATGATTATCCTCTAAAAGTGTTAACGTGGTGTCATTCTGGTCTAAAAGCACAATGTTTTGAATAGGAATGAATTCTGCGCATGTGCGTGAAGTCGACTCCTAAAATTTCTCTTGAATATAGAAATATTTTGACATAAAATTTTATTTTAGTAGTATAAGATTTGGAAAAGTTCGTAGTAAGTGTGGGAATAAAGGATAAAAATATCTAAAATAAAACTTAAAAAAAAGAAAAGAAAAATATATTGAAAAAGTTCTCAGTTTCGAGACTCGAACTGAAGACCAGAAAAACTAGATGGCTCGTGCTGCCGATCTGGCCACGAAGCTTCGTACCTGCAGGGCGTCTGAATGGTCTAAGACTCTCTTTATTATTATCCACTAAAAGTGTTAACGTGGTGTCATTCTGGTCTAAAAGCACAATGTTTTGAATAGGAATGAATTCTGCTCATGTGCGTGAACTCGACTCCTAAAATTTCTCTTGAATATAGAAATATTTTGACAATACATTTTATTTTAGTAGTATAAGATTTGGAAAAGTTCGTAGTAAGTGTGGAAATAAAGGATAAAAATATTTAAAAAAAATGTAAAAAAAAAAAAAAAAAAAAAAAAAAAAAAGAAAAATATATTTAAAAAGTTCTCAGTTTCGAGACTCGAACTGAAGACCAGCAAAACTAGATGGCTCGTGCTGCCGATCTGGCCACGAAGCTTCGTACTCGCAGCGCGTCTGAATGGTCTAAGACTCTCATTATGATTATCAACTAAAAGTTTAAGGTGGTGTCATTCTGGTCTAAACCACAATGTTTTGAATAGGAATGAATTCTGCGCATGTGTGCGAACTCTGGCTCCTAAAATTTCTCTTGAATATAGAAATATTTTGACATAAAATTTTATTTTAGTAGTATAAGATTTGGAAAAGTTCGTAGTAAGTGTGGGAATAAAGGATAAAAATATTTTTAAAAAATGTAAAAAAAAGAAAAGAAAAATATATTTAAAAATTTCTCAGTTTCGAGACTCGTATTGAAGACTAGCAAAACTAGATGGCTCGTACTGCCGATCTGGCCACGAAGCTTCGTACCCACAGCGCTTCTGAATGGTCTAAGACTCTCGTTATGATTATCCACTAAAAGTTTTAACGTGGTGTCAATCTGGTCTAAAAGCACAATGTTTTGAATAGGAATGAATTCTGCGCATGTGCGTGAACTCGACTCCTAAAATTTCTCTTGAATATAGAAATATTTTGACAATACATTTTATTTTAGTAGTTCAACATTTGGAAAAGTTCATAGTAAGTGTGCGAATAATGGATAAAAATATCTAAAATAAATATTAAAAAAAAGAAAAGAAAAATATATTGAAAAAGTTCTCAGTTTCGAGACTCGAACTGAAGACCAGCAAAACTAGATGGCTCGTGCTGCCGATCTGGCCACGAAGCTTCGTACTCGCAGCGCGTCTGAATGGTCTAAGACTCTCATTATGATTATCAACTAAAAGTTTAAGGTGGTGTCATTCTGGTCTAAACCACAATGTTTTGAATAGGAATGAATTCTGCGCATGTGTGCGAACTCTGGCTCCTAAAATTTCTCTTGAATATAGAAATATTTTGACATAAAATTTTATTTTAGTAGTATAAGATTTGGAAAAGTTCGTAGTAAGTGTGGGAATAAAGGATAAAAATATTTTTAAAAAATGTAAAAAAAAGAAAAGAAAAATATATTTAAAAATTTCTCAGTTTCGAGACTCGTACTGAAGACTAGCAAAACTAGATGGCTCGTACTGCCGATCTGGCCACGAAGCTTCGTACCCGCAGCGCGTCTGAATGGTCTAAGACTCTCGTTATGATTATCCACTAAAAGTTTTAACGTGGTGTCAATCTGGTCTAAAAGCACAATGTTTTGAATAGGAATGAATTCTGCGCATGTGCGTGAACTCGACTCCTAAAATTTCTCTTGAATATAGAAATATTTTGACAATACATTTTATTTTAGTAGTTCAACATTTGAAAAAGTTCATAGTAAGTGTGCGAATAATGGATAAAAATATCTAAAATAAATATTAAAAAAAAGAAAAGAAAAATATATTGAAAAAGTTCTCAGTTTCGAGACTCGAACTGAAGACCAGCAAAACTAGATGGCTCGTGCTGCCGATCTGGCCACGAAGCTTCGTACTCGCAGCGCGTCTGAATGGTCTAAGACTCTCATTATGATTATCAACTAAAAGTTTAAGGTGGTGTCATTCTGGTCTAAACCACAATGTTTTGAATAGGAATGAATTCTGCGCATGTGTGCGAACTCTGGCTCCTAAAATTTCTCTTGAATATAGAAATATTTTGACATAAAATTTTATTTTAGTAGTATAAGATTTGGAAAAGTTCGTAGTAAGTGTGGGAATAAAGGATAAAAATATTTTTAAAAAATGTAAAAAAAAGAAAAGAAAAATATATTTAAAAATTTCTCAGTTTCGAGACTCGTACTGAAGACTAGCAAAACTAGATGGCTCGTACTGCCGATCTGGCCACGAAGCTTCGTACCCGCAGCGCGTCTGAATGGTCTAAGACTCTCGTTATGATTATCCACTAAAAGTTTTAACGTGGTGTCAATCTGGTCTAAAAGCACAATGTTTTGAATAGGAATGAATTCTGCGCATGTGCGTGAACTCGACTCCTAAAATTTCTCTTGAATATAGAAATATTTTGACAATACATTTTATTTTAGTAGTTCAACATTTGGAAAAGTTCATAGTAAGTGTGCGAATAATGGATAAAAATATCTAAAATAAATATTAAAAAAAAGAAAAGAAAAATATATTGAAAAAGTTCTCAGTTTCGAGACTCGAACTGAAGATCAGCAAAACTGGATGGCTCGTGCTGCCGATCTAGCCACTAAGCTTCTTAAACGCACAGCGTCTGAATGGTCTAAAATTCCCATTATGATTTTCCACTAAAAGACAACATTTTTTCAATCTGGTCTAAAACCACAATGTTTTGAATAGGAATGAATTCTGCGCATGTGCGCGAACTCGGCTCCTAAAATTTCTCTTGAATATAGAAATATTTTGACATAAAATTTTATTTTAGTAGTATAAGATTTGGAAAAGTTCGTAGTAAGTGTGGAAATAAAGGATAAAAATATTTAAAAAAAATGTAAAAAAAAAAAGAAAAGAAAAATATATTTAAAAAGTTCTCAGTTTCGAGACTCGAACTGAAGACCAGCAAAACTAGATGGCTCGTGCTGCCGATATGGCCACGAAGCTTCGTACCCGCAGCGCGTCTGAATGGTCTAAGACTCTCATTATGATTATCCACTAAAAGTTTTAACGTGGTGTCATTCTGGTCTAAAAGCACAATGTTTTGAATAGGAATGAATTCTGCGCATGTGCGTGAACTCGGCTCCTAAAATTTCTCTTGAATATAGAAATATTTTGACATAAAATTTTATTTTAGTAGTATAGGATTTGGAAATGTTCGTTGTAAGTGGGGGGATAAAGGATAAAAATATCTAAAATAAAACTTAAAGAAAAGAAAAGAAAAATATATTGAAAAAGTTCTCAGTTTCGAGACTCGAACTGAAGACCAGAAAAACTAGATGGCTCGTGCTGCCGATCCGGCCACGAAGCTTCGTACCCGCAGTGCGTCTGAATGGTCTAAGACTCTCATTATGATTATCAACTAAAAGTTTTAACGTGGTGTCATTCTGGTCTAAAAGCACAATGTTTTGAATAGGAATGAATTCTGCTCATGTGCGTGAACTCGACTCCTAAAATTTCTCTTGAATATAGAAATATTTTGACATAAAATTTTATTTTAGTAGTATAAGATTTAGAAAAGTTCGTAGTAAGTGTGGGAATAAAGGATAAAAATATCTAAAATAAAACTTAAAGAAAAGAAAAGAAAAATATATTGAAAAAGTTCTCAGTTTCGAGACTCGAACTGAAGACCAGAAAAACTAGATGGCTCGTGCTGCCGATCCGGCCACGAAGCTTCGTACCCGCAGTGCGTCTGAATGGTCTAAGACTCTCATTATGATTATCAACTAAAAGTTTTAACGTGGTGTCATTCTGGTCTAAAAGCACAATGTTTTGAATAGGAATGAATTCTGCTCATGTGCGTGAACTCGACTCCTAAAATTTCTCTTGAATATAGAAATATTTTGACATAAAATTTTATTTTAGTAGTATAAGATTTAGAAAAGTTCGTAGTAAGTGTGGGAATAAAGGATAAAAATATCTAAAAAAAAATGTAAAAAAAAGAAAAGAAAAATATATTTAAAAAGTTCTCAGTTTCAAGACTCGAACTGAAGACCAGCAAAACTAAATGGCTCGTGCTTCCGATCTGCCCACGAAGCTTCGTACCCGCAGCGCGTCTGAATGGTCTAAGACTCTCATTATGATTATCAACTAAAAGTTTTAACGTGGTGTCATTCTGGTCTAAAAGCACAATGTTTTGAATAGGAATGAATTCTGCTCATGTGCGTGAACTCGACTCCTAAAATTTCTCTTGAATATAGAAATATTTTTACATAAAATTTTATTTTAGTAGTATAAGATTTGGGAAAGTTCGTAGTAAGTGTGGGAATAAAGGATAAAAATATCTAAAATAAAACTTTAAAAAAAGAAAAGAAAAATATATTGAAAAAGTTCTCAGTTTCGAGACTCGAACTGAAGACCAGAAAAACTAGATGGCTCGTGCTGCCGATCTGGCCACGAAGCTTCGCACCCGCAGTGCGTCTGAATGGTCTAAAACTCTCATTATGATTATCCTCTAAAAGTGTTAACGTGGTGTCATTCTGGTCTAAAAGCACAATGTTTTGAATAGGAATGAATTCTGCGCATGTGCGTGAAGTCGACTCCTAAAATTTCTCTTGAATATAGAAATATTTTGACATAAAATTTTATTTTAGTAGTATAAGATTTGGAAAAGTTCGTAGTAAGTGTGGGAATAAAGGAAAAAAATATCTAAAATAAAACTTAAAAAAAAGAAAAGAAAAATATATTGAAAAAGTTCTCAGTTTCGAGACTCGAACTGAAGACCAGAAAAACTAGATGGCTCGTGCTGCCGATCTGGCCACGAAGCTTCGTACCTGCAGGGCGTCTGAATGGTCTAAGACTCTCTTTATTATTATCCACTAAAAGTGTTAACGTGGTGTCATTCTGGTCTAAAAGCACAATGTTTTGAATAGGAATGAATTCTGCTCATGTGCGTGAACTCGACTCCTAAAATTTCTCTTGAATATAGAAATATTTTGACAATACATTTTATTTTAGTAGTATAAGATTTGGAAAAGTTCGTAGTAAGTGTGGAAATAAAGGATAAAAATATTTAAAAAAAATGTAAAAAAAAAAAAAAAGAAAAGAAAAATATATTTAAAAAGTTCTCAGTTTCGTGACTCGAACTGAAGACCAGCAAAACTAGATGGCTCGTGCTGCCGATCTGGCCACGAAGCTTCGTACTCGCAGCGCGTCTGAATGGTCTAAGACTCTCATTATGATTATCAACTAAAAGTTTAAGGTGGTGTCATTCTGGTCTAAACCACAATGTTTTGAATAGGAATGAATTCTGCGCATGTGTGCGAACTCTGGCTCCTAAAATTTCTCTTGAATATAGAAATATTTTGACAATACATTTTATTTTAGTAGTTCAACATTTGGAAAAGTTCATAGTAAGTGTGCGAATAATGGATAAAAATATCTAAAATAAATATTAAAAAAAAGAAAAGAAAAATATATTGAAAAAGTTCTCAGTTTCGAGACTCGAACTGAAGATCAGCAAAACTGGATGGCTCGTGCTGCCGATCTAGCCACGAAGCTTCTTAAACGCACAGCGTCTGAATGGTCTAAAATTCCCATTATGATTTTCCACTAAAAGACAACATTTTTTCAATCTGGTCTAAAACCACAATGTTTTGAATAGGAATGAATTCTGCGCATGTGCGCGAACTCGGCTCCTAAAATTTCTCTTGAATATAGAAATATTTTGACATAAAATTTTATTTTAGTAGTATAAGATTTGGAAAAGTTCGTAGTAAGTGTGGAAAAAAGGATAAAAATATTTAAAAAAAATGTAAAAAAAAAAAAAAGAAAAGAAAAATATATTTAAAAAGTTCTCAGTTTCGAGACTCGAACTGAAGACCAGCAAAACTAGATGGCTCGTGCTGCCGATATGGCCACGAAGCTTCGTACCCGCAGCGCGTCTGAATGGTCTAAGACTCTCATTATGATTATCCACTAAAAGTTTTAACGTGGTGTCATTCTGGTCTAAAAGCACAATGTTTTGAATAGGAATGAATTCTGCGCATGTGCGTGAACTCGGCTCCTAAAATTTCTCTTGAATATAGAAATATTTTGACATAAAATTTTATTTTAGTAGTATAGGATTTGGAAATGTTCGTTGTAAGTGGGGGGATAAAGGATAAAAATATCTAAAATAAAACTTAAAAAAAGAAAAGAAAAATATATTGAAAAAGTTCTCAGTTTCGAGACTCGAACTGAAGACCAGAAAAACTAGATGGCTCGTGCTGCCGATCCGGCCACGAAGCTTCGTACCCGCAGTGCGTCTGAATGGTCTAAGACTCTCATTATGATTATCAACTAAAAGTTTTAACGTGGTGTCATTCTGGTCTAAAAGCACAATGTTTTGAATAGGAATGAATTCTGCTCATGTGCGTGAACTCGACTCCTAAAATTTCTCTTGAATATAGAAATATTTTTACATAAAATTTTATTTTAGTAGTATAAGATTTGGGAAAGTTCGTAGTAAGTGTGGGAATAAAGGATAAAAATATCTAAAATAAAACTTTAAAAAAAGAAAAGAAAAATATATTGAAAAAGTTCTCAGTTTCGAGACTCGAAATGAAGACCAGAAAAACTAGATGGCTCGTGCTGCCGATCCGGCCACGAAGCTTCGCACCCGCAGTGCGTCTGAATGGTCTAAAACTCTCATTATGATTATCCTCTAAAAGTGTTAACGTGGTGTCATTCTGGTCTAAAAGCACAATGTTTTGAATAGGAATGAATTCTGCGCATGTGCGTGAAGTCGACTCCTAAAATTTCTCTTGAATATAGAAATATTTTGACATAAAATTTTATTTTAGTAGTATAAGATTTGGAAAAGTTCGTAGTAAGTGTGGGAATAAAGGATAAAAATATCTAAAATAAAACTTAAAAAAAAGAAAAGAAAAATATATTGAAAAAGTTCTCAGTTTCGAGACTCGAACTGAAGACCAGAAAAACTAGATGGCTCGTGCTGCCGATCTGGCCACGAAGCTTCGTACCTGCAGGGCGTCTGAATGGTCTAAGACTCTCTTTATTATTATCCACTAAAAGTGTTAACGTGGTGTCATTCTGGTCTAAAAGCACAATGTTTTGAATAGGAATGAATTCTGCTCATGTGCGTGAACTCGACTCCTAAAATTTCTCTTGAATATAGAAATATTTTGACAATACATTTTATTTTAGTAGTATAAGATTTGGAAAAGTTCGTAGTAAGTGTGGAAATAAAGGATAAAAATATTTAAAAAAAATGTAAAAAAAAAAAAAAAAGAAAAGAAAAATATATTTAAAAAGTTCTCAGTTTCGAGACTCGAACTGAAGACCAGCAAAACTAGATGGCTCGTGCTGCCGATCTGGCCACGAAGCTTCGTACTCGCAGCGCGTCTGAATGGTCTAAGACTCTCATTATGATTATCAACTAAAAGTTTAAGGTGGTGTCATTCTGGTCTAAACCACAATGTTTTGAATAGGAATGAATTCTGCGCATGTGTGCGAACTCTGGCTCCTAAAATTTCTCTTGAATATAGAAATATTTTGACAATACATTTTATTTTAGTAGTTCAACATTTGGAAAAGTTCATAGTAAGTGTGCGAATAATGGATAAAAATATCTAAAATAAATATTAAAAAAAAGAAAAGAAAAATATATTGAAAAAGTTCTCAGTTTCGAGACTCGAACTGAAGATCAGCAAAACTGGATGGCTCGTGCTGCCGATCTAGCCACGAAGCTTCTTAAACGCACAGCGTCTGAATGGTCTAAAATTCCCATTATGATTTTCCACTAAAAGACAACATTTTTTCAATCTGGTCTAAAACCACAATGTTTTGAATAGGAATGAATTCTGCGCATGTGCGCGAACTCGGCTCCTAAAATTTCTCTTGAATATAGAAATATTTTGACATAAAATTTTATTTTAGTAGTATAAGATTTGGAAAAGTTCGTAGTAAGTGTGGAAAAAAGGATAAAAATATTTAAAAAAAATGTAAAAAAAAAAAAAAGAAAAGAAAAATATATTTAAAAAGTTCTCAGTTTCGAGACTCGAACTGAAGACCAGCAAAACTAGATGGCTCGTGCTGCCGATATGGCCACGAAGCTTCGTACCCGCAGCGCGTCTGAATGGTCTAAGACTCTCATTATGATTATCCACTAAAAGTTTTAACGTGGTGTCATTCTGGTCTAAAAGCACAATGTTTTGAATAGGAATGAATTCTGCGCATGTGCGTGAACTCGGCTCCTAAAATTTCTCTTGAATATAGAAATATTTTGACATAAAATTTTATTTTAGTAGTATAGGATTTGGAAATGTTCGTTGTAAGTGGGGGGATAAAGGATAAAAATATCTAAAATAAAACTTAAAAAAAGAAAAGAAAAATATATTGAAAAAGTTCTCAGTTTCGAGACTCGAACTGAAGACCAGAAAAACTAGATGGCTCGTGCTGCCGATCCGGCCACGAAGCTTCGTACCCGCAGTGCGTCTGAATGGTCTAAGACTCTCATTATGATTATCAACTAAAAGTTTTAACGTGGTGTCATTCTGGTCTAAAAGCACAATGTTTTGAATAGGAATGAATTCTGCTCATGTGCGTGAACTCGACTCCTAAAATTTCTCTTGAATATAGAAATATTTTTACATAAAATTTTATTTTAGTAGTATAAGATTTGGGAAAGTTCGTAGTAAGTGTGGGAATAAAGGATAAAAATATCTAAAATAAAACTTTAAAAAAAGAAAAGAAAAATATATTGAAAAAGTTCTCAGTTTCGAGACTCGAAATGAAGACCAGAAAAACTAGATGGCTCGTGCTGCCGATCCGGCCACGAAGCTTCGCACCCGCAGTGCGTCTGAATGGTCTAAAACTCTCATTATGATTATCCTCTAAAAGTGTTAACGTGGTGTCATTCTGGTCTAAAAGCACAATGTTTTGAATAGGAATGAATTCTGCGCATGTGCGTGAAGTCGACTCCTAAAATTTCTCTTGAATATAGAAATATTTTGACATAAAATTTTATTTTAGTAGTATAAGATTTGGAAAAGTTCGTAGTAAGTGTGGGAATAAAGGATAAAAATATCTAAAATAAAACTTAAAAAAAAGAAAAGAAAAATATATTGAAAAAGTTCTCAGTTTCGAGACTCGAACTGAAGACCAGAAAAACTAGATGGCTCGTGCTGCCGATCTGGCCACGAAGCTTCGTACCTGCAGGGCGTCTGAATGGTCTAAGACTCTCTTTATTATTATCCACTAAAAGTGTTAACGTGGTGTCATTCTGGTCTAAAAGCACAATGTTTTGAATAGGAATGAATTCTGCTCATGTGCGTGAACTCGACTCCTAAAATTTCTCTTGAATATAGAAATATTTTGACAATACATTTTATTTTAGTAGTATAAGATTTGGAAAAGTTCGTAGTAAGTGTGGAAATAAAGGATAAAAATATTTAAAAAAAATGTAAAAAAAAAAAAAAAAAGAAAAGAAAAATATATTTAAAAAGTTCTCAGTTTCGAGACTCGAACTGAAGACCAGCAAAACTAGATGGCTCGTGCTGCCGATCTGGCCACGAAGCTTCGTACTCGCAGCGCGTCTGAATGGTCTAAGACTCTCATTATGATTATCAACTAAAAGTTTAAGGTGGTGTCATTCTGGTCTAAACCACAATGTTTTGAATAGGAATGAATTCTGCGCATGTGTGCGAACTCTGGCTCCTAAAATTTCTCTTGAATATAGAAATATTTTGACAATACATTTTATTTTAGTAGTTCAACATTTGGAAAAGTTCATAGTAAGTGTGCGAATAATGGATAAAAATATCTAAAATAAATATTAAAAAAAAGAAAAGAAAAATATATTGAAAAAGTTCTCAGTTTCGAGACTCGAACTGAAGATCAGCAAAACTGGATGGCTCGTGCTGCCGATCTAGCCACGAAGCTTCTTAAACGCACAGCGTCTGAATGGTCTAAAATTCCCATTATGATTTTCCACTAAAAGACAACATTTTTTCAATCTGGTCTAAAACCACAATGTTTTGAATAGGAATGAATTCTGCGCATGTGCGCGAACTCGGCTCCTAAAATTTCTCTTGAATATAGAAATATTTTGACATAAAATTTTATTTTAGTAGTATAAGATTTGGAAAAGTTCGTAGTAAGTGTGGAAAAAAGGATAAAAATATTTAAAAAAAATGTAAAAAAAAAAAAAAGAAAAGAAAAATATATTTAAAAAGTTCTCAGTTTCGAGACTCGAACTGAAGACCAGCAAAACTAGATGGCTCGTGCTGCCGATATGGCCACGAAGCTTCGTACCCGCAGCGCGTCTGAATGGTCTAAGACTCTCATTATGATTATCCACTAAAAGTTTTAACGTGGTGTCATTCTGGTCTAAAAGCACAATGTTTTGAATAGGAATGAATTCTGCGCATGTGCGTGAACTCGGCTCCTAAAATTTCTCTTGAATATAGAAATATTTTGACATAAAATTTTATTTTAGTAGTATAGGATTTGGAAATGTTCGTTGTAAGTGGGGGGATAAAGGATAAAAATATCTAAAATAAAACTTAAAAAAAGAAAAGAAAAATATATTGAAAAAGTTCTCAGTTTCGAGACTCGAACTGAAGACCAGAAAAACTAGATGGCTCGTGCTGCCGATCCGGCCACGAAGCTTCGTACCCGCAGTGCGTCTGAATGGTCTAAGACTCTCATTATGATTATCAACTAAAAGTTTTAACGTGGTGTCATTCTGGTCTAAAAGCACAATGTTTTGAATAGGAATGAATTCTGCTCATGTGCGTGAACTCGACTCCTAAAATTTCTCTTGAATATAGAAATATTTTTACATAAAATTTTATTTTAGTAGTATAAGATTTGGGAAAGTTCGTAGTAAGTGTGGGAATAAAGGATAAAAATATCTAAAATAAAACTTTAAAAAAAGAAAAGAAAAATATATTGAAAAAGTTCTCAGTTTCGAGACTCGAAATGAAGACCAGAAAAACTAGATGGCTCGTGCTGCCGATCCGGCCACGAAGCTTCGCACCCGCAGTGCGTCTGAATGGTCTAAAACTCTCATTATGATTATCCTCTAAAAGTGTTAACGTGGTGTCATTCTGGTCTAAAAGCACAATGTTTTGAATAGGAATGAATTCTGCGCATGTGCGTGAAGTCGACTCCTAAAATTTCTCTTGAATATAGAAATATTTTGACATAAAATTTTATTTTAGTAGTATAAGATTTGGAAAAGTTCGTAGTAAGTGTGGGAATAAAGGATAAAAATATCTAAAATAAAACTTAAAAAAAAGAAAAGAAAAATATATTGAAAAAGTTCTCAGTTTCGAGACTCGAACTGAAGACCAGAAAAACTAGATGGCTCGTGCTGCCGATCTGGCCACGAAGCTTCGTACCTGCAGGGCGTCTGAATGGTCTAAGACTCTCTTTATTATTATCCACTAAAAGTGTTAACGTGGTGTCATTCTGGTCTAAAAGCACAATGTTTTGAATAGGAATGAATTCTGCTCATGTGCGTGAACTCGACTCCTAAAATTTCTCTTGAATATAGAAATATTTTGACAATACATTTTATTTTAGTAGTATAAGATTTGGAAAAGTTCGTAGTAAGTGTGGAAATAAAGGATAAAAATATTTAAAAAAAATGTAAAAAAAAAAAAAAAAAGAAAAGAAAAATATATTTAAAAAGTTCTCAGTTTCGAGACTCGAACTGAAGACCAGCAAAACTAGATGGCTCGTGCTGCCGATCTGGCCACGAAGCTTCGTACTCGCAGCGCGTCTGAATGGTCTAAGACTCTCATTATGATTATCAACTAAAAGTTTAAGGTGGTGTCATTCTGGTCTAAACCACAATGTTTTGAATAGGAATGAATTCTGCGCATGTGTGCGAACTCTGGCTCCTAAAATTTCTCTTGAATATAGAAATATTTTGACAATACATTTTATTTTAGTAGTTCAACATTTGGAAAAGTTCATAGTAAGTGTGCGAATAATGGATAAAAATATCTAAAATAAATATTAAAAAAAAGAAAAGAAAAATATATTGAAAAAGTTCTCAGTTTCGAGACTCGAACTGAAGATCAGCAAAACTGGATGGCTCGTGCTGCCGATCTAGCCACGAAGCTTCTTAAACGCACAGCGTCTGAATGGTCTAAAATTCCCATTATGATTTTCCACTAAAAGACAACATTTTTTCAATCTGGTCTAAAACCACAATGTTTTGAATAGGAATGAATTCTGCGCATGTGCGCGAACTCGGCTCCTAAAATTTCTCTTGAATATAGAAATATTTTGACATAAAATTTTATTTTAGTAGTATAAGATTTGGAAAAGTTCGTAGTAAGTGTGGAAAAAAGGATAAAAATATTTAAAAAAAATGTAAAAAAAAAAAAAAGAAAAGAAAAATATATTTAAAAAGTTCTCAGTTTCGAGACTCGAACTGAAGACCAGCAAAACTAGATGGCTCGTGCTGCCGATATGGCCACGAAGCTTCGTACCCGCAGCGCGTCTGAATGGTCTAAGACTCTCATTATGATTATCCACTAAAAGTTTTAACGTGGTGTCATTCTGGTCTAAAAGCACAATGTTTTGAATAGGAATGAATTCTGCGCATGTGCGTGAACTCGGCTCCTAAAATTTCTCTTGAATATAGAAATATTTTGACATAAAATTTTATTTTAGTAGTATAGGATTTGGAAATGTTCGTTGTAAGTGGGGGGATAAAGGATAAAAATATCTAAAATAAAACTTAAAAAAAGAAAAGAAAAATATATTGAAAAAGTTCTCAGTTTCGAGACTCGAACTGAAGACCAGAAAAACTAGATGGCTCGTGCTGCCGATCCGGCCACGAAGCTTCGTACCCGCAGTGCGTCTGAATGGTCTAAGACTCTCATTATGATTATCAACTAAAAGTTTTAACGTGGTGTCATTCTGGTCTAAAAGCACAATGTTTTGAATAGGAATGAATTCTGCTCATGTGCGTGAACTCGACTCCTAAAATTTCTCTTGAATATAGAAATATTTTTACATAAAATTTTATTTTAGTAGTATAAGATTTGGGAAAGTTCGTAGTAAGTGTGGGAATAAAGGATAAAAATATCTAAAATAAAACTTTAAAAAAAGAAAAGAAAAATATATTGAAAAAGTTCTCAGTTTCGAGACTCGAAATGAAGACCAGAAAAACTAGATGGCTCGTGCTGCCGATCCGGCCACGAAGCTTCGCACCCGCAGTGCGTCTGAATGGTCTAAAACTCTCATTATGATTATCCTCTAAAAGTGTTAACGTGGTGTCATTCTGGTCTAAAAGCACAATGTTTTGAATAGGAATGAATTCTGCGCATGTGCGTGAAGTCGACTCCTAAAATTTCTCTTGAATATAGAAATATTTTGACATAAAATTTTATTTTAGTAGTATAAGATTTGGAAAAGTTCGTAGTAAGTGTGGGAATAAAGGATAAAAATATCTAAAATAAAACTTAAAAAAAAGAAAAGAAAAATATATTGAAAAAGTTCTCAGTTTCGAGACTCGAACTGAAGACCAGAAAAACTAGATGGCTCGTGCTGCCGATCTGGCCACGAAGCTTCGTACCTGCAGGGCGTCTGAATGGTCTAAGACTCTCTTTATTATTATCCACTAAAAGTGTTAACGTGGTGTCATTCTGGTCTAAAAGCACAATGTTTTGAATAGGAATGAATTCTGCTCATGTGCGTGAACTCGACTCCTAAAATTTCTCTTGAATATAGAAATATTTTGACAATACATTTTATTTTAGTAGTATAAGATTTGGAAAAGTTCGTAGTAAGTGTGGAAATAAAGGATAAAAATATTTAAAAAAAATGTAAAAAAAAAAAAAAAAAGAAAAGAAAAATATATTTAAAAAGTTCTCAGTTTCGAGACTCGAACTGAAGACCAGCAAAACTAGATGGCTCGTGCTGCCGATCTGGCCACGAAGCTTCGTACTCGCAGCGCGTCTGAATGGTCTAAGACTCTCATTATGATTATCAACTAAAAGTTTAAGGTGGTGTCATTCTGGTCTAAACCACAATGTTTTGAATAGGAATGAATTCTGCGCATGTGTGCGAACTCTGGCTCCTAAAATTTCTCTTGAATATAGAAATATTTTGACAATACATTTTATTTTAGTAGTTCAACATTTGGAAAAGTTCATAGTAAGTGTGCGAATAATGGATAAAAATATCTAAAATAAATATTAAAAAAAAGAAAAGAAAAATATATTGAAAAAGTTCTCAGTTTCGAGACTCGAACTGAAGATCAGCAAAACTGGATGGCTCGTGCTGCCGATCTAGCCACGAAGCTTCTTAAACGCACAGCGTCTGAATGGTCTAAAATTCCCATTATGATTTTCCACTAAAAGACAACATTTTTTCAATCTGGTCTAAAACCACAATGTTTTGAATAGGAATGAATTCTGCGCATGTGCGCGAACTCGGCTCCTAAAATTTCTCTTGAATATAGAAATATTTTGACATAAAATTTTATTTTAGTAGTATAAGATTTGGAAAAGTTCGTAGTAAGTGTGGAAAAAAGGATAAAAATATTTAAAAAAAATGTAAAAAAAAAAAAAAAGAAAAGAAAAATATATTTAAAAAGTTCTCAGTTTCGAGACTCGAACTGAAGACCAGCAAAACTAGATGGCTCGTGCTGCCGATATGGCCACGAAGCTTCGTACCCGCAGCGCGTCTGAATGGTCTAAGACTCTCATTATGATTATCCACTAAAAGTTTTAACGTGGTGTCATTCTGGTCTAAAAGCACAATGTTTTGAATAGGAATGAATTCTGCGCATGTGCGTGAACTCGGCTCCTAAAATTTCTCTTGAATATAGAAATATTTTGACATAAAATTTTATTTTAGTAGTATAGGATTTGGAAATGTTCGTTGTAAGTGGGGGGATAAAGGATAAAAATATCTAAAATAAAACTTAAAAAAAGAAAAGAAAAATATATTGAAAAAGTTCTCAGTTTCGAGACTCGAACTGAAGACCAGAAAAACTAGATGGCTCGTGCTGCCGATCCGGCCACGAAGCTTCGTACCCGCAGTGCGTCTGAATGGTCTAAGACTCTCATTATGATTATCAACTAAAAGTTTTAACGTGGTGTCATTCTGGTCTAAAAGCACAATGTTTTGAATAGGAATGAATTCTGCTCATGTGCGTGAACTCGACTCCTAAAATTTCTCTTGAATATAGAAATATTTTTACATAAAATTTTATTTTAGTAGTATAAGATTTGGGAAAGTTCGTAGTAAGTGTGGGAATAAAGGATAAAAATATCTAAAATAAAACTTTAAAAAAAGAAAAGAAAAATATATTGAAAAAGTTCTCAGTTTCGAGACTCGAAATGAAGACCAGAAAAACTAGATGGCTCGTGCTGCCGATCCGGCCACGAAGCTTCGCACCCGCAGTGCGTCTGAATGGTCTAAAACTCTCATTATGATTATCCTCTAAAAGTGTTAACGTGGTGTCATTCTGGTCTAAAAGCACAATGTTTTGAATAGGAATGAATTCTGCGCATGTGCGTGAAGTCGACTCCTAAAATTTCTCTTGAATATAGAAATATTTTGACATAAAATTTTATTTTAGTAGTATAAGATTTGGAAAAGTTCGTAGTAAGTGTGGGAATAAAGGATAAAAATATCTAAAATAAAACTTAAAAAAAAGAAAAGAAAAATATATTGAAAAAGTTCTCAGTTTCGAGACTCGAACTGAAGACCAGAAAAACTAGATGGCTCGTGCTGCCGATCTGGCCACGAAGCTTCGTACCTGCAGGGCGTCTGAATGGTCTAAGACTCTCTTTATTATTATCCACTAAAAGTGTTAACGTGGTGTCATTCTGGTCTAAAAGCACAATGTTTTGAATAGGAATGAATTCTGCTCATGTGCGTGAACTCGACTCCTAAAATTTCTCTTGAATATAGAAATATTTTGACAATACATTTTATTTTAGTAGTATAAGATTTGGAAAAGTTCGTAGTAAGTGTGGAAATAAAGGATAAAAATATTTAAAAAAAATGTAAAAAAAAAAAAAAAAAAAAAAAAATATATTTAAAAAGTTCTCAGTTTCGAGACTCGAACTGAAGACCAGCAAAACTAGATGGCTCGTGCTGCCGATCTGGCCACGAAGCTTCGTACTCGCAGCGCGTCTGAATGGTCTAAGACTCTCATTATGATTATCAACTAAAAGTTTAAGGTGGTGTCATTCTGGTCTAAACCACAATGTTTTGAATAGGAATGAATTCTGCGCATGTGTGCGAACTCTGGCTCCTAAAATTTCTCTTGAATATAGAAATATTTTGACATAAAATTTTATTTTAGTAGTATAAGATTTGGAAAAGTTCGTAGTAAGTGTGGGAATAAAGGATAAAAATATTTTTAAAAAATGTAAAAAAAAGAAAAGAAAAATATATTTAAAAATTTCTCAGTTTCGAGACTCGTATTGAAGACTAGCAAAACTAGATGGCTCGTACTGCCGATCTGGCCACGAAGCTTCGTACCCGCAGCGCTTCTGAATGGTCTAAGACTCTCGTTATGATTATCCACTAAAAGTTTTAACGTGGTGTCAATCTGGTCTAAAAGCACAATGTTTTGAATAGGAATGAATTCTGCGCATGTGCGTGAACTCGACTCCTAAAATTTCTCTTGAATATAGAAATATTTTGACAATACATTTTATTTTAGTAGTTCAACATTTGGAAAAGTTCATAGTAAGTGTGCGAATAATGGATAAAAATATCTAAAATAAATATTAAAAAAAAGAAAAGAAAAATATATTGAAAAAGTTCTCAGTTTCGAGACTCGAACTGAAGACCAGCAAAACTAGATGGCTCGTGCTGCCGATCTGGCCACGAAGCTTCGTACTCGCAGCGCGTCTGAATGGTCTAAGACTCTCATTATGATTATCAACTAAAAGTTTAAGGTGGTGTCATTCTGGTCTAAACCACAATGTTTTGAATAGGAATGAATTCTGCGCATGTGTGCGAACTCTGGCTCCTAAAATTTCTCTTGAATATAGAAATATTTTGACATAAAATTTTATTTTAGTAGTATAAGATTTGGAAAAGTTCGTAGTAAGTGTGGGAATAAAGGATAAAAATATTTTTAAAAAATGTAAAAAAAAGAAAAGAAAAATATATTTAAAAATTTCTCAGTTTCGAGACTCGTACTGAAGACTAGCAAAACTAGATGGCTCGTACTGCCGATCTGGCCACGAAGCTTCGTACCCGCAGCGCGTCTGAATGGTCTAAGACTCTCGTTATGATTATCCACTAAAAGTTTTAACGTGGTGTCAATCTGGTCTAAAAGCACAATGTTTTGAATAGGAATGAATTCTGCGCATGTGCGTGAACTCGACTCCTAAAATTTCTCTTGAATATAGAAATATTTTGACAATACATTTTATTTTAGTAGTTCAACATTTGGAAAAGTTCATAGTAAGTGTGCGAATAATGGATAAAAATATCTAAAATAAATATTAAAAAAAAGAAAAGAAAAATATATTGAAAAAGTTCTCAGTTTCGAGACTCGAACTGAAGACCAGCAAAACTAGATGGCTCGTGCTGCCGATCTGGCCACGAAGCTTCGTACTCGCAGCGCGTCTGAATGGTCTAAGACTCTCATTATGATTATCAACTAAAAGTTTAAGGTGGTGTCATTCTGGTCTAAACCACAATGTTTTGAATAGGAATGAATTCTGCGCATGTGTGCGAACTCTGGCTCCTAAAATTTCTCTTGAATATAGAAATATTTTGACATAAAATTTTATTTTAGTAGTATAAGATTTGGAAAAGTTCGTAGTAAGTGTGGGAATAAAGGATAAAAATATTTTTAAAAAATGTAAAAAAAAGAAAAGAAAAATATATTTAAAAATTTCTCAGTTTCGAGACTCGTACTGAAGACTAGCAAAACTAGATGGCTCGTACTGCCGATCTGGCCACGAAGCTTCGTACCCGCAGCGCGTCTGAATGGTCTAAGACTCTCGTTATGATTATCCACTAAAAGTTTTAACGTGGTGTCAATCTGGTCTAAAAGCACAATGTTTTGAATAGGAATGAATTCTGCGCATGTGCGTGAACTCGACTCCTAAAATTTCTCTTGAATATAGAAATATTTTGACAATACATTTTATTTTAGTAGTTCAACATTTGGAAAAGTTCATAGTAAGTGTGCGAATAATGGATAAAAATATCTAAAATAAATATTAAAAAAAAGAAAAGAAAAATATATTGAAAAAGTTCTCAGTTTCGAGACTCGAACTGAAGACCAGCAAAACTAGATGGCTCGTGCTGCCGATCTGGCCACGAAGCTTCGTACTCGCAGCGCGTCTGAATGGTCTAAGACTCTCATTATGATTATCAACTAAAAGTTTAAGGTGGTGTCATTCTGGTCTAAACCACAATGTTTTGAATAGGAATGAATTCTGCGCATGTGTGCGAACTCTGGCTCCTAAAATTTCTCTTGAATATAGAAATATTTTGACATAAAATTTTATTTTAGTAGTATAAGATTTGGAAAAGTTCGTAGTAAGTGTGGGAATAAAGGATAAAAATATTTTTAAAAAATGTAAAAAAAAGAAAAGAAAAATATATTTAAAAATTTCTCAGTTTCGAGACTCGTACTGAAGACTAGCAAAACTAGATGGCTCGTACTGCCGATCTGGCCACGAAGCTTCGTACCCGCAGCGCGTCTGAATGGTCTAAGACTCTCGTTATGATTATCCACTAAAAGTTTTAACGTGGTGTCAATCTGGTCTAAAAGCACAATGTTTTGAATAGGAATGAATTCTGCGCATGTGCGTGAACTCGACTCCTAAAATTTCTCTTGAATATAGAAATATTTTGACAATACATTTTATTTTAGTAGTTCAACATTTGGAAAAGTTCGTAGTAAGTGTGGAAATAAAGGATAAAAATATTTAAAAAAAATGTAAAAAAAAAAAAAAAAAAGAAAAGAAAAATATATTTAAAAAGTTCTCAGTTTCGAGACTCGAACTGAAGACCAGCAAAACTAGATGGCTCGTGCTGCCGATCTGGCCACGAAGCTTCGTACTCGCAGCGCGTCTGAATGGTCTAAGACTCTCATTATGATTATCAACTAAAAGTTTAAGGTGGTGTCATTCTGGTCTAAACCACAATGTTTTGAATAGGAATGAATTCTGCGCATGTGTGCGAACTCTGGCTCCTAAAATTTCTCT
Organism: Argiope bruennichi; assembly: GCF_947563725.1. Lineage (NCBI taxonomy): Eukaryota > Metazoa > Arthropoda > Arachnida > Araneae > Araneidae > Argiope > Argiope bruennichi. The sequence continues at coordinate 646,552 of NC_079162.1, read as the reverse complement.
TGAATATAGAAATATTTTGACATAAAATTTTATTTTAGTAGTATAAGATTTGGAAAAGTTCGTAGTAAGTGTGGGAATAAAGGATAAAAATATTTTTAAAAAATGTAAAAAAAAGAAAAGAAAAATATATTTAAAAATTTCTCAGTTTCGAGACTCGTATTGAAGACTAGCAAAACTAGATGGCTCGTACTGCCGATCTGGCCACGAAGCTTCGTACCCGCAGCGCTTCTGAATGGTCTAAGACTCTCGTTATGATTATCCACTAAAAGTTTTAACGTGGTGTCAATCTGGTCTAAAAGCACAATGTTTTGAATAGGAATGAATTCTGCGCATGTGCGTGAACTCGACTCCTAAAATTTCTCTTGAATATAGAAATATTTTGACAATACATTTTATTTTAGTAGTTCAACATTTGGAAAAGTTCATAGTAAGTGTGCGAATAATGGATAAAAATATCTAAAATAAATATTAAAAAAAAGAAAAGAAAAATATATTGAAAAAGTTCTCAGTTTCGAGACTCGAACTGAAGACCAGCAAAACTAGATGGCTCGTGCTGCCGATCTGGCCACGAAGCTTCGTACTCGCAGCGCGTCTGAATGGTCTAAGACTCTCATTATGATTATCAACTAAAAGTTTAAGGTGGTGTCATTCTGGTCTAAACCACAATGTTTTGAATAGGAATGAATTCTGCGCATGTGTGCGAACTCTGGCTCCTAAAATTTCTCTTGAATATAGAAATATTTTGACATAAAATTTTATTTTAGTAGTATAAGATTTGGAAAAGTTCGTAGTAAGTGTGGGAATAAAGGATAAAAATATTTTTAAAAAATGTAAAAAAAAGAAAAGAAAAATATATTTAAAAATTTCTCAGTTTCGAGACTCGTACTGAAGACTAGCAAAACTAGATGGCTCGTACTGCCGATCTGGCCACGAAGCTTCGTACCCGCAGCGCGTCTGAATGGTCTAAGACTCTCGTTATGATTATCCACTAAAAGTTTTAACGTGGTGTCAATCTGGTCTAAAAGCACAATGTTTTGAATAGGAATGAATTCTGCGCATGTGCGTGAACTCGACTCCTAAAATTTCTCTTGAATATAGAAATATTTTGACAATACATTTTATTTTAGTAGTTCAACATTTGGAAAAGTTCATAGTAAGTGTGCGAATAATGGATAAAAATATCTAAAATAAATATTAAAAAAAAGAAAAGAAAAATATATTGAAAAAGTTCTCAGTTTCGAGACTCGAACTGAAGACCAGCAAAACTAGATGGCTCGTGCTGCCGATCTGGCCACGAAGCTTCGTACTCGCAGCGCGTCTGAATGGTCTAAGACTCTCATTATGATTATCAACTAAAAGTTTAAGGTGGTGTCATTCTGGTCTAAACCACAATGTTTTGAATAGGAATGAATTCTGCGCATGTGTGCGAACTCTGGCTCCTAAAATTTCTCTTGAATATAGAAATATTTTGACATAAAATTTTATTTTAGTAGTATAAGATTTGGAAAAGTTCGTAGTAAGTGTGGGAATAAAGGATAAAAATATTTTTAAAAAATGTAAAAAAAAGAAAAGAAAAATATATTTAAAAATTTCTCAGTTTCGAGACTCGTACTGAAGACTAGCAAAACTAGATGGCTCGTACTGCCGATCTGGCCACGAAGCTTCGTACCCGCAGCGCGTCTGAATGGTCTAAGACTCTCGTTATGATTATCCACTAAAAGTTTTAACGTGGTGTCAATCTGGTCTAAAAGCACAATGTTTTGAATAGGAATGAATTCTGCGCATGTGCGTGAACTCGACTCCTAAAATTTCTCTTGAATATAGAAATATTTTGACAATACATTTTATTTTAGTAGTTCAACATTTGGAAAAGTTCGTAGTAAGTGTGGAAATAAAGGATAAAAATATTTAAAAAAAATGTAAAAAAAAAAAAAAAAAAAGAAAAGAAAAATATATTTAAAAAGTTCTCAGTTTCGAGACTCGAACTGAAGACCAGCAAAACTAGATGGCTCGTGCTGCCGATCTGGCCACGAAGCTTCGTACTCGCAGCGCGTCTGAATGGTCTAAGACTCTCATTATGATTATCAACTAAAAGTTTAAGGTGGTGTCATTCTGGTCTAAACCACAATGTTTTGAATAGGAATGAATTCTGCGCATGTGTGCGAACTCTGGCTCCTAAAATTTCTCTTGAATATAGAAATATTTTGACAATACATTTTATTTTAGTAGTTCAACATTTGGAAAAGTTCATAGTAAGTGTGCGAATAATGGATAAAAATATCTAAAATAAATATTAAAAAAAAGAAAAGAAAAATATATTGAAAAAGTTCTCAGTTTCGAGACTCGAACTGAAGATCAGCAAAACTGGATGGCTCGTGCTGCCGATCTAGCCACGAAGCTTCTTAAACGCACAGCGTCTGAATGGTCTAAAATTCCCATTATGATTTTCCACTAAAAGACAACATTTTTTCAATCTGGTCTAAAACCACAATGTTTTGAATAGGAATGAATTCTGCGCATGTGCGCGAACTCGGCTCCTAAAATTTCTCTTGAATATAGAAATATTTTGACATAAAATTTTATTTTAGTAGTATAAGATTTGGAAAAGTTCGTAGTAAGTGTGGAAAAAAGGATAAAAATATTTAAAAAAAATGTAAAAAAAAAAAAGAAAAGAAAAATATATTTAAAAAGTTCTCAGTTTCGAGACTCGAACTGAAGACCAGCAAAACTAGATGGCTCGTGCTGCCGATATGGCCACGAAGCTTCGTACCCGCAGCGCGTCTGAATGGTCTAAGACTCTCATTATGATTATCCACTAAAAGTTTTAACGTGGTGTCATTCTGGTCTAAAAGCACAATGTTTTGAATAGGAATGAATTCTGCGCATGTGCGTGAACTCGGCTCCTAAAATTTCTCTTGAATATAGAAATATTTTGACATAAAATTTTATTTTAGTAGTATAGGATTTGGAAATGTTCGTTGTAAGTGGGGGGATAAAGGATAAAAATATCTAAAATAAAACTTAAAAAAAGAAAAGAAAAATATATTGAAAAAGTTCTCAGTTTCGAGACTCGAACTGAAGACCAGAAAAACTAGATGGCTCGTGCTGCCGATCCGGCCACGAAGCTTCGTACCCGCAGTGCGTCTGAATGGTCTAAGACTCTCATTATGATTATCAACTAAAAGTTTTAACGTGGTGTCATTCTGGTCTAAAAGCACAATGTTTTGAATAGGAATGAATTCTGCTCATGTGCGTGAACTCGACTCCTAAAATTTCTCTTGAATATAGAAATATTTTTACATAAAATTTTATTTTAGTAGTATAAGATTTGGGAAAGTTCGTAGTAAGTGTGGGAATAAAGGATAAAAATATCTAAAATAAAACTTTAAAAAAAGAAAAGAAAAATATATTGAAAAAGTTCTCAGTTTCGAGACTCGAACTGAAGACCAGAAAAACTAGATGGCTCGTGCTGCCGATCCGGCCACGAAGCTTCGCACCCGCAGTGCGTCTGAATGGTCTAAAACTCTCATTATGATTATCCTCTAAAAGTGTTAACGTGGTGTCATTCTGGTCTAAAAGCACAATGTTTTGAATAGGAATGAATTCTGCGCATGTGCGTGAAGTCGACTCCTAAAATTTCTCTTGAATATAGAAATATTTTGACATAAAATTTTATTTTAGTAGTATAAGATTTGGAAAAGTTCGTAGTAAGTGTGGGAATAAAGGATAAAAATATCTAAAATAAAACTTAAAAAAAAGAAAAGAAAAATATATTGAAAAAGTTCTCAGATTCGAGACTCGAACTGAAGACCAGAAAAACTAGATGGCTCGTGCTGCCGATCTGGCCACGAAGCTTCGTACCTGCAGGGCGTCTGAATGGTCTAAGACTCTCTTTATTATTATCCACTAAAAGTGTTAACGTGGTGTCATTCTGGTCTAAAAGCACAATGTTTTGAATAGGAATGAATTCTGCTCATGTGCGTGAACTCGACTCCTAAAATTTCTCTTGAATATAGAAATATTTTGACAATACATTTTATTTTAGTAGTATAAGATTTGGAAAAGTTCGTAGTAAGTGTGGAAATAAAGGATAAAAATATTTAAAAAAAATGTAAAAAAAAAAAAAAAAAAAAAAAAAAAAAAAGGAAAATATATTTAAAAAGTTCTCAGTTTCGAGACTCGAACTGAAGACCAGCAAAACTAGATGGCTCGTGCTGCCGATCTGGCCACGAAGCTTCGTACTCGCAGCGCGTCTGAATGGTCTAAGACTCTCATTATGATTATCAACTAAAAGTTTAAGGTGGTGTCATTCTGGTCTAAACCACAATGTTTTGAATAGGAATGAATTCTGCGCATGTGTGCGAACTCTGGCTCCTAAAATTTCTCTTGAATATAGAAATATTTTGACATAAAATTTTATTTTAGTAGTATAAGATTTGGAAAAGTTCGTAGTAAGTGTGGGAATAAAGGATAAAAATATTTTTAAAAAATGTAAAAAAAAGAAAAGAAAAATATATTTAAAAATTTCTCAGTTTCGAGACTCGTATTGAAGACTAGCAAAACTAGATGGCTCGTACTGCCGATCTGGCCACGAAGCTTCGTACCCGCAGCGCTTCTGAATGGTCTAAGACTCTCGTTATGATTATCCACTAAAAGTTTTAACGTGGTGTCAATCTGGTCTAAAAGCACAATGTTTTGAATAGGAATGAATTCTGCGCATGTGCGTGAACTCGACTCCTAAAATTTCTCTTGAATATAGAAATATTTTGACAATACATTTTATTTTAGTAGTTCAACATTTGGAAAAGTTCATAGTAAGTGTGCGAATAATGGATAAAAATATCTAAAATAAATATTAAAAAAAAGAAAAGAAAAATATATTGAAAAAGTTCTCAGTTTCGAGACTCGAACTGAAGACCAGCAAAACTAGATGGCTCGTGCTGCCGATCTGGCCACGAAGCTTCGTACTCGCAGCGCGTCTGAATGGTCTAAGACTCTCATTATGATTATCAACTAAAAGTTTAAGGTGGTGTCATTCTGGTCTAAACCACAATGTTTTGAATAGGAATGAATTCTGCGCATGTGTGCGAACTCTGGCTCCTAAAATTTCTCTTGAATATAGAAATATTTTGACATAAAATTTTATTTTAGTAGTATAAGATTTGGAAAAGTTCGTAGTAAGTGTGGGAATAAAGGATAAAAATATTTTTAAAAAATGTAAAAAAAAGAAAAGAAAAATATATTTAAAAATTTCTCAGTTTCGAGACTCGTACTGAAGACTAGCAAAACTAGATGGCTCGTACTGCCGATCTCGCCACGAAGCTTCGTACCCGCAGCGCGTCTGAATGGTCTAAGACTCTCATTATGATTATCCACTAAAAGTTTTAACGTGGTGTCATTCTGGTCTAAAAGCACAATGTTTTGAATAGGAATGAATTCTGCGCATGTGCGTGAACTCGGCTCCTAAAATTTCTCTTGAATATAGAAATATTTTGACATAAAATTTTATTTTAGTAGTATAGGATTTGGAAATGTTCGTTGTAAGTGGGGGGATAAAGGATAAAAATATCTAAAATAAAACTTAAAAAAAGAAAAGAAAAATATATTGAAAAAGTTCTCAGTTTCGAGACTCGAACTGAAGACCAGAAAAACTAGATGGCTCGTGCTGCCGATCCGGCCACGAAGCTTCGTACCCGCAGTGCGTCTGAATGGTCTAAGACTCTCATTATGATTATCAACTAAAAGTTTTAACGTGGTGTCATTCTGGTCTAAAAGCACAATGTTTTGAATAGGAATGAATTCTGCTCATGTGCGTGAACTCGACTCCTAAAATTTCTCTTGAATATAGAAATATTTTTACATAAAATTTTATTTTAGTAGTATAAGATTTGGGAAAGTTCGTAGTAAGTGTGGGAATAAAGGATAAAAATATCTAAAATAAAACTTTAAAAAAAGAAAAGAAAAATATATTGAAAAAGTTCTCAGTTTCGAGACTCGAACTGAAGACCAGAAAAACTAGATGGCTCGTGCTGCCGATCCGGCCACGAAGCTTCGCACCCGCAGTGCGTCTGAATGGTCTAAAACTCTCATTATGATTATCCTCTAAAAGTGTTAACGTGGTGTCATTCTGGTCTAAAAGCACAATGTTTTGAATAGGAATGAATTCTGCGCATGTGCGTGAAGTCGACTCCTAAAATTTCTCTTGAATATAGAAATATTTTGACATAAAATTTTATTTTAGTAGTATAAGATTTGGAAAAGTTCGTAGTAAGTGTGGGAATAAAGGATAAAAATATCTAAAATAAAACTTAAAAAAAAGAAAAGAAAAATATATTGAAAAAGTTCTCAGATTCGAGACTCGAACTGAAGACCAGAAAAACTAGATGGCTCGTGCTGCCGATCTGGCCACGAAGCTTCGTACCTGCAGGGCGTCTGAATGGTCTAAGACTCTCTTTATTATTATCCACTAAAAGTGTTAACGTGGTGTCATTCTGGTCTAAAAGCACAATGTTTTGAATAGGAATGAATTCTGCTCATGTGCGTGAACTCGACTCCTAAAATTTCTCTTGAATATAGAAATATTTTGACAATACATTTTATTTTAGTAGTATAAGATTTGGAAAAGTTCGTAGTAAGTGTGGAAATAAAGGATAAAAATATTTAAAAAAAATGTAAAAAAAAAAAAAAAAAAAAAAAAAAAAAAAGGAAAATATATTTAAAAAGTTCTCAGTTTCGAGACTCGAACTGAAGACCAGCAAAACTAGATGGCTCGTGCTGCCGATCTGGCCACGAAGCTTCGTACTCGCAGCGCGTCTGAATGGTCTAAGACTCTCATTATGATTATCAACTAAAAGTTTAAGGTGGTGTCATTCTGGTCTAAACCACAATGTTTTGAATAGGAATGAATTCTGCGCATGTGTGCGAACTCTGGCTCCTAAAATTTCTCTTGAATATAGAAATATTTTGACATAAAATTTTATTTTAGTAGTATAAGATTTGGAAAAGTTCGTAGTAAGTGTGGGAATAAAGGATAAAAATATTTTTAAAAAATGTAAAAAAAAGAAAAGAAAAATATATTTAAAAATTTCTCAGTTTCGAGACTCGTATTGAAGACTAGCAAAACTAGATGGCTCGTACTGCCGATCTGGCCACGAAGCTTCGTACCCGCAGCGCTTCTGAATGGTCTAAGACTCTCGTTATGATTATCCACTAAAAGTTTTAACGTGGTGTCAATCTGGTCTAAAAGCACAATGTTTTGAATAGGAATGAATTCTGCGCATGTGCGTGAACTCGACTCCTAAAATTTCTCTTGAATATAGAAATATTTTGACAATACATTTTATTTTAGTAGTTCAACATTTGGAAAAGTTCATAGTAAGTGTGCGAATAATGGATAAAAATATCTAAAATAAATATTAAAAAAAAGAAAAGAAAAATATATTGAAAAAGTTCTCAGTTTCGAGACTCGAACTGAAGACCAGCAAAACTAGATGGCTCGTGCTGCCGATCTGGCCACGAAGCTTCGTACTCGCAGCGCGTCTGAATGGTCTAAGACTCTCATTATGATTATCAACTAAAAGTTTAAGGTGGTGTCATTCTGGTCTAAACCACAATGTTTTGAATAGGAATGAATTCTGCGCATGTGTGCGAACTCTGGCTCCTAAAATTTCTCTTGAATATAGAAATATTTTGACATAAAATTTTATTTTAGTAGTATAAGATTTGGAAAAGTTCGTAGTAAGTGTGGGAATAAAGGATAAAAATATTTTTAAAAAATGTAAAAAAAAGAAAAGAAAAATATATTTAAAAATTTCTCAGTTTCGAGACTCGTACTGAAGACTAGCAAAACTAGATGGCTCGTACTGCCGATCTCGCCACGAAGCTTCGTACCCGCAGCGCGTCTGAATGGTCTAAGACTCTCGTTATGATTATCCACTAAAAGTTTTAACGTGGTGTCAATCTGGTCTAAAAGCACAATGTTTTGAATAGGAATGAATTCTGCGCATGTGCGTGAACTCGACTCCTAAAATTTCTCTTGAATATAGAAATATTTTGACAATACATTTTATTTTAGTAGTTCAACATTTGGAAAAGTTCATAGTAAGTGTGCGAATAATGGATAAAAATATCTAAAATAAATATTAAAAAAAAGAAAAGAAAAATATATTGAAAAAGTTCTCAGTTTCGAGACTCGAACTGAAGATCAGCAAAACTGGATGGCTCGTGCTGCCGATCTAGCCACTAAGCTTCTTAAACGCACAGCGTCTGAATGGTCTAAAATTCCCATTATGATTTTCCACTAAAAGACAACATTTTTTCAATCTGGTCTAAAACCACAATGTTTTGAATAGGAATGAATTCTGCGCATGTGCGCGAACTCGGCTCCTAAAATTTCTCTTGAATATAGAAATATTTTGACATAAAATTTTATTTTAGTAGTATAAGATTTGGAAAAGTTCGTAGTAAGTGTGGAAATAAAGGATAAAAATATTTAAAAAAAATGTAAAAAAAAAAAAGAAAAGAAAAATATATTTAAAAAGTTCTCAGTTTCGAGACTCGAACTGAAGACCAGCAAAACTAGATGGCTCGTGCTGCCGATATGGCCACGAAGCTTCGTACCCGCAGCGCGTCTGAATGGTCTAAGACTCTCATTATGATTATCCACTAAAAGTTTTAACGTGGTGTCATTCTGGTCTAAAAGCACAATGTTTTGAATAGGAATGAATTCTGCGCATGTGCGTGAACTCGGCTCCTAAAATTTCTCTTGAATATAGAAATATTTTGACATAAAATTTTATTTTAGTAGTATAGGATTTGGAAATGTTCGTTGTAAGTGGGGGGATAAAGGATAAAAATATCTAAAATAAAACTTAAAGAAAAGAAAAGAAAAATATATTGAAAAAGTTCTCAGTTTCGAGACTCGAACTGAAGACCAGAAAAACTAGATGGCTCGTGCTGCCGATCCGGCCACGAAGCTTCGTACCCGCAGTGCGTCTGAATGGTCTAAGACTCTCATTATGATTATCAACTAAAAGTTTTAACGTGGTGTCATTCTGGTCTAAAAGCACAATGTTTTGAATAGGAATGAATTCTGCTCATGTGCGTGAACTCGACTCCTAAAATTTCTCTTGAATATAGAAATATTTTGACATAAAATTTTATTTTAGTAGTATAAGATTTAGAAAAGTTCGTAGTAAGTGTGGGAATAAAGGATAAAAATATCTAAAAAAAAATGTAAAAAAAAGAAAAGAAAAATATATTTAAAAAGTTCTCAGTTTCAAGACTCGAACTGAAGACCAGCAAAACTAAATGGCTCGTGCTTCCGATCTGCCCACGAAGCTTCGTACCCGCAGCGCGTCTGAATGGTCTAAGACTCTCATTATGATTATCAACTAAAAGTTTTAACGTGGTGTGATTCTGGTCTAAAAGCACAATGTTTTGAATAGGAATGAATTCTGCTCATGTGCGTGAACTCGACTCCTAAAATTTCTCTTGAATATAGAAATATTTTTACATAAAATTTTATTTTAGTAGTATAAGATTTGGGAAAGTTCGTAGTAAGTGTGGGAATAAAGGATAAAAATATCTAAAATAAAACTTTAAAAAAAGAAAAGAAAAATATATTGAAAAAGTTCTCAGTTTCGAGACTCGAACTGAAGACCAGAAAAACTAGATGGCTCGTGCTGCCGATCTGGCCACGAAGCTTCGCACCCGCAGTGCGTCTGAATGGTCTAAAACTCTCATTATGATTATCCTCTAAAAGTGTTAACGTGGTGTCATTCTGGTCTAAAAGCACAATGTTTTGAATAGGAATGAATTCTGCGCATGTGCGTGAAGTCGACTCCTAAAATTTCTCTTGAATATAGAAATATTTTGACATAAAATTTTATTTTAGTAGTATAAGATTTGGAAAAGTTCGTAGTAAGTGTGGGAATAAAGGAAAAAAATATCTAAAATAAAACTTAAAAAAAAGAAAAGAAAAATATATTGAAAAAGTTCTCAGTTTCGAGACTCGAACTGAAGACCAGAAAAACTAGATGGCTCGTGCTGCCGATCTGGCCACGAAGCTTCGTACCTGCAGGGCGTCTGAATGGTCTAAGACTCTCTTTATTATTATCCACTAAAAGTGTTAACGTGGTGTCATTCTGGTCTAAAAGCACAATGTTTTGAATAGGAATGAATTCTGCTCATGTGCGTGAACTCGACTCCTAAAATTTCTCTTGAATATAGAAATATTTTGACAATACATTTTATTTTAGTAGTATAAGATTTGGAAAAGTTCGTAGTAAGTGTGGAAATAAAGGATAAAAATATTTAAAAAAAATGTAAAAAAAAAAAAAAGAAAAGAAAAATATATTTAAAAAGTTCTCAGTTTCGAGACTCGAACTGAAGACCAGCAAAACTAGATGGCTCGTGCTGCCGATCTGGCCACGAAGCTTCGTACTCGCAGCGCGTCTGAATGGTCTAAGACTCTCATTATGATTATCAACTAAAAGTTTAAGGTGGTGTCATTCTGGTCTAAACCACAATGTTTTGAATAGGAATGAATTCTGCGCATGTGTGCGAACTCTGGCTCCTAAAATTTCTCTTGAATATAGAAATATTTTGACATAAAATTTTATTTTAGTAGTATAAGATTTGGAAAAGTTCGTAGTAAGTGTGGGAATAAAGGATAAAAATATTTTTAAAAAATGTAAAAAAAAGAAAAGAAAAATATATTTAAAAATTTCTCAGTTTCGAGACTCGTACTGAAGACTAGCAAAACTAGATGGCTCGTACTGCCGATCTGGCCACGAAGCTTCGTACCCGCAGCGCGTCTGAATGGTCTAAGACTCTCGTTATGATTATCCACTAAAAGTTTTAACGTGGTGTCAATCTGGTCTAAAAGCACAATGTTTTGAATAGGAATGAATTCTGCGCATGTGAGTGAACTCGACTCCTAAAATTTCTCTTGAATATAGAAATATTTTGACAATACATTTTATTTTAGTAGTTCAACATTTGGAAAAGTTCATAGTAAGTGTGCGAATAATGGATAAAAATATCTAAAATAAATATTAAAAAAAAGAAAAGAAAAATATATTGAAAAAGTTCTCAGTTTCGAGACTCGAACTGAAGATCAGCAAAACTGGATGGCTCGTGCTGCCGATCTAGCCACGAAGCTTCTTAAACGCACAGCGTCTGAATGGTCTAAAATTCCCATTATGATTTTCCACTAAAAGACAACATTTTTTCAATCTGGTCTAAAACCACAATGTTTTGAATAGGAATGAATTCTGCGCATGTGCGCGAACTCGGCTCCTAAAATTTCTCTTGAATATAGAAATATTTTGACATAAAATTTTATTTTAGTAGTATAAGATTTGGAAAAGTTCGTAGTAAGTGTGGAAATAAAGGATAAAAATATTTAAAAAAAATGTAAAAAAAAAAAGAAAAGAAAAATATATTTAAAAAGTTCTCAGTTTCGAGACTCGAACTGAAGACCAGCAAAACTAGATGGCTCGTGCTGCCGATCTGGCCACGAAGCTTCGTACTCGCAGCGCGTCTGAATGGTCTAAGACTCTCGTTATGATTATCCACTAAAAGTTTTAACGTGGTGTCAATCTGGTCTAAAAGCACAATGTTTTGAATAGGAATGAATTCTGCGCATGTGCGTGAACTCGACCCCTAAAATTTCTCTTGAATATAGAAATATTTTGACATAAAATTTTATTTTAGTAGTATAAGATTTGGAAAAGTTCGTAGTAAGTGTGGGAATAAAGGATAAAAATATTTTTAAAAAATGTAAAAAAAAGAAAAGAAAATATATTTAAAAAGTTCTCAGTTTCGAGACTCTAACTGAAGACTAGCAAAACTAGATGTCTCGTGCTGCCGATATGGCCACGAAGCTTCGTACCCGCAGCGCGTCTGAATGGTCTAAGTCTCTCATTATGATTATCCACTAAAAGTTTTAACGTGGTGTCATTCTGGTCTAAAAGCACAATGTTTTGAATAGGAATGAATTCTGCTCATGTGCGTGAACTCGACTCCTAAAATTTCTCTTGAATATAGAAATATTTTGACATAAAATTTTATTTTAGTAGTATAAGATTTGGAAAAGTTCGTATTAAGTGTGGGAATAAAGGATAAAAATATCTAAAAAAAATGTTAAAAAAGAAAAGAAAAATATATTTAAAAAGTTCTCAGTTTCGAGACTCGAACTGAAGACTAGCAAAACTAGATGTCTCGTGCTGCCGATATGGCCACGAAGCTTCGTACCCGCAGCGCGTCTGAATGGTCTAAGACTCTCATTATGATTATCCACTAAAAGTTTTAACGTGGTGTCATTCTGGTCTAAAAGCACAATGTTTTGAATAGGAATGAATTCTGCGCATGTGCGTGAACTCGGCTCCTAAAATTTCTCTTGAATATAGAAATATTTTGACATAAAATTTTATTTTAGTAGTATAAGATTTGGAAATGTTCGTTGTAAGTGGGGGGATAAAGGATAAAAATATCTAAAATAAAACTTAAAAAAAAGAAAAGAAAAATATATTGAAAAAGTTCTCAGTTTCGAGACTCGAACTGAAGACCAGCAAAACTAGATGGCTCGTGCTGCCGATCCGGCCACGAAGCTTCGTACCCGCAGTGCGTCTGAATGGTCTAAGACTCTCATTATGATTATCAACTAAAAGTTTTAACGTGGTGTCATTCTGGTCTAAAAGCACAATGTTTTGAATAGGAATGAATTCTGCTCATGTGCGTGAACTCGACTCCTAAAATTTCTCTTGAATATAGAAATATTTTGACATAAAATTTTATTTTAGTAGTATAAGATTTAGAAAAGTTCGTAGTAAGTGTGGGAATAAAGGATAAAAATATCTAAAAAAAAATGTAAAAAAAAGAAAAGAAAAATATATTTAAAAAGTTCTCAGTTTCAAGACTCGAACTGAAGACCAGCAAAACTAAATGGTTCGTGCTTCCGATCTGCCCACGAAGCTTCGTACCCGCAGCGATTCTGAATGGTCTAATACTCTCATTATGATTTGCCACTAAAAGTTTTAACGTGGTGTCATTCTGGTCTAAAAGCACAATGTTTTGAATAGGAATGAATTCTGCGCATGTGCGTGAACTCGGCTCCTAAAATTTCTCTTGAATATAGAAATATTTTGACATAAAATTTTATTTTAGTAGTATAAGATTTGGAAAAGTTCGTAGTAAGTGTGGGAATAAAGGATAAAAATATCTAAAATAAAACTTAAAAAAAAGAAAAGAAAAATATATTGAAAAAGTTCTCAGTTTCGAGACTCGAACTGAAGACCAGAAAAACTAGATGGCTCGTGCTGCCGATCTAGCCACGAAGATTCGTACCCGCAGCGCGTCTGAATGGTCTAAGACTCTCATAATGATTATCAACTAAAAGTTTTAACGTGGCGGCATTCTGGTCTAAAAGAACAATGTATTGAATAGGAATGAATTCTGCGCATGTGCGCGAACTCGGCTCCTAAAATTTCTCTTGAATATAGAAATATATTGACATAAAATTTTATTTTAGTAGTATAAGATTTGGAAAAGTTCGTAGTAAGTGTGGGAATAAAGGATAAAAATATCTAAAAAAAAGAAAAGAAAAATATATTTAAAAAGTTCTCAGTTTCGAGACTCGAACTGAAGACCAGCAAAACTAGATGGCTCGTGCTGCCGATCTGGCCACGAAGCTTCGTACCCGCAGCGATTCTGAATGGTCTAATACTCTCATTATGATTTGCCACTAAAAGTTTTAACGTGGTGTCATTCTGGTCTAAAAGCACAATGTTTTGAATAGGAAAGAATTCTGCGCATGTGCGTGAACTCGACTCCTAAAATTTCTCTTGAATATAGAAATATTTTGACATAAAATTTTATTTTAGTAGTATAAGATTTGGAAAAGTTCGTATTAAGTGTGGGAATAAAGGATAAAAATATCTAAAAAAAATGTTAAAAAAGAAAAGAAAAATATATTTAAAAAGTTCTCAGTTTCGAGACTCGAACTGAAGATCAGCAAAACTGGATGGCTCGTGCTGCCGATCTAGCCACGAAGCTTCGTACCCGCAGCGCGTCTGAATGGTCTAAGACTCTCATAATGATTATCAACTAAAAGTTTTAACGTGGCGGCATTCTGGTCTAAAAGAACAATGTATTGAATAGGAATGAATTCTGCGCATGTGCGCGAACTCGGCTCCTAAAATTTCTCTTGAATATAGAAATATTTTGACATAAAATTTTATTTTAGTAGTATAAGATTTGGAAAAGTTCGTAGTAAGTGTGGGAATAAAGGATAAAAATATCTAAAAAAAAGAAAAGAAAAATATATTTAAAAAGTTCTCAGTTTCGAGACTCGAACTGAAGACCAGCAAAACTAGATGGCTCGTGCTGCCGATCTGGCCACGAAGCTTCGTACCCGCAGCGATTCTGAATGGCCTAATACTCTCATTATGATTTGCCACTAAAAGTTTTAACGTGGTGTCATTCTGGTCTAAAAGCACAATGTTTTGAATAGGAAAGAATTCTGCGCATGTGCGTGAACTCGACTCCTAAAATTTCTCTTGAATATAGAAATATTTTGACATAAAATTTTATTTTAGTAGTATAAGATTTGGAAATGTTCGTTGTAAGTGGGGGGATAAAGGATAAAAATATCTAAAATAAAACTTAAAAAAAAGAAAAGAAAAATATATTGAAAAAGTTCTCAGTTTCGAGACTCGAACTGAAGACCAGCAAAACTAGATGGCTCGTGCTGCCGATCCGGCCACGAAGCTTCGTACCCGCAGTGCGTCTGAATGGTCTAAGACTCTCATTATGATTATCAACTAAAAGTTTTAACGTGGTGTCATTCTGGTCTAAAAGCACAATGTTTTGAATAGGAAAGAATTCTGCGCATGTGCGTGAACTCGACTCCTAAAATTTCTCTTGAATATAGAAATATTTTGACATAAAATTTTATTTTAGTAGTATAAGATTTGGAAATGTTCGTTGTAAGTGGGGGGATAAAGGATAAAAATATCTAAAATAAAACTTAAAAAAAAGAAAAGAAAAATATATTGAAAAAGTTCTCAGTTTCGAGACTCGAACTGAAGACCAGCAAAACTAGATGGCTCGTGCTGCCGATCCGGCCACGAAGCTTCGTACCCGCAGTGCGTCTGAATGGTCTAAGACTCTCATTATGATTATCAACTAAAAGTTTTAACGTGGTGTCATTCTGGTCTAAAAGCACAATGTTTTGAATAGGAATGAATTCTGCTCATGTGCGTGAACTCGACTCCTAAAATTTCTCTTGAATATAGAAATATTTTGACATAAAATTTTATTTTAGTAGTATAAGATTTAGAAAAGTTCGTAGTAAGTGTGGGAATAAAGGATAAAAATATCTAAAAAAAAATGTAAAAAAAAGAAAAGAAAAATATATTTAAAAAGTTCTCAGTTTCAAGACTCGAACTGAAGACCAGCAAAACTAAATGGTTCGTGCTTCCGATCTGCCCACGAAGCTTCGTACCCGCAGCGATTCTGAATGGTCTAATACTCTCATTATGATTTGCCACTAAAAGTTTTAACGTGGTGTCATTCTGGTCTAAAAGCACAATGTTTTGAATAGGAATGAATTCTGCGCATGTGCGTGAACTCGGCTCCTAAAATTTCTCTTGAATATAGAAATATTTTGACATAAAATTTTATTTTAGTAGTATAAGATTTGGAAAAGTTCGTAGTAAGTGTGGGAATAAAGGATAAAAATATCTAAAATAAAACTTAAAAAAAAGAAAAGAAAAATATATTGAAAAAGTTCTCAGTTTCGAGACTCGAACTGAAGACCAGAAAAACTAGATGGCTCGTGCTGCCGATCTAGCCACGAAGATTCGTACCCGCAGCGCGTCTGAATGGTCTAAGACTCTCATAATGATTATCAACTAAAAGTTTTAACGTGGCGGCATTCTGGTCTAAAAGAACAATGTATTGAATAGGAATGAATTCTGCGCATGTGCGCGAACTCGGCTCCTAAAATTTCTCTTGAATATAGAAATATATTGACATAAAATTTTATTTTAGTAGTATAAGATTTGGAAAAGTTCGTAGTAAGTGTGGGAATAAAGGATAAAAATATCTAAAAAAAAGAAAAGAAAAATATATTTAAAAAGTTCTCAGTTTCGAGACTCGAACTGAAGACCAGCAAAACTAGATGGCTCGTGCTGCCGATCTGGCCACGAAGCTTCGTACCCGCAGCGATTCTGAATGGTCTAATACTCTCATTATGATTTGCCACTAAAAGTTTTAACGTGGTGTCATTCTGGTCTAAAAGCACAATGTTTTGAATAGGAAAGAATTCTGCGCATGTGCGTGAACTCGACTCCTAAAATTTCTCTTGAATATAGAAATATTTTGACATAAAATTTTATTTTAGTAGTATAAGATTTGGAAAAGTTCGTATTAAGTGTGGGAATAAAGGATAAAAATATCTAAAAAAAATGTTAAAAAAGAAAAGAAAAATATATTTAAAAAGTTCTCAGTTTCGAGACTCGAACTGAAGATCAGCAAAACTGGATGGCTCGTGCTGCCGATCTAGCCACGAAGCTTCGTACCCGCAGCGCGTCTGAATGGTCTAAGACTCTCATAATGATTATCAACTAAAAGTTTTAACGTGGCGGCATTCTGGTCTAAAAGAACAATGTATTGAATAGGAATGAATTCTGCGCATGTGCGCGAACTCGGCTCCTAAAATTTCTCTTGAATATAGAAATATTTTGACATAAAATTTTATTTTAGTAGTATAAGATTTGGAAAAGTTCGTAGTAAGTGTGGGAATAAAGGATAAAAATATCTAAAAAAAAGAAAAGAAAAATATATTTAAAAAGTTCTCAGTTTCGAGACTCGAACTGAAGACCAGCAAAACTAGATGGCTCGTGCTGCCGATCTGGCCACGAAGCTTCGTACCCGCAGCGATTCTGAATGGTCTAATACTCTCATTATGATTTGCCACTAAAAGTTTTAACGTGGTGTCATTCTGGTCTAAAAGCACAATGTTTTGAATAGGAAAGAATTCTGCGCATGTGCGTGAACTCGACTCCTAAAATTTCTCTTGAATATAGAAATATTTTGACATAAAATTTTATTTTAGTAGTATAAGATTTGGAAATGTTCGTTGTAAGTGGGGGGATAAAGGATAAAAATATCTAAAATAAAACTTAAAAAAAAGAAAAGAAAAATATATTGAAAAAGTTCTCAGTTTCGAGACTCGAACTGAAGACCAGCAAAACTAGATGGCTCGTGCTGCCGATCCGGCCACGAAGCGTCGTACCCGCAGTGCGTCTGAATGGTCTAAGACTCTCATTATGATTATCAACTAAAAGTTTTAACGTGGTGTCATTCTGGTCTAAAAGCACAATGTTTTGAATAGGAATGAATTCTGCTCATGTGCGTGAACTCGACTCCTAAAATTTCTCTTGAATATAGAAATATTTTGACATAAAATTTTATTTTAGTAGTATAAGATTTAGAAAAGTTCGTAGTAAGTGTGGGAATAAAGGATAAAAATATCTAAAAAAAAATGTAAAAAAAAGAAAAGAAAAATATATTTAAAAAGTTCTCAGTTTCAAGACTCGAACTGAAGACCAGCAAAACTAAATGGTTCGTGCTTCCGATCTGCCCACGAAGCTTCGTACCCGCAGCGATTCTGAATGGTCTAATACTCTCATTATGATTTGCCACTAAAAGTTTTAACGTGGTGTCATTCTGGTCTAAAAGCACAATGTTTTGAATAGGAATGAATTCTGCGCATGTGCGTGAACTCGGCTCCTAAAATTTCTCTTGAATATAGAAATATTTTGACATAAAATTTTATTTTAGTTGTATAAGATTTGGAAAAGTTCGTAGTAAGTGTGGGAATAAAGGATAAAAATATCTAAAATAAAACTTAAAAAAAAGAAAAGAAAAATATATTGAAAAAGTTCTCAGTTTCGAGACTCGAACTGAAGACCAGAAAAACTAGATGGCTCGTGCTGCCGATCTAGCCACGAAGATTCGTACCCGCAGCGCGTCTGAATGGTCTAAGACTCTCATAATGATTATCAACTAAAAGTTTTAACGTGGCGGCATTCTGGTCTAAAAGAACAATGTATTGAATAGGAATGAATTCTGCGCATGTGCGCGAAATCGGCTCCTAAAATTTCTCTTGAATATAGAAATATATTGACATAAAATTTTATTTTAGTAGTATAAGATTTGGAAAAGTTCGTAGTAAGTGTGGGAATAAAGGATAAAAATATCTAAAAAAAAGAAAAGAAAAATATATTTAAAAAGTTCTCAGTTTCGAGACTCGAACTGAAGACCAGCAAAACTAGATGGCTCGTGCTGCCGATCTGGCCACGAAGCTTCGTACCCGCAGCGATTCTGAATGGTCTAATACTCTCATTATGATTTGCCACTAAAAGTTTTAACGTGGTGTCATTCTGGTCTAAAAGCACAATGTTTTGAATAGGAAAGAATTCTGCGCATGTGCGTGAACTCGACTCCTAAAATTTCTCTTGAATATAGAAATATTTTGACATAAAATTTTATTTTAGTAGTATAAGATTTGGAAAAGTTCGTATTAAGTGTGGGAATAAAGGATAAAAATATCTAAAAAAAATGTTAAAAAAGAAAAGAAAAATATATTTAAAAAGTTCTCAGTTTCGAGACTCGAACTGAAGATCAGCAAAACTGGATGGCTCGTGCTGCCGATCTAGCCACGAAGCTTCGTACCCGCAGCGCGTCTGAATGGTCTAAGACTCTCATAATGATTATCAACTAAAAGTTTTAACGTGGCGGCATTCTGGTCTAAAAGAACAATGTATTGAATAGGAATGAATTCTGCGCATGTGCGCGAACTCGGCTCCTAAAATTTCTCTTGAATATAGAAATATTTTGACATAAAATTTTATTTTAGTAGTATAAGATTTGGAAAAGTTCGTAGTAAGTGTGGGAATAAAGGATAAAAATATCTAAAAAAAAGAAAAGAAAAATATATTTAAAAAGTTCTCAGTTTCGAGACTCGAACTGAAGACCAGCAAAACTAGATGGCTCGTGCTGCCGATCTGGCCACGAAGCTTCGTACCCGCAGCGATTCTGAATGGTCTAATACTCTCATTATGATTTGCCACTAAAAGTTTTAACGTGGTGTCATTCTGGTCTAAAAGCACAATGTTTTGAATAGGAAAGAATTCTGCGCATGTGCGTGAACTCGACTCCTAAAATTTCTCTTGAATATAGAAATATTTTGACATAAAATTTTATTTTAGTAGTATAAGATTTGGAAAAGTTCGTATTAAGTGTGGGAATAAAGGATAAAAATATCTAAAAAAAATGTTAAAAAAGAAAAGAAAAATATATTTAAAAAGTTCTCAGTTTCGAGACTCGAACTGAAGATCAGCAAAACTGGATGGCTCGTGCTGCCGATCTAGCCACGAAGCTTCTTAAACGCACAGCGTCTGAATGGTCTAAAATTCCCATTATGATTTTCCACTAAAAGACAACATTTTTTCAATCTGGTCTAAAACCACAATGTTTTGAATAGGAATGAATTCTGCGCATGTGCGCGAACTCGGCTCCTAAAATTTCTCTTGAATATAGAAGTATTTTGACATAAAATTTTATTTTAGTAGTATAAGATTTGGAAACGTTCGTAGTAAGTGTGGAAATAAAGGATAAAAATATTTAAAAAAAATGTAAAAAAAAAAAAAAAGAAAAGAAAAATATATTTAAAAAGTTCTCAGTTTCGAGATTCGAACTGAAGACCAGCAAAACTAGATGGCTCGTGCTGCCGATCTGGCCACGAAGCTTCGTACTCGCAGCGCGTCTGAATGGTCTAAGACTCTCATTATGATTATCAACTAAAAGTTTAAGGTGGTGTCATTCTGGTCTAAAAGCACAATGTTTTGAATAGGAATGAATTCTGCGCATGTGTGCGAACTCTGGCTCCTAAAATTTCTCTTGAATATAGAAATATTTTGACATAAAAATTTATTTTAGTAGTATAAGATTTGGAAAAGTTCGTAGTAAGTGTGGGAATAAAGGATAAAAATATTTTTAAAAAATGTAAAAAAAAGAAAAGAAAAATATATTTAAATATTTCTCAGTTTCGAGACTCGTACTGAAGACTAGCAAAACTAGATGGCTCGTACTGCCGATTTGGCCACGAAGCTTCGTACCCGCAGCGATTCTGAATGGTCTAATACTCTCATTATGATTTGCCACTAAAAGTTTTAACGTGGTGTCATTCTGGTCTAAAAGCACAATGTTTTGAATAGGAATGAATTCTGCGCATGTGCGTGAACTCGGCTCCTATAATTTCTCTTGAATATAGAAATATTTTGACATAAAATTTTATTTTAGTAGTATAAGATTTGGAAAAGTTCGTAGTAAGTTTGGGAATAAAGGATAAAAATATCTAAAATAAAACTTTAAAAAAAGAAAAGAAAAATATATTGAAAAAGTTCTCAGTTTCGAGACTCGAACTGAAGACCAGAAAAACAAGATGGCTCGTGCTGCCGATCTGCCCACGAAGCTTCGTACCCGCAGCGCGTCTGAATGGTCTAAGACTCTCATAATGATTATCAACTAAAAGTTTTAACGTGGCGGCATTCTGGTCTAAAAGAACAATGTATTGATTAGGAATGAATTCTGCGCATGTGCGCGAACTCGGCTCCTAAAATTTCTCTTGAATATAGAAATATTTTGACATAAAATTTTATTTTAGTAGTATAAGATTTCGAAAGGTTCGTAGTAAGTGTGGGAATAAAGGATAAAAATATCTAAAAAAAAGAAAAGAAAAATATATTTAAAAAGTTCTCAGTTTCGAGACTCGAACTGAAGACCAGCAAAACTAGATGGCTCGTGCTGCCGATCTGGCCACGAAGCTTCGTACCCGCAGCGATTCTGAATGGTCTAATACTCTCATTATGATTTGCCACTAAAAGTTTTAACGTGGTGTCATTCTGGTCTAAAAGCACAATGTTTTGAATAGGAAAGAATTCTGCGCATGTGCGTGAACTCGACTCCTAAAATTTCTCTTGAATATAGAAATATTTTGACATAAAATTTTATTTTAGTAGTATAAGATTTGGAAAAGTTCGTATTAAGTGTGGGAATAAAGGATAAAAATATCTAAAAAAAATGTTAAAAAAGAAAAGAAAAATATATTTAAAAAGTTCTCAGTTTCGAGACTCGAACTGAAGATCAGCAAAACTGGATGGCTCGTGCTGCCGATCTAGCCACGAAGCTTCTTAAACGCACAGCGTCTGAATGGTCTAAAATTCCCATTATGATTTTCCACTAAAAGACAACATTTTTTCAATCCGGTCTAAAACCACAATGTTTTGAATAGGAATGAATTCTGCGCATGTGCGCGAACTCGGCTCCTAAAATTTCTCTTGAATATAGAAATATTTTGACATAAAATTTTATTTTAGTAGTATAAGATTTGGAAAAGTTCGTAGTAAGTGTGGAAATAAAGGATAAAAATATTTAAAAAAAATGTAAAAAAAAAAAAAAAAAAAAATATATTTAAAAAGTTCTCAGTTTCGAGACTCGAACTGAAGACCAGCAAAACTAGATGGCTCGTGCTGCCGATCTGGCCACGAAGCTTCGTACTCGCAGCGCGTCTGAATGGTCTAAGACTCTCATTATGATTATCAACTAAAAGTTTAAGGTGGTGTCATTCTGGTCTAAAAGCACAATGTTTTGAATAGGAATGAATTCTGCGCATGTGTGCGAACTCTGGCTCCTAAAATTTCTCTTGAATATAGAAATATTTTGACATAAAAATTTATTTTAGTAGTATAAGATTTGGAAAAGTTCGTAGTAAGTGTGGGAATAAAGGATAAAAATATTTTTAAAAAATGTAAAAAAAAGAAAAGAAAAATATATTTAAAAATTTCTCAGTTTCGAGACTCGTACTAAAGACTAGCAAAACTAGATGGCTCGTACTGCCGATCTGGCCACGAAGCTTCGAACCCGCAGCGCGTCTGAATGGTCTAAGACTCTCGTTATGATTATCCACTAAAAGTTTTAACGTGGTGTCAATCTGGTCTAAAAGCACAATGTTTTGAATAGGAATGAATTCTGCGCATGTGCGTGAACTCGACCCCAAAAATTTCTCTTGAATATAGAAATATTTTGACATAAAATTTTATTTTAGTAGTATAAGATTTGGAAAAGTTCGTAGTAAGTGTGGGAATAAAGGATAAAAATATTTTTAAAAAATGTAAAAAAAAGAAAAGAAAAATATATTTAAAAAGTTCTCAGTTTCGAGACTCTAACTGAAGACTAGCAAAACTAGATGTCTCGTGCTGCCGATATGGCCACGAAGCTTCGTACCCGCAGCGCGTCTGAATGGTCTAAGACTCTCATTATGATTATCCACTAAAAGTTTTAACGTGGTGTCATTCTGGTCTAAAAGCACAATGTTTTGAATAGGAATGAATTCTGCGCATGTGCGTGAACTCGACCCCTAAAATTTCTCTTGAATATAGAAATATTTTGACATAAAATTTTATTTTAGTAGTATAAGATTTGGAAAAGTTCGTAGTAACTGTGGGAATAAAGGATAAAAATATTTTTAAAAAATGTAAAAAAAAGAAAAGAAAAATATATTTAAAAAGTTCTCAGTTTCGAGACTCGAACTGAAGACTAGCAAAACTAGATGTCTCGTGCTGCCGATATGGCCACGAAGCTTCGTACCCGCAGCGCGTCTGAATGGTCTAAGACTCTCATTATGATTATCCACTAAAAGTTTTAACGTGGTGTCATTCTGGTCTAAAAGCACAATGTTTTGAATAGGAATGAATTCTGCGCATGTGCGTGAACTCGGCTCCTAAAATTTCTCTTGAATATAGAAATATTTTGACATAAAATTTTATTTTAGTAGTATAAGATTTGGAAATGTTCGTTGTAAGTGGGGGGATAAAGGATAAAAATATCTAAAATAAAACTTAAAAAAAAAGAAAAGAAAAATATATTGAAAAAGTTCTCAGTTTCGAGACTCGAACTGAAGACCAGCAAAACTAGATGGCTCGTGCTGCCGATCCGGCCACGAAGCTTCGTACCCGCAGTGCGTCTGAATGGTCTAAGACTCTCATTATGATTATCAACTAAAAGTTTTAACGTGGTGTCATTCTGGTCTAAAAGCACAATGTTTTGAATAGGAATGAATTCTGCTCATGTGCGTGAACTCGACTCCTAAAATTTCTCTTGAATATAGAAATATTTTGACATAAAATTTTATTTTAGTAGTATAAGATTTAGAAAAGTTCGTAGTAAGTGTGGGAATAAAGGATAAAAATATCTAAAAAAAATGTAAAAAAAAGAAAAGAAAAATATATTTAAAAAGTTCTCAGTTTCAAGACTCGAACTGAAGACCAGCAAAACTAAATGGTTCGTGCTTCCGATCTGCCCACGAAGCTTCGTACCCGCAGCGCGTCTGAATGGTCTAAGACTCTCATTATGATTATCAACTAAAAGTTTTAACGTGGTGTCATTCTGGTCTAAAAGCACAATGTTTTCAATAGGAATAAATTCTGCGGATGTGCGTGAACTCGACTCCTAAAATTTCTCTTTAATATAGAAATATTTTGACATAAAATTTTATTTTAGTAGTATAAGATTTGGAAAAGTTCGTAGTAAGTGTGGGAATAAAGGATAAAAATATCTAAAATAAAACTTTAAAAAAAGAAAAGAAAAATATATTGAAAAAGTTCTCAGTTTCGAGACTCGAACTGAAGATCAGCAAAACTGGATGGCTCGTGCTGCCGATCTAGCCACGAAGCTTCTTAAACGCACAGCGTCTGAATGGTCTAAAATTCCCATTATGAGTTTCCACTAAAAGACAACATTTTTTCAATCCGGTCTAAAACCACAATGTTTTGAATAGGAATGAATTCTGCGCATGTGCGCGAACTCGGCTCCTAAAATTTCTCTTGAATATAGAAATATTTTGACATAAAATTTTATTTTAGTAGTATAAGATTTGGAAAAGTTCGTAGTAAGTGTGGAAATAAAGGATAAAAATATTTAAAAAAAATGTAAAAAAAAAAAAAAAAAGAAAAATATATTTAAAAAGTTCTCAGTTTCGAGACTCGAACTGAAGACCAGCAAAACTAGATGGCTCGTGCTGCCGATCTGGCCACGAAGCTTCGTACTCGCAGCGCGTCTGAATGGTCTAAGACTGTCATTATGATTATCAACTAAAAGTTTAAGGTGGTGTCATTCTGGTCTAAAAGCACAATGTTTTGAATAGGAATGAATTCTGCGCATGTGTGCGAACTCTGGCTCCTAAAATTTCTCTTGAATATAGAAATATTTTGACATAAAAATTTATTTTAGTAGTATAAGATTTGGAAAAGTTCGTAGTAAGTGTGGGAATAAAGGATAAAAATATTTTTAAAAAATGTAAAAAAAAGAAAAGAAAAATATATTTAAAAATTTCTCAGTTTCGAGACTCGTACTAAAGACTAGCAAAACTAGATGGCTCGTACTGCCGATCTGGCCACGAAGCTTCGAACCCGCAGCGCGTCTGAATGGTCTAAGACTCTCGTTATGATTATCCACTAAAAGTTTTAACGTGGTGTCAATCTGGTCTAAAAGTACAATGTTTTGAATAGGAATGAATTCTGCGCATGTGCGTGAACTCGACCCCAAAAATTTCTCTTGAATATAGAAATATTTTGACATAAAATTTTATTTTAGTAGTATAAGATTTGGAAAAGTTCGTAGTAAGTGTGGGAATAAAGGATAAAAATATTTTTAAAAAATGTAAAAAAAAGAAAAGAAAAATATATTTAAAAAGTTCTCAGTTTCGAGACTCTAACTGAAGACTAGCAAAACTAGATGTCTCGTGCTGCCGATATGGCCACGAAGCTTCGTACCCGCAGCGCGTCTGAATGGTCTAAGACTCTCATTATGATTATCCACTAAAAGTTTTAACGTGGTGTCATTCTGGTCTAAAAGCACAATGTTTTGAATAGGAATGAATTCTGCGCATGTGCGTGAACTCGACCCCTAAAATTTCTCTTGAATATAGAAATATTTTGACATAAAATTTTATTTTAGTAGTATAAGATTTGGAAAAGTTCGTAGTAACTGTGGGAATAAAGGATAAAAATATTTTTAAAAAATGTAAAAAAAAGAAAAGAAAAATATATTTAAAAAGTTCTCAGTTTCGAGACTCGAACTGAAGACTAGCAAAACTAGATGTCTCGTGCTGCCGATATGGCCACGAAGCTTCGTACCCGCAGCGCGTCTGAATGGTCTAAGACTCTGATTATGATTATCCACTAAAAGTTTTAACGTGGTGTCATTCTGGTCTAAAAGCACAATGTTTTGAATAGGAATGAATTCTGCGCATGTGCGTGAACTCGGCTCCTAAAATTTCTCTTGAATATAGAAATATTTTGACATAAAATTTTATTTTAGTAGTATAAGATTTGGAAATGTTCGTTGTAAGTGGGGGGATAAAGGATAAAAATATCTAAAATAAAACTTAAAAAAAAGAAAAGAAAAATATATTGAAAAAGTTCTCAGTTTCGAGACTCGAACTGAAGACCAGCAAAACTAGATGGCTCGTGCTGCCGATCCGGCCACGAAGCTTCGTACCCGCAGTGCGTCTGAATGGTCTAAGACTCTCATTATGATTATCAACTAAAAGTTTTAACGTGGTGTCATTCTGGTCTAAAAGCACAATGTTTTGAATAGGAATGAATTCTGCTCATGTGCGTGAACTCGACTCCTAAAATTTCTCTTGAATATAGAAATATTTTGACATAAAATTTTATTTTAGTAGTATAAGATTTAGAAAAGTTCGTAGTAAGTGTGGGAATAAAGGATAAAAATATCTAAAAAAAAATGTAAAAAAAAGAAAAGAAAAATATATTTAAAAAGTTCTCAGTTTCAAGACTCGAACTGAAGACCAGCAAAACTAAATGGTTCGTGCTTCCGATCTGCCCACGAAGCTTCGTACCCGCAGCGCGTCTGATTGGTCTAAGACTCTCATTATGATTATCAACTAAAAGTTTTAACGTGGTGTCATTCTGGTCTAAAAGCACAATGTTTTCAATAGGAATAAATTCTGCGGATGTGCGTGAACTCGACTCCTAAAATTTCTCTTTAATATAGAAATATTTTGACATAAAATTTTATTTTAGTAGTATAAGATTTGGAAAACTTCGTAGTAAGTGTGGGAATAAAGGATAAAAATATCTAAAATAAAACTTTAAAAAAAGAAAAGAAAAATATATTGAAAAAGTTCTCAGTTTCGAGACTCGAACTGAAGACTAGCAAAACTAAATGGCTCGTGCTGCTGATCTGCCCACGAAGCTTCGTACCCGCAGTGCGTCTGAATGGTCTAAGACTCTCATAATGATTATCAACTAAAAGTTTTAACGTGGCGGCATTCTGGTCTAAAAGAACAATGTATTGAATAGGAATGAATTCTGCGCATGTGCGCGAACTCGGCTCCTAAAATTTCTCTTGAATATAGAAATATTTTGACATAAAATTTTATTTTAGTAGTATAAGATTTGGAAAAGTTCGTAGTAAGTGTGGGAATAAAGGATAAAAATATCTAAAAAAAAGAAAAGAAAAATATATTTAAAAAGTTCTCAGTTTCGAGACTCGAACTGAAGACCAGCTAAACTAGATGGCTCGTGCTGCCGATCTGCCCACGAAGCTTCGTACCCGCAGCGATTCTGAATGGTCTAAAACTCTCATTATGATTTGCCACTAAAAGTTTTAACGTGGTGTCATTCTGGTCTAAAAGCACAATGTTTTGAATAGGAAAGAATTCTGCGCATGTGCGTGAACTCGACTCCTAAAATTTCTCTTGAATATAGAAATATTTTGACATAAAATTTTATTTTAGTAGTATAAGATTTGGAAAAGTTCGTATTAAGTGTGGTTATAAAGGATAAAAATATCTAAAAAAAATGTTAAAAAAGAAAAGAAAAATATATTTAAAAAGTTCTCAGTTTCGAGACTCGAACTGAAGACCAGAAAAACTAGATGGCTCGTGCTGCCGATCTGGCCACGAAGCTTCGTACCTGCAGTGCGTCTGAATGGTCTAAGACTCTCATTATTATTATCCACTAAAAGTGTTAACGTGGTGTCATTCTGGTCTAAAAGCACAATGTTTTCAATAGGAATGAATTCTGCGGATGTGCGTGAACTCGACTCCTAAAATTTCTCTTGAATATAGAAATATTTTGACATAAAATTTTATTTTAGTAGTATAAGATTTGGAAATGTTCGTAGTAAGTGTGAGAATAAAGGATAAAAATATCTAAAAAAATGTAAAAAAAAGAAAAGAAAAATATATTGAAAAAGTTCTCAGTTTCGAGACTCGAACTGAAGACCAGCAAAACTAAATGGCTTGTGCTGCCGATCTGGCCACGAAGCTTCGTACCCGCAGCGATTCTGAATGGTCTAAGACTCTCATAATGATTATCAACTAAAAGTTTTAACGTGGCGGCATTCTGGTCTAAAAGAACAATGTATTGAATAGGAATGAATTCTGCGCATGTGCGCGAACTCGGCTCCTAAAATTTCTCTTGAATATAGAAATATTTTGACATAAAATTTTATTTTAGTAGTATAAGATTTGGAAAAGTTCGTAGTAAGTGTGGGAATAAAGGATAAAAATATCTAAAAAAAAAAAAAATATATATATATTTAAAAAGTTCTCAGTTTCGAGACTCGAACTGAAGACCAGCAAAACTAGATGGCTCGTGCTGCCGATCTGGCCACGAAGCTTCGTACCCGCATCGATTCTGAATGGTCTAATACTCTCATTATGATTATCAACTAAAAGTTTTAACGTGGCGGCATTCTGGTCTAAAAGAACAATGTATTGAATAGGAATGAATTCTGCGCATGTGCGCGAACTCGGCTCCTAAAATTTCTCTTGAATATAGAAATATTTTGACATAAAATTTTATTTTAGTAGTATAAGATTTAGAAAAGTTCGTATTAAGTGTGGGAATAAAGGATAAAAATATCTAAAAAAAATGTTAAAAAAGAAAAGAAAAATATATTTAAAAAGTTCTCAGTTTCGAGACTCGAACTGAAGACCAGAAAAACTAGATGGCTCGTGCTGCCGATCTGGCCACGAAGCTTCGTACCCGCAGTGCGTCTGAATGGTCTAAGACTCTCATTATTATTATCCACTAAAAGTGTTAACGTGGTGTCATTCTGGTCTAAAAGCACAATGTTTTCAATAGGAATGAATTCTGCGGATGTGCGTGAACTCGACTCCTAAAATTTCTCTTGAATATAGAAATATTTTGACATAAAATTTTATTTTAGTAGTATAAGATTTGGAAAAGTTCGTAGTAAGTGTGGGAATAAAGGATAAAAATATCTAAAATAAAACTTAAAAAAAAGAAAAGAAAAATATATTGAAAAAGTTCTCAGTTTCGAGACTCGAACTGAAGACCAGAAAAACTAGATGGCTCGTGCTGCCGATCTGCCCACGAAGCTTCGTACCCGCAGCGCGTCTGAATGGTCTAAGACTCTCATAATGATTATCAACTAAAAGTTTTAACGTGGCGGCATTCTGGTCTAAAAGAACAATGTATTGAATAGGAATGAATTCTGCGCATGTGCGCGAACTCGGCTCCTAAAATTTCTCTTGAATATAGAAATATTTTGACATAAAATTTTATTTTAGTAGTATAAGATTTGGAAAAGTTCGTAGTAAGTGTGGGAATAAAGGATAAAAATATCTAAAAAAAAAAAAATATATATATATTTAAAAAGTTCTCAGTTTCGAGACTCGAACTGAAGACCAGCAAAACTAGATGGCTCGTGCTGCCGATCTGGCCACGAAGCTTCGTACCCGCATCGATTCTGAATGGTCTAATACTCTCATTATGATTTGCCACTAAAAGTTTTAACGTGGTGTCATTCTGGTCTAAAAGCACAATGTTTTGAATAGGAAAGAATTCTGCGCATGTGCGTGAACTCGACTCCTAAAATTTCTCTTGAATATAGAAATATTTTGACATAAAATTTTATTTTAGTAGTATAAGATTTAGAAAAGTTCGTATTAAGTGTGGGAATAAAGGATAAAAATATCTAAAAAAAATGTTAAAAAAGAAAAGAAAAATATATTTAAAAAGTTCTCAGTTTCGAGACTCGAACTGAAGACCAGAAAAACTAGATGGCTCGTGCTGCCGATCTGGCCACGAAGCTTCGTACCCGCAGTGCGTCTGAATGGTCTAAGACTCTCATTATTATTATCCACTAAAAGTGTTAACGTGGTGTCATTCTGGTCTAAAAGCACAATGTTTTCAATAGGAATGAATTCTGCGGATGTGCGTGAACTCGACTCCTAAAATTTCTCTTGAATATAGAAATATTTTGACATAAAATTTTATTTTAGTAGTATAAGATTTGGAAATGTTCGTAGTAAGTGTGAGAATAAAGGATAAAAATATCTAAAAAAATGTAAAAAAAAGAAAAGAAAAATATATTTAAAAAGTTCTCAGTTTCGAGACTCGAACTGAAGACCAGCAAAACTAGATGGCTCGTGCTGCCGATCTGCCCACGAAGCTTCGTACCGGCAGCGCGTCTTAATGGTCTAAGACTCTCATTATGATTATCCACTAAAAGTTTTAACGTGGTGTCAATCTGGTCTAAAAGCACAATGTTTTGAATAGGAATGAATTCTGCGCATGTGCGTGAACTCCACTAATAAAATTGCTCTTGAATATAGAAATATTTTGACATAAAATTTTATTTTAGTAGTATAACATTTGGAAAAGTTCGTAGTAAGTGTGGGAATAAAGGATAAAAATATCTAAAATAAAATTTAAAAAAAAGAAAAGAAAAATATATTTAAAAAGTTCGCAGTTTCGAGACTCGAACTGAAGACCAGCAAAACTAGATGGCTCGTGCTGCCGATCTGGCCACGAAGCTTCGTACACACAGAGCGTCTGAATGTTCTAAGTCTCAATTTATGATTTTCCACTAAAACTTTTAACATGGTGTCAATCTGGTCTAAAAGCACAATGTTTTGAATAGGAATTAATTCTGCGCATGTGCGTGAACTCGACTCCTAAAATTTCTCTTGAATATAGAAATATTTTGACATAAAATTTTATTTTAGTAGTATAAGATTTGGAAAAGTTCGTAGTAAGTGTGGGAATAAAGGATAAAAATATCTAAAAAAAATGTAAAAAAAAGAAAAGAAAAATATATTTAAAAAGTTCTCAGTTTCGAGACTCGAACTGAAGACCAGCAAAACTAGATGGCTAGTGCTGCCGATCTGCCCACGAAGCTTCGTACCCGCAGCGCGTCTGAATGGTCTAAGACTCTCATTATGATTATCAACTAAAAGTTTTAACGTGGTTTCATTCTGGTCTAAATGCACAATGTTTTGAATAGGAATGAATTCTGCGCAATTGCGTGAACTCGGCTCCTAAAATTTCTCTTGAATATAGAAATATTTTGACATAAAATTTTATTTTAGTAGTATAAGATTTGGAAAAGTTCGTAGTAAGTGTGGGAATAAAGGATAAAAATATTTTTAAAAAATGTAAAAAAAAGAAAAGAAAAATATATTTAAAAAGTTCTCAGTTTCGAGACTCGAACTGAAGACCAGCAAAACTAGATGGCTCGTGCTACCGATCTGGCCACGAAGCTTCGTACCCGCAGCGCGTCTGAATGGTCTAAGACTCTCATTATGATTACCAACTAAAAGTTTTAACGTGGTGTCATTCTGGTCTAAAAGCACAATGTTTTGAATAGGAATGAATTCTGCGCATGTGCGTGAACTCGACTCATAAAATTTCTCTTGAATATAAAAATATTTTGACATAAAATTCTATTTTAGTAGTATAAGATTTGGAAAAGTTCGTAGTAAGTGTGGGAATAAAGGATAAAAATATCTAAAAAAAAATGTAAAAAAAAGAAAAGAAAAATATATTTAAAAAGTTCTCAGTTTCGAGACTCGAACTGAAGACCAACAAAACTAGATGCCTCGTGCTGCCGATCTGCCCACGAAGCTTCGTACCCGCAGCGCGTCTGAATGGTCTAAGACTCTCATTATGATTATCAACTAAAAGTTTTAACGTGGTGTCATTCTGGTCTAAAAGCACAATGTTTTGAATAGGAATGAATTCTGCGCATGTGCGCGAACTCGGCTCCTAAAATTTCTCTTGAATATAGAAATATTTTGACATAAAATTTTATTTTAGTAGTATAAGATTTGGAAAAGTTCGTAGTAAGTGTGGGAATAAAGGATAAAAATATCTAAAATAAAACTTAAAAAAAAGAAAAGAAAAATATATTGAAAAAGTTCTTAGTTTCGAGACTCGAACTGAAGACCAGCAAAACTGGATGGCTCGTGCTGCCGATCTGGCCAATGCGTCTGAATGGTCTAAGACTCTCATTATGATTATCAACTAAAAGTTTTAACGTGGTGTCATTCTGGTCTAAAAGCACAATGTTTTGAATAGGAATGAATTCTGCGCATGTGCGCGAACTCGGCTCCTAAAATTTCTCTTGAATATAGAAATTTTTGACATAAAATTTTATTTTAGTAGTATAAAATTTGGAAAAGTTCGTAGTAAGTGTGGGAATAAAGGATAAAAATATTTTTAAAAAATGTAAAAAAAAGAAAAGAAAAATATATTTAAAAAGTTCTCAGTTTCGAGACTCGAACTGAAGACCAGCAAAACTGGATGGCTCGTGCTACCGATCTGGCCATGAAGCTTCGTACCCGCAGCGCGTCTGAATGGTCTAAGACTCTCATTATGATTATCAACTAAAAGTTTTAACGTGGTGTCATTCTGGTCTAAAAGCACAATGTTTTGAATAGGAATGAATTCTGCGCATGTGCGCAAACTCGGCTCCTAAAATTTCTCTTGAATATAGAAATATTTTGACATAAAATTTTATTTTAGTAGTATAAGATTTGGAAAAGTTCGTAGTAAGTGTGGGAATAAAGGATAAAAATATCTAAAATAAAATTTAAAAAAAAGAAAAGAAAAATATATTGAAAAAGTTCTCAGTTTCGAGACTCGAACTGAAGACCAGCAAAACTAGATGCCTCGTGCTGCCGATCTGCCCACGAAGCTTCGTACCCGCAGCGCGTCTGAATGGTCTAAGACTCTCATTATGATTATCAACTAAAAGTTTTAACGTGGTGTCATTCTGGTCTAAAAGCACAATGTTTTGAATAGGAATGAATTCTGCGCATGTGCGCGAACTCGGCTCCTAAAATTTCTCTTGAATATAGAAATATTTTGACATAAAATTTTATTTTAGTAGTATAAGATTTGGAAAAGTTCGTAGTAAGTGTGGGAATAAAGGATAAAAATATCTAAAATAAAACTTAAAAAAAAGAAAAGAAAAATATATTGAAAAAGTTCTTAGTTTCGAGACTCGAACTGAAGACCAGCAAAACTGGATGGCTCGTGCTGCCGATCTGGCCAATGCGTCTGAATGGTCTAAGACTCTCATTATTATTATCCACTAAAAGTGTTAACGTGGTGTCATTCTGGTCTAAAAGCACAATGTTTTGAATAGGAATGAATTCTGCGCATGTGCGTGAACTCGACTCCTAAAATTTCTCTTGAATATAGAAATATTTTGACATAAAATTTTATTTTAGTGGTATAAGATTTGGAAAAGTTCGTAGTAAGTGTGGGAATAAAGGATAAAAATATCTAAAAAAAATTTAAAAAAAAAGAAAAGAAAAATATATTTAAAAAGATATCAGTTTCGAGACTCGAACTGAAGACCAGCAAAACTAGATGGCTCGTGCTGCCGATCTGCCCACGAAGCTTCGTACCCGCAGCGCGTCTGAATGGTCTAAGACTCTCATTATGATTATCAACTAAAAGTTTTAACGTGGTGTCATTCTGGTCTAAAAGCACAATGTTTTGAATAGGAATGAATTCTGCGCATGTGCGCGAACTCGGCTCCTAAAATTTCTCTTGAATATAGAAATTTTTGACATAAAATTTTATTTTAGTAGTATAAAATTTGGAAAAGTTCGTAGTAAGTGTGGGAATAAAGGATAAAAATATTTTTAAAAAATGTAAAAAAAAGAAAAGAAAAATATATTTAAAAAGTTCTCAGTTTCGAGACTCGAACTGAAGACCAGCAAAACTGGATGGCTCGTGCTACCGATCTGGCCACGAAGCTTCGTACCCGCAGCGCGTCTGAATGGTCTAAGACTCTCATTATGATTATCAACTAAAAGTTTTAACGTGGTGTCATTCTGGTCTAAAAGCACAATGTTTTGAATAGGAATGAATTCTGCGCATGTGCGCGAACTCGGCTCCTAAAATTTCTCTTGAATATAGAAATATTTTGACATAAAATTTTATTTTAGTAGTATAAGATTTGGAAAAGTTCGTAGTAAGTGTGGGAATAAAGGATAAAAATATCTAAAATAAAACTTAAAAAAAAGAAAAGAAAAATATATTGAAAAAGTTCTCAGTTTCGAGACTCGAACTGAAGACCAGCAAAACTGGATGGCTCGTGCTGCCGATCTGGCCAATGCGTCTGAATGGTCTAAGACTCTCATTATTATTATCCACTAAAAGTGTTAACGTGGTGTCATTCTGGTCTAAAAGCACAATGTTTTGAATAGGAATGAATTCTGCGCATGTGCGTGAACTCGACTCCTAAAATTTCTCTTGAATATAGAAATATTTTGACATAAAATTTTATTTTAGTGGTATAAGATTTGGAAAAGTTCGTAGTAAGTGTGGGAATAAAGGATAAAAATATCTAAAAAAAATTTAAAAAAAAAGAAAAGAAAAATATATTTAAAAAGATATCAGTTTCGAGACTCGAACTGAAGACCAGCAAAACTAGATGGCTCGTGCTGCCGATCTGCCCACGAAGCTTCGTACCCGCAGCGCGTCTGAATGGTCTAAGACTCTCATTATGATTATCAACTAAAAGTTTTAACGTGGTGTCATTCTGGTCTAAAAGCACAATGTTTTGAATAGGAATGAATTCTGCGCATGTGCGCGAACTCGGCTCCTAAAATTTCTCTTGAATATAGAAATTTTTGACATAAAATTTTATTTTAGTAGTATAAAATTTGGAAAAGTTCGTAGTAAGTGTGGGAATAAAGGATAAAAATATTTTTAAAAAATGTAAAAAAAAGAAAAGAAAAATATATTTAAAAAGTTCTCAGTTTCGAGACTCGAACTGAAGACCAGCAAAACTGGATGGCTCGTGCTACCGATCTGGCCACGAAGCTTCGTACCCGCAGCGCGTCTGAATGGTCTAAGACTCTCATTATGATTATCAACTAAAAGTTTTAACGTGGTGTCATTCTGGTCTAAAAGCACAATGTTTTGAATAGGAATGAATTCTGCGCATGTGCGCGAACTCGGCTCCTAAAATTTCTCTTGAATATAGAAATATTTTGACATAAAATTTTATTTTAGTAGTATAAGATTTGGAAAAGTTCGTAGTAAGTGTGGGAATAAAGGATAAAAATATCTAAAATAAAACTTAAAAAAAAGAAAAGAAAAATATATTGAAAAAGTTCTCAGTTTCGAGACTCGAACTGAAGACCAGCAAAACTAGATGGCTCGTGCTGCCGATCTGCCCACGAAGCTTCGTACCCGCAGCGCGTCTGAATGGTCTAAGACTCTCATTATGATTATCAACTAAAAGTTTTAACGTGGTGTCATTCTGGTCTAAAAGCACAATTTTTTGAATAGGAATGAATTCTGCGCATGTGCGCGAACTCGGCTCCTAAAATTTCTCTTGAATATAGAAATATTTTGACATAAATTTTTATTTTAGTAGTATAAGATTTGGAAAAGTTCGTAGTAAGTGTGGGAATAAAGGATAAAAATATCTAAAATAAAACTTAAAAAAAAGAAAAGAAAAATATATTGAAAAAGTTCTCAGTTTCGAGACTCGAACTGAAGACCGGCAAAACTGGATGGCTCGTGCTGCCGATCTGGCCACGAAGCTTCGTACCCGCTGTGCGTCTGAATGGTCTAAGACTCTCATTATTATTATCCACTAAAAGTGTTAACGTGGTGTCATTCTGGTCTAAAAGCACAATGTTTTGAATAGGAATGAATTCTTCGCATGTGCGTGAACTCGACTCCTAAAATTTCTCTTGAATATAGAAATATTTTGACATAAAATTTTATTTTAGTGGTATAAGATTTGGAAAAGTTCGTAGTAAGTGTGGGAATAAAGGATAAAAATATCTAAAAAAAATGTAAAAAAAAGAAAAGAAAAATATATTTAAAAAGTTCTCAGTTTCGAGACTCGAACTGAAGACCAGCAAAACTAGATGGCTCGTGCTGCCGATCTGCCCACGAAGCTTCGTACCCGCAGCGCGTCTGAATGGTCTAAGACTCTCATTATGATTATCAACTAAAAGTTTTAACGTGGTGTCATTCTGGTCTAAAAGCACAATGTTTTGAATAGGAATGAATTCTGCGCATGTGCGCGAACTCGGCTCCTAAAATTTCTCTTGAATATAGAAATATTTTGACATAAAATTTTATTTTAGTAGTATAAAATTTGGAAAAGTTCGTAGTAAGTGTGGGAATAAAGGATAAAAATATTTTTAAAAAATGTAAAAAAAAGAAAAGAAAAATATATTTAAAAAGTTCTCAGTTTCGAGACTCGAACTGAAGACCAGCAAAACTAGATGGCTCGTGCTACCGATCTGGCCATGAAGCTTCGTACCCGCAGCGCGTCTGAATGGTCTAAGACTCTCATTATGATTATCAACTAAAAGTTTTAACGTGGTGTCATTCTGGTCTAAAAGCACAATGTTTTCAATAGGAATGAATTCTGCGCATGTGCGCGAACTCGGCTCCTAAAATTTCTCTTGAATATAGAAATATTTTGACATAAAATTTTATTTTAGTAGTATAAGATTTGGAAAAGTTCGTAGTAAGTGTGGGAATAAAGGATAAAAATATCTAAAAAAATGTAAGAAAAAGAAAAGAAAAATATATTTAAAAAGTTCTCAGTTTCGAGACTCGAACTGAAGACCAGCAAAACTAGATGGCTCGTGCTGCCGATCTGCCCACGAAGCTTCGTACCCGCAGCGCGTCTGAATGGTCTAAGACTCTCATTATGATTATCCACTAAAAGTTTTAACGTGGTGTCATTCTGGTCTAAAAGCACAATGTTTTGAATAGGAATGAATTCTGCGCATGTGCGCGAACTCGGCTCCTAAAATTTCTCTTGAATATAGAAATATTTTGACATAAAATTTTATTTTAGTAGTATAAGATTTGGAAAAGTTCGTAGTAAGTGTGGGAATAAAGGATAAAAATATCTAAAAAAAATGTAAAAAAAAGAAAAGAAAAATATATTTAAAAAGTTCTCAGTTTCGAGACTCGAACTGAAGACCAGCAAAACTGGATGGCTCGTGCTGCCGATCTGGCAATGAAGCTTCGTACCCGCAGCGCGTCTGAATGGTCTAAGACTCTCATTATGATTATCCCCTAAAAGTTTTAACGTGGTGTCATTCTGGTCTAAAAGCACAATGTTTTGAATAGGAAAGAATTCTGCGCATGTGCGTGAACTCGACTCCTAAAATTTCTCTTGAATATAGAAATATTTTGACATAAAATTTTATTTTAGTAGTATAAGATTTGGAAAAGTTCGTAGTAAGTGTGGAAATAAAGGATAAAAATATTTAAAAAAAATGTAAAAAAAAAAAAAAAGAAAAGAAAAATATATTTAAAAAGTTCTCAGTTTCGAGACTCGAACTGAAGACCAGAAAAACTAGATGGCTCGTGCTGCCGATCTGGCCACGAAGCTTCGTCCCCGCAGTGCTTCTGAATGGTCTAAGACTCTCATTATTATTATCCACTAAAAGTGTTAACGTGGTGTCATTCTGGTCTAAAAGCACAATGTTTTCAATAGGAATGAAATCTGCGCATGTGCGTGAACTCGACTCATAAAATTTCTCTTGAATATAGAAATATTTTGACATAAAATTTTATTTTAGTAGTATAAGATTTGGAAAAGTTCGTAGTAAGTGTGGGAATAAAGGATAAAAATATTTTTAAAAAATGTAAAAAAAAGAAAAATATATTTAAAAAGTTCTCAGTTTCGAGACTCGAACTGAAGACCAGCAAAACTAGATGGCTCGTGCTGCCGATCTGGCAATGAAGCTTCGTACCCGCCGCGCGTCTGAATGGTCTAATACTCCCATTATGATTATCCACTAAAAGTTTTAACGTGGTGTCATTCTGGTCTAAAAGCAAAATGTTTTGAATAGGAATGAATTCTGCGCATGTGCGTGAACTCGACTCCTAAAATTTCTCTTGAATATAGAAATATTTTGACATAAAATTTTATTTTAGTAGTATAAGATTTGGAAAAGTTCGTAGTAAGTGTGGGAATAAAGGATAAAAATATCTAAAATAAAACTTAAAAAAAAGAAAAGAAAAATATATTGAAAAAATTCTCAGTTTCGAGACTCGAACTGAAGACCAGAAAAACTAGATGGCTCTGCTGCCGATCTGGCCACGAAGCTTCGTACCCGCAGCGATTCTGAATGGTCTAAGACTCTCATTATGATTATCCCCTAAAAAATTTAACGTGGTGTCATTCTGGTCTAAAAGCACAATGTTTTGAATAGGAAAGAATTCTGCGCATGTGCGTGAACTCGACTCCTAAAATTTCTCTTGAATATAGAAATATTTTGACATAAAATTTTATTTTAGTAGTATAAGATTTGGAAAAGTTCGTATTAAGTGTGGAAATAAAGGATAAAAATATTTTAAAAAAATGTAAAAAAAAAAAAAAAGAAAAGAAAAATATATTTAAAAAGTTCTCAGTTTCGAGACTCGAACTGAAGACCAGCAAAACTAGATGGCTCGTGCTGCCGATCTGGCAACGAAGCTTCGTACCCGCAGCGCGTCTGAATGGTCTAAGACTCTCATTATGATTATCCAATAAAAGTTTTAACGTGGTGTCATTCTGGTCTAAAAGCACAATGTTTTGAATAGGAATGAATTCTGCGTATGTGTGTGAACTCGACTCCTAAAATTTCTCTTGAATATAGAAATATTTTGACATAAAATTTTATTTTAGTAGTATAAGATTTGGAAAAGTTCGTAGTAAGTGTGGGAATAAAGGATAAAAATATCTAAAATAAAACTTAAAAAAAAGAAAAGAAAAATATATTGAAAAAGTTCTCAGTTTCGAGACTCGAACTGAAGACCAGAAAAACTAGATGGCTCGTGCTGCCGATCTGGCCACGAAGCTTCGTCCCCGCAGTGCTTCTGAATGGTCTAAGACTCTCATTATTATTATCCACTAAAAGTGTTAACGTGGTGTCATTCTGGTCTAAAAGCACAATGTTTTCAATAGGAATGAATTCTGCGCATGTGCGTGAACTCGACTCCTAAAATTTCTCTTGAATATAGAAATATTTTGACATAAAATTTTATTTTAGTAGTATAAGATTTGGAAAAGTTCGTAGTAAGTGTGGGAATGAAGGATAAAAATATCTAAAAAAAATGTAAAAAAAAGAAAAATATATTTAAAAAGTTCTCAGTTTCGAGACTCGAACTGAAGACCAGCAAAACTAGATGGCTCGTGCTGCCGATCTGCCCACGAAGCTTCGTACCCGCAGCGCGTCTGAATGGTATAAGACTCTCATTATGATTATCCACTAAAAGTTTTAACGTGGTGTCATTCTGGTCTAAAAGCACAATGTTTTGAATAGGAATGAATTCTGCGCATGTGCGCGAACTCGGCTCCTAAAATTTATCTTGAATATAGAAATATTTTGAATTAAAATTTTATTTTAGTAGTATAAGATTTGGAAAAGTTCGTAGTAAGTGTGGGAATAAATGATAAAAATATCTAAAAAAATGTAAAAAAAAGAAAAGAAAAATATATTTAAAAAGTTCTCAGTTTCGAGACTCGAACTGAAGACCGGAAAAACCAAATGGCTCGTGCTGCCGATCTGGCCAGGAAGCTTCGTACCCGCAGTGCGTCTGAATGGTCTAAGACTCTCATTATTATTATCCACTAAAAGTCTTAACGTGGTGTCATTCTGGTCTAAAAGCACAATGTTTTGAATAGGAATGAATTCTGCGCATGTGCGTGAACTCGACTCCTAAAATTTCTCTTGAATATAGAAATATTTTGACATAAAATTTTATTTTAGTAGTATAAGATTTGGAAAAGTTCGTAGTAAGTGTGGGAATAAAGGATAAAAATATCTAAAAAAATGTAAAAAAAAGAAAAGAACAATATATTTAAAAAGTTCTCAGTTTCGAGACTCGAACTGAAGCCCAGCAAAACTAGATGGCTCGTGCTGCCGATCTGGCAACGAAGCTTCCTACCCGCAGCGCGTCTGAATGGTCTAAGACTCTCATTATGAATATCCACTAAAAGTTTTAACGTGGTGTCATTCTGGTCTAAAAGCACAATGTTTTGAATAGGAATGAATTCTGCGCATGTGCGTGAACTCGACTCCTAAAATTTCTCTTGAATATAGAAATATTTTGACATAAAATTTTATTTTAGTAGTATAAGATTTGGAAAAGTTCGTAGTAAATGTGGGAATAAAGGATAAAAATATCTAAAATAAAACTTAAAAAAAAGAAAAGAAAAATATATTGAAAAAGTTCTCAGTTTCGAGACTCGAACTGAAGACCAGAAAAACTAGATGGCTCGTGCTGCCGATCTGGCCACGAAGCTTCGTACCCGCAGCGATTCTGAATGGTCTAAGACTCTCATTATGATTATCCCCTAAATGTTTTAACGTGGTGTCATTCTGGTCTAAAAGCACAATGTTTTGAATAGGAAAGAATTCTGCGCATGTGCGTGAACTCGACTCCTAAAATTTCTCTTGAATATAGAAATATTTTGACATAAAATTTTATTTTAGTAGTATAAGATTTGGAAAAGTTCGTAGTAAGTGTGGAAATAAAGGATAAAAATATTTAAAAAAAATGTAAAAAAAAAAAAAGAAAAGAAAAATATATTTAAAAAGTTCTCAGTTTCGAGACTCGAACTGAAGACCAGCAAAACTAGATGGCTCGTGCTGCCGATCTGGCAACGAAGCTTCGTACCCGCAGCGCGTCTGAATGGTCTAAGACTCTCATTATGATTATCCACTAAAAGTTTTAACGTGGTGTCATTCTGGTCTAAAAGCACAATGTTTTGAATAGGAATGAATTCTGCGCATGTGCATGAACTCGACTTCTAAAATTTCTCTTGAATATAGAAATATTTTGACATAAAATTTTATTTTAGTAGTATAAGATTTGGAAAAGTTCGTAGTAAGTGTTGGAATAAAGGATAAAAATATGTAAAATAAAACTTAAAAAAAAGAAAAGAACAATATATTGAAAAAGTTCTCAGTTTCGAGACTCGAACTGAAGACCAGAAAAACTAGATGGCTCGTGCTGCCGATCTGGCCACGAAGCTTCGTACCCGCAGTGCGTCTGAATGGTCTAAGACTCTCATTATTATTATCCACTAAAAGTGTTAACGTGGTGTCATTCTGGTCTAAAAGCACAATGTTTTCAATAGGAATGAATTCTGCGGATGTGCGTGAACTCGACTCCTAAAATTTCTCTTGAATATAGAAATATTTTGACATAAAATTTTATTTTAGTAGTATAAGATTTGGAAAAGTTCGTAGTAAGTGTGGGAATAAAGGATAAAAATATCTAAAAAAAAATGTAAAAAAAAGAAAAGAAAAATATATTTAAAAAGTTCTCAGTTTCGAGACTCGAACTGAAGACCAGCAAAACTAGATGGCTCGTGCTGCCGATCTGGCCACGAAGCTTCGTACCCGCAGCGATTCTGAATGGTCTAATACTCTCATTATGATTTGCCACTAAAAGTTTTAACGTGGTGTCATTCTGGTCTAAAAGCACAATGTTTTGAATAGGAATGAATTCTGCGCATGTGCGTGAACTCGGCTCCTAAAATTTATCTTGAATATAGAAATATTTTGACATAAAATTTTATTTTAGTAGTATAAGATTTGGAAAAGTTCGTAGTAAGTGTGGGAATAAAGGATAAAAATATCTAAAAAAAATGTAAAAAAAAGAAAAGAAAAATATATTTAAAAAGTTCTCAGTTTCGAGACTCGAACTGAAGACCAGCAAAACTAGATGGCTCGTGCTGCCGCTCTGCCCACGATGCTTCGTACCCGCAGCGCGTCTGAATGTTCTAAGACTCTCATTATGATTATCATCTAAAAGTTTTAACGTGGTGTCATTCTGGTCTAAAAGCACAATGTTTTGAATAGGAATGAATTCTGCGCATGTGCGCGAACTCGGCTCCTAGAATTTCTCTTGAATATAGAAATATTTTGACATAAAATTTTATTTTACTAGTATAAGATTTGAAAAAGTTCGTAGTAAGTGTGGGAATAAAGGATAAAAATATCTAAAATAAAACTTAAAAAAAAGAAAAGAAAAATATATTGAAAAAGTTCTCAGTTTCGAGACTCGAACTAAAGACCAGAAAAACTAGATGGCTCGTGCTGCCGATCTGGCCACGAAGCTTCGTCCTCGCAGTGCTTCTGAATGGTCTAAGACTCTCATTATTATTATCCACTAAAAGTGTTAACGTGGTGTCATTCTGGTCTAAAAGCACAATGTTTTCAATAGGAATGAATTCTGCGCATGTGCGTGAACTCGACTCCTAAAATTTCTCTTGAATATAGAAATATTTTGACATAAAATTTTATTTTAGTAGTATAAGATTTGGAAAAGTTCGTAGTAAGTGTGGGAATAAAGGATAAAAATATTTTTAAAAAATGTAAAAAAAAGAAAAATATATTTAAAAAGTTCTCAGTTTCGAGACTCCAACGGAAGACCAGCAAAACTAGATGGCTCGTGCTGCCGATCTGCCCACGAAGCTTCGTACCCGCAGCGCGTCTGAATGGATTAAGACTCTCATTATGATTATCAACTAAAAGATTTAACGTGGTGTCATTCTGGTCTAAAAGCACATTGTTTTGAATAAGAATGAATTCTGCGCATGTGCGTGAACTCGACTCCTAAAATTTCTCTTGAATATAGAAATATTTTGACATAAAATTTTATTTTAGTAGTATAACATTTGGAAAAGTTCGTAGTAAGTGTGGGAATAAAAGATAAAAATATCTAAAAAAAATGTAAAAAAAAGAAAAGAAAAATATATTTAAAAATTTCTCAGTTTCGAGACTCGAACTGAAGACCAGCAAAACTAGATGACTCGTGCTGCCGATCTGGCCACGAAGCTTCGTACCCCCAGCGATTCTGAATGGTCTAAGACTCTCATTATGATTATCCACTAAAAGTTTTAACATGGTGTCAATCTTGTCTAAAAGCACAATGTTTTGAATAGGAATTAATT
This sequence comes from Argiope bruennichi, assembly GCF_947563725.1. Classification (NCBI taxonomy): domain Eukaryota; kingdom Metazoa; phylum Arthropoda; class Arachnida; order Araneae; family Araneidae; genus Argiope; species Argiope bruennichi. The sequence goes on along the minus strand of NC_079162.1, from coordinate 604,192 downwards.
CTGCGCATGTGCGTGAACTCGACTCCTAAAATTTCTCTTGAATATAGAAATATTTTGACATAAAATTTTATTTTAGTAGTATAAGATTTGGAAAAGTTCGTAGTAAGTGGGGGAATAAAGGATAAAAATATCTAAAAAAAATGTAAAAAAAAGAAAAGAAAAATATATTTAAAAAGTTCTCAGTTTCGAGACTCGAACTGAAGACCAGCAAAACTAGATGGCTCGTGCTGCCCATCTGGCCACGAAGTTTCGGACATGTATAGCGTCTGAATGGTCTAAGACTCTCATTATTATTATAAACTCAAAGTTTTAACATGGTGTCAATCTGGTCTAAAAGCACAATGTTTTGAATAGGAATGAATTCTGCGCATGTGCGTGAACTCGACTCCTAAAATTTCTCTTGAATATAGAAATATTTTGACATACAATTTTATTTTAGTAGTATAAGATTTGGAAAAGTTCGTAGTAAGTGTGGGAATAAAGGATAAAAATATCTAAAAAAAATGTAAAAAAAAGAAAAGAAAAATATATTTAAAAAGTTCTCAGTTTCGAGACTCGAACTGAAGACCAGCAAAACTAGATGACTCGTGCTGCCGATCTGGCCACGAAGCTTCGTACCCGCAGCGCGTCTGAATGGTCTAAGACTCTCATTATGATTATCCACTAAAAGTTTTAACGTGGTGTCAATCTGGTCTAAATGCACAATGTTTTGAATAGGAATGAATTCTGCGCATGTGCGTGAACTCGACTCCTAAAATTGCTCTTGAATATAGAAATATTTTGACAATACATTTTATTTTAGTAGTTCGACATTTGGAAAAGTTCGTAGTAAGTGTGGGAATAAAGGATAAAAATATCTAAAAAAATGTAAAAAAAAGAAATGAAAAATATATTTAAAAAGTTCTCAGTTTCGAGATTCGAACTGAAGACCAGCAAAACTAGATGGCTCGTGCTGCCGATCTGGCCACGAAGCTTCGTACCCGCAGCGCGTCTGAATGGATTAAGACTCTCATTATGATTATCAACTAAAAGATTTAACGTGGTGTCATTCTGGTCTAAAAGCACATTGTTTTGAATAAGAATGAATTCTGCGCATGTGCGTGAACTCGACTCCTAAAATTTCTCTTGAATATAGAAATATTTTGACATAAAATTTTATTTTAGTAGTATAAGATTTGGAAAAGTTCGTAGTAAGTGTGGGAATAAAGGATAAAAATATCTAAAAAAATTGTAAAAAAAAGAAAAGAAAAATATATTTAAAAAGTTCTCAGTTTCGAGACTCGAACTCAAGACCAGCAAAACTAGATGGCTCGTGCTGCCGATCTGGCAATGAAGCTTCGTACCCGCAGCGCGTCTGAATGGATTAAGACTCTCATTATCATTATCAACTAAAAGATTTAACGTGGTGTCATTCTGGTCTAAAAGCACATTGTTTTGAATAAGAATGAATTCTGCGCATGTGCGTGAACTCGACTCCTAAAATTTCTCTTGAATATAGAAATATTTTGACATAAAATTTTATTTTAGTAGTATAAGATTTGGAAAAGTTCGTAGTAAGTGTGGGAATAAAGGATAAAAATATCTAAAAAAATGTAAAAAAAAAAGAAAAGAAAAATATATTTAAAAATTTCTCAGTTTCGAGACTCGAACTGAAGACCTGCAAAACTAGATGACTCGTGCTGCCGATCTGGCCACGAAGATTCGTACCCCCAGCGATTCTGAATTTTCTAAGACTCTCATTATGATTATCCACTAAAAGTTTTAAAGTGGTGTCATTCTGGTCTAAAAGCACAATGTTTTGAATAGGAATGAAATCTGCGCATGTGCGTGAACTCGACTCCTAAAATTTCTCTTGAATATAGAAATATTTTGACATAAAATTTTATTTTAGTAGTATAAGATTTGGAAAAGTTCGTAGTAAGTGTGGGAATAAAGGATAAAAATATCTAAAAAGAATGTAAAAAAAAGAAAAGAAAAATATATTTAAAAAGTTCTCAGTTTCGAGACTCGAACTGAAGACCAGCAAAACTAGATGGCTCGTGCTGCCGATCTGGCAATGAAGCTTCGTACCCGCAGCGCGTCTGAATGGATTAAGACTCTCATTATGATTATCAACTAAAAGATTTAACGTGGTGTGATTCTGGTCTAAAAGCACATTGTTTTGAATAAGAATGAATTCTGCGCATGTGCGTGAACTCGACTCCTAAAATTTCTCTTGAATATAGAAATATTTTGACATAAAATTTTATTTTAGTAGTATAAGATTTGGAAAAGTTCGTAGTAAGTGTGGGAATAAAGGATAAAAATATTTAAAAAAAATGTAAAAAAAAGAAAAGAAAAATATATTTAAAAAGTTCTCAGTTTCGAGATTCGAACTGAAGACCAGCAAAACTAGATGGCTCGTGCTGCCGATCTGGCCACGAAGCTTCGTACCCGCAGCGCGTCTGAATGGATTAAGACTCTCATTATGATTATCAACTAAAAGATTTAACGTGGTGTCATTCTGGTCTAAAAGCATATTGTTTTGAATAAGAATGAATTCTGCGCATGTGCGTGAACTCGACTCCTAAAATTTCTCTTGAATATAGAAATAGTTTGACATAAAATTTTATTTTAGTAGTATAAGATTTGGAAAAGTTCGTAGTAAGTGTGGGAATAAAGGATAAAAATATCTAAAAAAAATGTAAAAAAAAAAGAAAAGAAAAATATATTTAAAAATTTCTCAGTTTCGAGACTCGAACTGAAGACCAGCAAAACTAGATGACTCGTGCTGCCGATCTGGCCACGAAGCTTCGTACCCCCAGCGATTCTGAATTTTCTAAGACTCTCATTATGATTATCCACTAAAAGTTTTAAAGTGGTGTCATTCTGGTCTAAAAGCACAATGTTTTGAATAGGAATGAAATCTGCGCATGTGCGTGAACTCGACTCCTAAAATTTCTCTTGAATATAGAAATATTTTGACATAAAATTTTATTTTAGTAGTATAAGATTTGGAAAAGTTCGTTGTAAGTGTGGGAATAAAGGATAAAAATATCTAAAAAAAATGTAAAAAAAAGAAAAGAAAAATATATTTAAAAAGTTCTCAGTTTCGAGACTCGAACTGAAGACCAGCAAACCTAGATGGCTCGTGCTGCCGATCTGGCAATGAAGCTTCGTACCCGCAGCGCGTCTGAATGGATTAAGACTCTCATTATGATTATCAACTAAAAGATTTAACGTGGTGTCATTCTGGTCTAAAAGCACATTGTTTTGAATAAGAATGAATTCTGCGCATGTGCGTGAACTCGACTCCTAAAATTTCTCTTGAATATAGAAATATTTTGACATAAAATTTTATTTTACTAGTATAAGATTTGGAAAAGTTCGTAGTAAGTGTGGGAATAAAGGATAAAAATATCTAAAATAAAACTTAAAAAAAAGAAAAGAAAAATATATTGAAAAAGTTCGCAGTTTCGAGACTCGAACTGAAGACCAGCAAACCTAGATGGCTCGTGCTGCCGATCTGGCAATGAGGCTTCGTACCCGCAGCGCGTCTGAATGGATTAAGACTCTCATTATGATTATCAACTAAAAGATTTAACGTGGTGTCATTCTGGTCTAAAAGCACATTGTTTTGAATAAGAATGAATTCTGCGCATGTGCGTGAACTCGACTCCTAAAATTTCTCTTGAATATAGAAATATTTTGACATAAAATTTTATTTTAGTAGTATAAGATTTGGAAAAGTTCGTAGTAAGTGTGGGAATAAAGGATAAAAATATTTAAAAAAAATGTAAAAAAAAGAAAAGAAAAATATATTTAAAAAGTTCTCAGTTTCGAGATTCGAACTGAAGACCAGCAAAACTAGATGGCTCGTGCTGCCGATCTGGCCACGCAGCTTCGTACCCGCAGCGCGTCTGAATGGATTAAGACTCTCATTATGATTATCAACTAAAAGATTTAACGTGGTGTCATTCTGGTCTAAAAGCACATTGTTTTGAATAAGAATGAATTCTGCGCATGTGCGTGAACTCGACTCCTAAAATTTCTCTTGAATATAGAAATATTTTGACATAAAATTTTATTTTAGTAGTATAAGATTTGGAAAAGTTCGTAGTAAGTGTGGGAAAAAAGGATAAAAATATCTAAAAAAATGTAAAAAAAAGAAAAGAAAAATATATTTAAAAAGTTCTCAGTTTCGAGACTCTAACTGAAGACCAGCAAAACTAGATGGCTCGTGCTGCCGATCTGCCCACGAAGCTTCGTACCCGCAGCGCGTCTGAATGGTCTAAGACTCTCATTATGATTATCAACTAAAAGTTTTAACGTGGTGTCATTCTGGTCTAAAAGCACAATGTTTTGAATAGGAATGAATTCTGCGCATGTGCGCGAACTCGGCTCCTAAAATTTCTCTTGAATATAGAAATATTTTGACATAAAATTTTATTTTACTAGTATAAGATTTGGAAAAGTTCGTAGTAAGTGTGGGAATAAAGGATAAAAATATCTAAAATAAAACTTAAAAAAAAGAAAAGAAAAATATATTGAAAAAGTTCTCAGTTTCGAGACTCGAACTGAAGACCAGAAAAACTAGATGGCTCGTGCTGCCGATCTGGCCACGAAGCTTCGTCCCCGCAGTGCTTCTGAATGGTCTAAGACTCTCATTATTATTATCTACTAAAAGTGTTAACGTGGTGTCATTCTGGTCTAAAAGCACAATGTTTTCAATAGGAATGAATTCTGCGCATGTGCGTGAACTCGACTCCTAAAATTTCTCTTGAATATAGAAATATTTTGACATAAAATTTTATTTTAGTAGTATAAGATTTGGAAAAGTTCGTAGTAAGTGTGGGAATAAAGGATAAAAATATTTTTAAAAAATGTAAAAAAAAGAAAAATATATTTAAAAAGTTCTCAGTTTCGAGACTCCAACGGAAGACCAGCAAAACTAGATGGCTCGTGCTGCCGATCTGGCCACGAAGCTTCGGACCCGCAGCGCGTTTGAATGGATTAAGACTCTCATTATGATTATCAACTAAAAGATTTAACGTGGTGTCATTCTGGTCTAAAAGCACATTGTTTTGAATAAGAATGAATTCTGCGCATGTGCGTGAACTCGACTCCTAAAATTTCTCTTGAATATAGAAATATTTTGACATAAAATTTTATTTTAGTAGTATAAGATTTGGAAAAGTTCGTAGTAAGTGTGGGAATAAAGGATAAAAATATTTAAAAAAAATGTAAAAAAAAGAAAAGAAAAATATATTTAAAAAGTTCTCAGTTTCGAGATTCGAACTGAAGACCAGCAAAACTAGATGGCTCGTGCTGCCGATCTGCCCACGAAGCTTCGTACCCGCAGCGCGTCTGAATGGTCTAAGACTCTCATTATGATTATCAAGTAAAAGTTTTAACGTGGTGTCATTCTGGTCTAAAAGCACAATGTTTTGAATAGGAATGAATGCTGCGCATGTGCGCGAACTCGGCTCCTAAAATTTCTCTTGAATATAGAAATATTTTGACATAAAATTTTATTTTACTAGTATAAGATTTGGAAAAGTTCGTAGTAAGTGTGGGAATAAAGGATAAAAATATCTAAAATAAAACTTAAAAAAAAGAAAAGAAAAATATATTGAAAAAGTTCTCAGTTTCGAGACTCGAACTGAAGACCAGAAAAACTAGATGGCTCGTGCTGCCGATCTGGCCACGAAGCTTCGTCCCCGCAGTGCTTCTGAATGGTCTAAGACTCTCATTATTATTATCTACTAAAAGTGTTAACGTGGTGTCATTCTGGTCTAAAAGCACAATGTTTTCAATAGGAATGAATTCTGCGCATGTGCGTGAACTCGACTCCTAAAATTTCTCTTGAATATAGAAATATTTTGACATAAAATTTTATTTTAGTAGTATAAGATTTGGAAAAGTTCGTAGTAAGTGTGGGAATAAAGGATAAAAATATTTTTAAAAAATGTAAAAAAAAGAAAAATATATTTAAAAAGTTCTCAGTTTCGAGACTCCAACGGAAGACCAGCAAAACTAGATGGCTCGTGCTGCCGATCTGGCCACGAAGCTTCGGACCCGCAGCGCGTTTGAATGGATTAAGACTCTCATTATGATTATCAACTAAAAGATTTAACGTGGTGTCATTCTGGTCTAAAAGCACATTGTTTTGAATAAGAATGAATTCTGCGCATGTGCGTGAACTCGACTCCTAAAATTTCTCTTGAATATAGAAATATTTTGACATAAAATTTTATTTTAGTAGTATAAGATTTGGAAAAGTTCGTAGTAAGTGTGGGAATAAAGGATAAAAATATTTAAAAAAAATGTAAAAAAAAGAAAAGAAAAATATATTTAAAAAGTTCTCAGTTTCGAGATTCGAACTGAAGACCAGCAAAACTAGATGGCTCGTGCTGCCGATCTGGCCACGAAGCTTCGTACCCGCAGCGCGTCTGAATGGATTAAGACTCTCATTATGATTATCAACTAAAAGATTTAACGTGGTGTCATTCTGGTCTAAAAGCACATTGTTTTGAATAAGAATGAATTCTGCGCATGTGCGTGAACTCGACTCCTAAAATTTCTCTTGAATATAGAAATATTTTGACATAAAATTTTATTTTAGTAGTATAAGATTTGGAAAAGTTCGTAGTAAGTGTGGGAATAAAGGATAAAAATATTTAAAAAAAATGTAAAAAAAAGAAAAGAAAAATATATTTAAAAAGTTCTCAGTTTCGAGATTCGAACTGAAGACCAGCAAAACTAGATGGCTCGTGCTGCCGATCTGGCCACGCAGCTTCGTACCCGCAGCGCGTCTGAATGGATTAAGACTCTCATTATGATTATCAACTAAAAGATTTAACGTGGTGTCATTCTGGTCTAAAAGCACATTGTTTTGAATAAGAATGAATTCTGCGCATGTGCGTGAACTCGACTCCTAAAATTTCTCTTGAATATAGAAATATTTTGACATAAAATTTTATTTTAGTAGTATAAGATTTGGAAAAGTTCGTAGTAAGTGTGGGAAAAAAGGATAAAAATATCTAAAAAAATGTAAAAAAAAAGAAAAGAAAAATATATTTAAAAAGTTCTCAGTTTCGAGACTCTAACTGAAGACCAGCAAAACTAGATGGCTCGTGCTGCCGATCTGCCCACGAAGCTTCGTACCCGCAGCGCGTCTGAATGGTCTAAGACTCTCATTATGATTATCAACTAAAAGTTTTAACGTGGTGTCATTCTGGTCTAAAAGCACAATGTTTTGAATAGGAATGAATTCTGCGCATGTGCGCGAACTCGACTCCTAAAATTTCTCTTGAATATAGAAATATTTTGACATAAAATCTTATTTTGCTAGTATAAGATTTGGAAAAGTTCGTAGTAAGTGTGGGAATAAAGGATAAAAATATCTAAAATAAAACTTAAAAAAAAGAAAAGAAAAATATATTGAAAAAGTTCTCAGTTTCGAGACTCGAACTGAAGACCAGAAAAACTAGATGGCTCGTGCTGCCGATCTGGCCACGAAGCTTCGTCCCCGCAGTGCTTCTGAATGGTCTAAGACTCTCATCATTATTATCTACTAAAAGTGTTAACGTGGTGTCATTCTGGTCTAAAAGCACAATGTTTTCAATAGGAATGAATTCTGCGCATGTGCGTGAACTCGACTCCTAAAATTTCTCTTGAATATAGAAATATTTTGACATAAAATTTTATTTTAGTAGTATAAGATTTGGAAAAGTTCGTAGTAAGTGTGGGAATAAAGGATAAAAATATTTTTTAAAAATGTAAAAAAAAGAAAAATATATTTAAAAAGTTCTCAGTTTCGAGACTCCAACGGAAGACCAGCAAAACTAGATGGCTCGTGCTGCCGATCTGGCCACGAAGCTTCGGACCCGCAGCGCGTTTGAATGGATTAAGACTCTCATTATGATTATCAACTAAAAGATTTAACGTGGTGTCATTCTGGTCTAAAAGCACATTGTTTTGAATAAGAATGAATTCTGCGCATGTGCGTGAACTCGACTCCTAAAATTTCTCTTGAATATAGAAATATTTTGACATAAAATTTTATTTTAGTAGTATAAGATTTGGAAAAGTTCGTAGTAAGTGTGGGAATAAAGGATAAAAATATTTAAAAAAAATGTAAAAAAAAGAAAAGAAAAATATATTTAAAAAGTTCTCAGTTTCGAGATTCGAACTGAAGACCAGCAAAACTAGATGGCTCGTGCTGCCGATGTGGCCACGAAGCTTCGTACCCGCAGCGCGTCTGAATGGATTAAGACTCTCATTATGATTATCAACTAAAAGATTTAACGTGGTGTCATTCTGGTCTAAAAGCACATTGTTTTGAATAAGAATGAATTCTGCGCATGTGCGTGAACTCGACTCCTAAAATTTCTCTTGAATATAGAAATATTTTGACATAAAATTTTATTTTAGTAGTATAAGATTTGGAAAAGTTCGTAGTAAGTGTGGGAATAAAGGATAAAAATATCTAAAAAAAATGTAAAAAAAAAGAAAAGAAAAATATATTTAAAAATTTCTCAGTTTCGAGACTCGAACTGAAGACCAGCAAAACTAGATGACTCGTGCTTCCGATCTGCCCACGAAGCTTCGTACCCCCAGCGATTCTGAATTTTCTAAGACTCTCATTATGATTATCCACTAAAAGTTTTAAAGTGGTGTCATTCTGGTCTAAAAGCACAATATTTTGAATAGGAAAGAATTCTGCGAATGTGCGTGAACTCGACTCCTAAAATTTCTCTTGAATATAGAAATATTTTGACATAAAATTTTATTTTAGTAGTATAAGATTTGGAAAAGTTCGTAGTAAGTGTGGGAATAAAGGATAAAAATATCTAAAATAAAACTTAAAAAAAAGAAAAGAAAAATATATTGAAAAAGTTCTCAGTTTCGAGACTCGAACTGAAGACCAGAAAAACTAGATGGCTCCTGCTGCCGATCTGGCCACGAAACTTCGTACCCGCAGCGATTCTGAATGGTCTAAGACTCTCATTCTGATTATCCACTAAAAGTTTTAACGTGGTGTCATTCTGGTCTAAAAGCACAATGTTTTGAATAGGAAAGAATTCTGCGCATGTGCGTGAACTCGACTCCTAAAATTTCTCTTGAATATAGAAATATTTTGACATAAAATTTTATTTTAGTACTATAAGATTTGGAAAAGTTCGTAGTAAGTGTGGGAATAAAGGATAAAAATATCTAAAAAAATGTAAAAAAAAAGAAAAGAAAAATATATTTAAAAAGTTCTCAGTTTCGAGACTCTAACTGAAGACCAGCAAAACTAGATGGCTCGTGCTGCCGATCTGCCCACGAAGCTTCGTACCCGCAGCGCGTCTGAATGGTCTAAGACTCTCATTATGATTATCAACTAAAAGTTTTAACGTGGTGTCATTCTGGTCTAAAAGCACAATGTTTTGAATAGGAATGAATTCTGCGCATGTGCGCGAACTCGACTCCTAAAATTTCTCTTGAATATAGAAATATTTTGACATAAAATTTTATTTTACTAGTATAAGATTTGGAAAAGTTCGTAGTAAGTGTGGGAATAAAGGATAAAAATATCTAAAATAAAACTTAAAAAAAAGAAAAGAAAAATATATTGAAAAAGTTCTCAGTTTCGAGACTCGAACTGAAGACCAGAAAAACTAGATGGCTCGTGCTGCCGATCTGGCCACGAAGCTTCGTCCCCGCAGTGCTTCTGAATGGTCTAAGACTCTCATCATTATTATCTACTAAAAGTGTTAACGTGGTGTCATTCTGGTCTAAAAGCACAATGTTTTCAATAGGAATGAATTCTGCGCATGTGCGTGAACTCGACTCCTAAAATTTCTCTTGAATATAGAAATATTTTGACATAAAATTTTATTTTAGTAGTATAAGATTTGGAAAAGTTCGTAGTAAGTGTGGGAATAAAGGATAAAAATATTTTTTAAAAATGTAAAAAAAAGAAAAATATATTTAAAAAGTTCTCAGTTTCGAGACTCCAACGGAAGACCAGCAAAACTAGATGGCTCGTGCTGCCGATCTGGCCACGAAGCTTCGGACCCGCAGCGCGTTTGAATGGATTAAGACTCTCATTATGATTATCAACTAAAAGATTTAACGTGGTGTCATTCTGGTCTAAAAGCACATTGTTTTGAATAAGAATGAATTCTGCGCATGTGCGTGAACTCGACTCCTAAAATTTCTCTTGAATATAGAAATATTTTGACATAAAATTTTATTTTAGTAGTATAAGATTTGGAAAAGTTCGTAGTAAGTGTGGGAATAAAGGATAAAAATATTTTAAAAAAATGTAAAAAAAAGAAAAGAAAAATATATTTAAAAAGTTCTCAGTTTCGAGATTCGAACTGAAGACCAGCAAAACTAGATGGCTCGTGCTGCCGATGTGGCCACGAAGCTTCGTACCCGCAGCGCGTCTGAATGGATTAAGACTCTCATTATGATTATCAACTAAAAGATTTAACGTGGTGTCATTCTGGTCTAAAAGCACATTGTTTTGAATAAGAATGAATTCTGCGCATGTGCGTGAACTCGACTCCTAAAATTTCTCTTGAATATAGAAATATTTTGACATAAAATTTTATTTTAGTAGTATAAGATTTGGAAAAGTTCGTAGTAAGTGTGGGAATAAAGGATAAAAATATCTAAAAAAAATGTAAAAAAAAAGAAAAGAAAAATATATTTAAAAATTTCTCAGTTTCGAGACTCGAACTGAAGACCAGCAAAACTAGATGACTCGTGCTTCCGATCTGCCCACGAAGCTTCGTACCCCCAGCGATTCTGAATTTTCTAAGACTCTCATTATGATTATCCACTAAAAGTTTTAAAGTGGTGTCATTCTGGTCTAAAAGCACAATGTTTTGAATAGGAAAGAATTCTGCGAATGTGCGTGAACTCGACTCCTAAAATTTCTCTTGAATATAGAAATATTTTGACATAAAATTTTATTTTAGTAGTATAAGATTTGGAAAAGTTCGTAGTAAGTGTGGGAATAAAGGATAAAAATATCTAAAATAAAACTTAAAAAAAAAGAAAAGAAAAATATATTGAAAAAGTTCTCAGTTTCGAGACTCGAACTGAAGTCCAGAAAAACTAGATGGCTCCTGCTGCCGATCTGGCCACGAAACTTCGTACCCGCAGCGATTCTGAATGGTCTAAGACTCTCATTATGATTATCCACTAAAAGTTTTAACGTGGTGTCATTCTGGTCTAAAAGCACAATGTTTTGAATAGGAAAGAATTCTGCGCATGTGCGTGAACTCGACTCCTAAAATTTCTCTTGAATATAGAAATATTTTGACATAAAATTTTATTTTAGTACTATAAGATTTGGAAAAGTTCGTAGTAAGTGTGGGAATAAAGGATAAAAATATCTAAAAAAATGTAAAAAAAAAAGAAAAGAAAAATATATTTAAAAAGTTCTCAGTTTCGAGACTCGAACTGAAGACCAGCAAAACTAGATGGCTCGTGCTGCCGATCTGCCCACGAAGCTTCGTACCCGCAGCGCGTCTGAATGGTCTAAGACTCTCATTATGATTATCAACTAAAAGTTTTAACGTGGTGTCATTCTGGTCTAAAAGCACAATGTTTTGAATAGGAATGAATTCTGCGCATGTGCGCGAACTCGGCTCCTAAAATTTCTCTTGAATATAGAAATATTTTGACATAAAATTTTATTTTACTAGTATAAGATTTGGAAAAGTTCGTAGTAAGTGTGGGAATAAAGGATAAAAATATCTAAAATAAAACTTAAAAAAAAGAAAAGAAAAATATATTGAAAAAGTTCTCAGTTTCGAGACTCGAACTGAAGACCAGAAAAACTAGATGGCTCGTGCTGCCGATCTGGCCACGAAGCTGCGTCCCCGCAGTGCTTCTGAATGGTCTAAGAATCTCATTATTATTATCCACTAAAAGTGTTAACGTGGTGTCATTCTGGTCTAAAAGCACAATGTTTTCAATAGGAATGAATTCTGCGCATGTGCGTGAACTCGACTCCTAAAATTTCTCTTGAATATAGAAATATTTTGACATAAAATTTTATTTTAGTAGTATAAGATTTGGAAAAGTTCGTAGTAAGTGTGGGAATAAAGGATAAAAATATTTTTAAAAAATGTAAAAAAAAGAAAAATATATTTAAAAAGTTCTCAGTTTCGAGACTCCAACGGAAGACCAGCAAAACTAGATGGCTCGTGCTGCCGATCTGGCCACGAAGCTTCGGACCCGCAGCGCGTTTGAATGGATTAAGACTCTCATTATGATTATCAACTAAAAGATTTAACGTGGTGTCATTCTGGTCTAAAAGCACATTGTTTTGAATAAGAATGAATTCTGCGCATGTGCGTGAACTCGACTCCTAAAATTTCTCTTGAATATAGAAATATTTTGACATAAAATTTTATTTTAGTAGTATAAGATTTGGAAAAGTTCGTTGTAAGTGTGGGAATAAAGGATAAAAATATCTAAAAAAAATGTAAAAAAAAGAAAAGAAAAATATATTTAAAAAGTTCTCAGTTTCGAGATTCGAACTGAAGACCAGCAAAACAAGATGGCTCGTGCTGCCGATCTGGCAATGAAGCTTCGTACCCGCAGCGCGTCTGAATGGATTAAGACTCTCATTATGATTATCAACTAAAAGATTTAACGTGGTGTCATTCTGGTCTAAAAGCACATTGTTTTGAATAAGAATGAATTCTGCGCATGTGCGTGAACTCGGCTCCTAAAATTTCTCTTGAATATAGAAATATTTTGACATAAAATTTTATTTTAGTAGTATAAGATTTGGAAAAGTTCGTAGTAAGTGTGGGAATAAAGGATAAAAATATCTAAAATAAAACTTAAAAAAAAGAAAAGAAAAATATATTGAAAAAGTTCTCAGTTTCGAGACTCGAACTGAAGACCAGAAAAACTAGATGGCTCGTGCTGCCGATCTGGCCACGAAGCTTCGTCCCCGCAGTGCTTCTGAATGGTCTAAGAATCTCATTATTATTATCCACTAAAAGTGTTAACGTGGTGTCATTCTGGTCTAAAAGCACAATGTTTTCAATAGGAATGAATTCTGCGCATGTGCGTGAACTCGACTCCTAAAATTTCTCTTGAATATAGAAATATTTTGACATAAAATTTTATTTTAGTATTATAAGATTTGGAAAAGTTCGTAGTAAGTGTGGGAATAAAGGATAAAAATATTTTTAAAAAATGTAAAAAAAAGAAAAATATATTTAAAAAGTTCTCAGTTTCGAGACTCCAACGGAAGACCAGCAAAACTAGATGGCTCGTGCTGCCGATCTGGCCACGAAGCTTCGGACCCGCAGCGCGTTTGAATGGATTAAGACTCTCATTATGATTATCAACTAAAAGATTTAACGTGGTGTCATTCTGGTCTAAAAGCACATTGTTTTGAATAAGAATGAATTCTGCGCATGTGCGTGAACTCGACTCCTAAAATTTCTCTTGAATATAGAAATATTTTGACATAAAATTTTATTTTAGTAGTATAAGATTTGGAAAAGTTCGTTGTAAGTGTGGGAATAAAGGATAAAAATATCTAAAAAAAATGTAAAAAAAAGAAAAGAAAAATATATTTAAAAAGTTCTCAGTTTCGAGATTCGAACTGAAGACCAGCAAAACAAGATGGCTCGTGCTGCCGATCTGGCAATGAAGCTTCGTACCCGCAGCGCGTCTGAATGGATTAAGACTCTCATTATGATTATCAACTAAAAGATTTAACGTGGTGTCATTCTGGTCTAAAAGCACATTGTTTTGAATAAGAATGAATTCTGCGCATGTGCGTGAACTCGACTCCTAAAATTTCTCTTGAATATAGAAATATTTTGACATAAAATTTTATTTTAGTAGTATAAGATTTGGAAAAGTTCGTAGTAAGTGTGGGAAAAAAGGATAAAAATATCTAAAAAAAATGTAAAAAAAGAAAAGAAAAATATATTTAAAAAGTTCTCAGTTTCGAGACTCGAACTGAAGACCAGCAAAACTAGATGGCTCGTGCTGCCGATCTGCCCACGAAGCTTCGTACCCGCAGCGCGTCTGAATGGTCTAAGACTCTCATTATGATTATCAACTAAAAGTTTTAACGTGGTGTCATTCTGGTCTAAAAGCACAATGTTTTGAATAGGAATGAATTCTGCGCATGTGCGCGAACTCGGCTCCTAAAATTTCTCTTGAATATAGAAATATTTTGACATAAAATTTTATTTTACTAGTATAAGATTTGGAAAAGTTCGTAGTAAGTGTGGGAATAAAGGATAAAAATATCTAAAATAAAACTTAAAAAAAAGAAAAGAAAAATATATTGAAAAAGTTCTCAGTTTCGAGACTCGAACTGAAGACCGGAAAAACTAGATGGCTCGTGCTGCCGATCTGGCCACGAAGCTTCGTCCCCGCAGTGCTTCTGAATGGTCTAAGACTCTCATTATTATTTTCTACTAAAAGTGTTAACGTGGTGTCATTCTGGTCTAAAAGCACAATGTTTTCAATAGGAATGAATTCTGCGTATGTGCGTGAACTCGACTCCTAAAATTTCTCTTGAATATAGAAATATTTTGACATAAAATTTTATTTTAGTAGTATAAGATTTGGAAAAGTTCGTAGTAAGTGTGGGAATAAAGGATAAAAATATTTTAAAAAAATGTAAAAAAAAGAAAAGAAAAATATATTTAAAAAGTTCTCAGTTTCGAGATTCGAACTGAAGACCAGCAAAACTAGATGGCTCGTGCTGCCGATCTGGCCACGAAGCTTCGTACCCACAGCGCGTCTGAATGGATTAAGACTCTCATTATGATTATCCACTAAAAGTTTTAACGTGGTGTCATTCTGGTCTAAAAGCACAATGTTTTGAATAGGAAAGAATTCTGCGCATGTGCGTGAACTCGACTCCTAAAATTTCTCTTGAATATAGAAATATTTTGACATAAAATTTTATTTTAGTACTATAAGATTTGGAAAAGTTCGTAGTAAGTGTGGGAATAAAGGATAAAAATATCTAAAAAAATGTAAAAAAAAAAAAAAAAAAGAAAAATATATTTAAAAAGTTCTCAGTTTCGAGACTCGAACTGAAGACCAGCAAAACCAGATGGCTCGTGCTGCCGATCTGCCCACGAAGCTTCGTACCCGCAGCGCGTCTGAATGGTCTAAGACTCTCATTATGATTATCAACTAAAAGTTTTAACGTGGTGTCATTCTGGTCTAAAAGCACAATGTTTTGAATAGGAATGAATTCTGCGCATGTGCGCGAACTCGGCTCCTAAAATTTCTCTTGAATATAGAAAGATTTTGACATAAAATTTTATTTTAGTAGTAAAAGATTTGGAAAAGTTCGTAGTAAGTGTGGGAATAAAGGATAAAAATATTTTTAAAAAATGTAAAAAAAAGAAAAATATATTTAAAAAGTTCTCAGTTTCGAGACTCCAACGGAAGACCAGCAAAACTAGATGGCTCGTGCTGCCGATCTGGCCACGAAGCTTCGGACCCGCAGCGCGTTTGAATGGATTAAGACTCTCATTATGATTATCAACTAAAAGATTTAACGTGGTGTCATTCTGGTCTAAAAGCACATTGTTTTGAATAAGAATGAATTCTGCGCATGTGCGTGAACTCGACTCCTAAAATTTCTCTTGAATATAGAAATATTTTGACATAAAATTTTATTTTAGTAGTATAAGATTTGGAAAAGTTCGTAGTAAGTGTGGGAATAAAGGATAAAAATATTTAAAAAAAATGTAAAAAAAAGAAAAGAAAAATATATTTAAAAAGTTCTCAGTTTCGAGAGTCGAACTGAAGACCAGCAAAACTAGATGGCTCGTGCTGCCGATCTGGCCACGAAGCTTCGTACCCACAGCGCGTCTGAATGGATTAAGACTCTCATTATGATTATCCACTAAAAGTTTTAACGTGGTGTCATTCTGGTCTAAAAGCACAATGTTTTGAATAGGAAAGAATTCTGCGCATGTGCGTGAACTCGACTCCTAAAATTTCTCTTGAATATAGAAATATTTTGACATAAAATTTTATTTTAGTACTATAAGATTTGGAAAAGTTCGTAGTAAGTGTGGGAATAAAGGATAAAAATATCTAAAAAAATGTAAAAAAAAAAAAGAAAAGAAAAATATATTTAAAAAGTTCTCAGTTTCGAGACTCGAACTGAAGACCAGCAAAACCAGATGGCTCGTGCTGCCGATCTGCCCACGAAGCTTCGTACCCGCAGCGCGTCTGAATGGTCTAAGACTCTCATTATGATTATCAACTAAAAGTTTTAACGTGGTGTCATTCTGGTCTAAAAGCACAATGTTTTGAATAGGAATGAATTCTGCGCATGTGCGCGAACTCGGCTCCTAAAATTTCTCTTGAATATAGAAATATTTTGACATAAAATTTTATTTTACTAGTATAAGATTTGGAAAAGTTCGTAGTAAGTGTGGGAATAAAGGATAAAAATATCTAAAATAAAACTTAAAAAAAAGAAAAGAAAAATATATTGAAAAAGTTCTCAGTTTCGAGACTCGAACTGAAGACCAGAAAAACTAGATGGCTCGTGCTGCCGATCTGGCCACGAAGCTTCGTCCCCGCAGTGCTTCTGAATGGTCTAAGACTCTAATTATTATTATCCACTAAAAGTGTTAACGTGGTGTCATTCTGGTCTAAAAGCACAATGTTTTCAATAGGAATGAATTCTGCGCATGTGCGTGAACTCGACTCCTAAAATTTCTCTTGAATATAGAAATATTTTGACATAAAATTTTATTTTAGTAGTATAAGATTTGGAAAAGTTCGTAGTAAGTGTGGGAATAAAGGATAAAAATATTTTTAAAAAATGTAAAAAAAAGAAAAATATATTTAAAAAGTTCTCAGTTTCGAGACTCCAACGGAAGACCAGCAAAACTAGATGGCTCGTGCTGCCGATCTGGCCACGAAGCTTCGGACCCGCAGCGCGTTTGAATGGATTAAGACTCTCATTATGATTGTCAACTAAAAGATTTAACGTGGTGTCATTCTGGTCTAAAAGCACATTGTTTTGAATAAGAATGAATTCTGCGCATGTGCGTGAACTCGACTCCTAAAATTTCTCTTGAATATAGAAATATTTTGACATAAAATTTTATTTTAGTAGTATAAGATTTGGAAAAGTTCGTAGTAAGTGTGGGAATAAAGGATAAAAATGTCTAAAAAAATGTAAAAAAAAGAAAAGAAAAATATATTTAAAAATTTCTCAGTTTCGAGACTCGAACTGAAGACCAGCAAAACTAGATGACTCGTGCTGCCGATCTGGCCACGAAGCTTCGTACCCCCAGCGATTCTGAATTTTCTAAGACTCTCATTATGATTATCTACTAAAAGTTTTAAAGTGGTGTCATTCTGGTCTAAAAGCACAATGTTTTGAATAGGAATGAAATCTGCGCATGTGCGTGAACTCGACTCCTAAAATTTCTCTTGAATATAGAAATATTTTGACATAAAATTTTATTTTAGTAGTATAAGATTTGGAAAAGTTCGTAGTAAGTGTGGGAATAAAGGATAAAAATATCTAAAATAAAACTTAAAAAAAAGAAAAGAAAAATATATTGAAAAAGTTCTCAGTTTCGAGACTCGAACTGGAGACCAGAAAAACTAGATGGCTCGTGCTGCCGATCTGGCCACGAAGCTTCGCACCCGCAGTGCGTCTGAATGGTCTAAGACTCTCATAATTATTATCCACTAAAAGTGTTAACGTGGTGTCTTTCTGGTCTAAAAGCACAATGTTTTGAATAGGAATGAATTCTGCGCATGTGCGTGAACTCGACTCCTAAAATTTCTCTTGAATATAGAAATATTTTGACATAAAATTTTATTTTAGTAGTATCCCAAGCAGCAAGAGAAGTCGCTAAACGATTGGCCAAGCATCGCAGCCATCTGATATACGCCGCCCGTATTTTGCCAATGTCACCTTTGCATTGGCGCGACATCGGATTTTGACCATATTTTTTTCTGTCGCCTCTGAAGATCGCTTTTTCATCGGGGCGAACTCCTACAGCGACTTAGTGAAAAAGACCGGCTCAAAGCAATCGGCCCATAGTCGCCTCGATGTCGGGAAAGTTGCTTTTCCTAGGTGGCGCTATGCGAACATATTTTAGAAATTTCCCATGAATCACCTGGCGTGTATTGGATTTTGAAATTCAACCAGCAACGCATACTGTCATTTCAAGAAACTTGGTAAGTGTAAAGTTTTTATTATTATATATTTGTAAATAATATATTATTTATTCTAAATATTGAATAAAAAAGATTATTTTTGTTGAACCCGTTCGAACTCGTTGCTTAACATGGAGTTGCACGTGATATTATTAGCGTTAGGCGTAAGCTACGATAATCATTTCTTTTCTTGTTTGTATTCTTTTCAAGTGATTTTATTTCCTATCTTTTTTTTTGTGTGTGTGTCTGTTCTTAAATTATTGCAGATATTTTTCCATTTCATTTACAATGCCTTTCCTTTTGTTAACAACAATTTCTAATGAAAAAAGTTTTTAAAAAAATATTAAATTGCGTTCTTATGTTTTGGTTTTGCAATAACATTTGTGTTATTATTTTTATTTCGACATAAGGCTAAAAAAATAGATTAGCAGAATATATTTATTGTAAATTTCAAAAAAAAAAAAAATCTTTAAAACTTGCAATTATGTAGTTATATTTGAATACTCTTATGTGAATAGTTTATAATAATTTCACCTTTCATAAAATAGTAACATAAATTTTACACCCATTAATTTATATTATTTTTCTCTATTGTCCTAAACATTATTATAATATTTGCCTATATAGTTCATTATCAGATTGAAAACATTATCAAGCTTATGAAGTTCTATATATCTATTTTACTCCTTAATTACATATCTCCAATTGTCAACAAATATTTTATTTGTACTTTTAAAAGAAGTGAAAGCTCAATCATTATTCTAATTAAGGAATATGTTTTTTAGGTTCATCAAATCTGCAAAAAGAAGAGTGAACTTGAAGAAAAGTATATGTATAATTCTTTATATGTATTACCAGCAAAATATGAAATCCAGTATTCTATAGAATGGCCAAGCATTGTATATAATGCCTAAAACAAGCCAGTAATGTATGAAACAATTTGTATTTCATACATTTTCTAAGCATTCTATAGAATGCCAAATGACAACCTGGCAAAGTATGAAATACATCTCTCATTCAATGAAATAAAAATTTTGTGCAACCTTTGTTTCAAAACTGAAAATGCAATTAAAGATAAAATAAATTTTAAAATTGATCTATAAATATAAACAAAAAAAAATTCTCAATATTTTTTTGGAAACTACTGTGCAAGTTTCTATTCCTGACTTCAAGAAAGAGCAAAATATTGGAAGTTATAATTAATGTGACGGAGTATGGTTTCTACCTAGTTGGAACATCAGAAGGAAATTTAAAACAATTATATGTCCCAATTCACTTTATATCCTAAGAACTTGTTTAGAATTGAAGATATTCCAAATCAGAAAATTTCTCTCTGGTCAGTTGCAATTACTCAGAGCAGTGGAAGCAATCAAGGATTTATCAGATGTATGTGTTTAAGTGCCAAAATATGTAATGTCTTTTCGTGAAAAATGTAGTAAAACTTCAAAATGTTGCAATGTGATAGGCTTGAATGACAAGTAGGTAAATTTTAATTTCTGATTTTTTTATCTGAAAACTTATTTGCCTTAATTAGAAAGGCATAAATTTTGTTTTGTACAAATTTTATTTTTCTATATAATTTGAATAAATTTTTTAAATGGCAACCTCATTATTTTTTCAGACTGACAATTCAAGTGATTTTAATTCTATTTAGCTTAGTTAATTTTCCTTTTCCTTTACAATTTTTTCCTTACAACATTTTTATATTTTGGTATTGAAATAACATTTGTGTAATTATTTTTATTTTGACATGAGGCTAAAAAAAAGTTTAGCAGAATGTATTTATTTTAAACTTCAAAAAAAAAAAAAACTTTAAAACTTGAGATTATGCAGACACTTTTGAGTTCTCTTATATGAATAGTTTCAAAGTATTTCGCATTTCATATAACAGTAACATAAATTTTACTCCCATTAGTTTGAGTTTTTTTTTCTTTATTATCCTAAACATTATTATAAAGTTTGCTTACACAGTCCAGTATCAGAACAAAAATATTATGCTTATGAAGTTCTATAAGACTTTTGCTTGTTAATTACTCATGTCCACGTGTCAACAAATGTTTTATTTGTACTTTTAAATGAAGCGAAATCTCAATTACTATTATAATTGTTTTCTAGGTTCAGCAAAAAGGAAAAATGAAATGTATAAATAAATGTATAATTTTTTTATATGTAGCTGAAGATTCAGTTATACATATATAGAATATTTATATAAATGTGTGTGGATTTTTAGAAATTTCAAACTCTTCAAGTATTACATAATAAATAAAGTTTAAATAAATTTTTTATAAATTACTTTGTGTCAATATTATTTATTCTTCTAAATTATAAATCATAGTTTCAGGATTTTGCTTGGGTGTATAAGTCATTACAGAAAATTCAGTAAAAAATTTCAAGTAAATTATTATTTTACTTTGTATTTCTAAAATATTATTTAATGAAGGTCTTTGTAAATAAATTGTTTTGCATAGTTGTTTTTCTTTTCTCCTAAAAATAAAGAGGGGAAAATAATAATTAAAAAAATATTTGTCTAAAGAAATTTTGTATAATTGAAAGTAGTGTTTACATTTTTAGGTATGGAGTTTTTGTAAAATATTCAGAGTTAATCATAGATCAAATTTGGTTCTTGTGCCATGAAACAAAACAAAACTAATCATTGATTTTTAAAAAAATTAGAAATTTGAAGTAAATTGTTAATTTGTGCTTGTAAAATGTTATCAATTGGGCATTAGCTAACACTAACATTTGTAATGAGGTATAAAATTTCTACACTATAGAGTAACTTTGTAAGTTAATAATAAATAAGATTTCGTATAAGTGAAAGAAGTGTTGTATTTTTGTGCATGGAATTTTTGTGAAACATATTTTTCAAATATTCAGAGTTAATCATAGATCAAATTTGGTTATTTTGCCACAAATCTAAACCTCACTAAACATAAATTATGAAAATATTAGAAATTTGAAGTAAGTTATTAAATAAGAAGTAAGTTTGTGCTTGTAAATTGTTGTTTATTGAATATTAGCTAACACTAACGTTTATTATGAGGTTTAAAATTAATGCAATATGAAGTAACTCTGTAAATTAATAGTAAATAAAATTTCCTATAATGGGAAGAAGTGTTCCATGTTTGGGTATGGAATTTTTGTGAAATATTCAGTGTTAATCATTAATTAAATTTGGTTCTTGTGCTACAAAACCAAACAACTAAATATAGATCAAGAAAATATTAGAAATTTGAAGTAAATTATTAATTTGTGCTTGTAAAATGTTGTATGTTGGACATCAACCAACACTAACATTTATAATGTGTAAAATTTCTACAACTTGAAGAAACTTTGCATGTTAATAGTAAATATAAGGAATTTTGTAGAATTGAAAGAAGTGCTGCATTTTTGTGTATGGAATTTTTGAGAAATATTCAGTGTTAATCAAAGATCAAATTTAATTCTTGTGCCATAAAACCAAACTAATCATAGATAATAAAAAAATATTAGAAATTTGAAGTAAATTATTATTTTGTTCTTGTAAAATGTTATCTATTGGACATTAGCTAACACTAAAATTTATAATGAGGTATAAAATTTCTTCATGAAGTAATTTTGTAAAATCAATAGTAAATAGAATCAGTAAAATTGAAAGAAGCGTTACATTTTTGTACATGGAATTTTTATGAAACATATTTGTGAAATATTCGGGGTTTAACATTGATCAAATTTTGTTATTTTGCTACGAATCTAAACCTCACTAAACATAAATTATGAAAATATTAGAAATTTGAAGTAACTTATTAATTTGTGCTTGTAAAATATTTTCTATTGAAGAAATATATAATAGGAATTATATAATTTAGTGTTTGAAACTATTTTTAACCAATGCATTAAATTTTAGGGTGTTAAAATAGGAATTTGTGTTTTATTCATTATTCTTTAGGAATTATTTGTTTATTGCTCACATTAAGCAATATAAAAGTGTGTATAGTAAAATATATATATATATATATATATATATATATATATATATATATATATATATATATATATATATATATTTTAATAGGAATTATATATTTTTCTGTTTCGAATTTTTATAAAATAGCTTTTAAAAACAAATGATATAGGCAATATATATAATACATCTACTTTTAAATTTCTAATATCAGTTAAAATCATACTGATTCATTATATAATTGAAACTATGATTATGTTAACATTTCTTCCCATGCATTAAACAATGAAAATAAATAGGAAATATCAATGAAGGAAATAAATCTTATATGTAGATAGATGTTCAGGGGATCAAATTTAAAATTATTTCAGATAATTTTAACATTTGTTTATTTTTTTTAAAGAACAGTAAAAAAATGTCATTTAAACATTTTATAGGGTAAAATTGTGGTAAAATCTATGCTATAATAATTGTTAAAAAAAAGTTGGAAGAATTGTTAGAATGACATTTTCCATGAATTTTTATCGAAAACAAGTATTTTATGGAATTTTAAATTTATCAAAATAAATAACAAACACTATTATTAATAGGTAAAAAAGAAAAGTAAACTATTCAAAATATCTCGTATTTTCAAGCTTTTGACAAAATTTTGAAAGTATGATAGTTTTAAATATTATGACACTAGTTTCTAGAGTTTGAGAAAATTGAACAACCATTAAACTAATATTTCAATTTGACACCAGCAAGTGTTCAGAAATAAATTGCCTATTGATTGGCATTTGGTTGACCATTGCTAAAATACATGGGGAAATGATTGGTATTGGGTCGCCCATTGCTAAAACACATGGGGAAATGATTGGTATTGGGTCGCCGATTGTTAAAACACATGGGGAAATGATTGGTATTGGGTCGCCGATTGTTAAAACACATCGGGAAATGATTGGTATTGGGTCGCCCATTGCTAAAACACAAGGGGAAATGATTGGTATTGGGTCGCCCATTGCTAAAACACAAGGGGAAATGATTGGTATTGGGTCGCAGATTGTTAAAACACATCGGGAAATGATTGGTATTGGATCGCCGATTGTTAAAACACATCGGGAAATGATTGGTATTGGGTCGCCGATTGTTAAAACACATCGGGAAATGATTGGTATTGGGTCGCCCATTGATAAAAAAGGTCGCGAAATGCTTGGTATAACGTCGCCCGTGATAATAACAAGTCGCCAAAGGATCGGCAAATTCGTCGAAAACAAGTCGGGGCGGCCATCGCGCGGCGAACCGCCGGGGGACATGACCAATGACGGGGCGAGATCGCCTCCGATCTCGCCCCAATCTCGCTCGTTCCGTGGGGCGATGCTTGGCCAAAGGTTGGCCAACGATCTTTTGCTGCTTGGGATAAGATTTGGAAAAGTTCGTAGTAAGTGTGGGAATAAAGGATAAAAATATCTAAAAAAAATGTAAAAAAAAGAAAAGAAAAATATATTTAAAAAGTTCTCAGTTTCGAGACTCGAACTGAAGACCAGCAAAACTAGATGGCTCGTGCTGCCGATCTGCCCACGAAGCTTCGTACCCGCAGCGCGTCTGAATGGTCTAAGACTCTCATTATGATTATCCACTATAAGTTTTAACGTGGTGTCATTCTGGTCTAAAAGCACAATGTTTTGAATAGGAATGAATTCTGCGCATGTGCGTGAACTCGACTCCTAAAATTTCTCTTGAATATAGAAATATTTTGACATAAAATTTTATTTTAGTAGTATAAGATTTGGAAAAGTTCGTAGTAAGTGTGGGAATAAAGGATAAAAATATCTAAAATAAAACTTAAAATAAAGAAAAGAAAAATATATTGAAAAAGTTCTCAGTTTCGAGACTCGAACTGGAGACCAGAAAAACTAGATGGCTCGTGCTGCCGATCTGGCCACGAAGCTTCGCACCCGCAGTGCGTCTGAATGGTCTAAGACTCTCATAATGATTATCCACTAAAAGTGTTAACGTGGTGTCATTCTGGTCTAAAAGCACAATGTTTTGAATAGGAAAGAATTCTGCGAATGTGCGTGAACTCGACTCCTAAAATTTCTCTTGAATATAGAAATATTTTGACATAAAATTTTATTTTAGTAGTATAAGATTTGGAAAAGTTCGTAGTAAGTGTGGGAATAAAGGATAAAAATATCTAAAAAAAGTGTAAAAAAAAAGAAAAGAAAAATATATTTAAAAAGTTCTCAGTTTCGAGACTCGAACTGAAGACCAGCAAAACTAGATGGCTCGTGCTGCCGATCTGCCCACGAAGCTTCGTACCCGCAGCGCGTCTGAATGGTCTAAGACTCTCATTATGATTATCCACTATAAGTTTTAACGTGGTGTCATTCTGGTCTAAAAGCACAATGTTTTGAATAGGAATGAATTCTGCGCATGTGCGTGAACTCGACTCCTAAAATTTCTCTTGAATATAGAAATATTTTGACATAAAATTTTATTTTAGTAGTATAAGATTTGGAAAAGTTCGTAGTAAGTGTGGGAATAAAGGATAAAAATATCTAAAATAAAACTTAACAAAAAGAAAAGAAAAATATAATGAAAAAGTTCTCAGTTTCGAGACTCGAACTGAAGACCAGAAAAACTAGATGGCTCGTGCTGCCGATCTGGCCACGAAGCTTCGCACCCGCAGTGCGTCTGAATGGTCTAAGACTCTCATTATGATTATCCACTAAAAGTGTTAACGTGGTGTCATTCTTCTCTAAAAGCACAATGTTTTGAATAGGAATGAATTCTGCGCATGTGCGTGAACTCGACTCCTAAAATTTCTCTAGAATATAGAAATATTTTGACATAAAATTTTATTTTAGTAGTATAAGATTTGGAAAAGTTCGTAGTAAGTGTGGGAATGAAGGATAAAAATATCTAAAAAAAATGTAAATAAAGAAAAGAAAAATATATTTAAAAAGTTCTCAGTTTCGAGACTCGAACTGAAGACCAGAAAAACTAGATGGCTCGTGCTGCCGATCCTGCCACGAAGCTTCGTACCCGCAGCGATTCTGAATGGTCTAAGACTCTCATTATGATTATCCACTAAAAGTTTTAACGTGGTGTCATTCTGGTCTAAAAGCACAATGTTTTGAATAGGAAAGAATTCTGCGCATGTGCGTGAACTCGACTCCTAAAATTTCTCTTGAATATAGAAATATTTTGACATAAAATTTTATTTTAGTAGTATAAGATTTGGAAAAGTTCGTAGTAAGTGTGGGAATAAAGGATAAAAATATCTAAAATTAAACTTAAAAAAAAGAAAAGAAAAATATATTGAAAAAGTTCTCAGTTTCGAGACTCGAACTGGAGACCAGAAAAACTAGATGGCTCGTGCTGCCGATCTGGCCACGAAGCTTCGCACCCGCAGTGCGTCTGAATGGTCTAAGACTCTCATAATGATTATCCACTAAAAGTGTTAACGTGGTGTCTTTCTGGTCTAAAAGCATAATGTTTTGAATAGGAATGAATTCTGCGCATGTGCGTGAACTCGACTCCTAAAATTTCTCTTGAATATAGAAATATTTTGACATAAAATTTTATTTTAGTAGTATAAGATTTGGAAAAGTTCGTAGTAAGTGTGGGAATAAAAGATAAAAATATCTAAAAAAAATGTAAAAAAAAGAAAAGAAAAATATATTTAAAAAGTTCTCAGTTTCGAGACTCGAACTGAAGACCAGCAAAACTAGATGGCTCGTGCTGCCGATCTGGCAACGAAGCTTCGTACCCGCAGCGCGTCTGAATGGTCTAAGACTCTCATTATGATTATCCACTAAAAGTTTTAACGTGGTGTCATTCTTGTCTAAAAGCACAATGTTTTGAATAGGAAAGAATTCTGCGAATGTGCGTGAACTCGACTCCTAAAATTTCTCTTGAATATAGAAATATTTTGACATAAAATTTTATTTTAGTAGTATAAGATTTGGAAAAGTTCGTAGTAAGTGTGGGAATAAAGGATAAAAATATCTAAAAAAAGTGTAAAAAAAAAGAAAAGAAAAATATATTTAAAAAGTTCTCAGTTTCGAGACTCGAACTGAAGACCAGCAAAACTAGATGGCTCGTGCTGCCGATCTGCCCACGAAGCTTCGTACCCGCAGCGCGTCTGAATGGTCTAAGACTCTCATTATGATTATCCACTATAAGTTTTAACGTGGTGTCATTCTGGTCTAAAAGCACAATGTTTTGAATAGGAATGAATTCTGCGCATGTGCGTGAACTCGACTCCTAAAATTTCTCTTGAATATAGAAATATTTTGACATAAAATTTTATTTTAGTAGTATAAGATTTGGAAAAGTTCGTAGTAAGTGTGGGAATAAAGGATAAAAATATCTAAAATAAAACTTAACAAAAAGAAAAGAAAAATATAATGAAAAAGTTCTCAGTTTCGAGACTCGAACTGAAGACCAGAAAAACTAGATGGCTCGTGCTGCCGATCTGGCCACGAAGCTTCGCACCCGCAGTGCGTCTGAATGGTCTAAGACTCTCATTATGATTATCCACTAAAAGTGTTAACGTGGTGTCATTCTTCTCTAAAAGCACAATGTTTTGAATAGGAATGAATTCTGCGCATGTGCGTGAACTCGACTCCTAAAATTTCTCTAGAATATAGAAATATTTTGACATAAAATTTTATTTTAGTAGTATAAGATTTGGAAAAGTTCGTAGTAAGTGTGGGAATGAAGGATAAAAATATCTAAAAAAAATGTAAATAAAGAAAAGAAAAATATATTTAAAAAGTTCTCAGTTTCGAGACTCGAACTGAAGACCAGAAAAACTAGATGGCTCGTGCTGCCGATCCTGCCACGAAGCTTCGTACTTGCAGCGATTCTGAATGGTCTAAGACTCTCATTATGATTATCCACTAAAAGTTTTAACGTGGTGTCATTCTGGTCTAAAAGCACAATGTTTTGAATAGGAAAGAATTCTGCGCATGTGCGTGAACTCGACTCCTAAAATTTCTCTTGAATATAGAAATATTTTGACATAAAATTTTATTTTAGTAGTATAAGATTTGGAAAAGTTCGTAGTAAGTGTGGGAATAAAGGATAAAAATATCTAAAATTAAACTTAAAAAAAAGAAAAGAAAAATATATTGAAAAAGTTCTCAGTTTCGAGACTCGAACTGGAGACCAGAAAAACTAGATGGCTCGTGCTGCCGATCTGGCCACGAAGCTTCGCACCCGCAGTGCGTCTGAATGGTCTAAGACTCTCATAATGATTATCCACTAAAAGTGTTAACGTGGTGTCTTTCTGGTCTAAAAGCATAATGTTTTGAATAGGAATGAATTCTGCGCATGTGCGTGAACTCGACTCCTAAAATTTCTCTTGAATATAGAAATATTTTGACATAAAATTTTATTTTAGTAGTATAAGATTTGGAAAAGTTCGTAGTAAGTGTGGGAATAAAGGATAAAAATATCTAAAAAAAAATGTAAAAAAAAGAAAAGAAAAATATATTTAAAAAGTTCTCAGTTTCGAGACTCGAACTGAAGACCAGCAAAACTAGATGGCTCGTGCTGCCGATCTGGCAACGAAGCTTCGTACCCGCAGCGCGTCTGAATGGTCTAAGACTCTCATTATGATTATCCACTAAAAGTTTTAACGTGGTGTCATTCTTGTCTAAAAGCACAATGTTTTGAATAGGAAAGAATTCTGCGAATGTGCGTGAACTCGACTCCTAAAATTTCTCTTGAATATAGAAATATTTTGACATAAAATTTTATTTTAGTAGTATAAGATTTGGAAAAGTTCGTAGTAAGTGTGGGAATAAAGGATAAAAATATCTAAAAAAAGTGTAAAAAAAGAAAAGAAAAATATATTTAAAAAGTTCTCAGTTTCGAGACTCGAACTGAAGACCAGCAAAACTAGATGGCTCGTGCTGCCGATCTGCCCACGAAGCTTCGTACCCGCAGCGCGTCTGAATGGTCTAAGACTCTCATTATGATTATCCACTATAAGTTTTAACGTGGTGTCATTCTGGTCTAAAAGCACAATGTTTTGAATAGGAATGAATTCTGCGCATGTGCGTGAACTCGACTCCTAAAATTTCTCTTGAATATAGAAATATTTTGACATAAAATTTTATTTTAGTAGTATAAGATTTGGAAAAGTTCGTAGTAAGTGTGGGAATAAAGGATAAAAATATCTAAAATAAAACTTAACAAAAAGAAAAGAAAAATATAATGAAAAAGTTCTCAGTTTCGAGACTCGAACTGAAGACCAGAAAAACTAGATGGCTCGTGCTGCCGATCTGGCCACGAAGCTTCGCACCCGCAGTGCGTCTGAATGGTCTAAGACTCTCATTATGATTATCCACTAAAAGTGTTAACGTGGTGTCATTCTTCTCTAAAAGCACAATGTTTTGAATAGGAATGAATTCTGCGCATGTGCGTGAACTCGACTCCTAAAATTTCTCTAGAATATAGAAATATTTTGACATAAAATTTTATTTTAGTAGTATAAGATTTGGAAAAGTTCGTAGTAAGTGTGGGAATGAAGGATAAAAATATCTAAAAAAAATGTAAATAAAGAAAAGAAAAATATATTTAAAAAGTTCTCAGTTTCGAGACTCGAACTGAAGACCAGAAAAACTAGATGGCTCGTGCTGCCGATCCTGCCACGAAGCTTCGTACCCGCAGCGATTCTGAATGGTCTAAGACTCTCATTATGATTATCCACTAAAAGTTTTAACGTGGTGTCATTCTGGTCTAAAAGCACAATGTTTTGAATAGGAAAGAATTCTGCGCATGTGCGTGAACTCGACTCCTAAAATTTCTCTTGAATATAGAAATATTTTGACATAAAATTTTATTTTAGTAGTATAAGATTTGGAAAAGTTCGTAGTAAGTGTGGGAATAAAGGATAAAAATATCTAAAATTAAACTTAAAAAAAAGAAAAGAAAAATATATTGAAAAAGTTCTCAGTTTCGAGACTCGAAATGGAGACCAGAAAAACTAGATGGCTCGTGCTGCCGATCTGGCCACGAAGCTTCGCACCCGCAGTGCGTCTGAATGGTCTAAGACTCTTATAATGATTATCCACTAAAAGTGTTAACGTGGTGTCTTTCTGGTCTAAAAGCATAATGTTTTGAATAGGAATGAATTCTGCGCATGTGCGTGAACTCGACTCCTAAAATTTCTCTTGAATATAGAAATATTTTGACATAAAATTTTATTTTAGTAGTATAAGATTTGGAAAAGTTCGTAGTAAGTGTGGGAATAAAGGATAAAAATATCTAAAAAAAAATGTAAAAAAAAGAAAAGAAAAATATATTTAAAAAGTTCACAGTTTCGAGACTCGAACTGAAGACCAGCAAAACTAGATGGCTCGTGCTGCCGATCTGGCAACGAAGCTTCGTACCCGCAGCGCGTCTGAATGGTCTAAGACTCTCATTATGATTATCCACTAAAAGTTTTAACGTGGTGTCATTCTTGTCTAAAAGCACAATGTTTTGAATAGGAAAGAATTCTGCGAATGTGCGTGAACTCGACTCCTAAAATTTCTCTTGAATATAGAAATATTTTGACATAAAATTTTATTTTAGTAGTATAAGATTTGGAAAAGTTCGTAGTAAGTGTGGGAATAAAGGATAAAAATATCTAAAAAAAGTGTAAAAAAAAAGAAAAGAAAAATATATTTAAAAAGTTCTCAGTTTCGAGACTCGAACTGAAGACCAGCAAAACTTGATGGCTCGTGCTGCCGATCTGCCCACGAAGCTTCGTACCCGCAGCGCGTCTGAATGGTCTAAGACTCTCATTATGATTATCCACTATAAGTTTTAACGTGGTGTCATTCTGGTCTAAAAGCACAATGTTTTGAATAGGAATGAATTCTGCGCATGTGCGTGAACTCGACTCCTAAAATTTCTCTTGAATATAGAAATATTTTGACATAAAATTTTATTTTAGTAGTATAAGATTTGGAAAAGTTCGTAGTAAGTGTGGGAATAAAGGATAAAAATATCTAAAATAAAACTTAACAAAAAGAAAAGAAAAATATAATGAAAAAGTTCTCAGTTTAGAGACTCGAACTGAAGACCAGAAAAACTAGATGGCTCGTGCTGCCGATCTGGCCACGAAGCTTCGCACCCGCAGTGCGTCTGAATGGTCTAAGACTCTCATTATGATTATCCACTAAAAGTGTTAACGTGGTGTCATTCTTCTCTAAAAGCACAATGTTTTGAATAGGAATGAATTCTGCGCATGTGCGTGAACTCGACTCCTAAAATTTCTCTAGAATATAGAAATATTTTGACATAAAATTTTATTTTAGTAGTATAAGATTTGGAAAAGTTCGTAGTAAGTGTGGGAATGAAGGATAAAAATATCTAAAAAAAATGTAAATAAAGAAAAGAAAAATATATTTAAAAAGTTCTCAGTTTCGAGACTCGAACTGAAGACCAGAAAAACTAGATGGCTCGTGCTGCCGATCCTGCCACGAAGCTTCGTACCCGCAGCGATTCTGAATGGTCTAAGACTCTCATTATGATTATCCACTAAAAGTTTTAACGTGGTGTCATTCTGGTCTAAAAGCACAATGTTTTGAATAGGAAAGAATTCTGCGCATGTGCGTGAACTCGACTCCTAAAATTTCTCTTGAATATAGAAATATTTTGACATAAAATTTTATTTTAGTAGTATAAGATTTGGAAAAGTTCGTAGTAAGTGTGGGAATAAAGGATAAAAATATCTAAAAAAAATGTAAAAAAAAGAAAAGAAAAATATATTGAAAAAGTTCTCAGTTTCGAGACTCGATCTGAAGACCAGCAAAACTAGATGGCTCGTGCTGCCGATCTGCCCACGAAGCTTCGTACCCGCAGCGCGTCTGAATGGTCTAAGACTCTCATTATGATTATCCACTATAAGTTTTAACGTGGTGTCATTCTGGTCTAAAAGCACAATGTTTTGAATAGGAATGAATTCTGCGCATGTGCGTGAACTCGACTCCTAAAATTTCTCTTGAATATAGAAATATTTTGACATAAAATTTTATTTTAGTAGTATAAGATTTCGAAAAGTTCGTAGTAAGTGTGGGAATAAAGGATAAAAATATCTAAAATAAAACTTAAAAAAAAGAAAAGAAAAATATATTGAAAAAGTTCTCAGTTTCGAGACCCGAACTGGAGACCAGAAACACTAGATGGCTCGTGCTGCCGATCTGGCCACGAAGCTTCGCACCCGCAGTGCGTCTGAATGGTCTAAGACTCTCATAATGATTATCCACTAAAAGTGTTAACGTGGTGTCTTTCTGGTCTAAAACCACAATGTTTTGAATAGGAATGAATTCTGCGCATGTGCGTGAACTCGACTCCTAAAATTTCTCTTGAATATAGAAATATTTTGACATAAAATTTTATTTTAGTAGTATAAGATTTGGAAGCGTTCGTAGTAAGTGTGAGAATAAAGGATAAAAATATCTAAAAAAAAATGTAAAAAAAAGAAAAGAAAAATATATTTAAAAAGTTCTCAGTTTCGAGACTCGAACTGAAGACCAGCAAAACTAGATGGCTCGTGCTGCCGATCTGGCAACGAAGCTTCGTACCCGCAGCGCGTCTGAATGGTCTAAGACTCTCATTATGATTATCCACTAAAAGTTTTAACGTGGTGTCATTCTTGTCTAAAAGCACAATGTTTTGAATAGGAAAGAATTCTGCGAATGTGCGTGAACTCGACTCCTAAAATTTCTCTTGAATATAGAAATATTTTGACATAAAATTTTATTTTAGTAGTATAAGATTTGGAAAAGTTCGTAGTAAGTGTGGGAATAAAGGATAAAAATATCTAAAAAAAGTGTAAAAAAAAGAAAAGAAAAATATATTTAAAAAGTTCTCAGTTTCGAGACTCGAACTGAAGACCAGCAAAACTAGATGGCTCGTGCTGCCGATCTGCCCACGAAGCTTCGTACCCGCAGCGCGTCTGAATGGTCTAAGACTCTCATTATGATTATCCACTATAAGTTTTAACGTGGTGTCATTCTGGTCTAAAAGCACAATGTTTTGAATAGGAATGAATTCTGCGCATGTGCGTGAACTCGACTCCTAAAATTTCTCTTGAATATAGAAATATTTTGACATAAAATTTTATTTTAGTAGTATAAGATTTGGAAAAGTTCGTAGTAAGTGTGGGAATAAAGGATAAAAATATCTAAAATAAAACTTAAAAAAAAAAGAAAAGAAAAATATAATGAAAAAGTTCTCAGTTTCGAGACTCGAACTGAAGACCAGAAAAACTAGATGACTCGTGCTGCCGATCTGGCCACGAAGCTTCGCACCCGCAGTGCGTCTGAATGGTCTAAGACTCTCATTATGATTATCCACTAAAAGTGTTAACGTGGTGTCATTCTTCTCTAAAAGCACAATGTTTTGAATAGGAATGAATTCTGCGCATGTGCGTGAACTCGACTCCTAAAATTTCTCTAGAATATAGAAATATTTTGAAATAAAATTTTATTTTAGTAGTATAAGATTTGGAAAAGTTCGTAGTAAGTGTGGGAATGAAGGATAAAAATATCTAAAAAAAATGTAAAAAAAAGAAAAGAAAAATATATTTAAAAAGTTCTCAGTTTCGAGACTCGAACTGAAGACCAGAAAAACTAGATGGCTCGTGCTGCCGATCCTGCCACGAAGCTTCGTACCCGCAGCGATTCTGAATGGTCTAAGACTCTCATTATGATTATCCACTAAAAGTTTTAACGTGGTGTCATTCTGGTCTAAAAGCACAATGTTTTGAATAGGAAAGAATTCTGCGCATGTGCGTGAACTCGACTCCTAAAATTTCTCTTGAATATAGAAATATTTTGACATAAAATTTTATTTTAGTAGTATAAGATTTGGAAAAGTTCGTAGTAAGTGTGGGAATAAAGGATAAAAATATCTAAAATAAAACTTAAAAAAAAAAGAAAAGAAAAATATATTTAAAAAGTTCTCAGTTTCGAGACTCGAACTGAAGACCAGCAAAACTAGATGGCTCGTGCTGCCGATCTGCCCACGAAGCTTCGTACCCGCAGCGCGTCTGAATGATCTAAGACTCTCATTATGATTATCCACTAAAAGTTTTAACGTGGTGTCATTCTGGTCTAAAAGCACAATGTTTTGAATAGGAATGAATTCTGCGCATGTGCGCGAACTCGGCTCCTAAAATTTCTCTTGAATATAGAAATATTTTGACATAAAATTTTATTTTTGTAGTATAAGATTTGGAAAAGTTCGTAGTAAGTGTGGGAATAAAGGATAAAAATATCTAAAAAAAATGTAAAAAAAAGAAAAGAAAAATATATTTAAAAAGTTCTCAGTTTCGAGACTCGAACTGAAGACCAGCAAAACTAGATGGCTCGTGCTGCCGATCTGCCCACGAAGCTTCGTACCCGCAGCGCGTCTGAATGGTCTAAGACTCTCATTATGATTATCCACTATAAGTTTTAACGTGGTGTCATTCTGGTCTAAAAGCACAATGTTTTGAATAGGAATGAATTCTGCGCATGTGCGTGAACTCGACTCCTAAAATTTCTCTAGAATATAGAAATATTTTGACATAAAATTTTATTTTAGTAGTATAAGATTTGGAAAAGTTCGTAGTAAGTGTGGGAATGAAGGATAAAAATATCTAAAAAAAATGTAAAAAAAAGAAAAGAAAAATATATTTAAAAAGTTTTTAGTTTCGAGACTCGAACTGAAGACCAGAAAAACTAGATGGCTCGTGCTGCCGATCCTGCCACGAAGCTTCGTACCCGCAGCGATTCTGAATGGTATAAGACTCTCATTATGATTATCCACTAAAAGTTTTAACGTGGTGTCATTCTGGTCTAAAAACACAATGTTTTGAATAGGAAAGAATTCTGCGCAGGTGCGTGAACTCGACTCCTAAAATTTCTCTTGAATATAGAAATATTTTGACATAAAATTTTATTTTAGTAGTATAAGATTTGGAAAAGTTCGTAGTAAGTGTGGGAATGAAGGATAAAAATATCTAAAAAAAATGTAAAAAAAAAAAAGAAAAATATATTTAAAAAGTTTTTAGTTTCGAGACTCGAACTGAAGACCAGAAAAACTAGATGGCTCGTGCTGCCGATCCTGCCACGAAGCTTCGTACCCGCAGCGATTCTGAATGGTATAAGACTCTCATTATGATTATCCACTAAAAGTTTTAACGTGGTGTCATTCTGGTCTAAAAGCACAATGTTTTGAATAGGAAAGAATTCTGCGCAGGTGCGTGAACTCGACTCCTAAAATTTCTTTTGAATATAGAAATATTTTGACATAAAATTTTATTTTAGTAGTATAAGATTTGGAAAAGTTCGTAGTAAGTGTGGGAATAAAGGATAAAAATATCTAAAAAAAATGTAAAAAAAAGAAAAGAAAAATATATTTAAAAAGTTCTCAGTTTCGAGACTCGAACTGAAGACCAGCAAAACTAGATGGCTCGTGCTGCCGATCTGGCAACGAAGCTTCGTACCCGCAGCGCGTCTGAATGGTCTAAGACTCTCATTATGATTATCCACTAAAAGTTTTAACGTGGTGTCATTCTTGTCTAAAAGCACAATGTTTTGAATAGGAAAGAATTCTGCGAATGTGCGTGAACTCGACTCCTAAAATTTCTCTTGAATATAGAAATATTTTGACATAAAATTTTATTTTAGTAGTATAAGATTTGGAAAAGTTCGTAGTAAGTGTGGGAATAAAGGATAAAAATATCTAAAAAAAGTGTAAAAAAAAGAAAAGAAAAATATATTTAAAAAGTTCTCAGTTTCGAGACTCGAACTGAAGACCAGCAAAACTAGATGGCTCGTGCTGCCGATCTGCCCACGAAGCTTCGTACCCGCAGCGCGTCTGAATGGTCTAAGACTCTCATTATGATTATCCACTATAAGTTTTAACGTGGTGTCATTCTGGTCTAAAAGCACAATGTTTTGAATAGGAATGAATTCTGCGCATGTGCGTGAACTCGACTCCTAAAATTTCTCTTGAATATAGAAATATTTTGACATAAAATTTTATTTTAGTAGTATAAGATTTGGAAAAGTTCGTAGTAAGTGTGGGAATAAAGGATAAAAATATCTAAAATAAAACTTAAAAAAAAAAGAAAAGAAAAATATAATGAAAAAGTTCTCAGTTTCGAGACTCGAACTGAAGACCAGAAAAACTAGATGACTCGTGCTGCCGATCTGGCCACGACGCTTCGCACCCGCAGTGCGTCTGAATGGTCTAAGACTCTCATTATGATTATCCACTAAAAGTGTTAACGTGGTGTCATTCTTCTCTAAAAGCACAATGTTTTGAATAGGAATGAATTCTGCGCATGTGCGTGAACTCGACTCCTAAAATTTCTCTAGAATATAGAAATATTTTGACATAAAATTTTATTTTAGTAGTATAAGATTTGGAAAAGTTCGTAGTAAGTGTGGGAATGAAGGATAAAAATATCTAAAAAAAATGTAAAAAAAAGAAAAGAAAAATATATTTAAAAAGTTCTCAGTTTCGAGACTCGAACTGAAGACCAGAAAAACTAGATGGCTCGTGCTGCCGATCCTGCCACGAAGCTTCGTACCCGCAGCGATTCTGAATGGTCTAAGACTCTCATTATGATTATCCACTAAAAGTTTTAACGTGGTGTCATTCTGGTCTAAAAGCACAATGTTTTGAATAGGAAAGAATTCTGCGCATGTGCGTGAACTCGACTCCTAAAATTTCTCTTGAATATAGAAATATTTTGACATAAAATTTTATTTTAGTAGTATAAGATTTGGAAAAGTTCGTAGTAAGTGTGGGAATAAAGGATAAAAATATCTAAAAAAAAATGTAAAAAAAAGAAAAGAAAAATATATTTAAAAAGTTCTCAGTTTCGAGACTCGAACTGAAGACCAGCAAAACTAGATGGCTCGTGCTGCCGATCTGCCCACGAAGCTTCGTACCCGCAGCGCGTCTGAATGATCTAAGACTCTCATTATGATTATCCACTAAAAGTTTTAACGTGGTGTCATTCTGGTCTAAAAGCACAATGTTTTGAATAGGAATGAATTCTGCGCATGTGCGCGAACTCGGCTCCTAAAATTTCTCTTGAATATAGAAATATTTTGACATAAAATTTTATTTTTGTAGTATAAGATTTGGAAAAGTTCGTAGTAAGTGTGGGAATAAAGGATAAAAATATCTAAAAAAAAATGTAAAAAAAAGAAAAGAAAAATATATTTAAAAAGTTCTCAGTTTCGAGACTCGAACTGAAGACCAGCAAAACTAGATGGCTCGTGCTGCCGATCTGCCCACGAAGCTTCGTACCCGCAGCGCGTCTGAATGGTCTAAGACTCTCATTATGATTATCCACTATAAGTTTTAACGTGGTGTCATTCTGGTCTAAAAGCACAATGTTTTGAATAGGAATGAATTCTGCGCATGTGCGTGAACTCGACTCCTAAAATTTCTCTAGAATATAGAAATATTTTGACATAAAATTTTATTTTAGTAGTATAAGATTTGGAAAAGTTCGTAGTAAGTGTGGGAATGAAGGATAAAAATATCTAAAAAAAATGTAAAAAAAAGAAAAGAAAAATATATTTAAAAAGTTTTTAGTTTCGAGACTCGAACTGAAGACCAGAAAAACTAGATGGCTCGTGCTGCCGATCCTGCCACGAAGCTTCGTACCCGCAGCGATTCTGAATGGTATAAGACTCTCATTATGATTATCCACTAAAAGTTTTAACGTGGTGTCATTCTGGTCTAAAAACACAATGTTTTGAATAGGAAAGAATTCTGCGCAGGTGCGTGAACTCGACTCCTAAAATTTCTCTTGAATATAGAAATATTTTGACATAAAATTTTATTTTAGTAGTATAAGATTTGGAAAAGTTCGTAGTAAGTGTGGGAATGAAGGATAAAAATATCTAAAAAAAATGTAAAAAAAAAAAAAGAAAAATATATTTAAAAAGTTTTTAGTTTCGAGACTCGAACTGAAGACCAGAAAAACTAGATGGCTCGTGCTGCCGATCCTGCCACGAAGCTTCGTACCCGCAGCGATTCTGAATGGTATAAGACTCTCATTATGATTATCCACTAAAAGTTTTAACGTGGTGTCATTCTGGTCTAAAAGCACAATGTTTTGAATAGGAAAGAATTCTGCGCAGGTGCGTGAACTCGACTCCTAAAATTTCTTTTGAATATAGAAATATTTTGACATAAAATTTTATTTTAGTAGTATAAGATTTGGAAAAGTTCGTAGTAAGTGTGGGAATAAAGGATAAAAATATCTAAAAAAAATGTAAAAAAAAGAAAAGAAAAATATATTTAAAAAGTTCTCAGTTTCGAGACTCGAACTGAAGACCAGCAAAACTAGATGGCTCGTGCTGCCGATCTGGCAACGAAGCTTCGTACCCGCAGCGCGTCTGAATGGTCTAAGACTCTCATTATGATTATCCACTAAAAGTTTTAACGTGGTGTCATTCTTGTCTAAAAGCACAATGTTTTGAATAGGAAAGAATTCTGCGAATGTGCGTGAACTCGACTCCTAAAATTTCTCTTGAATATAGAAATATTTTGACATAAAATTTTATTTTAGTAGTATAAGATTTGGAAAAGTTCGTAGTAAGTGTGGGAATAAAGGATAAAAATATCTAAAAAAAGTGTAAAAAAAAGAAAAGAAAAATATATTTAAAAAGTTCTCAGTTTCGAGACTCGAACTGAAGACCAGCAAAACTAGATGGCTCGTGCTGCCGATCTGCCCACGAAGCTTCGTACCCGCAGCGCGTCTGAATGGTCTAAGACTCTCATTATGATTATCCACTATAAGTTTTAACGTGGTGTCATTCTGGTCTAAAAGCACAATGTTTTGAATAGGAATGAATTCTGCGCATGTGCGTGAACTCGACTCCTAAAATTTCTCTTGAATATAGAAATATTTTGACATAAAATTTTATTTTAGTAGTATAAGATTTGGAAAAGTTCGTAGTAAGTGTGGGAATAAAGGATAAAAATATCTAAAATAAAACTTAAAAAAAAAAGAAAAGAAAAATATAATGAAAAAGTTCTCAGTTTCGAGACTCGAACTGAAGACCAGAAAAACTAGATGACTCGTGCTGCCGATCTGGCCACGACGCTTCGCACCCGCAGTGCGTCTGAATGGTCTAAGACTCTCATTATGATTATCCACTAAAAGTGTTAACGTGGTGTCATTCTTCTCTAAAAGCACAATGTTTTGAATAGGAATGAATTCTGCGCATGTGCGTGAACTCGACTCCTAAAATTTCTCTAGAATATAGAAATATTTTGACATAAAATTTTATTTTAGTAGTATAAGATTTGGAAAAGTTCGTAGTAAGTGTGGGAATGAAGGATAAAAATATCTAAAAAAAATGTAAAAAAAAGAAAAGAAAAATATATTTAAAAAGTTCTCAGTTTCGAGACTCGAACTGAAGACCAGAAAAACTAGATGGCTCGTGCTGCCGATCCTGCCACGAAGCTTCGTACCCGCAGCGATTCTGAATGGTCTAAGACTCTCATTATGATTATCCACTAAAAGTTTTAACGTGGTGTCATTCTGGTCTAAAAGCACAATGTTTTGAATAGGAAAGAATTCTGCGCATGTGCGTGAACTCGACTCCTAAAATTTCTCTTGAATATAGAAATATTTTGACATAAAATTTTATTTTAGTAGTATAAGATTTGGAAAAGTTCGTAGTAAGTGTGGGAATAAAGGATAAAAATATCTAAAAAAAAATGTAAAAAAAAGAAAAGAAAAATATATTTAAAAAGTTCTCAGTTTCGAGACTCGAACTGAAGACCAGCAAAACTAGATGGCTCGTGCTGCCGATCTGCCCACGAAGCTTCGTACCCGCAGCGCGTCTGAATGATCTAAGACTCTCATTATGATTATCCACTAAAAGTTTTAACGTGGTGTCATTCTGGTCTAAAAGCACAATGTTTTGAATAGGAATGAATTCTGCGCATGTGCGCGAACTCGGCTCCTAAAATTTCTCTTGAATATAGAAATATTTTGACATAAAATTTTATTTTTGTAGTATAAGATTTGGAAAAGTTCGTAGTAAGTGTGGGAATAAAGGATAAAAATATCTAAAAAAAATGTAAAAAAAAGAAAAGAAAAATATATTTAAAAAGTTCTCAGTTTCGAGACTCGAACTGAAGACCAGCAAAACTAGATGGCTCGTGCTGCCGATCTGCCCACGAAGCTTCGTACCCGCAGCGCGTCTGAATGGTCTAAGACTCTCATTATGATTATCCACTATAAGTTTTAACGTGGTGTCATTCTGGTCTAAAAGCACAATGTTTTGAATAGGAATGAATTCTGCGCATGTGCGTGAACTCGACTCCTAAAATTTCTCTAGAATATAGAAATATTTTGACATAAAATTTTATTTTAGTAGTATAAGATTTGGAAAAGTTCGTAGTAAGTGTGGGAATGAAGGATAAAAATATCTAAAAGAAATGTAAAAAAAAGAAAAGAAAAATATATTTAAAAAGTTTTTAGTTTCGAGACTCGAACTGAAGACCAGAAAAACTAGATGGCTCGTGCTGCCGATCCTGCCACGAAGCTTCGTACCCGCAGCGATTCTGAATGGTATAAGACTCTTATTATGATTATCCACTAAAAGTTTTAACGTGGTGTCATTCTGGTCTAAAAGCACAATGTTTTGAATAGGAAAGAATTCTGCGCAGGTGCGTGAACTCGACTCCTAAAATTTCTCTTGAATATAGAAATATTTTGACATAAAATTTTATTTTAGTAGTATAAGATTTGGAAAAGTTCGTAGTAAGTGTGGGAATAAAGGATAAAAATATCTAAAATAAAAATTAAAAAAAAGAAAAGAAAAATATATTGAAAAAGTTCTCAGTTTCGAGACTCGAACTGAAGACCAGAAAAACTAGATGGCTCGTGCTGCCGATCTGGCCACGAAGCTTCGCACCCTCAGTGCGTCTGAATGGTCTAAGACTCACATTATTATTATCCAC
The DNA here is from genome assembly GCF_947563725.1 of Argiope bruennichi. Lineage (NCBI taxonomy): Eukaryota > Metazoa > Arthropoda > Arachnida > Araneae > Araneidae > Argiope > Argiope bruennichi. The sequence goes on along the minus strand of NC_079162.1, from coordinate 564,090 downwards.
TAAAAGTGTTAACGTGGTGTCATTCTGGTCTAAAAGCACAATGTTTTGAATAGGAATGAATTCTGCGCATGTGCGCGAACTCGGCTCCTAAAATTTCTCTAGAATATAGAAATATTTTGACATAAAATTTTATTTTAGTAGTATAAGATTTGGAAAAGTTCGTAGTAAGTGTGGGAATAAAGGATAAAAATATCTAAAAAAATGTAAAAATAAGAAAAGAAAAATATATTTAAAAAGTTCTCAGTTTCGAGACTCGAACTGAAGACCAGCAAAACGAGATGGCTCGTGCTGCCGATCTGGCCACGAAGCCTCGTACCCGCAGCGATTCTGAATGGTCTAAGACTCACATTATGATTATCCACTAAAAGTTTTAACGTGGTGTCATTCTGGTCTAAAAGCACAATGTTTTGAATAGGTATGAATTCTGCGCATGTGCGTGAACTCGACTCCTAAAATTTCTCTTGAATATAGAAATATTTTGACATAAAATTTTATTTTAGTAGTATAAGATTTGGAAAAGTTCGTAGTAAGTGTGGGAATAAAGGATAAAAATATCTAAAAAAAATGTAAAAAAAAGAAAAGAAAAATATATTTAAAAAGTTCTCAGTTTCGAGACTCGAACTGAAGACCAGCAAAACTAGATGGCTCGTGCTGCCGATCTGCCCACGAAGCTTCGTACCCGCAGCGCGTCTGAATGGTATAAGACTCTCATTATGATTATCCACTAAAAGTTTTAACGTGGTGTCATTCTGGTCTAAAAGCACAATGTTTTGAATAGGAATGAATTCTGCGCATGTGCGCGAACTCGACTCCTAAAATTTCTCTTCAATATAGAAATATTTTGACATAAAATTTTATTTTAGTAGTATAAGATTTGGAAAAGTTCGTAGTAAGTGTGGGAATAAAGGATAAAAATATCTAAAATAAAACTTAAAAAAAAGAAAAGAAAAATATATTGAAAAAGTTCTCAGTTTCGAGACTCGAACTGAAGACCAGAAAAACTAGATGGCTCGTGCTGCCGATCTGGCCACGAAGCTTCGCACCCGCAGTGCGTCTGAATGGTCTAAGACTCTCATTATGATTATCCACTAAAAGTGTTAACGTGGTGTCATTCTGGTCTAAAAGCACAATGTTTTGAATAGGAATGAATTCTGCGCATGTGCGTGAACTCGACTCCTAAAATTTCTCTAGAATATAGAAATATTTTGACATAAAATTTTATTTTAGTAGTATAAGATTTGGAAAAGTTCGTAGTAAGTGTGGGAATAAAGGATAAAAATATCTAAAAAAATGTAAAAATAAGAAAAGAAAAATATATTTAAAAAGTTCTCAGTTTCGAGACTCGAACTGAAGACCAGCAAAACGAGATGGCTCGTGCTGCCGATCTGCCCACGAAGCTTCGAACCCGCAGCGATTCTGAATGGTCTAAGACTCACATTATGATTATCCACTAAAAGTTTTAACGTGGTGTCATTCTGGTCTAAAAGCACAATTTTTTGAATAGGAAAAAATTCTGCGCATGTGCGTGAACTCGACTCCTAAAATTTCTCTTGAATATAGAAATATTTTGAATTAAAATTTTATTTTAGTAGTATAAGATTTGGAAAAGTTCGTAGTAAGTGTGGGAATAAAGGATAAAAATATCTAAAAAAATGTTAAAAAAAAGAAAAGGAAAATATATTTAAAAAGTTCTCTGTTTCGAGACTCGAACTGAAGACCAGAAAAACCAAATATCTCGTGCTGCCGATCTGCCCACGAAGCTTCGTACCCGCAGCGCTTCTGAATGATCTAAGACTCTCATTATGATTATCCACTAAAAGTTTTAACGTGGTGTCATTCTGGTCTAAAAGCACAATGTTTTGAATAGGAATGAATTCTGCGCATGTGCGCGAACTCGGCTCCTAAAATTTCTCTTGAATATAGAAATATTTTGACATAAAATTTTATTTTAGTAGTATAAGATTTGGAAAAGTTCGTAGTAAGTGTGGGAATAAAGGATAAAAATATCTAAAAAAATGTAAAAAAAAGAAAAGAAAAATATATTTAAAAAGTTCTCAGTTTCGAGACTCGAACTGAAGACCAGCAAAACTAGATGGCTCGTGCTGCCGATCTGGCAACGAAGCTTCGTACCCGCAGCGCGTCTGAATGGTCTAAGACTCTCATTATGATTATCCCCTAAAAGTTTTAACGTGGTGTCATTCTTGTCTAAAAGCACAATGTTTTGAATAGGAAAGAATTCTGCGAATGTGCGTGAACTCGACTCCTAAAATTTCTTATGAATATAGAAATATTTTGACATAAAATTTTATTTTAGTAGTATAAGATTTGGAAAAGTTCGTAGTAAGTGTGGGAATAAAGGATAAAAATATCTAAAATAAAACTTAAAAAAAAGAAAAGAAAAATATATTGAAAAAGTTCTCAGTTTCGAGACTCGAACTGAAGACCAGAAAAACTAGATGGCTCGTGCTGCCGATCTGGCCACGAAGCTTCGCACCCGCAGTGCGTCTGAATGGTCTAAGACTCTCATTATGATTATCCACTAAAAGTGTTAACGTGGTGTCATTCTGGTCTAAAAGCACATTGTTTTGAATAGGAATGAATTCTGCGCATGTGCGTGAACTCGACTCCTAAAATTTCTCTAGAATATAGAAATATTTTGACATAAAATTTTATTTTAGTAGTATAAGATTTGGAAAAGTTCGTAGTAAGTGTGGGAATAAAGGATAAAAATATCTAAAAAAATGTAAAAATAAGAAAAGAAAAATATATTTAAAAAGTTCTCAGTTTCGAGACTCGAACTGAAGACCAGCAAAACGAGATGGCTCGTGCTGCCGATCTGGCCACGAAGCTTCGTACCCGCAGCGATTCTGAATGGTCTAAGACTCACATTATGATTATCCACTAAAAGTTTTAACGTGGTGTCATTCTGGTCTAAAAGCACAATTTTTTGAATAGGAAAAAATTCTGCGCATGTGCGTGAACTCGACTCCTAAAATTTCTCTTGAATATAGAAATATTTTGAATTAAAATTTTATTTTAGTAGTATAAGATTTGGAAAAGTTCGTAGTAAGTGTGGGAATAAAGGATAAAAATATCTAAAAAAATGTTAAAAAAAAGAAAAGGAAAATATATTTAAAAAGTTCTCTGTTTCGAGACTCGAACTGAAGACCAGAAAAACCAAATATCTCGTGCTGCCGATCTGCCCACGAAGCTTCGTACCCGCAGCGCTTCTGAATGATCTAAGACTCTCATTATGATTATCCACTAAAAGTTTTAACGTGGTGTCATTCTGGTCTAAAAGCACAATGTTTTGAATAGGAATGAATTCTGCGCATGTGCGCGAACTCGGCTCCTAAAATTTCTCTTGAATATAGAAATATTTTGACATAAAATTTTATTTTAGTAGTATAAGATTTGGAAAAGTTCGTAGTAAGTGTGGGAATAAAGGATAAAAATATCTAAAAAAATGTAAAAAAAAGAAAAGAAAAATATATTTAAAAAGTTCTCAGTTTCGAGACTCGAACTGAAGACCAGCAAAACTAGATGGCTCGTGCTGCCGATCTGGCAACGAAGCTTCGTACCCGCAGCGCGTCTGAATGGTCTAAGACTCTCATTATGATTATCCCCTAAAAGTTTTAACGTGGTGTCATTCTTGTCTAAAAGCACAATGTTTTGAATAGGAAAGAATTCTGCGAATGTGCGTGAACTCGACTCCTAAAATTTCTTATGAATATAGAAATATTTTGACATAAAATTTTATTTTAGTAGTATAAGATTTGGAAAAGTTCGTAGTAAGTGTGGGAATAAAGGATAAAAATATCTAAAATAAAACTTAAAAAAAAGAAAAGAAAAATATATTGAAAAAGTTCTCAGTTTCGAGACTCGAACTGAAGACCAGAAAAACTAGATGGCTCGTGCTGCCGATCTGGCCACGAAGCTTCGCACCCGCAGTGCGTCTGAATGGTCTAAGACTCTCATTATGATTATCCACTAAAAGTGTTAACGTGGTGTCATTCTGGTCTAAAAGCACAATGTTTTGAATAGGAATGAATTCTGCGCATGTGCGTGAACTCGACTCCTAAAATTTCTCTAGAATATAGAAATATTTTGACATAAAATTTTATTTTAGTAGTATAAGATTTGGAAAAGTTCGTAGTAAGTGTGGGAATGAAGGATAAAAATATCTAAAAAAAATGTAAAAAAAAGAAAAGAAAAATTTATTTAAAAAGTTCTCAGTTTCGAGACTCGAACTGAAGACCAGAAAAACTAGATGGCTCGTGCTGCCGATCCTGCCACGAAGCTTCGTACCCGCAGCGATTCTGAATGGTCTAAGACTCTCATTATGATTATCCACTAAAAGTTTTAACGTGGTGTCATTCTGGTCTAAAAGCACAATGTTTTGAATAGGAAAGAATTCTGCGCATGTGCGTGAACTCGACTCCTAAAATTTCTCTTGAATATAGAAATATTTTGACATAAAATTTTATTTTAGTAGTATAAGATTTGGAAAAGTTCGTAGTAAGTGTGGGAATAAAGGATAAAAATATCTAAAAAAAATGTAAAAAAAAGAAAAGAAAAATATATTTAAAAAGTTCTCAGTTTCGAGACTCGAACTGAAGACCAGCGAAACTAGATGGCTCGTGCTGCCGATCTGCCCACGAAGCTTCGTACCCTCAGCGCGTCTGAATGATCTAAGACTCTCATTATGATTATCCACTAAAAGTTTTAACGTGGTGTCATTCTGGTCTAAAAGCACAATGTTTTGAATAGGAATGAATTCTGCGCATGTGCGCGAACTCGGCTCCTAAAATTTCTCTTGAATATAGAAATATTTTGACATAAAATTTTATTTTAGTAGTATAAGATTTGGAAAAGTTCGTAGTAAGTGTGGGAATAAAGGATAAAAATATCTAAAAAAAATGTAAAAAAAAGAAAAGAAAAATATATTTAAAAAGTTCTCAGTTTCGAGACTCGAACTGAAGACCAGCAAAACTAGATGGCTCGTGCTGCCGATCTGCCCACGAAGCTTCGTACCCGCAGCGCGTCTGAATGGTCTAAGACTCTCATTATGATTATCCACTATAAGTTTTAACGTGGTGTCATTCTGGTCTAAAAGCACAATGTTTTGAATAGGAATGAATTCTGCGCATGTGAGTGAACTCGACTCCTAAAATTTCTCTTGAATATAGAAATATTTTGACATAAAATTTTATTTTAGTAGTATAAGATTTGGAAAAGTTCGTAGTAAGTGTGGGAATAAAGGATAAAAATATCTAAAATAAAACTTAAAAAAAAGAAAAGAAAAATATATTGAAAAAGTTCTCAGTTTCGAGACTCGAACTGAAGACCAGAAAAACTAGATGGCTCGTGCTGCCGATCTGGCCACGAAGCTTCGCACCCGCAGTGCGTCTGAATGGTCTAAGACTCTCATTATGATTATCCACTAAAAGTGTTAACGTGGTGTCATTCTGGTCTAAAAGCACAATGTTTTGAATAGGAATGAATTCTGCGCATGTGCGTGAACTCGACTCCTAAAATTTCTCTAGAATATAGAAATATTTTGACATAAAATTTTATTTTAGTAGTATAAGATTTGGAAAAGTTCGTAGTAAGTGTGGGAATAAAGGATAAAAATATCTAAAAAAATGTAAAAATAAGAAAAGAAAAATATATTTAAAAAGTTCTCAGTTTCGAGACTCGAACTGAAGACCAGCAAAACGAGATGGCTCGTGCTGCCGATCTGGCCACGAAGCTTCGTACCCGCAGCGATTCTGAATGGTCTAAGACTCTCATTATGATTATCCACTAAAAGTGTTAACGTGGTGTCATTCTGGTCTAAAAGCACAATGTTTTGAATAGGAATGAATTCTGCGCATGTGCGTGAACTCGACTCCTAAAATTTCTCTAGAATATAGAAATATTTTGACATAAAATTTTATTTTAGTAGTATAAGATTTGGAAAAGTTCGTAGTAAGTGTGGGAATAAAGGATAAAAATATCTAAAAAAATGTAAAAATAAGAAAAGAAAAATATATTTAAAAAGTTCTCAGTTTCGAGACTCGAACTGAAGACCAGAAAAACTAGATGGCTCGTGCTGCTGATCTGGCCACGAAGCTTCGCACCCGCAGTGCGTCTGAATGGTCTAAGACTCTCATTATGATTATCCACTAAAAGTTTTAACGTGGTGTCATTCTGGTCTAAAAGCACAATGTTTTGAATAGGAAAGAATTCTGCGCATGTGCGTGAACTCGACTCCTAAAATTTCTCTTAAATATAGAAATATTTTGACATAAAATTTTATTTTAGTAGTATAAGATTTGGAAAAGTTCGTAGTAAGTGCGGGAATTAAGGATAAAAATATCTAAAAAAATGTAAAAAAAAAGAAAAGAAAAATATATTTAAAAAGTTCTCAGTTTCGAGACTCGAACTGAAGACCAGCAAAACTAGATGGCTCGTGCTGCCGATCTGCCCACGAAGCTTCGTACCCGCAGCGCGTCTGAATGGTATAAGACTCTCATTATGATTATCCACTAAAAGTTTTAACGTGGTGTCATTCTGGTCTAAAACCACAATGTTTTGAATAGGAATGAATTCTGCGCATGTGCGCGAACTCGGCTCCTAAAATTTCTCTTGAATATAGAAATATTTTGACATAAAATTTTATTTTAGTAGTATAAGATTTGGAAAAGTTCGTAGTAAGTGTGGGAATAAAGGATAAAAATATCTAAAAAAATGTAAAAAAAACAAAAGAAAAATATATTTAAAAAGTTCTCAGTTTCGAGACTCGAACTGAAGACCAGAAAAACCAAATGGCTCGTGCTGCCGATCTGGCCAGGAAGCTTCGTACCCGCAGTGCGTCTGAATGGTCTAAGACTCTCATTATTATTATCCACTAAAAGTCTTAACGTGGTGTCATTCTGGTCTAAAAGCACAATGTTTTGAATAGGAATGAATTCTGCGCATGTGCGTGAACTCGACTCCTAAAATTTCTCTTGAATATAGAAATATTTTGACATAAAATTTTATTTTAGTAGTATAAGATTTGGAAAAGTTCGTAGTAAGTGTGGGAATAAAGGATAAAAATATCTAAAAAAATGTAAAAAAAAGAAAAGAAAAATATATTTAAAAAGTTCTCAGTTTCGAGACTCGAACTGAAGCCCAGCAAAACTAGATGGCTCGTGCTGCCGATCTGGCAACGAAGCTTCCTACCCGCAGCGCGTCTGAATGGTCTAAGACTCTCATTATGAATATCCACTAAAAGTTTTAACGTGGTGTCATTCTGGTCTAAAAGCACAATGTTTTGAATAGGAATGAATTCTGCGCATGTGCGTGAACTCGACTCCTAAAATTTCTCTTGAATATAGAAATATTTTGACATAAAATTTTATTTTAGTAGTATAAGATTTGGAAAAGTTCGTAGTAAGTGTGGGAATAAAGGATAAAAATATCTAAAAAAAATGTAAAAAAAAGAAAAGAAAAATATATTTAAAAAGTTCTCAGTTTCGAGACTCGAACTGAAGACCAGCAAAACTAGATGGGTCGTGCTGCCGATCTGGCCACGAAGCTTCGTACCCGCAGCGATTCTGAATGGTCTAAGACTCTCATTATGATTATCCACTAAAAGTTTTAACGTGGTGTCATTCTGGTCTAAAAGCACAATGTTTTGAATAGGAAAGAATTCTGCGAATGTGCGTGAACTCGACTCCTAAAATTTCTCTTGAATATAGAAACATTTTGACATAAAATTTTATTTTAGTAGTATAAGATTTGGAAAAGTTCGTAGTAAGTGTGGGAATAAAGGATAAAAATATCTAAAAAAAAAATGTAAAAAAAAGAAAAGAAAAATATATTTAAAAAGTTCTCAGTTTCGAGACTCGAACTGAAGACCAGCAAAACTAGATGGCTCGTGCTGCCGATCTGGCAACGAAGCTTCGTACCGACAGCGCGTCTGAATGGTCTAAGACTCTCATTATGATTATCCACTAAAAGTTTTAACGTGGTGTCATTCTGATCTAAAAGCACAATGTTTTGAATAGGAATGAATTCTGCGCATGTGCGTGAACTCGACTCCTAAAATTTCTCTTGAATATAGAAATATTTTGACATAAAATTTTATTTTAGTAGTATAAGATTTGGAAAAGTTCGTAGTAAGTGTGGGAATAAAGGATAAAAATATCTAAAAAAAATGTAAAAAAAGAAAAGAAAAATATATTTAAAAAGTTCTCAGTTTCGAGACTCGAACTGAAGACCAGCAAAACTAGATGGGTCGTGCTGCCGATCTGGCCACGAAGCTTCGTACCCGCAACGATTCTGAATGGTCTAAGACTCTCATTATGATTATCCACTAAAAGTTTTAACGTGGTGTCATTCTGGTCTAAAAGCACAATGTTTTGAATAGGAAAGAATTCTGCGAATGTGCGTGAACTCGACTCCTAAAATTTCTCTTGAATATAGAAACATTTTGACATAAAATTTTATTTTAGTAGTATAAGATTTGGAAAAGTTCGTAGTAAGTGTGGGAATAAAGGATAAAAATATCTAAAAAAAAATGTAAAAAAAAAGAAAAGAAAAATATATTTAAAAAGTTCTCAGTTTCGAGACTCGAACTGAAGACCAGCAAAACTAGATGTCTCGTGCTGCCGATCTGGCAACGAAGCTCCTTACCGACAGCGCGTCTGAATGGTCTAAGACTCTCATTATGATTATCCACTAAAAGTGTTAACGTGGTGTCATTCTGGTCTAAAAGCACAATGTTTTGAATAGGAATGAATTCTGCGCATGTGCGTGAACTCGACTCCTAAAATTTCTCTTGAATATAGAAATATTTTGACATAAAATTTTATTTTAGTAGTATAAGATTTGGAAAACTTCGTAGTAAGTGTGGGAATAAAGGATAAAAATATCTAAAATAAAACTTAAAAAAAAGAAAAGAAAAATATATTGAAAAACTTCTCAGTTTCGAGACTCGAACTGAAGACCTGAAAAACTAGATGGCTCGTACTGCCGATCTGGCCACGAAGCTTCGCACCCGCAGTGCGTCTGAATGGTCTAAGACTCTCATTATTATTATCCACTAAAAGTGTTAACGTGGTGTCATTCTGGTCTAAAAGCACAATGTTTTGAATAGGAATGAATTCTGCGCATGTGCGTGAACTCGACTCCTAAAATTTCTCTTGAATATAGAAATATTTTGACATAAAATTTTATTTTAGTAGTATAAGATTTGGAAAAGTTCGTAGTAAGTGTGGGAATAAAGGATAAAAATATCTAAAAAAAAAATGTAAAAAAAAGAAAAGAAAAATATATTAAAAAAGTTCTCAGTTTCGAGACTCGAACTGAAGACCAGCAAAACTAGATGGCTCGTGCTGCCGATCTGGCAACGAAGCTTCGTACCGACAGCGCGTCTGAATGGTCTAAGACTCTCATTATGATTATCCACTAAAAGTTTTAACGTGGTGTCATTCTGATCTAAAAGCACAATGTTTTGAATAGGAATGAATTCTGCGCATGTGCGTGAACTCGACTCCTAAAATTTCTCTTGAATATAGAAATATTTTGACATAAAATTTTATTTTAGTAGTATAAGATTTGGAAAAGTTCGTAGTAAGTGTGGGAATAAAGGATAAAAATATCTAAAAAAAATGTAAAAAAAGAAAAGAAAAATATATTTAAAAAGTTCTCAGTTTCGAGACTCGAACTGAAGACCAGCAAAACTAGATGGGTCGTGCTGCCGATCTGGCCACGAAGCTTCGTACCCGCAACGATTCTGAATGGTCTAAGACTCTCATTATGATTATCCACTAAAAGTTTTAACGTGGTGTCATTCTGGTCTAAAAGCACAATGTTTTGAATAGGAAAGAATTCTGCGAATGTGCGTGAACTCGACTCCTAAAATTTCTCTTGAATATAGAAACATTTTGACATAAAATTTTATTTTAGTAGTATAAGATTTGGAAAAGTTCGTAGTAAGTGTGGGAATAAAGGATAAAAATATCTAAAAAAAAATGTAAAAAAAAAGAAAAGAAAAATATATTTAAAAAGTTCTCAGTTTCGAGACTCGAACTGAAGACCAGCAAAACTAGATGTCTCGTGCTGCCGATCTGGCAACGAAGCTCCTTACCGACAGCGCGTCTGAATGGTCTAAGACTCTCATTATGATTATCCACTAAAAGTGTTAACGTGGTGTCATTCTGGTCTAAAAGCACAATGTTTTGAATAGGAATGAATTCTGCGCATGTGCGTGAACTCGACTCCTAAAATTTCTCTTGAATATAGAAATATTTTGACATAAAATTTTATTTTAGTAGTATAAGATTTGGAAAAGTTCGTAGTAAGTGTGGGAATAAAGGATAAAAATATCTAAAATAAAACTTTAACAAAAGAAAAGAAAAATATATTGAGAAAGTTCTTAGTTTCGAGACTGAACTGAAGACCAGCAAAACTAGATGGCTCGTGCTGCCGATCTGGCCACGAAGCTTCGTACCCGCAGTGCGTCTGAATGGTCTAAGACTCTCATTATTATTATCCACTAAAAGTGTTAACGTGGAGTCATTCTGGTCTAAAAGCACAATGTTTTGAATAGGAATGAATTCTGCGCATGTGCGTGAACTCGACTCCTAAAATTTCTCTTGAATATAGAAATATTTTGACATAAAATTTTATTTTAGTAGTATAAGATTTGGAAAAGTTCGTAGTAAGTGTGGGAATAAAGGATAAAAATATCTAAAAAAAATGTAAAAAAAAGAAAAGAAAAATATATTTAAAAAGTTCTCAGTTTCGAGACTCGAACTGAAGACCAGCAAAACTAGATGGGTCGTGCTGCCGATCTGGCCACGAAGCTTCGTACCCGCAGCGATTCTGAATGGTCTAAGACTCTCATTATGATTATCCACTAAAAGTTTTAACGTGGTGTCATTCTGGTCTAAAAGCACAATGTTTTGAATAGGAAAGAATTCTGCGAATGTGCGTGAACTCGACTCCTAAAATTTCTCTTGAATATAGAAACATTTTGACATAAAATTTTATTTTAGTAGTATAAGATTTGGAAAAGTTCGTAGTAAGTGTGGGAATAAAGGATAAAAATATCTAAAAAAAAAATGTAAAAAAAAGAAAAGAAAAATATATTTAAAAAGTTCTCAGTTTCGAGACTCGAACTGAAGACCAGCAAAACTAGATGGCTCGTGCTGCCGATCTGGCAACGAAGCTTCGTACCGACAGCGCGTCTGAATGGTCTAAGACTCTCATTATGATTATCCACTAAAAGTTTTAACGTGGTGTCATTCTGATCTAAAAGCACAATGTTTTGAATAGGAATGAATTCTGCGCATGTGCGTGAACTCGACTCCTAAAATTTCTCTTGAATATAGAAATATTTTGACATAAAATTTTATTTTAGTAGTATAAGATTTGGAAAAGTTCGTAGTAAGTGTGGGAATAAAGGATAAAAATATCTAAAAAAAATGTAAAAAAAGAAAAGAAAAATATATTTAAAAAGTTCTCAGTTTCGAGACTCGAACTGAAGACCAGCAAAACTAGATGGGTCGTGCTGCCGATCTGGCCACGAAGCTTCGTACCCGCAACGATTCTGAATGGTCTAAGACTCTCATTATGATTATCCACTAAAAGTTTTAACGTGGTGTCATTCTGGTCTAAAAGCACAATGTTTTGAATAGGAAAGAATTCTGCGAATGTGCGTGAACTCGACTCCTAAAATTTCTCTTGAATATAGAAACATTTTGACATAAAATTTTATTTTAGTAGTATAAGATTTGGAAAAGTTCGTAGTAAGTGTGGGAATAAAGGATAAAAATATCTAAAAAAAAATGTAAAAAAAAAGAAAAGAAAAATATATTTAAAAAGTTCTCAGTTTCGAGACTCGAACTGAAGACCAGCAAAACTAGATGTCTCGTGCTGCCGATCTGGCAACGAAGCTCCTTACCGACAGCGCGTCTGAATGGTCTAAGACTCTCATTATGATTATCCACTAAAAGTGTTAACGTGGTGTCATTCTGGTCTAAAAGCACAATGTTTTGAATAGGAATGAATTCTGCGCATGTGCGTGAACTCGACTCCTAAAATTTCTCTTGAATATAGAAATATTTTGACATAAAATTTTATTTTAGTAGTATAAGATTTGGAAAACTTCGTAGTAAGTGTGGGAATAAAGGATAAAAATATCTAAAATAAAACTTAAAAAAAAGAAAAGAAAAATATATTGAAAAACTTCTCAGTTTCGAGACTCGAACTGAAGACCTGAAAAACTAGATGGCTCGTACTGCCGATCTGGCCACGAAGCTTCGCACCCGCAGTGCGTCTGAATGGTCTAAGACTCTCATTATTATTATCCACTAAAAGTGTTAACGTGGTGTCATTCTGGTCTAAAAGCACAATGTTTTGAATAGGAATGAATTCTGCGCATGTGCGTGAACTCGACTCCTAAAATTTCTCTTGAATATAGAAATATTTTGACATAAAATTTTATTTTAGTAGTATAAGATTTGGAAAAGTTCGTAGTAAGTGTGGGAATAAAGGATAAAAATATCTAAAAAAAAAATGTAAAAAAAAGAAAAGAAAAATATATTTAAAAAGTTCTCAGTTTCGAGACTCGAACTGAAGACCAGCAAAACTAGATGGCTCGTGCTGCCGATCTGGCAACGAAGCTTCGTACCGACAGCGCGTCTGAATGGTCTAAGACTCTCATTATGATTATCCACTAAAAGTTTTAACGTGGTGTCATTCTGATCTAAAAGCACAATGTTTTGAATAGGAATGAATTCTGCGCATGTGCGTGAACTCGACTCCTAAAATTTCTCTTGAATATAGAAATATTTTGACATAAAATTTTATTTTAGTAGTATAAGATTTGGAAAAGTTCGTAGTAAGTGTGGGAATAAAGGATAAAAATATCTAAAAAAAATGTAAAAAAAGAAAAGAAAAATATATTTAAAAAGTTCTCAGTTTCGAGACTCGAACTGAAGACCAGCAAAACTAGATGGGTCGTGCTGCCGATCTGGCCACGAAGCTCCGTACCCGCAATGATTCTGAATGGTCTAAGACTCTCATTATGATTATCCACTAAAAGTTTTAACGTGGTGTCATTCTGGTCTAAAAGCACAATGTTTTGAATAGGAAAGAATTCTGCGAATGTGCGTGAACTCGACTCCTAAAATTTCTCTTGAATATAGAAACATTTTGACATAAAATTTTATTTTAGTAGTATAAGATTTGGAAAAGTTCGTAGTAAGTGTGGGAATAAAGGATAAAAATATCTAAAAAAAAATGTAAAAAAAAAGAAAAGAAAAATATATTTAAAAAGTTCTCAGTTTCGAGACTCGAACTGAAGACCAGCAAAACTAGATGTCTCGTGCTGCCGATCTGGCAACGAAGCTCCTTACCGACAGCGCGTCTGAATGGTCTAAGACTCTCATTATGATTATCCACTAAAAGTGTTAACGTGGTGTCATTCTGGTCTAAAAGCACAATGTTTTGAATAGGAATGAATTCTGCGCATGTGCGTGAACTCGACTCCTAAAATTTCTCTTGAATATAGAAATATTTTGACATAAAATTTTATTTTAGTAGTATAAGATTTGGAAAACTTCGTAGTAAGTGTGGGAATAAAGGATAAAAATATCTAAAATAAAACTTAAAAAAAAGAAAAGAAAAATATATTGAAAAACTTCTCAGTTTCGAGACTCGAACTGAAGACCTGAAAAACTAGATGGCTCGTACTGCCGATCTGGCCACGAAGCTTCGCACCCGCAGTGCGTCTGAATGGTCTAAGACTCTCATTATTATTATCCACTAAAAGTGTTAACGTGGTGTCATTCTGGTCTAAAAGCACAATGTTTTGAATAGGAATGAATTCTGCGCATGTGCGTGAACTCAACTCCTAAAATTTCTCTTGAATATAGAAATATTTTGACATAAAATTTTATTTTAGTAGTATAAGATTTGGAAAAGTTCGTAGTAAGTGTTGGAATAAAGGATAAAAATATCTAAAAAAAATGTAAAAAAAAGAAAAGAAAAATATATTTAAAAAGTTCTCAGTTTCGAGACTCGAACTGAAGACCAGCAAAACTAGATGGCTCGTGCTGCCGATCTGGCCACGAAGCTTCGTACCCGCAGCGATTCTGAATGGTCTAAGACTCTCATTATGATTATCCGCTAAAAGTTTTAACGTGGTGTCATTCTGGTCTAAAAGCACAATGTTTTGAATAGGAAAGAATTCTGCGAATGTGCGTAAACTCGACTCCTAAAATTTCTCTTGAATATAGAAACATTTTGACATAAAATTTTATTTTAGTAGTATAAGATTTGGAAAAGTTCGTAGTAAGTGTGGGAATAAAGGATAAAAATATCTAAAAAAAATGTAAAAAAAAGAAAAGAAAAATATATTTAAAAAGTTCTCAGTTTCGAGACTCGAACTGAAGACCAGCAAAACTAGATGGGTCGTGCTGCCGATCTGGCCACGAAGCTTCGTACCCGCAGCGATTCTGAATGGTCTAAGACTCTCATTATGATTATCCACTAAAAGTTTTAACGTGGTGTCATTCTGGTCTAAAAGCACAATGTTTTGAATAGGAAAGAATTCTGCGAATGTGCGTGAACTCGACTCCTAAAATTTCTCTTGAATATAGAAACATTTTGACATAAAATTTTATTTTAGTAGTATAAGATTTGGAAAAGTTCGTAGTAAGTGTGGGAATAAAGGATAAAAATATCTAAAAAAAATGTAAAAAAAAGAAAAGAAAAATATATTTAAAAAGTTCTCAGTTTCGAGACTCGAACTGAAGACCAGCAAAACTAGATGGCTCGTGCTGCCGATCTGGCCACGAAGCTTCGTACCGACAGCGCGTCTGAATGGTCTAAGACTCTCATTATGATTATCCACTAAAAGTTTTAACGTGGTGTCATTCTGATCTAAAAGCACAATGTTTTGAATAGGAATGAATTCTGCGCATGTGCGTGAACTCGACTCCTAAAATTTCTCTTGAATATAGAAATATTTTGACATAAAATTTTATTTTAGTAGTATAAGATTTGGAAAAGTTCGTAGTAAGTGTGGGAATAAAGGATAAAAATATCTAAAAAAAATGTAAAAAAAGAAAAGAAAAATATATTTAAAAAGTTCTCAGTTTCGAGACTCGAACTGAAGACCAGCAAAACTAGATGGGTCGTGCTGCCGATCTGGCCACGAAGCTTCGTACCCGCAACGATTCTGAATGGTCTAAGACTCTCATTATGATTATCCACTAAAAGTTTTAACGTGGTGTCATTCTGGTCTAAAAGCACAATGTTTTGAATAGGAAAGAATTCTGCGAATGTGCGTGAACTCGACTCCTAAAATTTCTCTTGAATATAGAAACATTTTGACATAAAATTTTATTTTAGTAGTATAAGATTTGGAAAAGTTCGTAGTAAGTGTGGGAATAAAGGATAAAAATATCTAAAAAAAAATGTAAAAAAAAAGAAAAGAAAAATATATTTAAAAAGTTCTCAGTTTCGAGACTCGAACTGAAGACCAGCAAAACTAGATGTCTCGTGCTGCCGATCTGGCAACGAAGCTCCTTACCGACAGCGCGTCTGAATGGTCTAAGACTCTCATTATGATTATCCACTAAAAGTTTTAACGTGGTGTCATTCTGATCTAAAAGCACAATGTTTTGAATAGGAATGAATTCTGCGCATGTGCGTGAACTCGACTCCTAAAATTTCTCTTGAATATAGAAATATTTTGACATAAAATTTTATTTTAGTAGTATAAGATTTGGAAAAGTTCGTAGTAAGTGTGGGAATAAAGGATAAAAATATCTAAAAAAAATGTAAAAAAAGAAAAGAAAAATATATTTAAAAAGTTCTCAGTTTCGAGACTCGAACTGAAGACCAGCAAAACTAGATGGGTCGTGCTGCCGATCTGGCCACGAAGCTTCGTACCCGCAACGATTCTGAATGGTCTAAGACTCTCATTATGATTATCCACTAAAAGTTTTAACGTGGTGTCATTCTGGTCTAAAAGCACAATGTTTTGAATAGGAAAGAATTCTGCGAATGTGCGTGAACTCGACTCCTAAAATTTCTCTTGAATATAGAAACATTTTGACATAAAATTTTATTTTAGTAGTATAAGATTTGGAAAAGTTCGTAGTAAGTGTGGGAATAAAGGATAAAAATATCTAAAAAAAAATGTAAAAAAAAAGAAAAGAAAAATATATTTAAAAAGTTCTCAGTTTCGAGACTCGAACTGAAGACCAGCAAAACTAGATGTCTCGTGCTGCCGATCTGGCAACGAAGCTCCTTACCGACAGCGCGTCTGAATGGTCTAAGACTCTCATTATGATTATCCACTAAAAGTGTTAACGTGGTGTCATTCTGGTCTAAAAGCACAATGTTTTGAATAGGAATGAATTCTGCGCATGTGCGTGAACTCGACTCCTAAAATTTCTCTTGAATATAGAAATATTTTGACATAAAATTTTATTTTAGTAGTATAAGATTTGGAAAACTTCGTAGTAAGTGTGGGAATAAAGGATAAAAATATCTAAAATAAAACTTAAAAAAAAGAAAAGAAAAATATATTGAAAAACTTCTCAGTTTCGAGACTCGAACTGAAGACCTGAAAAACTAGATGGCTCGTACTGCCGATCTGGCCACGAAGCTTCGCACCCGCAGTGCGTCTGAATGGTCTAAGACTCTCATTATTATTATCCACTAAAAGTGTTAACGTGGTGTCATTCTGGTCTAAAAGCACAATGTTTTGAATAGGAATGAATTCTGCGCATGTGCGTGAACTCAACTCCTAAAATTTCTCTTGAATATAGAAATATTTTGACATAAAATTTTATTTTAGTAGTATAAGATTTGGAAAAGTTCGTAGTAAGTGTTGGAATAAAGGATAAAAATATCTAAAAAAAATGTAAAAAAAAGAAAAGAAAAATATATTTAAAAAGTTCTCAGTTTCGAGACTCGAACTGAAGACCAGCAAAACTAGATGGCTCGTGCTGCCGATCTGGCCACGAAGCTTCGTACCCGCAGCGATTCTGAATGGTCTAAGACTCTCATTATGATTATCCGCTAAAAGTTTTAACGTGGTGTCATTCTGGTCTAAAAGCACAATGTTTTGAATAGGAAAGAATTCTGCGAATGTGCGTGAACTCGACTCCTAAAATTTCTCTTGAATATAGAAACATTTTGACATAAAATTTTATTTTAGTAGTATAAGATTTGGAAAAGTTCGTAGTAAGTGTGGGAATAAAGGATAAAAATATCTAAAAAAAATGTAAAAAAAAGAAAAGAAAAATATATTTAAAAAGTTCTCAGTTTCGAGACTCGAACTGAAGACCAGCAAAACTAGATGGCTCGTGCTGCCGATCTGGCAACGAAGCTTCGTACCGGCAGCGCGTCTGAATGGTCTAAGACTCTCATTATGATTATCCACTAAAAGTTTTAACGTGGTGTCATTCTGGTCTAAAAGCACAATGTTTTGAATAGGAATGAATTCTGCGCATGTGCGCGAACTCGGCTCCTAAAATTTCTCTTGAATATAGAAATATTTTGACATAAAATTTTATTTTAGTAGTATAAGATTTGGAAAAGTTCGTAGTAAGTGTTTGAATAAAGGATAAAAATATCTAAAAAAAATGTAAAAAAAAGAAAAGAAAAATATATTTAAAAAGTTCTCAGTTTCGAGACTCGAACTGAAGACCAGCAAAACTAGATGGCTCGTGCTGCCGATCTGGCCACGAAGCTTCGTACCCGCAGCGCGTCTGAATGGTCTAAGACTCTCATTATGATTATCCACTAAAAGTGTTAACGTGGTGTCATTCTGGTCCAAAAGCACAATGTTTTGAATAGGAAAGAATTCTGCGAATGTGCGTGAACTCGACTCCTAAAATTTCTCTTGAATATAGAAACATTTTGACATAAAATTTTATTTTAGTAGTATAAGATTTGGAAAAGTTTGTAGTAAGTGTGGGAATAAAGGATAAAAATATCTAAAAAAAATGTAAAAAAAAGAAAAGAAAAATATATTTAAAAAGTTCTCAGTTTCGAGACTCGAACTGAAGACCAGCAAAACTAGATGTCTCGTGCTGCCGATCTAACAACGAAGCTTCGTACCGGCAGCGCGTCTGAATGGTCTAAGACTCTCATTATGATTATCCACTAAAAGTTTTAACGTGGTGTCATTTTGGTCTAAAAGCACAATGTTTTGAATAGGAATGAATTCTGCGCATGTGCGCGAACTCGGCTCCTAAAATTTCTCTTGAATATAGAAATATTTTGACATAAAATTTTATTTTAGTAGTATGAGATTTGGAAAAGTTCGTAGTAAGTGTTTGAATAAAGGATAAAAATATCTAAAAAAAATGTAAAAAAAAGAAAAGAAAAATATATTTAAAAAGTTCTCAGTTTCGAGACTCGAACTGAAGACCAGCAAAACTAGATGGCTCGTGCTGCCGATCTGGCCACGAAGCTTCGTACCCGCAGCGCGTCTGAATGGTCTAAGACTCTCATTATGATTATCCACTAAAAGTGTTAACGTGGTGTCATTCTGGTCTAAAAGCACAATGTTTTGAATAGGAAAGAATTCTGCGAATGTGCGTGAACTCGACTCCTAAAATTTCTCTTGAATATAGAAACATTTTGACATAAAATTTTATTTTAGTAGTATAAGATTTGGAAAAGTTCGTAGTAAGTGTGGGAATAAAGGATAAAAATATCTAAAAAAAATGTAAAAAAAAGAAAAGAAATATATATTTAAAAAGTTCTCAGTTTCGAGACTCGAACTGAAGACCAGCAAAACTAGATGTCTCGTGCTGCCGATCTGGCAACGAAGCTTCGTACCGGCAGCGCGTCTGAATGGTCTAAGACTCTCATTATGATTATCCACTAAAAGTTTTAACGTGGTGTCATTCTGGTCTAAAAGCACAATGTTTTGAATAGGAATGAATTCTGCGCATGTGCGTGAACTCGACTCCTAAAATTTCTCTTGAATATAGAAATATTTTGACATAAAATTTTATTTTAGTAGTATAAGATTTGGAAAACTTCGTAGTAAGTGTGGGAATAAAGGATAAAAATATCTAAAATAAAACTTTAAAAAAAGAAAAGAAAAATATATTGAAAAAGTTCTCAGTTTCGAGACTGAACTGAAGACCAGCAAAACTAGATGGCTCGTGCTGCCGATCTGGCCACGAAGCTTCGTACCCGCAGTGCGTCTGAATGGTCTAAGACTCTCATTATTATTATCCACTAAAAGTGTTAACGTGGTGTCATTCTGCTCTAAAAGCACAGTGTTTTGAATAGGAATGAATTCTGCGCATGTGCGTGAACTCGACTCCTAAAATTTCTCTTGAATATAGAAATATTTTGACATAAAATTTTATTTTAGTAGTATAAGATTTGGAAAAGTTCGTAGTAAGTGTGGGAATAAAGGATAAAAATATCTAAAATAAAACTTAAAAAAAAGAAAAGAAAAATATATTGAAAAACTTCTCAGTTTCGAGACTCGAACTGAAGACCTGAAAAGATAGATGGCTCGTACTGCCGATCTGGCCACGAAGCTTCGCACCCGCAGTTCGTCTGAATGGTCTAAGACTCTCATTATTATTATCCACTAAAAGTGTTTACGTGGTGTCATTCTGGTCTAAAAGCACAATGTTTTGAATAGGAATGAATTCTGCGCATGTGCGTGAACTCAACTCCTAAAATTTCTCTTGAATATAGAAATATTTTGACATAAAATTTTATTTTAGTAGTATAAGATTTGGAAAAGTTCGTAGTAAGTGTGGGAATAAAGGATAAAAATATCTAAAAAAAATGTAAAAAAAAGAAAAGAAAAATATATTTAAAAAGTTCTCAGTTTCGAGACTCGAACTGAAGACCAGCAAAACTAGATGGCTCGTGCTGCCGATCTGGCCACGAAGCTTCGTACCCGCAGCGATTCTGAATGGTCTAAGACTCTCATTATGATCATCCACTAAAAGTTTTAACGTGGTGTCATTCTGGTCTAAAAGCACAATGTTTTGAATAGGAAAGAATTCTGCGAATGTGCGTGAACTCGACTCCTAAAATTTCTCTTGAATATAGAAACATTTTGACATAAAATTTTATTTTAGTAGTATAAGATTTGGAAAAGTTCGTAGTAAGTGTGGGAATAAAGGATAAAAATATCTAAAAAAAATGTAAAAAAAAGAAAAGAAAAATATATTTAAAAAGTTCTCAGTTTCGAGACTCGAACTGAAGACCAGCAAAACTAGATGGCTCGTGCTGCCGATCTGGCAACGAAGCTTCGTACCGGCAGCGCGTCTGATTGGTCTAAGACTCTCATTATGATTATCCACTAAAAGTTTTAACGTGGTGTCATTCTGGTCTAAAAGCACAATGTTTTGAATAGGAATGAATTCTGCGCATGTGCGCGAACTCGGCTCCTAAAATTTCTCTTGAATATAGAAATATTTTGACATAAAATTTTATTTTAGTAGTATAAGATTTGGAAAACTTCGTAGTAAGTGTTTGAATAAAGGATAAAAATATCTAAAAAAAAAATGTAAAAAAAAGAAAAGAAAAATATATTTAAAAAGTTCTCAGTTTCGAGACTCGAACTGAAGACCAGCAAAACTAGATGGCTCGTGCTGCCGATCTGGCCACGAAGCTTCGTACCCGCAGCGCGTCTGAATGGTCTAAGACTCTCATTATGATTATCCACTAAAAGTGTTAACGTGGTGTCATTCTGGTCTAAAAGCACAATGTTTTGAATAGGAATGAATTCTGCGCATGTGCGTGAACTCGACTCCTAAAATTTCTCTTGAATATAGAAATATTTTGACATAAAATTTTATTTTAGTAGTATAAGATTTGGAAAACTTCGTAGTAAGTGTGGGAATAAAGGATAAAAATATCTAAAATAAAACTTTAAAAAAAGAAAAGAAAAATATATTGAAAAAGTTCTCAGTTTCGAGACTGAACTGAAGACCAGCAAAACTAGATGGCTCGTGCTGCCGATCTGGCAACGAAGCTTCGTACCGGCAGCGCGTCTGATTGGTCTAAGACTCTCATTATGATTATCCACTAAAAGTTTTAACGTGGTGTCATTCTGGTCTAAAAGCACAATGTTTTGAATAGGAATGAATTCTGCGCATGTGCGCGAACTCGGCTCCTAAAATTTCTCTTGAATATAGAAATATTTTGACATAAAATTTTATTTTAGTAGTATAAGATTTGGAAAAGTTCGTAGTAAGTGTTTGAATAAAGGATAAAAATATCTAAAAAAAAATGTAAAAAAAAGAAAAGAAAAATATATTTAAAAAGTTCTCAGTTTCGAGACTCGAACTGAAGACCAGCAAAACTAGATGGCTCGTGCTGCCGATCTGGCCACGAAGCTTCGTACCCGCAGCGCGTCTGAATGGTCTAAGACTCTCATTATGATTATCCACTAAAAGTGTTAACGTGGTGTCATTCTGGTCTAAAAGCACAATGTTTTGAATAGGAATGAATTCTGCGCATGTGCGTGAACTCGACTCCTAAAATTTCTCTTGAATATAGAAATATTTTGACATAAAATTTTATTTTAGTAGTATAAGATTTGGAAAACTTCGTAGTAAGTGTGGGAATAAAGGATAAAAATATCTAAAATAAAACTTTAAAAAAAGAAAAGAAAAATATATTGAAAAAGTTCTCAGTTTCGAGACTGAACTGAAGACCAGCAAAACTAGATGGCTCGTGCTGCCGATCTGGCCACGAAGCTTCGTACCCGCAGTGCGTCTGAATGGTCTAAGACTCTCATTATTATTATCCACTAAAAGTGTTAACGTGGTGTCATTCTGGTCTAAAAGCACAATGTTTTGAATAGGAATGAATTCTGCGCATGTGCGTGAACTCGACTCCTAAAATTTCTCTTGAATATAGAAATATTTTGACATAAAATTTTATTTTAGTAGTATAAGATTTGGAAAAAATCGTAGTAAGTGTGGGAATAAAGGATAAAAATATCTAAAATAAAACTTAAAAAAAAGAAAAGAAAAATATATTGAAAAACTTCTCAGTTTCGAGACTCGAACTGAAGACCTGAAAAGCTAGATGGCTCGTACTGCCGATCTGGCCACGAAGCTTCGCACCCGCAGTGCGTCTGAATGGTCTAAGACTCTCATTATTATTATCCACTAAAAGTGTTAACGTGGTGTCATTCTGGTCTAAAAGCACAATGTTTTGAATAGGAATGAATTCTGCGCATGTGCGTGAACTCAACTCCTAAAATTTCTCTTGAATATAGAAATATTTTGACATAAAATTTTATTTTAGTAGTATAAGATTTGGAAAAGTTCGTAGTAAGTGTGGGAATAAAGGATAAAAATATCTAAAAAAATGTAAAAAAAAGAAAAGAAAAATATATTTAAAAAGTTCTCAGTTTCGAGACTCGAACTGAAGACCAGAAAAACTAGATGGCTCGCGCTGCCGATCTGGCCACGAAGCTTCGTACCTGCAGTGCGTCTGAATGGTCTAAGACTCTCATTATGATTATCCACTAAAAGTGTTAACGTGGTGTCATTCTGGTCTAAAAGCACAATGTTTTGAATAGTAATGAATTCTGCGCATGTGCGTGAACTCGACTCCTAAAATTTCTCTTGAATATAGAAATATTTTGACATAAAATTTTATTTTAGTAGTATAAGATTTGGAAAAGTTCGTAGTAAGTGTGGGAATAAAGGATAAAAATATTTTTTTAAAAATGTAAAAAAAAGAAAAGAAAAATATATTTAAAAAGTTCTCAGTTTCGAGACTCGAACTGAAGACCAGCAAAACTAGATGGCTCGTGCTGCCGATATGGCAACGAAGCTTCGTACCGGCAGCGCGTCTGAATGGTCTAAGACTCTCATTATGATTATCCACTAAAAGTTTTAACGTGGTGTCATTCTGGTCTAAAAGCACAATGTTTTGAATAGGAATGAATTCTGCGCATGTGCGCGAACTCGGCTCCTAAAATTTCTCTTGAATATAGAAATATTTTGACATAAAATTTTATTTTAGTAGTATAAGATTTGGAAAACTTCGTAGTAAGTGTGGGAATAAAGGATAAAAATATCTAAAATAAAACTTTAAAAAAAGAAAAGAAAAATATATTGAAAAAGTTCTCAGTTTCGAGACTCGAACTGAAGACCAGAAAAACTAGATGGCTCGTGCTGCCGATCTGGCCACGAAGCTTCGTACCCGCAGTGCGTCTGAATGGTCTAAGACTCTCATTATTATTATCCACTAAAAGTGTTAACGTGGTGTCATTCTGGTCTAAAAGCACAATGTTTTGAATAGGAATGAATTCTGCGCATTTCCGTGAACTCGACTCCTAAAATTTCTCTTGAATATAGAAATATTTTGACGTAAAATTTTATTTTAGTCTTATAAGATTTGGAAAAGTTCGTAGTAAGTGTGGGAATAAAGGATGAAAATATCTAAAATAAAACTTAAAAAAAAGAAAAGAAAAATATATTCAAAAAGTTCTCAGTTTCGAGACTCGAACTGAAGACCAGAAAAACTAGATGGCTCGCGCTGCCGATCTGGCCACGAAGCTTCGTACCTGCAGTGCGTCTGAATGGTCTAAGACTCTCATTATGATTATCCACTAAAAGTGTTAACGTGGTGTCATTCTGGTCTAAAAGCACAATGTTTTGAATAGTAAGGAATTCTGCGCATGTGCGTGAACTCGACTCCTAAAATTTCTCTTGAATATAGAAATATTTTGACATAAAATTTTATTTTAGTAGTATAAGATTTGGAAAAGTTCGTAGTAAGTGTGGGAATAAAGGATAAAAATATCTAAAAAAATGTAAAAATAAGAAAAGAAAAATATATTTAAAAAGTTCTCAGTTTCGAGACTCGAACTGAAGACCAGCAAAACGAGATGGCTCGTGCTGCCGATCTGGCCACGAAGCCTCGTACCCGCAGTGCGTCTGAATGGTCTAAGACTCTCATTATTATTATCCACTAAAAGTGTTAACGTGGTGTCATTCTGGTCTAAAAGCACAATGTTTTGAATAGGAATGAATTCTGCGCATGTGCGTGAACTCAACTCCTAAAATTTCTCTTGAATATAGAAATATTTTGACATAAAATTTTATTTTAGTAGTATAAGATTTGGAAAAGTTCGTAGTAAGTGTGGGAATAAAGGATAAAAATATCTAAAAAAATGTAAAAAAAAGAAAAGAAAAATATATTTAAAAAGTTCTCAGTTTCGAGACTCGAACTGAAGACCAGAAAAACTAGATGGCTCGCGCTGCCGATCTGGCCACGAAGCTTCGTACCTGCAGTGCGTCTGAATGGTCTAAGACTCTCATTATGATTATCCACTAAAAGTGTTAACGTGGTGTCATTCTGGTCTAAAAGCACAATGTTTTGAATAGTAATGAATTCTGCGCATGTGCGTGAACTCGACTCCTAAAATTTCTCTTGAATATAGAAATATTTTGACATAAAATTTTATTTTAGTAGTATAAGATTTGGAAAAGTTCGTAGTAAGTGTGGGAATAAAGGATAAAAATATCTAAAAAAATGTAAAAAAAAGAAAAGAAAAATATATTTAAAAAGTTCTCAGTTTCGAGACTCGAACTGAAGACCAGAAAAACTAGATGGCTCGCGCTGCCGATCTGGCCACGAAGCTTCGTACCTGCAGTGCGTCTGAATGGTCTAAGACTCTCATTATGATTATCCACTAAAAGTGTTAACGTGGTGTCATTCTGGTCTAAAAGCACAATGTTTTGAATAGTAATGAATTCTGCGCATGTGCGTGAACTCGACTCCTAAAATTTCTCTTGAATATAGAAATATTTTGACATAAAATTTTATTTTAGTAGTATAAGATTTGGAAAAGTTCGTAGTAAGTGTGGGAATAAAGGATAAAAATATTTTTTTAAAAATGTAAAAAAAAGAAAAGAAAAATATATTTAAAAAGTTCTCAGTTTCGAGACTCGAACTGAAGACCAGCAAAACTAGATGGCTCGTGCTGCCGATATGGCAACGAAGCTTCGTACCGGCAGCGCGTCTGAATGGTCTAAGACTCTCATTATGATTATCCACTAAAAGTTTTAACGTGGTGTCATTCTGGTCTAAAAGCACAATGTTTTGAATAGGAATGAATTCTGCGCATGTGCGCGAACTCGGCTCCTAAAATTTCTCTTGAATATAGAAATATTTTGACATAAAATTTTATTTTAGTAGTATAAGATTTGGAAAACTTCGTAGTAAGTGTGGGAATAAAGGATAAAAATATCTAAAATAAAACTTTAAAAAAAGAAAAGAAAAATATATTGAAAAAGTTCTCAGTTTCGAGACTCGAACTGAAGACCAGAAAAACTAGATGGCTCGTGCTGCCGATCTGGCCACGAAGCTTCGTACCCGCAGTGCGTCTGAATGGTCTAAGACTCTCATTATTATTATCCACTAAAAGTGTTAACGTGGTGTCATTCTGGTCTAAAAGCACAATGTTTTGAATAGGAATGAATTCTGCGCATTTCCGTGAACTCGACTCCTAAAATTTCTCTTGAATATAGAAATATTTTGACGTAAAATTTTATTTTAGTCTTATAAGATTTGGAAAAGTTCGTAGTAAGTGTGGGAATAAAGGATGAAAATATCTAAAATAAAACTTAAAAAAAAGAAAAGAAAAATATATTCAAAAAGTTCTCAGTTTCGAGACTCGAACTGAAGACCAGAAAAACTAGATGGCTCGCGCTGCCGATCTGGCCACGAAGCTTCGTACCTGCAGTGCGTCTGAATGGTCTAAGACTCTCATTATGATTATCCACTAAAAGTGTTAACGTGGTGTCATTCTGGTCTAAAAGCACAATGTTTTGAATAGTAAGGAATTCTGCGCATGTGCGTGAACTCGACTCCTAAAATTTCTCTTGAATATAGAAATATTTTGACATAAAATTTTATTTTAGTAGTATAAGATTTGGAAAAGTTCGTAGTAAGTGTGGGAATAAAGGATAAAAATATCTAAAAAAAATGTAAAAAAAAGAAAAGAAATATATATTTAAAAAGTTCTCAGTTTCGAGACTCGAACTGAAGACCAGCAAAACTAGATGGCTCGTACTGCCGATCTGGCCACGAAGCTTCGTACCCGCAGCGATTCTGAATGGTCTAAGACTCTCATTATGATTATCCACTAAAAGTTTTAACGTGGTGTCATTCTGGTCTAAAAGCACAATGTTTTGAATAGGAATGAATTCTGCGCATGTGCGTGAACTCGACTCCTAAAATTTCTCTTGAATATAGAAATATTTTGACATAAAATTTTATTTTAGTAGTATAAGATTTGGAAAAGTTTCGTAGTAAGTGTGGGAATAAAGGATAAAAATATCTAAAAAAAATGTAAAAAAAAGAAAAGAAAAATATATTAAAAAAGTTCTCAGTTTCGAGACTCGAACTGAACACCAGCAAAACTAGACGGCTCGTACTGCCGATCTGGCCACGAAGCTTCGTACCCGCAGCGATTCTGAATGGTCTAAGACTCTCATTATGATTATCCACTAAAAGTGTTAACGTGGTGTCATTCTGGTCTAAAAGCACAATGTTTTGAATAGTAATGAATTCTGCGCATGTGCGTGAACTCGACTCCTAAAATTTCTCTTGAATATAGAAATATTTTGACATAAAATTTTAATTTAGTAGTATAAGATTTGGAAAGGTTCGTAGTAAGTGTGGGAATAAAGGATAAAAATATCTAAAAAAATGTAAAAAAAAGAAAAGAAAAATATATTTAAAAAGTTCTCAGTTTCGAGACTCGAACTGAAGACCAGCAAAACTAGATGGCTCGTGCTGCCGATCTGGCCACGACGCTTCGTACCCGCAGCGATTCTGAATGGTCTAAGACTCTCATTATGATTATCCACTAAAAGTTTTAACATGGTGTCATTCTGGTCTAAAAGCACAATGTTTTGAATAGGAATGAATTCTGCGCATGTGCGTGAACTCGACTCCTACAATTTCTCTTGAATATAGATATATTTTGACATAAAATTTTATTTTAGTAGTATAAGATTTGGAAAGGTTCGTAGTAAGTGTGGGAATAAAGGATAAAAATATCTAAAAAAATGTAAAAAAAAGAAAAGAAAAATATATTGAAAAAGTTCTCAGTTTCGAGACTCGAACTGAAGACCAGAAAAACTAGATGGCTCGTGCTGCCGATCTGGCCACGAAGCTTCGTACCCGCAGTGCGTCTGAATGGTCTAAGACTCTCATTATTATTATCCACTAAAAGTGTTAACGTGGTGTCATTCTGGTCTAAAAGCACAATGTTTTGAATAGGAATGAATTCTGCGCATTTCCGTGAACTCGACTCCTAAAATTTCTCTTGAATATAGAAATATTTTGACGTAAAATTTTATTTTAGTCTTATAAGATTTGGAAAAGTTCGTAGTAAGTGTGGGAATAAAGGATGAAAATATCTAAAATAAAACTTAAAAAAAAGAAAAGAAAAATATATTCAAAAAGTTCTCAGTTTCGAGACTCGAACTGAAGACCAGAAAAACTAGATGGCTCGCGCTGCCGATCTGGCCACGAAGCTTCGTACCTGCAGTGCGTCTGAATGGTCTAAGACTCTCATTATGATTATCCACTAAAAGTGTTAACGTGGTGTCATTCTGGTCTAAAAGCACAATGTTTTGAATAGTAAGGAATTCTGCGCATGTGCGTGAACTCGACTCCTAAAATTTCTCTTGAATATAGAAATATTTTGACATAAAATTTTATTTTAGTAGTATAAGATTTGGAAAAGTTCGTAGTAAGTGTGGGAATAAAGGATAAAAATATCTAAAAAAAATGTAAAAAAAAGAAAAGAAATATATATTTAAAAAGTTCTCAGTTTCGAGACTCGAACTGAAGACCAGCAAAACTAGATGGCTCGTACTGCCGATCTGGCCACGAAGCTTCGTACCCGCAGCGATTCTGAATGGTCTAAGACTCTCATTATGATTATCCACTAAAAGTTTTAACGTGGTGTCATTCTGGTCTAAAAGCACAATGTTTTGAATAGGAATGAATTCTGCGCATGTGCGTGAACTCGACTCCTAAAATTTCTCTTGAATATAGAAATATTTTGACATAAAATTTTATTTTAGTAGTATAAGATTTGGAAAAGTTTCGTAGTAAGTGTGGGAATAAAGGATAAAAATATCTAAAAAAAATGTAAAAAAAAGAAAAGAAAAATATATTAAAAAAGTTCTCAGTTTCGAGACTCGAACTGAACACCAGCAAAACTAGACGGCTCGTACTGCCGATCTGGCCACGAAGCTTCGTACCCGCAGCGATTCTGAATGGTCTAAGACTCTCATTATGATTATCCACTAAAAGTGTTAACGTGGTGTCATTCTGGTCTAAAAGCACAATGTTTTGAATAGTAATGAATTCTGCGCATGTGCGTGAACTCGACTCCTAAAATTTCTCTTGAATATAGAAATATTTTGACATAAAATTTTAATTTAGTAGTATAAGATTTGGAAAGGTTCGTAGTAAGTGTGGGAATAAAGGATAAAAATATCTAAAAAAATGTAAAAAAAAGAAAAGAAAAATATATTTAAAAAGTTCTCAGTTTCGAGACTCGAACTGAAGACCAGCAAAACTAGATGGCTCGTGCTGCCGATCTGGCCACGACGCTTCGTACCCGCAGCGATTCTGAATGGTCTAAGACTCTCATTATGATTATCCACTAAAAGTTTTAACATGGTGTCATTCTGGTCTAAAAGCACAATGTTTTGAATAGGAATGAATTCTGCGCATGTGCGTGAACTCGACTCCTACAATTTCTCTTGAATATAGATATATTTTGACATAAAATTTTATTTTAGTAGTATAAGATTTGGAAAGGTTCGTAGTAAGTGTGGGAATAAAGGATAAAAATATCTAAAAAAATGTAAAAAAAAGAAAAGAAAAATATATTTAAAAAGTTCTCAGTTTCGAGACTCGAACTGAAGACCAGCAAAACTAGATGGCTCGTGCTGCCGATCTGGCCACGACGCTTCGTACCCGCAGCGCGTCTGAATGGTCTAAGACTCTCATTATGATTATCCACTAAAAGTTTTAACGTGGTGTCATTCTGGTCTAAACGAACAATGTTTTGAATAGGAATGAATTCTGCGCATGTGCGTGAACTCGACTCCTAAAATTTCTCTTCAATATAGAAATATTTTGACATAAAATTTTATTTTAGTAGTATAAGATTTGGAAAAGTTCGTATTAAGTGTGGGAATAAAGGATAAAAATATCTAAAATAAAACTTAAAAAAAAGAAAAGAAAAATATATTGAAAAAGTTCTCAGTTTCGAGACTCGAACTGAAGATCAGAAAAACTAGTTGGCTCGTGCTGCCGGTCTGGCCACGAAGCTTCGTACCCGCAGTGCGTCTGAATGGTCTAAGACTCTCATTATGATTATCCACAAAAAGTTTTAACGTGGTGTCATTCTGGTCTAAAAGCACAATGTTTTGAATAATAAAGAATTCTGCGCATGTGCGTGAACTCGACTCCTAAAATTTCTCTTGAATTAGAAATATTTTGACATAAAATTTTATTTTAGTAGTATAAGATTTGGAAAAGTTCGTAGTAAATGTGGGAATAAGGGATAAAAATATCTAAAAAAATATGTAAAAAAAAGAAAAGAAAAATATATTTAAAAAGTTCTCAGTTTCGAGACTCGAACTGAAGACCAGCAAAACTAGATGGCTCGTGCTGCCGATCTGGCCACGACGCTTCGTACCCGCAGCGCGTCTGAATGGTCTAAGACTCTCCTTATGATTATCCACTAAAAGTTTTAACGTGGTGTCATTCTGGTCTAAAAGCACAATGTTTTGAATAGGAAAGAATTCTGCGCATGTGCGTGAACTCGACTCCTAAAATTTCTCTTGAATATAGAAATATTTTGACATAAAATTTTATTTTAGTAGTATAAGATTTGGAAAAGTTCGTAGTAAGTGTGGGAATAAAGGATAAAAATATGTAAAAAAAATGTAAAAAAAAGAAAAGAAAAATATATTTAAAAAGTTCTCAGTTTCGAGACTCGAACTGAAGACCGGCAAAACTAGATGGCTCGTGCAGCCGATCTGACGACGAAGCTTCGTACCCGCAGCGCGTCTGAATGGTCTAAGACTCTCATTATGATTATCCACTAAAAGTTTTAACGTGGTGTCATTCTGGTCTAAAAGCACAATGTTTTGAATAGGAATGAATTCTGCGCATGTGCGTGAACTCGACTCCTAAAATTTCTCTTGAATATAGAAATATTTTGACATAAAATTTTATTTTAGTAGTATAAGATTTGGAAAAGTTCGTAGTAAGTGTGGGAATAAAGGATAAAAATATCTAAAATAAAACTTAAAAAAAAGAAAAGAAAAATATATTTAAAAAGTTCTCAGTTTCGAGACTCGAACTGAAGACCAGCAGAACTAGATGGCTCGTGCTGCCGTTCTGGCCACGACGCTTCGTACCCGCAGCGCGTCTGAATGGTCTAAGACTCTCATTATGATTATCCACTAAAAGTTTTAACGTGGTGTCATTCTGGTCTAAAAGCACAATGTTTTGAATAGGAATGAATTCTGCGCATGTGCGTGAACTCGACTCCTAAAATTTCTCTTGAATATAGAAATATTTTTACATAAAATTTTATTTTAGTAGTATAAGATTTGGAAAAGTTCGTAGTAAGTGTGGGAATAAAGGATAAAAATATCTAAAATAAAACTTAAAAAAAAGAAAAGAAAAATATATTTAAAAAGTTCTCAGTTTCGAGACTCGAACTGAAGACCAGCAGAACTAGATGGCTCGTGCTGCCGATCTGGCCACGAAGCTTCGTACCCGCAGCGCGTCTGAATGGTCTAAGACTCTCATTATGATTATCCACTAAAAGTTTTAACGTGGTGTCATTCTGGTCTGAAAGCACAATGTTTTGAATAGGAATGAATTCTGCGCATGTGCGTGAACTCGACTCCTAAAATTTCTCTTGAATATAGAAATATTTTGACATAAAATTTTATTTTAGTAGTATAAGATTTGGAAAAGTTCATAGTAAGTGTGGGAATAAAGGATAAAAATATCTAAAAAAATGTAAAAAAAAGAAAAGAAAAATATATTTAAAAAGTTCTCAGTTTCGAGACTCGAACTGAAGACCAGCAAAACTAGATGTCTCGTGCTGCCGATCTGGCCACGAAGCTTCGTACCCGCAGCGCATCTGAATGGTCTAAGACTCTCATTATGATTATCCACTAAAAGTTTTAACGTGGTGTCATTCTGGTCTAAAAGCACAATGTTTTGAATAGGAATGAATTCTGCGCATGTGCGTGAACTCGACTCCTAAAAGTTCTCTTGAATATAGAAATATTTTGACATAAAATTTTATTTTAGTAGTATGAGATTTGGAAAAGTTCGTAGTAAGTGTGGGAATAAAGGATAAAAATATCTAAAAAAATGTAAAAAAAAGAAAAGAAAAATATATTTAAAAAGTTCTCAGTTTCGAGACTCGAACTGAAGACCAGCAAAACTAGATGGCTCTTGCAGCCGATCTGACCACGAAGCTTCGTACCCGCAGCGTGTCTGAATGGTCTAAGACTCTCATTATGATTATCCACTAAAAGTTTTAACGTGGTGTCATTCTGGTCTAAAAGCACAATGTTTTGAATAGGAATGAATTCTGCGCATGTGCGTGAACTCGACTCCTAAAATTTCTCTTGAATATAGAAATATTTTGACATAAAATTTTATTTTAGTAGTATAAGATTTGGAAAAGATCGTAGTAAGTGTGGGAATAAAGGATAAAAATATCTAAAAAAATATAAAAAAAAGAAAAGAAAAATATATTTAAAAAGTTCTCAGTTTCGAGACTCGAACTGAAGACCAGCAAAACTAGATGTCTCGTGCTGCCGATCTGGCCACGAAGCTTCGTACCCTCATCGCGTCTGAGTGGTCTAAGACTCTCATTATGATTATCCACTAACAGTTTTAACGTGGTGTCATTCTGGTCTAAAAGCACAATGTTTTGAATAGGAATGAATTCTGCGCATGTGCGTGAACTCGACTCCTAAAAGTTCTCTTGAATATAGAAATATTTTGACATAAAATTTTATTTTAGTAGTATGAGATTTGGAAAAGTTCGTAGTAAGTGTGGGAATAAAGGATAAAAATATCTAAAAAAATGTAAAAAAAAGAAAAGAAAAATATATTTAAAAAGTTCTCAGTTTCGAGACTCGAACTGAAGACCAGCAAAACTAGATGTCTCGTGCTGCCGATCTGGCCACGAAGCTTCGTACCCGCAGCGCATCTGAATGGTCTAAGACTCTCATTATGATTATCCACTAAAAGTTTTAACGTGGTGTCATTCTGGTCTAAAAGCACAATGTTTTGAATAGGAATGAATTCTGCGCATGTGCGTGAACTCGACTCCTAAAAGTTCTCTTGAATATAGAAATATTTTGACATAAAATTTTATTTTAGTAGTATGAGATTTGGAAAAGTTCGTAGTAAGTGTGGGAATAAAGGATAAAAATATCTAAAAAAATGTAAAAAAAAGAAAAGAAAAATATATTTAAAAAGTTCTCAGTTTCGAGACTCGAACTGAAGACCAGCAAAACTAGATGGCTCTTGCAGCCGATCTGACCACGAAGCTTCGTACCCGCAGCGTGTCTGAATGGTCTAAGACTCTCATTATGATTATCCACTAAAAGTTTTAACGTGGTGTCATTCTGGTCTAAAAGCACAATGTTTTGAATAGGAATGAATTCTGCGCATGTGCGTGAACTCGACTCCTAAAATTTCTCTTGAATATAGAAATATTTTGACATAAAATTTTATTTTAGTAGTATAAGATTTGGAAAAGATCGTAGTAAGTGTGGGAATAAAGGATAAAAATATCTAAAAAAATATAAAAAAAAGAAAAGAAAAATATATTTAAAAAGTTCTCAGTTTCGAGACTCGAACTGAAGACCAGCAAAACTAGATGTCTCGTGCTGCCGATCTGGCCACGAAGCTTCGTACCCTCATCGCGTCTGAGTGGTCTAAGACTCTCATTATGATTATCCACTAACAGTTTTAACGTGGTGTCATTCTGGTCTAAAAGCACAATGTTTTGAATAGGAATGAATTCTGCGCATGTGCGTGAACTCGACTCCTAAAATTTCTCTGGAATATAGAAATATTTTGACATAAAATTTTATTTTAGTAGTATAAGATTTGGAAAAGTTCGTAGTAAGTGTGGGAATAAATAATAAAAATATCTAAAATAAAACTTTAACAAAAGAAAAGAAAAATATATTTAAAAAGTTCTCAGTTTCGAGACTCGAACTGAAGAACAGCAAAACTAGATGTCTCGTGCAGCCGATCTGACCACGAAGCTTCGTACCCGCAGCGCGTCTGAATGGTCTAAGACTCTCATTATGATTATCCACAAAAAGTTTAACGTGGTGTCATTCTGGTCTAAAAGCACAATGTTTTGAATAGGAAAGAATTCTGCGCATGTGCGTGAACTCGACTCCTAAAATTTCTCTTGAATATAGAAATATTTTGACATAAAATTTTATTTTAGTAGTATAAGATTTGGAAAAGTTCGTAGTAAGTGTGGGAATAAAGGATAAAAATATGTAAAAAAAATGTAAAAAAAAGAAAAGAAAAATATATTTAAAAAGTTCTCAGTTTCGAGACTCGAACTGAAGACCGGCAAAACTAGATGGCTCGTGCAGCCGATCTGACGACGAAGCTTCGTACCCGCAGCGCGTCTGAATGGTCTAAGACTCTCATTATGATTATCCACTAAAAGTTTTAACGTGGTGTCATTCTGGTCTAAAAGCACAATGTTTTGAATAGGAATGAATTCTGCGCATGTGCGTGAACTCGACTCCTAAAATTTCTCTTGAATATAGAAATATTTTGACATAAAATTTTGTTTTAGTAGTATAAGATTTGGAAAAGTTCGTAGTAAGTGTGAGAATAAAGGATAAAAATATCTAAAATAAAACTTAAAAAAAAAGAAAAGAAAAATATATTTAAAAAGTTCTCAGTTTCGAG
Organism: Argiope bruennichi; assembly: GCF_947563725.1. Taxonomy (NCBI): domain Eukaryota; kingdom Metazoa; phylum Arthropoda; class Arachnida; order Araneae; family Araneidae; genus Argiope; species Argiope bruennichi. The sequence continues at coordinate 530,061 of NC_079162.1, read as the reverse complement.
ACTCGAACTGAAGACCAGCAGAACTAGATGGCTCGTGCTGCCGTTCTGGCCACGACGCTTCGTACCCGCAACGCGTCTGAATGGTCTAAGACTCTCATTATGATTATCCACTAAAAGTTTTAACGTGGTGTCATTCTGGTCTAAAAGCACAATGTTTTGAATAGGAATGAATTCTGCGCATGTGCGTGAACTCGACTCCTAAAATTTCTCTTGAATATAGAAATATTTTTACATAAAATTTTATTTTAGTAGTATAACATTTGGAAAAGTTCGTAGTAAGTGTGGGAATAAAGGATAAAAATATCTAAAATAAAACTTAAAAAAAAGAAAAGAAAAATATATTTAAAAAGTTCTCAGTTTCGAGACTCGAACTGAAGACCAGCAGAACTAGATGGCTCGTGCTGCCGATCTGGCCACGAAGCTTCGTACCCGCAGCGATTCTGAATGGTCTAAGACTCTCATTATGATTATCCACTAAAAGTTTTAACGTGGTGTCATTCTGGTCTAAAAGCACAATGTTTTGAATAGTAATGAATTCTGCGCATGTGCGTGAACTGGACTCCTAAAATTTCTCTTGAATATAGAAATATTTTGACATAAAATTTTATTTTAGTAGTATAAGATTTGGAAAAGATCGTAGTAAGTGTGGGAATAAAGGATAAAAATATCTAAAATAAAACTTAAAAAAAAGAAAAGAAAAATATATTGAAAAAGTTCTCAGTTTCGAGACTCGAACTGAAGACCAGCAAAACTAGATGTCTCGTGCTGCCGATCTGGCCACGGCGCTTCGTACCCGCAGCGCGTCTGAATGGTCTAAGACTCTCATTATGATTATCCACTAAAAGTTTTAACGTGGTGTCATTCTGGTCTAAAAGCACAATGTTTTGAATAGGAATGAATTCTGCGCATGTGCGTGAACTCGACTCCTAAAATTTCTCTTGAATATAGAAATATTTTGACATAAAATTTTATTTTAGTAGTATAAGATTTGGAAAAGTTCATAGTAAGTGTGGGAATAAAGGATAAAAATATCTAAAAAAATGTAAAAAAAAAGAAAAGAAAAATATATTTAAAAAGTTCTCAGTTTCGAGACTCGAACTGAAGACCAGCAAAACTAGATGTCTCGTGCTGCCGATCTGGCCACGAAGCTTCGTACCCGCAGCGCGTCTGAATGGTCTAAGACTCTCATTATGATTATCCACTAAAAGTTTTAACGTGGTGTCATTCTGGTCTAAAAGCACAATGTTTTGAATAGGAATGAATTCTGCGCATGTGCGTGAACTCGACTCCTAAAATTTCTCTTGAATATAGAAATATTTTGACATAAAATTTTATTTTAGTAGTATAAGATTTGGAAAAGTTCGTAGTAAGTGTGGGAATAAAGGATAAAAATATCTAAAATAAAACTTAAAAAAAAGAAAAGAAAAATATATTTAAAAAGTTCTCAGTTTCGAGACTCGAACTGAAGACCAGCAGAACTAGATGGCTCGTGCTGCCGTTCTGGCCACGACGCTTCGTACCCGCAACGCGTCTGAATGGTCTAAGACTCTCATTATGATTATCCACTAAAAGTTTTAACGTGGTGTCATTCTGGTCTAAAAGCACAATGTTTTGAATAGGAATGAATTCTGCGCATGTGCGTGAACTCGACTCCTAAAATTTCTCTTGAATATAGAAATATTTTTACATAAAATTTTATTTTAGTAGTATAAGATTTGGAAAAGTTCGCAGTAAGTGTGGGAATAAAGGATAAAAATATCTAAAATAAAACTTAAAAAAAAGAAAAGAAAAATATATTTAAAATGTTCTCAGTTTCTAGACTCGAACTGAAGACCAGCAGAACTAGATGGCTCGTGCTGCCGATCTGGCCACGAAGCTTCGTACCCGCAGCGATTCTGAATGGTCTAAGACTCTCATTATGATTATCCACTAAAAGTTTTAACGTGGTTACATTCTGGTCTAAAAGCACAATGTTTTGAATAGTAATGAATTCTGCGCATGTGCGTGAACTGGACTCCTAAAATTTCTCTTGAATACAGAAATATTTTGACATAAAATTTTATTTTAGTAGTATAAGATTTGGAAAAGATCGTAGTAAGTGTGGGAATAAAGGATAAAAATATCTAAAATAAAACTTAAAAAAAAGAAAAGAAAAATATATTTAAAAAGTTCTCAGTTTCGAGACTCGAACTGAAGACCAGCAAAACTAGATGGCTCTTGCAGCCGATCTGACCACGAAGCTTCGTACCCGCAGCGCGTCTGAATGGTCTAAGACTCTCATTATGATTATCCACTAAAAGTTTTAACGTGGTGTCATTCTGGTCTAAAAGCACAATGTTTTGAATAGGAATGAATTCTGCGCATGTGCGTGAACTCGACTCCTAAAATTTCTCTTGAATTAGAAATATTTTGACATAAAATTTTATTTTAGTAGTATAAGATTTGGAAAAGTTCGTAGTAAATGTGAGAATAAGGGATAAAAATATCTAAAAAAAATATGTAAAAAAAAGAAAAGAAAAATATATTTAAAAAGTTCTCAGTTTCGAGACTCGAACTGAAGACCAGCAAAACTATATGGCTCGTGCTGCCGATCTGGCCACGACGCTTCGTACCCGCAGCGCGTCTGAATGGTCTAAGACTCTCCTTATGATTATCCACTAAAAGTTTTAACGTGGTGTCATTCTGGTCTAAAAGCACAATGTTTTGAATAGGAATGAATTCTGCGCATGTGCGTGAACTCGACTCCTAAAATTTCTCTTGAATATAGAAATATTTTGACATAAAATTTTATTTTAGTAATATAAGATTTGGAAAAGTTCGTAGTAAGTGTGGGAATAAATAATAAAAATATCTGAAATAAAACTTTAACAAAAGAAAAGAAAAATATATTTAAAAAGTTCTCAGTTTCGAGACTCGAACTGAAGACCAGCAAAACTAGATGGCTCGTGCAGCCGATCTGACCACGAAGCTTCGTACCCGCAGCGCGTCTGAATGGTCTAAGACTCTCATTATGATTATCCACAAAAAGTTTAACGTGGTGTCATTCTGGTCTAAAAGCACAATGTTTTGAATAGGAAAGAATTCTGCGCATGTGCGTGAACTCGACTCCTAAAATTTCTCTTGAATATAGAAATATTTTGACATAAAATTTTATTTTAGTAGTATAAGATTTGGAAAAGTTCGTAGTAAGTGTGGGAATAAAGGATAAAAATATCTAAAATAAAACTTAAAAAAAAGAAAAGAAAAATATATTTAAAAAGTTCTCAGTTTCGAGACTCGAACTGAAGACCAGCAGAACTAGATGGCTCGTGCTGCCGATCTGGCCACGAAGCTTCGTACCCGCAGCGCGTCTGAATGGTCTAAGACTCTCATTATGATTATCCACTAAAAGTTTTAACGTGGTGTCATTCTGGTCTGAAAGCACAATGTTTTGAATAGGAATGAATTCTGCGCATGTGCGTGAACTCGACTCCTAAAATTTCTCTTGAATATAGAAATATTTTGACATAAAATTTTATTTTAGTAGTATAAGATTTGGAAAAGTTCATAGTAAGTGTGGGAATAAAGGATAAAAATATGTAAAAAAAATGTAAAAAAAAGAAAAGAAAAATATATTTAAAAAGTTCTCAGTTTCGAGACTCAAACTGAAGACCGGCAAAACTAGATGGCTCGTGCAGCCGATCTGACCACGAAGCTTCGTACCCGCAGCGCGTCTGAATGGTCTAAGACTCTCATTATGATTATCCACTAAAAGTTTTAACGTGGTGTCATTCTGGTCTAAAAGCACAATGTTTTGAATAGGAATGAATTCTGCGCATGTGCGTGAACTCGACTCCTAAAATTTCTCTTGAATATAGAAATATTTTGACATAAGATTTTATTTTAGTAGTATAAGATTTGGAAAAGTTCGTAGTAAGTGTGGGAATAAAGGATAAAAATATCTAAAATAAAACTTAAAAAAAAAGAAAAGAAAAATATATTTAAAAAGTTCTCAGTTTCGAGACTCGAACTGAAGACCAGCAGAACTAGATGGCTCGTGCTGCCGTTCTGGCCACGACGCTTCGTACCCGCAGCGCGTCTGAATGGTCTAAGACTCTCATTATGATTATCCACTAAAAGTTTTAACGTGGTGTCATTCTGGTCTAAAAGCACAATGTTTTGAATAGGAATGAATTCTGCGCATGTGCGTGAACTCGACTCCTAAAATTTCTCTTGAATATAGAAATATTTTGACATAAAATTTTATTTTAGTAGTATAAGATTTGGAAAAGTTCGTAGTAAGTGTGGGAATAAAGGATAAAAATATCTAAAATAAAACTTAAAAAAAAGAAAAGAAAAATATATTTAAAAAGTTCTCAGTTTCGAGACTCGAACTGAAGACCAGCAAAACTAGATGGCTCGTGCTGCCGATCTGGCCACGACGCTTCGTACCCGCAGCGCGTCTGAATGGTCTAAGACTCTCCTTATGATTATCCACTAAAAGTTTTAACGTGGTGTCATTCTGGTCTAAAAGCACAATGTTTTGAATAGGAATGAATTCTGCGCATGTGCGTGAACTCGACTCCTAAAATTTCTCTTGAATATAGAAATATTTTGACATAAAATTTTATTTTAGTAGTATAAGATTTGGAAAAGATCGTAGTAAGTGTGGGAATAAAGGATAAAAATATCTAAAATAAAACTTAAAAAAAAGAAAAGAAAAATATATTGAAAAAGTTCTCAGTTTCGAGACTCGAACTGAAGACCAGCAAAACTAGATGTCTCGTGCTGCCGATCTGGCCACGACGCTTCGTACCCGCAGCGCGTCTGAATGGTCTAAGACTCTCATTATGATTATCCACTAAAAGTTTTAACGTGGTGTCATTCTGGTCTAAAAGCACAATGTTTTGAATAGGACTGAATTCTGCGCATGTGCATGAACTCGACTCCTAAAATTTCTCTTGAATATAGAAATATTTTGACATAAAATTTTATTTTAGTAGTATAAGATTTGGAAAAGTTCATAGTAAGTGTGGGAATAAAGGATAAAAATATCTAAAAAAATGTAAAAAAAAGAAAAGAAAAATATATTTAAAAAGTTCTCAGTTTCGAGACTCGAATTGAAAACCAGCAAAACTAGATGCCTCGTGCTGCCGATCTGGCCACGAAGCTTCGTACCCGCAGCGCGTCTGAATGGTCTAAGACTCTCATTATGATTATCCACTAAAAGTTTTAACGTGGTGTCATTCTGGTCTAAAAGCACAATGTTTTGAATAGGAATGAATTCTGCGCATGTGCGTGAACTCGACTCCTAAAATTTCTCTTGAATATAGAAATATTTTAACATAAAATTTTATTTTAGTAGTATAAGATTTGGAAAAGATCGTAGTAAGTGTGGGAATAAAGGATAAAAATATCTAAAAAAATATAAAAAAAAGAAAAGAAAAATATATTTAAAAAGTTCTCAGTTTCGAGACTCGAACTGAAGACCAGCAAAACTAGATGTCTCGTGCTGCCGATCTGGCCACGAAGCTTCGTACCCTCAGCGCGTCTGAGTGGTCTAAGACTCTCATTATGATTATCCACTAAAAGTTTTAACGTGGTGTCATTCTGGTCTAAAAGCACAATGTTTTGAATAGGAATGAATTCTGCGCATGTGCGTGAACTCGACTCCTAAAATTTCTCTGGAATATAGAAATATTTTGACATAAAATTTTATTTTAGTAGTATAAGATTTGGAAAAGTTCGTAGTAAGTGTGGGAATAAATAATAAAAATATCTAAAATAAAACTTTAACAAAAGAAAAGAAAAATATATTTAAAAAGTTCTCAGTTTCGAGACTCGAACTGAAGACCAGCAAAACTAGATGGCTCTTGCAGCCGATCTGACCACGAAGCTTCGTACCCGCAGCGCGTCTGAATGGTCTAAGACTCTCATTATGATTATCCACTGAAAGTTTTAACGTGGTGTCATTCTGGTCTAAAAGCACAATGTTTTGAATAGGAATGAATTCTGCGCATGTGTGTGAACTCGACTCCTAAAATTTCTCTTGAATTAGAAATATTTTGACATAAAATTTTATTTTAGTAGTATAAGATTTGGAAAAGTTCGTAGTAAATGTGGGAATAAGGGATACAAATATCTAAAAAAAATATGTAAAAAAAAGAAAAGAAAAATATATTTAAAAAGTTCTCAGTTTCGAGACTCGAACTGAAGACCAGCAAAACTAGATGGCTCGTGCTGCCGATCTGGCCACGACGCTTCGTACCCGCAGCGCGTCTGAATGGTCTAAGACTCTCCTTATGATTATCCACTAAAAGTTTTAACGTGGTGTCATTCTGGTCTAAAAGCACAATGTTTTGAATAGGAATGAATTCTGCGCATGTGCGTGAACTCGACTCCTAAAATTTCTCTTGAATATAGAAATATTTTGACATAAAATTTTATTTTAGTAGTATAAGATTTGGAAAAGTTCGTAGTAAGTGTGGGAATAAATAATAAAAATATCTAAAATAAAACTTTAACAAAAGAAAAGAAAAATATATTTAAAAAGTTCTCAGTTTCGAGACTCGAAATGAAGACCAGCAAAACTAGATGGCTCGTGCAGCCGATCTGACCACGAAGCTTCGTACCCGCAGCGCGTCTGAATGGTCTAAGACTCTCATTATGATTATCCACAAAAAGTTTAACGTGGTGTCATTCTGGTCTAAAAGCACAATGTTTTGAATAGGAAAGAATTCTGCGCATGTGCGTGAACTCGACTCCTAAAATTTCTCTCGAATATAGAAATATTTTGACACAAAATTTTATTTTAGTAGTATAAGATTTGGAAAAGTTCGTAGTAAGTGTGGGAATAAAGGATAAAAATATCTAAAATAAAACTTAAAAAAAAAAGAAAAGAAAAATAAATTTAAAAAGTTCTCAGTTTCGAGACTCGAACTGAAGACCAGCAGAACTAGATGGCTCGTGCTGCCGTTCTGGCAACGAAGCTTCGTACCCGCAGCGCGTCTGAATGGTCTAAGACTCTCATTATGATTATCCACTAAAAGTTTTAACGTGGTGTCATTCTGGTCTAAAAGCACAATGTTTTGAATAGGAATGAATTCTGTGCATGTGCGTGAACTCGACTCCTAAAATTTCTCTTGAATATAGAAATATTTTTACATAAAATTTTATTTTAGTAGTATAAGATTTGGAAAAGGTCGTAGTAAGTGTGGGAATAAAGGATAAAAATATCTAAAATAAAACTTAAAAAAAAGAAAAGAAAAATATATTTAAAAAGTTCTCAGTTTCGAGACTCGAACTGAAGACCAGCAGAACTAGATGGCTCGTGACGTCGATCTGGCCACGAAGCTTCGTACCCGCAGCGATTCTGAATGGTCTAAGACTCTCATTATGATTATCCACTAAAAGTTTTAACGTGGTGTCATTCTGGTCTAAAAGCACAATGTTTTGAATAGTAATGAATTCTGCGCATGTGCGTGAACTGGACTCCTAAAATTTCTCTTGAATATAGAAATATTTTGACATAAAATTTTATTTTAGTAGTATAAGATTTGGAAAAGATCGTAGTAAGTGTGGGAATAAAGGATAAAAATATCTAAAATAAAACTTAAAAAAAAGAAAAGAAAAATATATTGAAAAAGTTCTCAGTTTCGAGACTCGAACTGAAGACCAGCAAAACTAGATGTCTCGTGCTGCCGATCTGGCCACGACGCTTCGTACCCGCAGCGCGTCTGAATGGTCTAAGACTCTCATTATGATTATCCACTAAAAGTTTTAACGTGGTGTCATTCTGGTCTAAAAGCACAATGTTTTGAATAGGAATGAATTCTGCGCATGTGCGTGAACTCGACTCCTAAAATTTCTCTTGAATATAGAAATATTTTGACATAAAATTTTATTTTAGTAGTATAAGATTTGGAAAAGTTCATAGTAAGTGTGGGAATAAAGGATAAAAATATCTAAAAAAATGTAAAAAAAAGAAAAGAAAAATATATTTAAAAAGTTCTCAGTTTCGAGACTCGAACTGAAGACCAGCAAAACTAGATGTCTCGTGCTGCCGATCTGGCCACGAAGCTTCGTACCCGCAGCGCGTCTGAATGGTCTAAGACTCTCATTATGATTATCCACTAAAAGTTTTAACGTGGTGTCATTCTGGTCTAAAAGCACAATGTTTTGAATAGGAATGAATTCTGCGCATGTGCGTGAAATCGACTCCTAAAATTTCTCTTGAATATAGAAATATTTTGACATAAAATTTTATTTTAGTAGTATACGATTTGGAAAAGATCGTAGTAAGTGTGGGAATAAAGGATAAAAATATCTAAAATAAAACTTAAAAAAAAGAAAAGAAAAATATATTGAAAAAGTTCTCAGTTTCGAGACTCGAACTGAAGACCAGCAAAACTAGATGGCTCGTGCTGCCGATCTGGCCCGAAGCTTCGTACCCGCATTGCGTCTGAATGGTCTAAGACTCTCATTATGATTATCCACAAAACGTTTTAACGTTGTGTCATTCTGGTCTAAAAGCACAATGTTTTGAATAGGAAAGAATTCTGCGCATGTGCGTGAACTCGACTCCTAAAATTTCTCTTGAATATAGAAATATTTTAACATAAAATTTTATTTTAGTAGTATAAGATTTGGAAAATTTCGTAGTAAGTGTGGGAATAAAGGATAAATATATCTAAAAAAAATGTAAAAAAAAGAAAAGAAAAATATATTTAAAAAGTTCTCAGTTTCGAGACTCGAACTGAAGACCAGCAAAACTAGATGGCTCGTGCAGCCGATCTGACGACGAAGCTTCGTAACCGCAGCGCGTCTGAATGGTCTAAGACTCTCATTATGATTATCCACTAAAAGTTTTAACGTGGTGTCATTCTGGTCTAAAAGCACAATGTTTTGAATAGGAATGAATTCTGCGCATGTGCGTGAACTCGACTCCTAAAATTTCTCTTGAATATAGAAATATTTTGACATAAAATTTTATTTTAGTAGTATAAGATTTGGAAAAGTTCGTAGTAAGTGTCGGAATAAAGGATAAAAATATCTAAAAAAATATAAAAAAAAGAAAAGAAAAATATATTTAAAAAGTTCTCAGTTTCGAGACTCGAACTGAAGACCAGCAAAACTAGATGTCTCGTGCAACCGATCTGGCCACGAAGCTTCGTACCCGCAGCGCGTCTGAATGGTCTAAGACTCTCCTTATGATTATCCACTAAACGTTTTAACGTGGTGTCATTCTGGTCTAAAAGCACAATGTTTTGAATAGGAATGAATTCTGCGCATGTGCGTGAACTCGAATCCTAAAATTTCTCTTGAATATAGAAATATTTTGACATAAAATTTTATTTTAGTAGTATAAGATTTGGAAAAGTTCGTACTAAGTGTGGGAATAAAGGATAAAAATATCTAAAATAAAACTTAAAAAAAAGAAAAGAAAAATATATTGAAAAAGTTCTCAGTTTCGAGACTCGAACTGAAGACCAGCAAAACTAGATGCCTCGTGCTGCCGATCTGCCCACGAAGCTTCGTACCCGCAGCGATTCTGAATGGTCTAAGACTCTCATTAAAATTATCCACTAAAAGTTTTAACGTGGTGTCATTCTGGTCTAAAAGCACAATGTTTTGAATAGTAATGAATTCTGCGCATGTGCGTGAACTGGACTCCTAAAATTTCTCTTGAATATAGAAATATTTTGACATAAAATTTTATTTTAGTAGTATAAGATTTGGAAAAGATCGTAGTAAGTGTGGGAATAAAGGATAAAAATATCTAAAATAAAACTTAAAAAAAAGAAAAGAAAAATATATTGAAAAAGTTCTCAGTTTCGAGACTCGAACTGAAGACCAGCAAAACTAGATGTCTCGTGCTGCCGATCTGGCCACGACGCTTCGTACCCGCAGCGCGTCTGAATGGTCTAAGACTCTCATTATGATTATCCACTAAAAGTTTTAACGTGGTGTCATTCTGGTCTAAAAGCACAATGTTTTGAATAGGAATGAATTCTGCGCATGTGCGTGAACTCGACTCCTAAAATTTCTCTGGAATATAGAAATATTTTGACATAAAATTTTATTTTAGTAGTATAAGATTTGGAAAAGTTCGTAGTAAGTGTGGGAATAAAGGATAAAAATATCTAAAAAAATGTAAAAAAAAAGAAAAGAAAAAATATATTTAAAAAGTTCTCAGTTTCGAGACTCGAAATGAAGACCAGCAAAACTAGACGTCTCGTGCTGCCGATCTGGCCACGAAGCTTCGTACCCGCAGCGCGTCTGAGTGGTCTAAGACTCTCATTATGATTATCCACTAAAAGTTTTAACGTGGTGTCATTCTGGTCTAAAAGCACAATGTTTTGAATAGGAATGAATTCTGCGCATGTGCGTGAACTCGACTCCTAAAATTTCTCTGGAATATAGAAATATTTTGACATAAAACTTTATTTTAGTAGTATAAGATTTGGAAAAGTTCATAGTAAGTGTGCGAATAAAGGATAAAAATATCTTTAAAAAATGTAAAAAAAGAAAAGAAGAATATATTTAAAAAGTTCTCAGTTTCGAGACTCGAACTGAAGACCAGCAAAACTAGATGGCTCTTGCAGCCGATCTGACCACGAAGCGTCGTACCCGCAGCGCGTCTGAATGGTCTAAGACTCTCATTATGATTATCCACTAAAAGTTTTAACGTGGTGTCATTCTGGTCTAAAAGCACAATGTTTTGAATAGGAATGAATTCTGCGCATGTGCGTGAACTCGACTCCTAAAATTTCTCTTGAATATAGAAATATTTTGACATAAAATTTTATTTTAGTAGTATAAGATTTGGAAAAGATCGTAGTAAGTGTGGGAATAAAGGATAAAAATATCTAAAAAAATATAAAAAAAAGAAAAGAAAAATATATTTAAAAAGTTCTCAGTTTCGAGACTCGAACTGAAGACCAGCAAAACTAGATGTCTCGTGCTGCCGATCTGGCCACGAAGCTTCGTACCCGCAGCGCGTCTGAGTGGTCTAAGACTCTCATTATGATTATCCACTAAAAGTTTTAACGTGGTGTCATTCTGGTCTAAAAGCACAATGTTTTGAATAGGAATGAATTCTGCGCATGTGCGTGAACTCGACTCCTAAAATTTCTCTGGAATATAGAAATATTTTGACATAAAATTTTATTTTAGTATTATAAGATTTGGAAAAGTTCGTAGTAAGTGTGGGAATAAAGGATAAAAATATCTAAAAAAATGTAAAAAAAAAGAAAAGAAAAAATATATTTAAAAAGTTCTCAGTTTCGAGACTCGAACTGAAGACCAGCAAAACTAGATGTCTCGTGCTGCCGATCTGGCCACGAAGCTTCGTACCCGCAGCGCGTCTGAGTGGTCTAAGACTCTCATTATGATTATCCACTAAAAGTTTTAACGTGGTGTCATTCTGGTCTAAAAGCACAATGTTTTGAATAGGAATGAATTCTGCGCATGTGCGTGAACTCGACTCCTAAAATTTCTCTGGAATATAGAAATATTTTGACATAAAATTTTATTTTAGTAGTATAAGATTTGGAAAAGTTCGTAGTAAGTGTGGGAATAAAGGATAAAAATATCTAAAAAAATGTAAAAAAAAAGAAAAGAAAAAATATATTTAAAAAGTTCTCAGTTTCGAGACTCGAACTGAAGACCAGCAAAACTAGATGGCTCTTGCAGCCGATCTGACCACGAAGCTTCGTACCCGCAGCGCGTCTGAATGGTCTAAGACTCTCATTATGATTATCCACTAAAAGTTTTAATGTGGTGTCATTCTGGTCTAAAAGCACAATGTTTTGAATAGTAATGAATTCTGCGCATGTACGTGAACTCGACTCCTAAAATTTCTCTTGAATATAGAAATATTTTGACATAAAATTTTATTTTAGTAGTATAAGATTTGGAAAAGATCGTAGTAAGTGTGGGAATAAAGGATAAAAATATCTAAAATAAAACTTAAAAAAAAGAAAAGAAAAATATATTGAAAAAGTTCTCAGTTTCGAGACTCGAACTGAAGACCAGCAAAACTAGATGGCTCTTGCAGCCGATCTGGCCACGAAGCTTCGTACCCGCAGCGATTCTGAATGGTCTAAGACTCTCATTATGATTATCCACTAAAAGTTTTAACGTGGTGTCATTCTGGTCTAAAAGCACAATGTTTTGAATAGGAAAGAATTCTGCGCATGTGCGTGAACTCGACTCCTAAAATTTCTCTTGAATATAGAAATATTTTGACATAAAATTTTATTTTAGTAGTATAAGATTTAGAAAAGTTCGTAGTAAGTGTGGGAATAAAGGATAAAAATATCTAAAATAAAACTTAAAAAAAAGAAAAGAAAAATATATTGAAAAAGTTCTCAGTTTCGAGACTCGAACTGAAGACCAGCAAAACTAGATGTCTCGTGCTGCCGATCTGGCCACGACGCTTCGTACCCGCAGCGCGTCTGAATGGTCTAAGACTCTCATTATGATTATCCACTAAAAGTTTTAACGTGGTGTCATTCTGGTCTAAAAGCACAATGTTTTGAATAGGAATGAATTCTGCGCATGTGCGTGAACTCGACTCCTAAAATTTCTCTGGAATATAGAAATATTTTGACATAAAATTTTATTTTAGTAGTATAAGATTTGGAAAAGTTCGTAGTAAGTGTGGGAATAAAGGATAAAAATATCTAAAAAAATGTAAAAAAAAAGAAAAGAAAAAATATATTTAAAAAGTTCTCAGTTTCGAGACTCGAAATGAAGACCAGCAAAACTAGACGTCTCGTGCTGCCGATCTGGCCACGAAGCTTCGTACCCGCAGCGCGTCTGAGTGGTCTAAGACTCTCATTATGATTATCCACTAAAAGTTTTAACGTGGTGTCATTCTGGTCTAAAAGCACAATGTTTTGAATAGGAATGAATTCTGCGCATGTGCGTGAACTCGACTCCTAAAATTTCTCTGGAATATAGAAATATTTTGACATAAAACTTTATTTTAGTAGTATAAGATTTGGAAAAGTTCATAGTAAGTGTGCGAATAAAGGATAAAAATATCTTTAAAAAATGTAAAAAAAGAAAAGAAGAATATATTTAAAAAGTTCTCAGTTTCGAGACTCGAACTGAAGACCAGCAAAACTAGATGGCTCTTGCAGCCGATCTGACCACGAAGCGTCGTACCCGCAGCGCGTCTGAATGGTCTAAGACTCTCATTATGATTATCCACTAAAAGTTTTAACGTGGTGTCATTCTGGTCTAAAAGCACAATGTTTTGAATAGGAATGAATTCTGCGCATGTGCGTGAACTCGACTCCTAAAATTTCTCTTGAATATAGAAATATTTTGACATAAAATTTTATTTTAGTAGTATAAGATTTGGAAAAGATCGTAGTAAGTGTGGGAATAAAGGATAAAAATATCTAAAAAAATATAAAAAAAAGAAAAGAAAAATATATTTAAAAAGTTCTCAGTTTCGAGACTCGAACTGAAGACCAGCAAAACTAGATGTCTCGTGCTGCCGATCTGGCCACGAAGCTTCGTACCCGCAGCGCGTCTGAGTGGTCTAAGACTCTCATTATGATTATCCACTAAAAGTTTTAACGTGGTGTCATTCTGGTCTAAAAGCACAATGTTTTGAATAGGAATGAATTCTGCGCATGTGCGTGAACTCGACTCCTAAAATTTCTCTGGAATATAGAAATATTTTGACAAAAAATTTTATTTTAGTATTATAAGATTTGGAAAAGTTCGTAGTAAGTGTGGGAATAAAGGATAAAAATATCTAAAAAAATGTAAAAAAAAAGAAAAGAAAAAATATATTTAAAAAGTTCTCAGTTTCGAGACTCGAACTGAAGACCAGCAAAACTAGATGTCTCGTGCTGCCGATCTGGCCACGAAGCTTCGTACCCGCAGCGCGTCTGAGTGGTCTAAGACTCTCATTATGATTATCCACTAAAAGTTTTAACGTGGTGTCATTCTGGTCTAAAAGCACAATGTTTTGAATAGGAATGAATTCTGCGCATGTGCGTGAACTCGACTCCTAAAATTTCTCTGGAATATAGAAATATTTTGACATAAAATTTTATTTTAGTAGTATAAGATTTGGAAAAGTTCGTAGTAAGTGTGGGAATAAAGGATAAAAATATCTAAAAAAATGTAAAAAAAAAGAAAAGAAAAAATATATTTAAAAAGTTCTCAGTTTCGAGACTCGAACTGAAGACCAGCAAAACTAGATGGCTCTTGCAGCCGATCTGACCACGAAGCTTCGTACCCGCAGCGCGTCTGAATGGTCTAAGACTCTCATTATGATTATCCACTAAAAGTTTTAATGTGGTGTCATTCTGGTCTAAAAGCACAATGTTTTGAATAGTAATGAATTCTGCGCATGTACGTGAACTCGACTCCTAAAATTTCTCTTGAATATAGAAATATTTTGACATAAAATTTTATTTTAGTAGTATAAGATTTGGAAAAGATCGTAGTAAGTGTGGGAATAAAGGATAAAAATATCTAAAATAAAACTTAAAAAAAAGAAAAGAAAAATATATTGAAAAAGTTCTCAGTTTCGAGACTCGAACTGAAGACCAGCAAAACTAGATGGCTCTTGCAGCCGATCTGGCCACGAAGCTTCGTACCCGCAGCGATTCTGAATGGTCTAAGACTCTCATTATGATTATCCACTAAAAGTTTTAACGTGGTGTCATTCTGGTCTAAAAGCACAATCTTTTGAATAGGAAAGAATTCTGCGCATGTGCGTGAACTCGACTCCTAAAATTTCTCTTGAATATAGAAATATTTTGACATAAAATTTTATTTTAGTAGTATAAGATTTAGAAAAGTTCGTAGTAAGTGTCGGAATAAAGGATAAAAATATCTAAAAAAATATAAAAAAACGAAAAGAAAAATATATTTAAAAAGTTCTCAGTTTCGAGACTCGAACTGAAGACCAGCAAAACTAGATGTCTCGTGCTGCCGATCTGGCCACGACGCTTCGTACCCGCAGCGCGTCTGAATGGTCTAAGACTCTCATTATGATTATCCACTAAAAGTTTTAACGTGGTGTCATTCTGGTCTAAAAGCACAATGTTTTGAATAGGAATGAATTCTGCGCATGTGCGTGAACTCGACTCCTAAAATTTCTCTTGAATATAGAAATATTTTGACATAAAATTTTATTTTAGTAGTATAAGATTTGGAAAAGTTCATAGTAAGTGTGCGAATAAAGGATAAAAATATCTTTAAAAAATGTAAAAAAAGAAAAGAAGAATATATTTAAAAAGTTCTCAGTTTCGAGACTCGAACTGAAGACCAGCAAAACTAGATGGCTCTTGCAGCCGATCTGACCACGAAGCTTCGTACCCGCAGCGCGTCTGAATGGTCTAAGACTCTCATTATGATTATCCACTAAAAGTTTTAACGTGGTGTCATTCTGGTCTAAAAGCACAATGTTTTGAATAGGAAAGAATTCTGCGCATGTGCGTGAACTCGACTCCTAAAATTTCTCTTGAATATAGAAATATTTTGACATAAAATTTTATTTTAGTAGTATAAGATTTGGAAAAGTTCGTAGTAAGTGTTGGAATAAAGGATAAAAATATCTAAAAAAAAATGTAAAAAAAAGAAAAGAAAAATATATTTAAAAAGTTCTCAGTTTCGAGACTCGAACTGAAGACCAGCAAAACTAGATGGCTCGTGCAGCCGATCTGACCACGAAGCTTCGTAACCGCAGCGCGTCTAAATGGTCTAAGACTCTCATTATGATTATCCACTAAAAGTTTTAACGTGGTGTCATTCTGGTCTAAAAGCACAATGTTTTGAATAGGAATGAATTCTGCGCATGTGCGTGAACTCGACTCCTAAAATTTCTCTTGAATATAGAAATATTTTGACATAAAATTTTATTTTAGTAGTATAAGATTTGGAAAAGATCGTAGTAAGTGTGGGAATAAAGGATAAAAATATCTAAAATAAAACTTAAAAAAAAGAAAAGAAAAATATATTGAAAAAGTTCTCAGTTTCGAGACTCGAACTGAAGACCAGCAAAACTAGATGTCTCGTGCTGCCGATCTGGCCACGACGCTTCGTACCCGCAGCGCGTCTGAATGGTCTAAGACTCTCATTATGATTATCCACTAAAAGTTTTAACGTGGTGTCATTCTGGTCTAAAAGCACAATGTTTTGAATAGGAATGAATTCTGCGCATGTGCGTGAACTCGACTCCTAAAATTTCTCTGGAATATAGAAATATTTTGACATAAAATTTTATTTTAGTAGTATAAGATTTGGAAAAGTTCGTAGTAAGTGTGGGAATAAAGGATAAAAATATCTAAAAAAATGTAAAAAAAAAGAAAAGAAAAAATATATTTAAAAAGTTCTCAGTTTCGAGACTCGAACTGAAGACCAGCAAAACTAGACGTCTCGTGCTGCCGATCTGGCCACGAAGCTTCGTACCCGCAGCGCGTCTGAGTGGTCTAAGACTCTCATTATGATTATCCACTAAAAGTTTTAACGTGGTGTCATTCTGGTCTAAAAGCACAATGTTTTGAATAGGAATGAATTCTGCGCATGTGCGTGAAATCGACTCCTAAAATTTCTCTGGAATAAAGAAATATTTTGACATAAAACTTTATTTTAGTAGTATAAGATTTGGAAAAGTTCATAGTAAGTGTGCGAATAAAGGATAAAAATATCTTTAAAAAATGTAAAAAAAGAAAAGAAGAATATATTTAAAAAGTTCTCAGTTTCGAGACTCGAACTGAAGACCAGCAAAACTAGATGGCTCTTGCAGCCGATCTGACCACGAAGCGTCGTACCCGCAGCGCGTCTGAATGGTCTAAGACTCTCATTATGATTATCCACTAAAAGTTTTAACGTGGTGTCATTCTGGTCTAAAAGCACAATGTTTTGAATAGGAATGAATTCTGCGCATGTGCGTGAACTCGACTCCTAAAATTTCTCTTGAATATAGAAATATTTTGACATAAAATTTTATTTTAGTAGTATAAGATTTGGAAAAGATCGTAGTAAGTGTGGGAATAAAGGATAAAAATATCTAAAAAAATATAAAAAAAAGAAAAGAAAAATATATTTAAAAAGTTCTCAGTTTCGAGACTCGAACTGAAGACCAGCAAAACTAGATGTCTCGTGCTGCCGATCTGGCCACGAAGCTTCGTACCCGCAGCGCGTCTGAGTGGTCTAAGACTCTCATTATGATTATCCACTAAAAGTTTTAACGTGGTGTCATTCTGGTCTAAAAGCACAATGTTTTGAATAGGAATGAATTCTGCGCATGTGCGTGAACTCGACTCCTAAAATTTCTCTGGAATATAGAAATATTTTGACATAAAATTTTATTTTAGTATTATAAGATTTGGAAAAGTTCGTAGTAAGTGTGGGAATAAAGGATAAAAATATCTAAAAAAATGTAAAAAAAAAGAAAAGAAAAAATATATTTAAAAAGTTCTCAGTTTCGAGACTCGAACTGAAGACCAGCAAAACTAGATGTCTCGTGCTGCCGATCTGGCCACGAAGCTTCGTACCCGCAGCGCGTCTGAGTGGTCGAAGACTCTCATTATGATTATCCACTAAAAGTTTTAACGTGGTGTCATTCTGGTCTAAAAGCACAATGTTTTGAATAGGAATGAATTCTGCGCATGTGCGTGAACTCGACTCCTAAAATTTCTCTGGAATATAGAAATATTTTGACATAAAATTTTATTTTAGTAGTATAAGATTTGGAAAAGTTCGTAGTAAGTGTGGGAATAAAGGATAAAAATATCTAAAAAAATGTAAAAAAAAAGAAAAGAAAAAATATATTTAAAAAGTTCTCAGTTTCGAGACTCGAACTGAAGACCAGCAAAACTAGATGGCTCTTGCAGCCGATCTGACCACGAAGCTTCGTACCCGCAGCGCGTCTGTATGGTCTAAGACTCTCATTATGATTATCCACTAAAAGTTTTAATGTGGTGTCATTCTGGTCTGAAAGCACAATGTTTTGAATAGTAATGAATTCTGCGCATGTACGTGAACTCGACTCCTAAAATTTCTCTTGAATATAGAAATATTTTGACATAAAATTTTATTTTAGTAGTATAAGATTTGGAAAAGATCGTAGTAAGTGTGGGAATAAAGGATAAAAATATCTAAAATAAAACTTAAAAAAAAGAAAAGAAAAATATATTGAAAAAGTTCTCAGTTTCGAGACTCGAACTGAAGACCAGCAAAACTAGATGGCTCGTGCAGCCGATCTGGCCACGAAGCTTCGTACCCGCAGCGATTCTGAATGGTCTAAGACTCTCATTATGATTATCCACTAAAAGTTTTAACGTGGTGTCATTCTGGTCTAAAAGCACAATGTTTTGAATAGGAAAGAATTCTGCGCATGTGCGTGAACTCGACTCCTAAAATTTCTCTTGAATATAGAAATATTTTGACATAAAATTTTATTTTAGTAGTATAAGATTTAGAAAAGTTCGTAGTAAGTGTCGGAATAAAGGATAAAAATATCTAAAAAAATATAAAAAAACGAAAAGAAAAATATATTTAAAAAGTTCTCAGTTTCGAGACTCGAACTGAAGACCAGCAAAACTAGATGTCTCGTGCTGCCGATCTGGCCACGACGCTTCGTACCCGCAGCGCGTCTGAATGGTCTAAGACTCTCATTATGATTATCCACTAAAAGTTTTAACGTGGTGTCATTCTGGTCTAAAAGCACAATGTTTTGAATAGGAATGAATTCTGCGCATGTGCGTGAACTCGACTCCTAAAATTTCTCTTGAATATAGAAATATTTTGACATAAAATTTTATTTTAGTAGTATAAGATTTGGAAAAGTTCATAGTAAGTGTGCGAATAAAGGATAAAAATATCTTTAAAAAATGTAAAAAAAGAAAAGAAGAATATATTTAAAAAGTTCTCAGTTTCGAGACTCGAACTGAAGACCAGCAAAACTAGATGGCTCTTGCAGCCGATCTGACCACGAAGCTTCGTACCCGCAGCGCGTCTGAATGGTCTAAGACTCTCATTATGATTATCCACTAAAAGTTTTAATGTGGTGTCATTCTGGTCTGAAAGCACAATGTTTTGAATAGTAATGAATTCTGCGCATGTACGTGAACTCGACTCCTAAAATTTCTCTTGAATATAGAAATATTTTGACATAAAATTTTATTTTAGTAGTATAAGATTTGGAAAAGATCGTAGTAAGTGTGGGAATAAAGGATAAAAATATCTAAAATAAAACTTAAAAAAAAGAAAAGAAAAATATATTGAAAAAGTTCTCAGTTTCGAGACTCGAACTGAAGACCAGCAAAACTAGATGGCTCGTGCAGCCGATCTGGCCACGAAGCTTCGTACCCGCAGCGATTCTGAATGGTCTAAGACTCTCATTATGATTATCCACTAAAAGTTTTAACGTGGTGTCATTCTGGTCTAAAAGCACAATGTTTTGAATAGGAAAGAATTCTGCGCATGTGCGTGAACTCGACTCCTAAAATTTCTCTTGAATATAGAAATATTTTGACATAAAATTTTATTTTAGTAGTATAAGATTTAGAAAAGTTCGTAGTAAGTGTCGGAATAAAGGATAAAAATATCTAAAAAAATATAAAAAAACGAAAAGAAAAATATATTTAAAAAGTTCTCAGTTTCGAGACTCGAACTGAAGACCAGCAAAACTAGATGTCTCGTGCTGCCGATCTGGCCACGACGCTTCGTACCCGCAGCGCGTCTGAATGGTCTAAGACTCTCATTATGATTATCCACTAAAAGTTTTAACGTGGTGTCATTCTGGTCTAAAAGCACAATGTTTTGAATAGGAATGAATTCTGCGCATGTGCGTGAACTCGACTCCTAAAATTTCTCTTGAATATAGAAATATTTTGACATAAAATTTTATTTTAGTAGTATAAGATTTGGAAAAGTTCATAGTAAGTGTGCGAATAAAGGATAAAAATATCTTTAAAAAATGTAAAAAAAGAAAAGAAGAATATATTTAAAAAGTTCTCAGTTTCGAGACTCGAACTGAAGACCAGCAAAACTAGATGGCTCTTGCAGCCGATCTGACCACGAAGCTTCGTACCCGCAGCGCGTCTGGATGGTCTAAGACTCTCATTATGATTATCCACTAAAAGTTTTAACGTGGTGTCATTCTGGTCTAAAAGCACAATGTTTTGAATAGGAAAGAATTCTGCGCATGTGCGTGAACTCGACTCCTAAAATTTCTCTTGAATATAGAAATATTTTGACATAAAATTTTATTTTAGTAGTATAAGATTTGGAAAAGTTCGTAGTAAGTGTTGGAATAAAGGATAAAAATATCTAAAAAAAATGTAAAAAAAAGAAAAGAAAAATATATTTAAAAAGTTCTCAGTTTCGAGACTCGAACTGAAGACCAGCAAAACTAGATGGCTCGTGCAGCCGATCTGACCACGAAGCTTCGTAACCGCAGCGCGTCTAAATGGTCTAAGACTCTCATTATGATTATCCACTAAAAGTTTTAACGTGGTGTCATTCTGGTCTAAAAGCACAATGTTTTGAATAGGAATGAATTCTGCGCATGTGCGTGAACTCGACTCCTAAAATTTCTCTTGAATATAGAAATATTTTGACATAAAATTTTATTTTAGTAGTATAAGATTTAGAAAAGTTCGTAGTAAGTGTCGGAATAAAGGATAAAAATATCTAAAAAAATATAAAAAAACGAAAAGAAAAATATATTTAAAAAGTTCTCAGTTTCGAGACTCGAACTGAAGACCAGCAAAACTAGATGTCTCGTGCTGCCGATCTGGCCACGACGCTTCGTACCCGCAGCGCGTCTGAATGGTCTAAGACTCTCATTATGATTATCCACTAAAAGTTTTAACGTGGTGTCATTTTGGTCTAAAAGCACAATGTTTTGAATAGGAATGAATTCTGCGCATGTGCGTGAACTCGACTCCTAAAATTTCTCTTGAATATAGAAATATTTTGACATAAAATTTTATTTTAGTAGTATAAGATTTGGAAAAGATCGTAGTAAGTGTGGGAATAAAGGATAAAAATATCTAAAAAAATATAAAAAAAAGAAAAGAAAAAATATATTTAAAAAGTTCTCAGTTTCGAGACTCGAACTGAAGACCAGCAAAACTAGATGGCTCTTGCAGCCGATCTGACCACGAAGCTTCGTACCCGCAGCGCGTCTGAATGGACTAAGACTCTCATTATGATTATCCACTAAAAGTTTTAACGTGGTGTCATTCTGGTCTAAAAGCACAATGTTTTGAATAGTAATGAATTCTGCGCATGTACGTGAACTCGACTCCTAAAATTTCTCTTGAATATAGAAATATTTTGACATAAAATTTTATTTTAGTAGTATAAGATTTGGAAAAGATCGTAGTAAGTGTGGGAATAAAGGATAAAAATATCTAAAATAAAACTTAAAAAAAAGAAAAGAAAAATATATTGAAAAAGTTCTCAGTTTCGAGACTCGAACTGAAGACCAGCAAAACTAGATGGCTCGTGCAGCCGATCTGACCACGAAGCGTCGTAACCGCAGCGCGTCTGAATGGTCTAAGACTCTCATTATGATTATCCACTAAAAGTTTTAATGTGGTGTCATTCTGGTCTAAAAGCACAATGTTTTGAATAGGAATGAATTCTGCGCATGTGCGTGAACTCGACTCCTAAAATTTCTCTTGAATATAGAAATATTTTGACATAAAATTTTATTTTAGTAGTATAAGATTTAGAAAAAATCGTAGTAAGTGTCGGAATAAAGGATAAAAATATCTAAAAAAATATAAAAAAACGAAAAGAAAAATATATTTAAAAAGTTCTCAGTTTCGAGACTCGAACTGAAGACCAGCAAAACTAGATGTCTCGTGCTGCCGATCTGTCCACGAAGCTTCGTACCCGCAGCGCGTCTGAATGGTCTAAGACTCTCATTATGATTATCCACTAAAAGTTTTAACGTGGTGTCATTCTGGTCTAAAACACAATGTTTTGAATAGGAAGGAATTCTGCGCATGTGCGTGAACTCGACTCCTAAAATTTCTCTTGAATATAGAAATATTTTGACATAAAATTTTATTTTAGTAGTATAAGATTTGGAAAAGTTCGTAGTAAGTGTGGGAATAAAGGATAAAAATATCTAAAATAAAACTTAAAAAAAAGAAAAGAAAAATATATTTAAAAAGTTCTCAGTTTCGAGACTCGAACTGAAGACCAGCAAAACTAAATGTCTCGTGCTGCCGATCTGACCACGAAGCTTCGTACCCGCAGCGCGTCTGAATGGTCTAAGACTCTCATTCTGATTATCCATTAAAAGTTTTAACGTGGTGTCATTCTGGTCTAAAAGCACAATGTTTTGAATAGGAAATTATTCTGCGCATGTGTGTGAACTCGACCCCTAAAATTTCTCTTGAATATAGAAATATTTTTACATAAAATTTTATTTAAGTAGTATAAGATTTGGAAAAGTTCGTAGTAAGTGTGGGAATAAAGGATAAAAATATCTAAAAAAAATGTAAAAAAAAGAAAAGAAAAATATATTTAAAAATTTCTCAGTTTCGAGACTCGAACTGAAGACCAGCAGAACTAGATCACTCGTGCTGCCGATCTGGCAACGAAGCTTCGTACCCGCAGCGCGTCTGAATGGTCTAAGACTCTCATTCTGATTATCCACTAAAAGTTTTAACGTGGTGTCATTCTGGTCTAAAAGCACAATGTTTTGAATAGGAATGAATTCTGCGCATGTGCGTGAACTCGACGACTAAAATTTCTCTTGAATATAGAAATATTTTGACATAAAATTTTATTTTAGTAGTATTAGATTTGGAAAAGTTCGTATTAAGTGTGTTAATAAAGGATAAAAATATCTAAAATAAAACTTAAAAAAAAGAAAAGAAAAATATATTGAAAAAGTTCTCAGTTTCGAGACTCGAACTGAAGACCAGAAAAACTAGATGTCTCGTGCTGCCGATCTGTCCACGAAGCTTCGTACCCGCAGCGCGTCTGAATGGTCTAAGACTCTCATTATGATTATCCACTAAAAGTTTTAACGTGGTGTCATTCTGGTCTAAAACACAATGTTTTGAATAGGAAGGAATTCTGCGCATGTGCGTGAACTCGACTCCTAAAATTTCTCTTGAATATAGAAATATTTTGACATAAAATTTTATTTTAGTAGTATAAGATTTGGAAAAGTTCGTAGTAAGTGTGGGAATAAAGGATAAAAATATCTAAAATAAAACTTAAAAAAAAGAAAAGAAAAATATATTTAAAAAGTTCTCAGTTTCGAGACTCGAACTGAAGACCAGCAAAACTAAATGTCTCGTGCTGCCGATCTGACCACGAAGCTTCGTACCCGCAGCGCGTCTGAATGGTCTAAGACTCTCATTCTGATTATCCATTAAAAGTTTTAACGTGGTGTCATTCTGGTCTAAAAGCACAATGTTTTGAATAGGAAATTATTCTGCGCATGTGTGTGAACTCGACCCCTAAAATTTCTCTTGAATATAGAAATATTTTGACATAAAATTTTATTTTAGTAGTATAAGATTTGGAAAAGTTCGTAGTAAGTGTGGGAATAAAGGATAAAAATATCTAAAAAAAATGTAAAAAAAAGAAAAGAAAAATATATTTAAAAATTTCTCAGTTTCGAGACTCGAACTGAAGACCAGCAGAACTAGATCACTCGTGCTGCCGATCTGGCAACGAAGCTTCGTACCCGCAGCGCGTCTGAATGGTCTAAGACTCTCATTCTGATTATCCACTAAAAGTTTTAACGTGGTGTCATTCTGGTCTAAAAGCACAATGTTTTGAATAGGAATGAATTCTGCGCATGTGCGTGAACTCGACGACTAAAATTTCTCTTGAATATAGAAATATTTTGACATAAAATTTTATTTTAGTAGTATTAGATTTGGAAAAGTTCGTATTAAGTGTGTTAATAAAGGATAAAAATATCTAAAATAAAACTTAAAAAAAAGAAAAGAAAAATATATTGAAAAAGTTCTCAGTTTCGAGACTCGAACTGAAGACCAGAAAAACTAGATGTCTCGTGCTGCCGATCTGTCCACGAAGCTTCGTACCCGCAGCGCGTCTGAATGGTCTAAGACTCTCATTATGATTATCCACTAAAAGTTTTAACGTGGTGTCATTCTGGTCTAAAACACAATGTTTTGAATAGGAAGGAATTCTGCGCATGTGCGTGAACTCGACTCCTAAAATTTCTCTTGAATATAGAAATATTTTGACATAAAATTTTATTTTAGTAGTATAAGATTTGGAAAAGTTCGTAATAAGTGTGGGAATAAAGGATAAAAATATCTAAAATAAAACTTAAAAAAAAGAAAAGAAAAATATATTTAAAAAGTTCTCAGTTTCGAGACTCGAACTGAAGACCAGCAAAACTAAATGTCTCGTGCTGCCGATCTGACCACGAAGCTTCGTACCCGCAGCGCGTCTGAATGGTCTAAGACTCTCATTCTGATTATCCATTAAAAGTTTTAACGTGGTGTCATTCTGGTCTAAAAGCACAATGTTTTGAATAGGAAATTATTCTGCGCATGTGTGTGAACTCGACCCCTAAAATTTCTCTTGAATATAGAAATATTTTGACATAAAATTTTATTTTAGTAGTATAAGATTTGGAAAAGTTCGTAGTAAGTGTGGGAATAAAGGATAAAAATATCTAAAAAAAATGTAAAAAAAAGAAAAGAAAAATATATTTAAAAATTTCTCAGTTTCGAGACTCGAACTGAAGACCAGCAGAACTAGATCACTCGTGCTGCCGATCTGGCAACGAAGCTTCGTACCCGCAGCGCGTCTGAATGGTCTAAGACTCTCATTCTGATTATCCACTAAAAGTTTTAACGTGGTGTCATTCTGCTCTAAAAGCACAATGTTTTGAATAGGAATGAATTCTGCGCATGTGCGTGAACTCGACGACTAAAATTTCTCTTGAATATAGAAATATTTTGACATAAAATTTTATTTTAGTAGTATAATATTTGGAAAAGTTCGTATTAAGTGTGTTAATAAAGGATAAAAATATCTAAAATAAAACTTAAAAAAAAGAAAAGAAAAATATATTGAAAAAGTTCTCAGTTTCGAGACTCGAACTGAAGACCAGAAAAACTAGATGGCTCGTGCTGCCGATCTGGCCACGAAGCTTCGTACCCGCAGTGCGTCTGAATGGTCTAAGACTCTCATTATGATTATCCACTAAAAGTGTTAAGGTGGTGTCATTCTGGTCTAAAAGCACAATGTTTTGAATAGGAATGAATTCTGCGCATGTGCGTGAACTCGACGACTAAAATTTCTCTTGAATATAGAAATATTTTGACATAAAATTTTATTTTAGTAGTATAAGATTTGGAAAAGTTCGTAGTAAGTGTGGGAATAAAGGATAAAAATATCTTAAAAAAATGTAAAAAAAAGAAAAGAAAAATATATTTAAAAAGTTCTCAGTTTCGAGACTCGAACTGAAGACCAGCAAAACTGGATGGCTCGTGCTGCCGATATGGCAACGAAGCTTCGTACCCGCAGCGCGTCTGAATGGTCTAAGACTCTCATTATGATTATCCACTAAAAGTTTTAACGTGGTGTCATTCTGGTCTAAAAGCACAATGTTTTGAATAGGAATGAATTCTGCGCATGTGTGTGAACTCGACTCCTAAAATTTCTCTTGAATATAGAAATATTTTGACATAAAATTTTATTTTAGTAGTATAAGATTTGGAAAAGTTCGTAGTAAGTGTGGGAATAAAGGATAAAAATATCTAAAAAAAAATGTAAAAAAAAAGAAAAGAAAAATATATTTAAAAAGTTCTCAGTTTCGAGACTCGAACTGAAGACCAGCAAAACTAGATGGCTCGTGCAGCCGATCTGACCACGAAGCTTCGTAACCGCAGCTCGTCTGAATGGTCTAAGACTCTCATTATGATTATCCACAAAAAGGTTTAACGTGGTGTCATTCTGGTCTAAAAGCACAATGTTTTGAATAGGAATGAATTCTGCGCATGTGCGTGAACTCGACTCCTAAAATTTCTCTTGAATATAGAAATATTTTGACATAAAATTTTATTTTAGTAGTATAAGATTTGGAAAAGTTCGTAGTAAGTGTCGGAATAAAGGATAAAAATATCTAAAAAAATATTAAAAAAAAAGAAAAGAAAAATATATTTAAAAAGTTCTCAGTTTCGAGACTCGAACTGAAGACCAGCAAAACTAGATGTCTCGTGCAACCGATCAGGCCACGAAGCGTCGTACCCGCAGCGCGTCTGAATGGTCTAAGACTCTCATTATGATTATCCACTAAAAGTTTTAACGTGGTGTCATTCTGGTCTAAAAGCACAATGTTTTGAATAGGAATGAATTCTGCGCATGTGCGTGAACTCGACTCCTAAAATTTCTCTTGAATATAGAAATATTTTGACATAAAATTTTATTTTAGTAGTATAAGATTTGGAAAAGTTCGTAGTAAGTGTCGGAATAAAGGATAAAAATATCTAAAAAATATAAAAAAACGAAAAGAAAAATATATTTAAAAAGTTCTCAGTTTCGAGACTCGAACTGAAGACCAGCAAAACTAGATGTCTCGTGCTGCCGATCTGGCCACGAAGCTTCGTACCCGCAGCGCGTCTGAATGGTCTAAGACTCTCATTATGATTATCCACTAAAAGTGTTAACGTGGTGTCATTCTGGTCTAAAAGCACAATGTTTTGAATAGGAATGAATTCTGCGCATGTGCGTGAACTCGACGACTCAATTTTCTCTTGAATATAGAAATAATTTGACATAAAATTTTATTTTAGTAGTATAAGATTTGGGAAAGTTCGTATTAAGTGTGGGAATAAAGGATAAAAATATCTAAAATAAAACTTAAAAAAAAGAAAAGAAAAATATATTTAAAAAGTTCTCAGTTTCGAGATTCGAACTGAAGACCAGCAAAACTAGATGGCTCTTGCAGCCGATCTGACCACGAAGCTTCGTACCCGCAGCGCGTCTGAATGGTCTAAGACTCTCATTATGATTATCCCCTAAAAGTTTTAACGTGGTGTCATTCTTGTCTAAAAGCACAATGTTTTGAATAGGAAAGAATTCTGCGAATGTGCGTGAACTCGACTCCTAAAATTTCTTATGAATATAGAAATATTTTGACATAAAATTTTATTTTAGTAGTATAAGATTTGGAAAAGTTCGTAGTAAGTGTGGGAATAAAGGATAAAAATATCTAAAAAAATGTAAAAAAAAGAAAAGAAAAATATATTTAAAAAGTTCTCAGTTTCGAGACTCGAACTGAAGACCAGCAAAACTAGATGGCTCGTGCTGCCGATCTGGCCACGAAGCTTCGTACCCGCAGCGCGTCTGAATGGTCTAAGACTCTCATTATGATTATCCACTAAAAGTTTTAACGTGGTGTCATTCTGGTCTAAAAGCACAATGTTTTGAATAGGAATGAATTCTGCGCATGTGCGTGAACTCGACTCCTAAAATTTCTCTTGAATATAGAAATATTTTGATATAAAATTTTATTTTAGTAGTATAAGATTTGGAAAAGTTGGTAGTAAGTGTGGGAATAAAGGATAAAAATATCTAAAAAAATGTAAAAAAAAGAAAAGAAAAATATATTTAAAAAGTTCTCAGTTTCGAGACTCGAACTGAAGACCAGCAAAACTAGATGGCTCTTGCAGCCGATCTAACCACGAAGCTTCGTACCCGCAGCGCGTCTGAATGGTCTAAGACTCTCATTATGATTATCCACTAAAAGTTTTAACGTGGTGTCATTCTGGTCTAAAAGCACAATGTTTTGAATAGGAATGAATTCTGCGCATGTGCGTGAACTCGACGACTAAAATTTCTCTTGAATATAGAAATATTTTGACATAAAATTTTATTTTAGTAGTATAAGATTTGGAAAAGTTCGTAGTAAGTGTGGGAATAAAGGATAAAAATATCTAAAAAAAATGTAAAAAAAAGAAAAGAAAAATATATTTAAAAAATTCTCAGTTTCGAGACTCGAACTGAAGACCAGCAAAACCAGATGACTCGTGCTGCCGATCTGGCAACGAAGCTTCGTACCCGCAGCGCGTCTGAATGGTCTAATACTCTCATTATGATTATCCACTAAAATTTTTAACGTGGTGTCATTCTGGTCTAAAAGCACAATGTTTTGAATAGGAATGAATTCTGCGAATGTGCGTGAACTCGACGACTAAAATTTCTCTTGAATATAGAAATATTTTGACATAAAATTTTATTTTAGTAGTATAAGATTTGGAAAAGTTCGTATTAAGTGTGGGAATAAAGGATAAAAATATCTAAAATAAAACTTAAAAAAAAGAAAAGAAAAATATATTGAAAAAGTTCTCAGTTTCGAGACTCGAACTGAAGACCAGAAAAACTAGATGGCTCGTGCTGCCGATCTGGCCACGAAGCTTCGTACCCGCGGTGCGTCTGCATGGTCTAAGACTCTCATTATGATTATCCACTAAAAGTGTTAACGTGGTGTCATTCTGGTCTAAAAGCACAATTTTTTGAATAGGAATGAATTCTGCGCATGTGCGTGAACTCGACTCCTAAAATTTCTCTTGAATATAGAAATATTTTGACATAAAATTTTATTTTAGAAGTATAAGATTTGGAAAAGTTCGTAGTAAGTGTGGGAATAAAGGATAAAAATATCTAAAAAAATGTAAAAAAAAAGAAAAGAAAAATATATTTAAAAAGTTATCAGTTTCGAGACTCGAACTGAAGACCAGCAAAACTAGATGGCACGTGCTGCCGATCTGGCCACGAAGCTTCGTACCCGCAGCGCGTCTGAATGGTCTAAGACTCTCATTATGATTATCCACTACAACCTTTAAAGTGGTGTCATTCTGGTCTAAAAGCACAATGTTTTGAATAGGAAAGAATTCTGCGCATGTGCGTGAACTCGACTCTTATAATTTCTCTTGAATATAGAAATTTTTTGACATAAAATTTTATTTTAGTAGTATAAGATTTGGAAAAGTTCGTAGTAAGTGTGGGAATAAAGTATAAAAATATCTAAAAAAAATGTAAAAAAAAGAAAAGAAAAATATATTGAAAAAGTTCTCAGTTTCGAGACTCGAAGTGAAGACCAGCAAAACTAGATGGCTCGTGCTGGCGATCTGGCCACGAAGCTTCGTTCCCGCAGCGCATCTGAATAGTCTAAGACTCTCATTATGATTATCCACTAAAAGATTTAACGTGGTGTCATTCTGGTCTAAAAGCACAATGTTTTGAATAGGAAATTATTATGCGCATGTGTGTGAACTCGACTCCTAAAATTTCTCTTGAATATAGAAATATTTTGACATAAAATATTATTTTAGTAGTATAAGATTTAGAAAAGTTCGTAGTAAGTGTGGGAATAAAGGATAAAAATATCTAAAAAAATGTAAAAAAAAAGAAAAGAAAAATATATTTAAAAAGTTCTCAGTTTCGAGACTCGAACTGAAGACCAGCAAATATAGATGGCTCGTGCTGCCGATCTGGCCATGAAGCCTCGTATCCGCAGCGATTCTGTATGGTCTAAGACTCTTATTATGATTATCCACTAAAAGTTTTAACGTGGTGTCATTCTGGTCTAAAAGCACAATGTTTTGAATAGGAATGAATTCTGCGCATGTGCGTGAACTCGACTCCTAAAATTTCTCTTGAATATAGAAATATTTTGACATAAAATTTTATTTTAGTAGTATAAGTTTTGGAAAAGTTCGTAGTAAGTGTGGGAATAAAGGATAAAAATATCTAAAAAAATGTAAAAAAAAGAAAAGAAAAATATATTTAAAAAGTTCTCAGTTTCGAGACTCGAACTGAAGACCAGCAAAACTAGATGACTCGTGCTGCCGATCTGGCAACGAAGCTTCGTACCGGCAGCGCGTCTGAATGGTCTAAGACTCTCATTATGATTATCCACTAAAAGTTTTAACGTGGTGTCATTCTGGTCTAAAAGCACAATGTTTTGAATAGGAATGAATTCTGCGCATGTGCGTGAACTCGACTCCTAAAATTTCTCTTGAATATAGAAATATTTTGACATAAAATTTTATTTTAGTAGTATAAGATTTGGAAAAGTTCGTAGTAAGTGTGGGAATAAAGGATAAAAATATCTAAAAAAATGTAATAAAAAGAAAAGAAAAATATATTTAAAAAGTTCTCAGTTTCGAGACTCGAACTGAAGACCAGCAAATATAGATGGCTCGTGCTGCCGATCTGGCCATGAAGCTTCGTACCCGCAGCGATTCTATATGGTCTAAGACTCTTATTATGATTATCCACTAAAAGTTTTAACGTGGTGTCATTCTGGTCTAAAAGCACAATGTTTTGAATAGGAATGAATTCTGCGCATGTGCGTGAACTCGACGACTAAAATTTCTCTTGAATATAGAAATATTTTGACATAAAATTTTATTTTAGTAGTATAAGATTTGGAAAAGTTCGTATTAAGTGTGTTAATAAAGGATAAAAATATCTAAAATAAAACTTAAAAAAAAAAGAAAAGAAAAATATATTGAAAAAGTTCTCAGTTTCGAGACTCGAACTGAAGACCAGAAAAACTAGATGGCTCGTGCTGCCGATCTGGATACGAAGCTTCGTACCCGCAGTGCGTCTGAATGGTCTAAGACTCTCATTATGATTATCCACTAAAAGTGTTAACGTGGTGTCATTCTGGTCTAAAAGCACAATGTTTTGAATAGGAATGAATTTTGCGCATGTGCGTGAACTCGACTCCTAAAATTTCTCTTGAATATAGAAATATTTTGACATAAAATTTTATTTTAGTAGTATAAGATTTGGAAAAGTTCGTATTAAGTGTGGGAATAAAGGATAAAAATATCTAAAATAAAACTTAAAAAAAAGAAAAGAAAAATATATTGAAAAAGTTCTCAGTTTCGAGACTCGAACTGAAGACCAGAAAAACAATATGGCTCGTGCTGCCGATCTGGCCACGAAGCTTCGTACCCGCAGTGCGTCTGAATGGTCTAAGACTCTCATTATGATTATCCACTAAAAGTGTTAACGTGGTGTCATTCTGGTCTAAAAGCACAATGTTTTGAATAGGAATGAATTCTGCGCATGTGCGTGAACTCGACGACTAAAATTTCTCTTGAATATATAAATATTTTGACATAAAATTTTATTTTAGTAGTATAAGATTTGGAAAAGTTCGTAGTAAGTGTGGGAATAAAGGATAAAAATATCTAAAAAAATGTAAAAAAAAGAAAAGAAAAATATATTTAAAAAGTTCTCAGTTTCGAGACTCGAACTGAAGACCAGCAAATATAGATGGCTCGTGCTGCCGATCTGGCCATGAAGCTTCGTACCCGCAGCGATTCTATATGGTCTAAGACTCTTATTATGATTATCCACTAAAAGTTTTAACGTGGTGTCATTCTGGTCTAAAAGCACAATGTTTTGAATAGGAATGAATTCTGCGTATGTGCGTGAACTCGACGACTAAAATTTCTCTTGAATATAGAAATATTTTGACATAAAATTTTATTTTAGTAGTATAAGATTTGGAAAAGTTCGTATTAAGTGTGTTAATAAAGGATAAAAATATCTAAAATAAAACTTAAAAAAAAGAAAAGAAAAATATATTGAAAAAGTTCTCAGTTTCGAGACTCGAACTGAAGACCAGAAAAACTAGATGGCTCGTGCTGCCGATCTGGCCACGAAGCTTCGTACCCGCAGTGCGTCTGAATGGTCTAAGACTCTCATTATGATTATCCACTAAAAGTGTTAACGTGGTGTCATTCTGGTCTAAAAGCACAATGTTTTGAATAGGAATGAATTCTGCGCATGTGCGTGAACTCGACTCCTAAAATTTCTCTTGAATATAGAAATATTTTGACATAAAATTTTATTTTAGTAGTATAAGATTTGGAAAAGTTCGTAGTAAGTGTGGGAATAAAGGATAAAAATATCTAAAAAAATGTAAAAAAAAAGAAAAGAAAAATATATTTAAAAAGTTCTCAGTTTCGAGACTCGAACTGAAGACCAGCAAAACTAGATGGCACGTGCTGCCGATCTGGCCACGAAGCTTCGTACCCGCAGCGCGTCTGAATGGTCTAAGACTCTCATTATGATTATCCACTAAAACCTTTAACGTGGTGTCATTCTGGTCTAAAAGCAGAATGTTTTGAATAGGAAAGAATTCTGCGCATGTGCGTGAACTCGACTCCTATAATTTCTCTTGAATATAGAAATATTTTGACATAAAATTTTATTTTAGTAGTATAAGATTTGGAAAAGTTCGAAGTAAGTGTGGGAATAAAGTATAAAAATATCTAAAAAAAATGTAAAAAAAAGAAAAGAAAAATATATTGAAAAAGTTCTCAGTTTCGAGACTCGAACTGAAGACCAGCAAAACTAGATGGCTCGTGCTGGCGATCTGGATACGAAGCTTCGTTCCCGCAGCGCATCTGAATAGTCTAAGACTCTCATTATGATTATCCACTAAAAGATTTAACGTGGTGTCATTCTGGTCTAAAAGCACAATGTTTTGAATAGGAATGAATTCTGCGCATGTGCGTGAACTCGACTCCTAAAATTTCTCTTGAATATAGAAATATTTTGACATAAAATTTTATTTTAGTAGTATAAGATTTGGAAAAGTTCGTAGTAAGTGTGGGAATAAAGGATAAAAATATCTAAAAAAATGTAATAAAAAGAAAAGAAAAATATATTTAAAAAGTTCTCAGTTTCGAGACTCGAACTGAAGACCAGCAAATATAGATGGCTCGTGCTGCCGATCTGGCCATGAAGCTTCGTACCCGCAGCGATTCTATATGGTCTAAGACTCTTATTATGATTATCCACTAAAAGTTTTAACGTGGTGTCATTCTGGTCTAAAAGCACAATGTTTTGAATAGGAATGAATTCTGCGCATGTGCGTGAACTCGACGACTAAAATTTCTCTTGAATATAGAAATATTTTGACATAAAATTTTATTTTAGTAGTATAAGATTTGGAAAAGTTCGTATTAAGTGTGTTAATAAAGGATAAAAATATCTAAAATAAAACTTAAAAAAAAAGAAAAGAAAAATATATTGAAAAAGTTCTCAGTTTCGAGACTCGAACTGAAGACCAGAAAAACTAGATGGCTCGTGCTGCCGATCTGGATACGAAGCTTCGTACCCGCAGTGCGTCTGAATGGTCTAAGACTCTCATTATGATTATCCACTAAAAGTGTTAACGTGGTGTCATTCTGGTCTAAAAGCACAATGTTTTGAATAGGAATGAATTTTGCGCATGTGCGTGAACTCGACTCCTAAAATTTCTCTTGAATATAGAAATATTTTGACATAAAATTTTATTTTAGTAGTATAAGATTTGGAAAAGTTCGTATTAAGTGTGGGAATAAAGGATAAAAATATCTAAAATAAAACTTAAAAAAAAGAAAAGAAAAATATATTGAAAAAGTTCTCAGTTTCGAGACTCGAACTGAAGACCAGAAAAACAATATGGCTCGTGCTGCCGATCTGGCCACGAAGCTTCGTACCCGCAGTGCGTCTGAATGGTCTAAGACTCTCATTATGATTATCCACTAAAAGTGTTAACGTGGTGTCATTCTGGTCTAAAAGCACAATGTTTTGAATAGGAATGAATTCTGCGCATGTGCGTGAACTCGACGACTAAAATTTCTCTTGAATATATAAATATTTTGACATAAAATTTTATTTTAGTAGTATAAGATTTGGAAAAGTTCGTAGTAAGTGTGGGAATAAAGGATAAAAATATCTAAAAAAATGTAAAAAAAAGAAAAGAAAAATATATTTAAAAAGTTCTCAGTTTCGAGACTCGAACTGAAGACCAGCAAATATAGATGGCTCGTGCTGCCGATCTGGCCATGAAGCTTCGTACCCGCAGCGATTCTATATGGTCTAAGACTCTTATTATGATTATCCACTAAAAGTTTTAACGTGGTGTCATTCTGGTCTAAAAGCACAATGTTTTGAATAGGAATGAATTCTGCGTATGTGCGTGAACTCGACGACTAAAATTTCTCTTGAATATAGAAATATTTTGACATAAAATTTTATTTTAGTAGTATAAGATTTGGAAAAGTTCGTATTAAGTGTGTTAATAAAGGATAAAAATATCTAAAATAAAACTTAAAAAAAAGAAAAGAAAAATATATTGAAAAAGTTCTCAGTTTCGAGACTCGAACTGAAGACCAGAAAAACTAGATGGCTCGTGCTGCCGATCTGGCCACGAAGCTTCGTACCCGCAGTGCGTCTGAATGGTCTAAGACTCTCATTATGATTATCCACTAAAAGTGTTAACGTGGTGTCATTCTGGTCTAAAAGCACAATGTTTTGAATAGGAATGAATTCTGCGCATGTGCGTGAACTCGACTCCTAAAATTTCTCTTGAATATAGAAATATTTTGACATAAAATTTTATTTTAGTAGTATAAGATTTGGAAAAGTTCGTAGTAAGTGTGGGAATAAAGGATAAAAATATCTAAAAAAATGTAAAAAAAAAGAAAAGAAAAATATATTTAAAAAGTTCTCAGTTTCGAGACTCGAACTGAAGACCAGCAAAACTAGATGGCACGTGCTGCCGATCTGGCCACGAAGCTTCGTACCCGCAGCGCGTCTGAATGGTCTAAGACTCTCATTATGATTATCCACTAAAACCTTTAACGTGGTGTCATTCTGGTCTAAAAGCAGAATGTTTTGAATAGGAAAGAATTCTGCGCATGTGCGTGAACTCGACTCCTATAATTTCTCTTGAATATAGAAATATTTTGACATAAAATTTTATTTTAGTAGTATAAGATTTGGAAAAGTTCGAAGTAAGTGTGGGAATAAAGTATAAAAATATCTAAAAAAAATGTAAAAAAAAGAAAAGAAAAATATATTGAAAAAGTTCTCAGTTTCGAGACTCGAACTGAAGACCAGCAAAACTAGATGGCTCGTGCTGGCGATCTGGATACGAAGCTTCGTTCCCGCAGCGCATCTGAATAGTCTAAGACTCTCATTATGATTATCCACTAAAAGATTTAACGTGGTGTCATTCTGGTCTAAAAGCACAATGTTTTGAATATGAAATTATACTGCGCATGTGTGTGAACTCGACTCCTAAAATTTCTCTTGAATATAGAAATATTTTGACATAAAATTTTATTTTAGTAGTATAAGATTTGGAAAAGTTCGTAGTAAGTGTGGGAATAAAGGATAAAAATATCTAAAAAAATGTAAAAAAAAGAAAAGAAAAATATATTTAAAAAGTTCTCAGTTTCGAGACTCGAACTGAAGACCAGCAATTATAGATGGCTCGTGCTGCCGATCTGGCCATGAAGCTTCGTATCCGGCGCGATTCTGTATGGTCTAAGACTCTTATTATGATTATCCACTAAAAGTTTTAACGTGGTGTCATTCTGGTCTAAAAGCACAATGTTTTGAATAGGAAAGAATTCTGCGCATGTGCGTGAACTCGACTCCTAAAATTTCTCTTGAATATAGAAATATTTTGACATAAAATTTTATTTTAGTAGTATAAGATTTGGAAAAGTTCGTAGTAAGTGTGGGAATAAAGGATAAAAATATCTAAAAAAATGTAAAAAAAAAGAAAAGAAAAATATATTTAAAAAGTTCTCAGTTTCGAGACTCGAACTGAAGACCAGCAAAACTAGATGACTCATGCTGCCGATCTGGCAACGAAGCTTCGTACCCGCAGCGCGTCTGAATGGTCTAAGACTCTCATTATGATTATCCACTAAAAGTTTTAACGTAAAGTCATTCTGGTCTAAAAGCACAATGTTTTGAATAGGAATGAATTCTGCGCATGTGCGTGAACTCGACGACTAAAATTTCTCTTGAATATAGAAATATTTTGACATAAAATTTTATTTTAGTAGTATAAGATTTGGAAAAGTTCGTATTAAGTGTGGGAATAAAGCATAAAAATATCTAAAAAAAATGTAAAAAAAAGAAAAGAAAAATATATTTAAAATGTTCTCAGTTTCGAGACTCGAACTGAAGACCAGCAAACCCAGATGACTCGTGCTGCCGATCTGGCAACGAAGCTTCGTACCCGCAGCGCGTCTGAATAGTCTAAGACTCTCATTACGATTATCCACTAAAAGTTTTAACGTGGTGTCATTCTGGTCTAAAAGCACAATGTTTTGAATAGGAATGAATTCTGCGCATGTGCGTGAACTCGACGACTAAAATTTCTCTTGAATATAGAAATATTTTGACATAAAATTTTATTTTAGTAGTATAAGATTTGGAAAAGTTCGTATTAAGTGTGGGAATAAAGGATAAAAATATCTAAAATAAAACTTAAAAAAAAGAAAAGAAAAATATATTGAAAAAGTTCTCAGTTTCGAGACTCGAACTGAAGACCAGAAAAACTAGATGGCTCGTGCTGCCGATCTGGCCACGAAGCTTCGTACCCGCGTTGCGTCTGAATGGTCTAAGAGTCTCATTATGATTATCCACTAAAAGTGTTAACGTGGTGTCATTCTGGTCTAAAAGCACAATGTTTTGAATAGGAATGAATTCTGCGCATGTGCGTGAACTCGACGACTAAAATTTCTCTTGAATATAGAAATATTTTGACATAAAATTTTATTTTAGTAGTATAAGATTTGGAAAAGTTCGTAGTAAGTGTGGGAATAAAGGATAAAAATATCTAAAAAAATGTAAAAAAAAGAAAAGAAAAATATATTTAAAAAGTTCTCAGTTTCGAGACTCGAACTGAAGACCAGCAAATATAGATGGCTCGTGCTGCCGATCTGGCCATGAAGCTTCGTACCCGCAGCGATTCTGTATGGTCTAAGACTCTTATTATGATTATCCACTAAAAGTTTTAACGTGGTGTCATTCTGGTCTAAAAGCACAATGTTTTGAATAGGAATGAATTCTTCGCATGTGCGTGAACTCGACGACTAAAATTTCTCTTGAATATAGAAATATTTTGACATAAAATTTTATTTTAGTAGTATAAGATTTGGAAAAGTTCGTAGTAAGTGTGGGAATAAAGGATAAAAATATCTAAAAAAATGTAAAAAAAAAGAAAAGAAAAATATATTTAAAAAGTTCTCAGTTTCGAGACTCGAACTGAAGACCAGCAAAACTAGATGGCACGTGCTGCCGATCTGGCCACGAAGCTTCGTACCCGCAGCGCGTCTGAAT
Source organism: Argiope bruennichi (assembly GCF_947563725.1). NCBI lineage: Eukaryota > Metazoa > Arthropoda > Arachnida > Araneae > Araneidae > Argiope > Argiope bruennichi. The sequence goes on along the minus strand of NC_079162.1, from coordinate 492,927 downwards.
GGTCTAAGACTCTCATTATGATTATCCACTAAAACCTTTAACGTGGTGTCATTCTGGTCTAAAAGCAGAATGTTTTGAATAGGAAAGAATTCTGCGCATGTGCGTGAACTCGACTCCTATAATTTCTCTTGAATATAGAAATATTTTGACATAAAATTTTATTTTAGTAGTATAAGATTTGGAAAAGTTCGAAGTAAGTGTGGGAATAAAGTATAAAAATATCTAAAAAAAATGTAAAAAAAAGAAAAGAAAAATATATTGAAAAAGTTCTCAGTTTCGAGACTCGAACTGAAGACCAGCAAAACTAGATGGCTCGTGCTGGCGATCTGGATACGAAGCTTCGTTCCCGCAGCGCATCTGAATAGTCTAAGACTCTCATTATGATTATCCACTAAAAGATTTAACGTGGTGTCATTCTGGTCTAAAAGCACAATGTTTTGAATATGAAATTATACTGCGCATGTGTGTGAACTCGACTCCTAAAATTTCTCTTGAATATAGAAATATTTTGACATAAAATTTTATTTTAGTAGTATAAGATTTGGAAAAGTTCGTAGTAAGTGTGGGAATAAAGGATAAAAATATCTAAAAAAATGTAAAAAAAAGAAAAGAAAAATATATTTAAAAAGTTCTCAGTTTCGAGACTCGAACTGAAGACCAGCAATTATAGATGGCTCGTGCTGCCGATCTGGCCATGAAGCTTCGTATCCGGCGCGATTCTGTATGGTCTAAGACTCTTATTATGATTATCCACTAAAAGTTTTAACGTGGTGTCATTCTGGTCTAAAAGCACAATGTTTTGAATAGGAAAGAATTCTGCGCATGTGCGTGAACTCGACTCCTAAAATTTCTCTTGAATATAGAAATATTTTGACATAAAATTTTATTTTAGTAGTATAAGATTTGGAAAAGTTCGTAGTAAGTGTGGGAATAAAGGATAAAAATATCTAAAAAAATGTAAAAAAAAAGAAAAGAAAAATATATTTAAAAAGTTCTCAGTTTCGAGACTCGAACTGAAGACCAGCAAAACTAGATGACTCATGCTGCCGATCTGGCAACGAAGCTTCGTACCCGCAGCGCGTCTGAATGGTCTAAGACTCTCATTATGATTATCCACTAAAAGTTTTAACGTAAAGTCATTCTGGTCTAAAAGCACAATGTTTTGAATAGGAATGAATTCTGCGCATGTGCGTGAACTCGACGACTAAAATTTCTCTTGAATATAGAAATATTTTGACATAAAATTTTATTTTAGTAGTATAAGATTTGGAAAAGTTCGTATTAAGTGTGGGAATAAAGCATAAAAATATCTAAAAAAAATGTAAAAAAAAGAAAAGAAAAATATATTTAAAATGTTCTCAGTTTCGAGACTCGAACTGAAGACCAGCAAACCCAGATGACTCGTGCTGCCGATCTGGCAACGAAGCTTCGTACCCGCAGCGCGTCTGAATAGTCTAAGACTCTCATTACGATTATCCACTAAAAGTTTTAACGTGGTGTCATTCTGGTCTAAAAGCACAATGTTTTGAATAGGAATGAATTCTGCGCATGTGCGTGAACTCGACGACTAAAATTTCTCTTGAATATAGAAATATTTTGACATAAAATTTTATTTTAGTAGTATAAGATTTGGAAAAGTTCGTATTAAGTGTGGGAATAAAGGATAAAAATATCTAAAATAAAACTTAAAAAAAAGAAAAGAAAAATATATTGAAAAAGTTCTCAGTTTCGAGACTCGAACTGAAGACCAGAAAAACTAGATGGCTCGTGCTGCCGATCTGGCCACGAAGCTTCGTACCCGCGTTGCGTCTGAATGGTCTAAGAGTCTCATTATGATTATCCACTAAAAGTGTTAACGTGGTGTCATTCTGGTCTAAAAGCACAATGTTTTGAATAGGAATGAATTCTGCGCATGTGCGTGAACTCGACGACTAAAATTTCTCTTGAATATAGAAATATTTTGACATAAAATTTTATTTTAGTAGTATAAGATTTGGAAAAGTTCGTAGTAAGTGTGGGAATAAAGGATAAAAATATCTAAAAAAATGTAAAAAAAAGAAAAGAAAAATATATTTAAAAAGTTCTCAGTTTCGAGACTCGAACTGAAGACCAGCAAATATAGATGGCTCGTGCTGCCGATCTGGCCATGAAGCTTCGTACCCGCAGCGATTCTGTATGGTCTAAGACTCTTATTATGATTATCCACTAAAAGTTTTAACGTGGTGTCATTCTGGTCTAAAAGCACAATGTTTTGAATAGGAATGAATTCTTCGCATGTGCGTGAACTCGACGACTAAAATTTCTCTTGAATATAGAAATATTTTGACATAAAATTTTATTTTAGTAGTATAAGATTTGGAAAAGTTCGTAGTAAGTGTGGGAATAAAGGAGAAAAATATCTAAAAAAATGTAAAAAAAATAAAAGAAAAATATATTTAAAAAGTTCTCAGTTTCGAGACTCGAACTGAAGACCAGCAAAACTAGATGACTCGTGCTGCCGATCTGGCAACGAAGCTTCGTACCCGCAGCGCGTCTGAATGGTCTAAGACTCTCATTATGATTATCCACTAAAAGTTTTAACGTAAAGTCATTCTGGTCTAAAAGCACAATGTTTTGAATAGGAATGAATTCTGCGCATGTGCGTGAACTCGACGACTAAAATTTCTCTTGAATATAGAAATATTTTGACATAAAATTTTATTTTAGTAGTATAAGATTTGGAAAAGTTCGTATTAAGTGTGGGAATAAAGGATAAAAATATCTAAAATAAAATTTAATAAAAAGAAAAGAAAAATATATTTAAAAAGTTCTCAGTTTCGAGTCTCGAACTGAAGACCAGAAAAACAAGATGGCTCGTGCTGCCGATCTGGCCATGAAGCTTCGTATCCGGCGCGATTCTGTATGGTCTAAGACTCTTATTATGATTATCCACTAAAAGTTTTAACGTGGTGTCATTCTGGTCTAAAAGCACAATGTTTTGAATAGGAAAGAATTCTGCGCATGTGCGTGAACTCGACTCCTAAAATTTCTCTTGAATATAGAAATATTTTGACATAAAATTTTATTTTAGTAGTATAAGATTTGGAAAAGTTCGTAGTAAGTGTGGGAATAAAGGATAAAAATATCTAAAAAAATGTAAAAAAAAAGAAAAGAAAAATATATTTAAAAAGTTCTCAGTTTCGAGACTCGAACTGAAGACCAGCAAAACTAGATGACTCGTGCTGCCGATCTGGCAACGAAGCTTCGTACCCGCAGCGCGTCTGAATGGTCTAAGACTCTCATTATGATTATCCACTAAAAGTTTTAACGTAAAGTCATTCTGGTCTAAAAGCACAATGTTTTGAATAGGAATGAATTCTGCGCATGTGCGTGAACTCGACGACTAAAATTTCTCTTGAATATAGAAATATTTTGACATAAAATTTTATTTTAGTAGTATAAGATTTGGAAAAGTTCGTATTAAGTGTGGGAATAAAGGATAAAAATATCTAAAATAAAATTTAAAAAAAAGAAAAGAAAAATATATTGAAAAAGTTCTCAGTTTCAAGACTCGAACTGAAGACCAGAAAAACAAGATGGCTCGTGCTGCCGATCTGGCCACGAAGCTTCGTACCCGCAGTGCGTCTGAATGGTCTAAGACTCTCATTATGATTATCCACTAAAAGTGTTAACGTGGTGTCATTCTGGTCTAAAAGCACAATGTTTTGAATAGGAATGAATTCTGCGCATGTGCGTGAACTCGACTCCTAAAATTTCTCTTGAATATAGAAATATTTTGACATAAAATTTTATTTTAGTAGTATAAGATTTTTAAAAGTTCGTAGTAAGTGTGGGAATAAAGGATAAAAATATCTAAAAAAATGTAAAAAAAAGAAAAGAAAAATATATTTAAAAAGTTCTCAGTTTCGAGACTCGAACTGAAGACCAGCAAATATAGATGGCTCGTGCTGCCGATGAAGCTTCGTACCCGCAGCGATTCTGTATGGTCTAAGACTCTTATTATGATTATCCACTAAAAGTTTTAACGTGGTGTCATTCTGGTCTAAAAGCACAATGTTTTGAATAGGAATGAATTCTGCACATGTGCGTGAACTCGACGACTAAAATTTCTCTTGAATATAGAAATATTTTGACATAAAATTTTATTTTAGTAGTATAAGATTTGGAAAAGTTCGTATTAAGTGTGGGAATAAAGGATAAAAATATCTAAAATAAAACTTAAAAAAAAGAAAAGAAAAATATATTGAAAAAGTTCTCAGTTTCGAGACTCGAACTGAATACCAGAAAAACTAGATGGCTCGTGCTGCCGATCTGGCCACGAAGCGTCGTACCCGCGGTGCGTCTGAATGGTCTAAGACTCTCATTATGATTATAAAATAAAAGTTTTAACGTGGTGTCATTCTGGTCTAAAAGCACAATGTTTTGAATAGGAATGAATTCTGCGCATGTGCGTGAACTCGACTCCTAAAATTTCTCTTGAATATAGAAATATTTTGACATAAAATTTTATTTTAGTAGTATAAGATTTGGAAAAGTTCGTAGTAAGTGTGGGAATAAAGGATAAAAATATCTAAAATAAAACTTAAAAAAAAGAAAAGAAAAATATATTTAAAAAGTTCTCAGTTTCGAGACTCGATCTGAAGACCAGCAAATATAGATGGCTACTGCTGCCGATCTGGCCATGAAGCTTCGTATCCGCAGCGATTCTGTATGGTCTAAGACTCTTATTATGATTATCCACTAAAAGTTTTAACGTGGTGTCATTCTGGTCTAAAAGCACAATGTTTTGAATAGGAATGAATTCTGCGCATGTGCGTGAACACGACTCCTAAAATTTCTCTTGAATATAGAAATATTTTGACATAAAATTTTATTTTAGTAGTATAAGATTTGGAAAAGTTCGTAGCAAGTGTGGGAATAAAGTATAAAAATTTCTAAAAAAAATGTAAAAAAAAGAAAAGAAAAATATATTGAAAAAGTTCTCAGTTTCGAGACTCGAACTGAAGACCAGCAAATTTAGATGGTTCGTGCTGCCGATCTGGCCATGAAGCTTCGTACCCGCAGCGATTCTGTATGGTCTAAGACTCTTATTATGATTATCCACTAAAAGTTTTAACGTGGTGTCATTCTGGTCTAAAAGCACAATGTTTTGAATAGGAATGAATTCTGCGCATGTGCGTGAACTCGACTCCTAAAATTTCTCTTGAATATAGAAATATTTTGACATAAAATTTTATTTTAGTAGTATAAGATTTGGAAAAGTTCGTATTAAGTGTGGGAATAAAGGATAAAAATATCTAAAATAAAACTTAAAAAAAAGAAAAGAAAAATATATTGAAAAAGTTCTCAGTTTCGAGACTCGAACTGAAGACCAGAAAAACTAGATTACTCGTGCTGCCGATCTGGCCACGAAGCTTCGTACCCGCGGTGCGTCTGAATGGTCTAAGACTCTCATTATGATTATCCACTAAAAGTGTTAACGTGGTGTCATTCTGGTCTAAAAGCTCAATTTTTTGAATAGGAATGAATTCTGCGCATGTGCGTGAACTCGACTCCTAAAATTTCTCTTGAATATAGAAATATTTTGACATAAAATTTTATTTTAGTAGTATAAGATTTGGAAAAGTTCGTAGCAAGTGTGGGAATAAAGTATAAAAATATCTAAAAAAAAATGTAAAAAAAGAAAAGAAAAATATATTGAAAAAGTTCTCAGTTTCGAGACTCGAACTGAAGACCAGAAAAACTAGATGGCTCGTGCTGGCGATCTGGCCACGAAGCTTCGTACCCGCAGCGCGTCTGAATAGTCTAAGACTCTCATTATGATTATCCACTAAAAGATTTAACGTGGTGTCATTCTGGTCTAAAAGCACAATGTTTTGAATAGGAAATTATTCTGCGCATGTGTGTGAACTCGACTCCTAAAATTTCTCTTGAATATAGAAATATTTTGACATAAAATTTTATTTTAGTAGTATAAGATTTTTAAAAGTTCGTAGTAAGTGTGGGAATAAAGGATAAAAATATCTAAAAAAATGTAAAAAAAAGAAAAGAAAAATATATTTAAAAAGTTCTCAGTTTCGAGACTCGAACTGAAGACCAGCAAATATAGATGGCTCGTGCTGCCGATGAAGCTTCGTACCCGCAGCGATTCTGTATGGTCTAAGACTCTTATTATGATTATCCACTAAAAGTTTTAACGTGGTGTCATTCTGGTCTAAAAGCACAATGTTTTGAATAGGAATGAATTCTGCACATGTGCGTGAACTCGACGACTAAAATTTCTCTTGAATATAGAAATATTTTGACATAAAATTTTATTTTAGTAGTATAAGATTTGGAAAAGTTCGTATTAAGTGTGGGAATAAAGGATAAAAATATCTAAAATAAAACTTAAAAAAAAGAAAAGAAAAATATATTGAAAAAGTTCTCAGTTTCGAGACTCGAACTGAATACCAGAAAAACTAGATGGCTCGTGCTGCCGATCTGGCCACGAAGCGTCGTACCCGCGGTGCGTCTGAATGGTCTAAGACTCTCATTATGATTATAAAATAAAAGTTTTAACGTGGTGTCATTCTGGTCTAAAAGCACAATGTTTTGAATAGGAATGAATTCTGCGCATGTGCGTGAACTCGACTCCTAAAATTTCTCTTGAATATAGAAATATTTTGACATAAAATTTTATTTTAGTAGTATAAGATTTGGAAAAGTTCGTAGTAAGTGTGGGAATAAAGGATAAAAATATCTAAAATAAAACTTAAAAAAAAGAAAAGAAAAATATATTTAAAAAGTTCTCAGTTTCGAGACTCGATCTGAAGACCAGCAAATATAGATGGCTACTGCTGCCGATCTGGCCATGAAGCTTCGTATCCGCAGCGATTCTGTATGGTCTAAGACTCTTATTATGATTATCCACTAAAAGTTTTAACGTGGTGTCATTCTGGTCTAAAAGCACAATGTTTTGAATAGGAATGAATTCTGCGCATGTGCGTGAACACGACTCCTAAAATTTCTCTTGAATATAGAAATATTTTGACATAAAATTTTATTTTAGTAGTATAAGATTTGGAAAAGTTCGTAGCAAGTGTGGGAATAAAGTATAAAAATTTCTAAAAAAAATGTAAAAAAAAGAAAAGAAAAATATATTGAAAAAGTTCTCAGTTTCGAGACTCGAACTGAAGACCAGCAAATTTAGATGGTTCGTGCTGCCGATCTGGCCATGAAGCTTCGTACCCGCAGCGATTCTGTATGGTCTAAGACTCTTATTATGATTATCCACTAAAAGTTTTAACGTGGTGTCATTCTGGTCTAAAAGCACAATGTTTTGAATAGGAATGAATTCTGCGCATGTGCGTGAACTCGACTCCTAAAATTTCTCTTGAATATAGAAATATTTTGACATAAAATTTTATTTTAGTAGTATAAGATTTGGAAAAGTTCGTATTAAGTGTGGGAATAAAGGATAAAAATATCTAAAATAAAACTTAAAAAAAAGAAAAGAAAAATATATTGAAAAAGTTCTCAGTTTCGAGACTCGAACTGAAGACCAGAAAAACTAGATTACTCGTGCTGCCGATCTGGCCACGAAGCTTCGTACCCGCGGTGCGTCTGAATGGTCTAAGACTCTCATTATGATTATCCACTAAAAGTGTTAACGTGGTGTCATTCTGGTCTAAAAGCTCAATTTTTTGAATAGGAATGAATTCTGCGCATGTGCGTGAACTCGACTCCTAAAATTTCTCTTGAATATAGAAATATTTTGACATAAAATTTTATTTTAGTAGTATAAGATTTGGAAAAGTTCGTAGCAAGTGTGGGAATAAAGTATAAAAATATCTAAAAAAAAATGTAAAAAAAGAAAAGAAAAATATATTGAAAAAGTTCTCAGTTTCGAGACTCGAACTGAAGACCAGAAAAACTAGATGGCTCGTGCTGGCGATCTGGCCACGAAGCTTCGTACCCGCAGCGCGTCTGAATAGTCTAAGACTCTCATTATGATTATCCACTAAAAGATTTAACGTGGTGTCATTCTGGTCTAAAAGCACAATGTTTTGAATAGGAAATTATTCTGCGCATGTGTGTGAACTCGACTCCTAAAATTTCTCTTGAATATAGAAATATTTTGACATAAAATTTTATTTTAGTAGTATAAGATTTGGAAAAGTTCGTAGTAAGTGTGGGAATAAAGGATAAAAATATCTAAAATAAAACTTTAAAAAAAGAAAAGAAAAATATATTGAAAAAGTTCTCAGTTTCGAGACTCGAACTGAAGACCAGAAAAACTAGATGGCTCGTGCTGCTGATCTGGCCACGAAGCTTCGTACCCGCAGTGCGTCTGAATGGTCTAAGACTCTAATTATGATTATCCACTAAAAGTGTTAACGTGGTGTCATTCTGGTCTAAAAGCACAATGTTTTGAATAGGAATGAATTCTGCGCATGTGCATGAACTCGACTCCCAAAATTTCTCTTGAATATAGAAATATTTTGACATAAAATTTTATTTTAGTAGTATAAGATTTGTAAAAGTTCGTAGTAAGTGTGGGAATAAAGGATAAAAATATCTAAAAAAATGTAAAAAAAAGAAAAGAAAAATATATTTAAAAAGTTCTCAGTTTCGAGACTCGAACTGAAGACCAGCAAATATAGATGGCTAGTGCTGCCGATCTGGCCATGAAGCTTCGTATCCGCAGCGATTCTGTATGGTCTAAGACTCTTATTATGATTATCCACTAAAAGTTTTGACGTGGTGTCATTCTGGTCTAAAAGCACAATGTTTTGAATAGGAATGAATTCTGCGCATGTGCGTGAACTCGACGACTAAAATTTCTCTTGAATATAGAAATATTTTGACATAAAATTTTATTTTAGTAGTATAAGATTTGGAAAAGTTCGTATTAAGTGTGGGAATAAAGGATAAAAATATCTAAAATAAAACTTAAAAAAAAGAAAAGAAAAATATATTGAAAAAGTTCTCAGTTTCGAGACTCGAACTGAAGACCAGAAAAACTAGATGGCTCGTGCTGCCGATCTGGCCACGAAGCTTCGTACCCGCGGTGCGTCTGAATGGTCTAAGACTCTCATTATGATTATAAAATAAAAGTTTTAACGTGGTGTCATTCTGGTCTAAAAGCACAATGTTTTGAATAGGAATGAATTCTGCGCATGTGCGTGAACTCGACTCCTAAAATTTCTCTTGAATATAGAAATATTTTGACATAAAATTTTATTTTAGTAGTATAAGATTTGGAAAAGTTCGTAGTAAGTGTGGGAATAAAGTATAAAAATATCTAAAAAAAATGTAAAAAAAAGAAAAGAAAAATATATTGAAAAAGTTCTCAGTTTCGAGACTCGAACTGAAGACCAGCAAAACTAGATGGCTCGGGCTGCCGATCAGGCCACGAAGCGTCGTACCCGCAGTGCGTCTGAATGGTCTAAGACTCTCATTATGATTATCCACTAAAAGTGTTAACGTGGTGTCATTCTGGTCTAAAAGCACAATGTTTTGAATAGGAATGAATTCTGCGCATGTGCCTGAACTCGACTCTTAAAATTTCTCTTGAATATAGAAATATTTTGACATAAAATTTTATTTTAGTAGTATAAGATTTGGAAAAGTTCGTAGTAAGTGTGGGAATAAAGTATAAAAATATCTAAAAAAAATGTAAAAAAAAGAAAAGAAAAATATATTTAAAAAGTTCTCAGGTTCGAGACTCAAACTGAAGACCAGAAAAACTAGATGGCTCGTGCTGCCGATCTGGCCACGAAGCGTCGTACCCGCAGTGCGTCTGAATGGTCTAAGACTCTCATTATGATTATCCACTAAAAGTGTTAACGTGGTGTCATTCTGGTCTAAAAGCACAATGTTTTGAATAGGAATGAATTCTGCGCATGTGCCTGAACTCCACTCTTAAAATTTCTCTTGAATATAGAAATATTTTGACATAAAATTTTATTTTAGTAGTATAAGATTTGGAAAAGTTCGTAGTAAGTGTGGGAATAAAGTATAAAAATATCTAAAAAAAATGTAAAAAAAAGAAAAGAAAAATATATTTAAAAAGTTCTCAGTTTCGAGACTCAAACTGAAGACCAGAAAAACTAGATGGCTCGTGCTGCCGATCTGGCCAAGAAGCGTCGTACCCGCAGTGCGTCTGAATGGTCTAAGACTCTCATTATGATTATCCACTAAAAGTGTTAACGTGGTGTCATTCTGGTCTAAAAGCACAATGTTTTGAATAGGAATGAATTCTGCGCATGTGCCTGAACTCGACTCTTAAAATTTCTCTTGAATATAGAAATATTTTGACATAAAATTTTATTTTAGTAGTATAAGATTTGGAAAAGTTCGTAGTAAGTGTGGGAATAAAGTATAAAAATATCTAAAAAAAATGTTAAAAAAAAGAAAAGAAAAATATATTTAAAAAGTTCTCAGTTTCGAGACTCAAACTGAAGACCAGAAAAACTAGATGGCTCGTGCTGCCGATCTGGCCACAAAGCGTCGTACCCGCAGTGCGTCTGAATGGTCTAAGACTCTCATTATGATTATCCACTAAAAGTGTTAACGTGGTGTCATTCTGGTCTAAAAGCACAATGTTTTGAATAGGAATGAATTCTGCGCATGTGCCTGAACTCGACTCTTAAAATTTCTCTTGAATATAGAAATATTTTGACATAAAATTTTATTTTAGTAGTATAAGATTTGGAAAAGTTCGTAGTAAGTGTGGGAATAAAGTATAAAAATATCTAAAAAAATGTAAAAAAAAGAAAAGAAAAATATATTTAAAAAGTTCTCAGTTTCGAGACTCAAACTGAAGACCAGAAAAACTAGATGGCTCGTGCTGCCGATCTGGCCACGAAGCGTCGTACCCGCAGTGCGTCTGAATGGTCTAAGACTCTCATTATGATTATCCACTAAAAGTGTTAACGTGGTGTCATTCTGGTCTAAAAGCACAATGTTTTGAATAGGAATGAATTCTGCGCATGTGCCTGAACTCGACTCTTAAAATTTCTCTTGAATATAGAAATATTTTGACATAAAATTTTATTTTAGTAGTATAAGATTTGGAAAGGTGCGTAGTAAGTGTGGGAATAAAGTATAAAAATATCTAAAAAAAATGTAAAAAAAAGAAAAGAAAAATATATTTAAAAAGTTCTCAGTTTCGAGACTCAAACTGAAGACCAGAAAAACTAGATGGCTCGTGCTGCCGATCTGGCCACGAAGCGTCGTACCCGCAGTGCGTCTGAATGGTCTAAGACTCTCATTAGGATTATCCACTAAAAGTGTTAACGTGGTGTCATTCTGGTCTAAAAGCACAATGTTTTGAATAGGAATGAATTCTGCGCATGTGCCTGAACTCGACTCTTAAAATTTCTCTTGAATATAGAAATATTTTGACATAAAATTTTATTTTAGTAGTATAAGATTTGGAAAAGTTCGTAGTAAGTGTGGGAATAAAGGATAAAAATATCTAAAAAAAATGTAAAAAAAGAAAAGAAAAATATATTTTAAAAGTTCTCAGTTTCGAGACTCGAACTGAAGACCAGCAAAACTAGATGGCTCGTGATGCCGATCGGGCCACGAAGCTTCGTACCCGCAGCGCGTCTGAATGGTCTAAGACTCTTATTATGATTATCCACTAAAAGTGTTAACGTGGTGTCATTCTGGTCTAAAAGCACAATGTTTTGAATAGGAATTAATTCTGCGCATGTGCGTGAACTCGACTCCTAAAATTTCTCTTGAATATAGAAATATTTTGACATAAAATTTTATTTTAGTAGTATAAGATTTGGAAAAGTTCGTAATAAGTGTGGGAATAAATTATAAAAATATCTAAAAAAAATGTAAAAAAAAGAAAACAAGAATATATTTAAAAATTTCTCAGTTTCGAGACTCGAACTGAAGACCAGCAAAACTAGATGGCTCCTGCTGCCGATCTGGCAACGAAGCTTCGTACCCGCAGCGCGTCTGAATGGTCTCAGACTCTCATTATGATTATCCACTAAAAGTTTTAACGTGGTGTCATTCTGGTCTAAAAGCACAATGTTTTGAATAGAAATGAATTATGCGCATGTGCGTGAACTCGACTCCTAAAATTTCTCTTGAATATAGAAATATTTTGACATAAAATTTTATTTTAGTAGTATAAGATTTGGAAAAGTTCGTAGTAAGTGTGGGAATAAAGGATAAAAATATCTAAAATAAAACTTTAACAAAAGAAAAGAAAAATATATTGAAAAAGTTCTCAGTTTCGAGACTCGAACTGAAGACCAGCAAAACTAGATGGCTCGTGCTGCCGATCAGGCAACGAAGCTTCGTACCCGCAGCGATTCTGTATGGTATAAGACTCTCATTATGATTATCCACTAAAAGTTTTAACGTGGTGTCATTCTGGTCTAAAAGCACAATGTTTTGAATAGGAATGAATTCTGCGCATGTGCGTGAACTCGACTCCTAAAATTTCTCTTGAATATAGAAATATTTTGACATAAAATTTTATTTTAGTAGTATAAGATTTGGAAAAGTTCGTAGTAAGTGTGGGAATAAAGTATAAAAATATCTTAAAAAAATGTAAAAAAAAGAACAGAAAAATATATTTAAAAAGTTCTCAGTTTCGAGACTCGAACTGAAGACCAGCAAAACTAGATGGCTCGTGCTGCCGATCTGGCCACGAAGCTTCGTACCCGCAGCGCGTCTGAATGTTCTAAGACTCTGATTATGATTATCCACCAAAAGTGTTAGTCACCGTGGTGTCATTTTGGTCTAAAAGCACAATGTTTTGAATAGAAATGAATTCTGCGCATGTGTGTGAACTCGACTCCTAAAATTTCTCTTGAATATAGAAATATTTTGACATAAAATTTTATTTTAGTAGTATAAGATTTGGAAAAGTTCGTAGTAAGTGTGGGAATAAAGGATAAAAATATCTAAAAAAATGTAAAAAAAAGAAAAGAAAAATATATTGAAAAAGTTCTCAGTTTCGAGACTCGAACTGAAGACCAGCAAAACTAGATGGCTCGTGCTGCCAATCTGGCCACGAAGCTTCGTACCCGCTGTGCGTCTGAATGGACTAAGACTCTCATTATGATTATTCACTAAAAGTTTTAACGTGGTGTCATTCTGGTCTAAAAGCACAATGTTTTGAATAGGAATGATTCTGCGCATGTGCGTGAACTCGACTCCTAAAATTTCTCTTGAATATAGAAATATTTTGACATAACATTTTATTTTAGTAGTATAAGATTTGTAAAAGTTCGTAGTAAGTGTGGGAATAAAGGATAAAAATATCAAAAAAAATGTAAAAAAAAAAGAAAAGAAAAATATATTTAAAAAGTTCTCAGTTTCGAGACTCGAACTGAAGACCAGCAAAACTAGATGGCTCGTGCTGCCGATCTGGGCACGAAGCTTCGTACCCGCAGCGCGTCTGCATGGTCTAAGACTCTCATTATGATTATCCACTAAAAGTTTTAACGTGGTGTCATTCTGGTCTAAAAGCACAATGTTTTGAATAGGAATGAATTCTGCGCATGTGCGTGAACTCGACTCCTAAAATTTCTCTTGAATATAGAAATATTTTGACATAAAATTTTATTTTAGTAGTATAAGATTTGGAAAAGTTCGTAGTAAGTGTGGGAATAAAGGATAAAAATATTTTAAAAAAATGTAAAAAAAAGAAAAGAAAAATATATTTAAAAAGTTCTCAGTTTCGAGACTCGAACTGAAGACCAGAAAAACTAGAGGGCTCGTGCTGCCGATCTGGCCACGAAGCTTCGTACCCGCTGTGCGTCTGAATGGTCTAAGACTCTCATTATGATTATCCACTAAAAGTGTTAACGTGGTGTCATTCTGGTCTAAAAGCACAATGTTTTGAATAGGAATGAATTCTGCGCATGTGCGTGAACTCGACTCCTAAAATTTCTCTTGAATATAGAAATATTTTGACATAAAATTTTATTTTAGTAGTATAAGATTTGGAAAAGTTCGTAGTAAGTGTGGGAATAAAGGATAAAAATATCTAAAAAAATGTAAAAAAAAAAAAGAAAAGAAAAATATATTAAAAAAGTTCTCAGTTTCGAGACTCGAACTGAAGACCAGAAAAACTAGATGGCTCGTGCTGCCGATCGGGCCACGAAGCTTCGTACCCGCAGCGCGTCTGAATGGTCTAAGACTCTCATTATGATTATCCACTAAAAGTGTTAACGTGGTGTCATTCTGGTCTAAAAGCACAATGTTTTGAATAGGAATTAATTCTGCGCATGTGCGTGAACTCGACTCCTAAAATTTCTCTTGAATATAGAAATATTTTGACATAAAATTTTATTTTAGTAGTATAAGATTTGGAAAAGTTCGTAATAAGTGTGGGAATAAATTATAAAAATATCTAAAAAAAATGTAAAAAAAAGAAAACAAGAATATATTTAAAAATTTCTCAGTTTCGAGACTCGAACTGAAGACCAGCAAAACTAGATGGCTCCTGCTGCCGATCTGGCAACGAAGCTTCGTACCCGCAGCGCGTCTGAATGGTCTCAGACTCTCATTATGATTATCCACTAAAAGTTTTAACGTGGTGTCATTCTGGTCTAAAAGCACAATGTTTTGAATAGAAATGAATTATGCGCATGTGCGTGAACTCGACTCCTAAAATTTCTCTTGAATATAGAAATATTTTGACATAAAATTTTATTTTAGTAGTATAAGATTTGGAAAAGTTCGTAGTAAGTGTGGGAATAAAGGATAAAAATATCTAAAATAAAACTTTAACAAAAGAAAAGAAAAATATATTGAAAAAGTTCTCAGTTTCGAGACTCGAACTGAAGACCAGCAAAACTAGATGGCTCGTGCTGCCGATCAGGCAACGAAGCTTCGTACCCGCAGCGATTCTGTATGGTATAAGACTCTCATTATGATTATCCACTAAAAGTTTTACCGTGGTGTCATTCTGGTCTAAAAGCACAATGTTTTGAATAGGAATGAATTCTGCGCATGTGCGTGAACTCGACTCCTAAAATTTCTCTTGAATATAGAAATATTTTGACATAAAATTTTATTTTAGTAGTATAAGATTTGGAAAAGTTCGTAGTAAGTGTGGGAATAAAGTATAAAAATATCTTAAAAAAATGTAAAAAAAAGAACAGAAAAATATATTTAAAAAGTTCTCAGTTTCGAGACTCGAACTGAAGACCAGCAAAACTAGATGGCTCGTGCTGCCGATCTGGCCACGAAGCTTCGTACCCGCAGCGCGTCTGAATGTTCTAAGACTCTGATTATGATTATCCACCAAAAGTGTTAGTCACCGTGGTGTCATTTTGGTCTAAAAGCACAATGTTTTGAATAGAAATGAATTCTGCGCATGTGCGTGAACTCGACTCCTAAAATTTCTCTTGAATATAGAAATATTTTGACATAAAATTTTATTTTAGTAGTATAAGATTTGGAAAAGTTCGTAGTAAGTGTGGGAATAAAGGATAAAAATATCTAAAAAAATGTAAAAAAAAGAAAAGAAAAATATATTGAAAAAGTTCTCAGTTTCGAGACTCGAACTGAAGACCAGCAAAACTAGATGGCTCGTGCTGCCGATCTGGCCACGAAGCTTCGTACCCGCTGTGCGTCTGAATGGACTAAGACTCTCATTATGATTATTCACTAAAAGTTTTAACGTGGTGTCATTCTGGTCTAAAAGCACAATGTTTTGAATAGGAATGATTCTGCGCATGTGCGTGAACTCGACTCCTAAAATTTCTCTTGAATATAGAAATATTTTGACATAACATTTTATTTTAGTAGTATAAGATTTGGAAAAGTTCGTAGTAAGTGTGGGAATAAAGGATAAAAATATCTAAAAAAATGTAAAAAAAAGAAAAGAAAAATATATTGAAAAAGTTCTCAGTTTCGAGACTCGAACTGAAGACCAGCAAAACTAGATGGCTCGTGCTGCCGATCTGGCCACGAAGCTTCGTACCCGCTGTGCGTCTGAATGGACTAAGACTCTCATTATGATTATTCACTAAAAGTTTTAACGTGGTGTCATTCTGGTCTAAAAGCACAATGTTTTGAATAGGAATGATTCTGCGCATGTGCGTGAACTCGACTCCTAAAATTTCTCTTGAATATAGAAATATTTTGACATAACATTTTATTTTAGTAGTATAAGATTTGGAAAAGTTCGTAGTAAGTGTGGGAATAAAGGATAAAAATATCTAAAAAAAATGTAAAAAAAAGAAAACAAGAATATATTTAAAAATTTCTCAGTTTCGAGACTCGAACTGAAGACCAGCAAAACTAGATGGCTCCTGGTGCCGATCTGGCAACGAAGCTTCGTACCCGCAGCGCGTCTGAATGGTCTCAGACTCTCATTATGATTATCCACTAAAAGTTTTAACGTGGTGTCATTCTGGTCTAAAAGCACAATGTTTTGAATAGAAATGAATTATGCGCATGTGCGTGAACTCGACTCCTAAAATTTCTCTTGAATATAGAAATATTTTGACATAAAATTTTATTTTAGTAGTATAAGATTTGGAAAAGTTCGTAGTAAGTGTGGGAATAAAGGATAAAAATATCTAAAATAAAACTTTAACAAAAGAAAAGAAAAATATATTGAAAAAGTTCTCAGTTTCGAGACTCGAACTGAAGACCAGCAAAACTAGATGGCTCGTGCTGCCGATCAGGCAACGAAGCTTCGTACCCGCAGCGATTCTGTATGGTATAAGACTCTCATTATGATTATCCACTAAAAGTTTTAACGTGGTGTCATTCTGGTCTAAAAGCACAATGTTTTGAATAGGCATGAATTCTGCGCATGTGCGTGAACTCGACTCCTAAAATTTCTCTTGAATATAGAAATATTTTGACATAAAATTTTATTTTAGTAGTATAAGATTTGGAAAAGTTCGTAGTAAGTGTGGGAATAAAGTATAAAAATATCTTAAAAAAATGTAAAAAAAAGAACAGAAAAATATATTTAAAAAGTTCTCAGTTTCGAGACTCGAACTGAAGACCAGCAAAACTAGATAGCTCGTGCTGCCGATCTGGCCACGAAGCTTCGTACCCACAGCGCGTCTGAATGTTCTAAGACTCTGATTATGATTATCCACCAAAAGTGTTAGTCACCGTGGTGTCATTTTGGTCTAAAAGCACAATGTTTTGAATAGAAATGAATTCTGCGCATGTGCGTGAACTCGACTCCTAAAATTTCTCTTGAATATAGAAATATTTTGACATAAAATTTTATTTTAGTAGTATAAGATTTGGAAAAGTTCGTAGTAAGTGTGGGAATAAAGGATAAAAATATCTAAAAAAATGTAAAAAAAGAAAAGAAAAATATATTGAAAAAGTTCTCAGTTTCGAGACTCGAACTGAAGACCAGCAAAACTAGATGGCTCGTGCTGCCGATCTGGCCACGAAGCTTCGTACCCGCAGCGCGTCTGCATGGTCTAAGACTCTCATTATGATTATCCACTAAAAGTTTTAACGTGGTGTCATTCTGGTCTAAAAGCACAATGTTTTGAATAGGAATGAATTCTGCGCATGTGCGTGAACTCGACTCCTAAAATTTCTCTTGAATATAGAAATATTTTGACATAAAATTTTATTTTAGTAGTATAAGATTTGGAAAAGTTCGTAGTAAGTGTGGGAATAAAGGATAAAAATATTTTAAAAAAATGTAAAAAAAAGAAAAGAAAAATATATTTAAAAAGTTCTCACTTTCGAAACTCGAACTGAAGACCAGAAAAACTAGAGGGCTCGTGCTGCCGATCTGGCCACGAAGCTTCGTACCCGCGGTGCGTCTGAATGGTCTAAGACTCTCATTGTGATTATCCACTAAAAGTGTTAACGTGGTGTCATTCTGGTCTAACCGCACAATGTTTTGAATAGGAATGAATTCTGCGCATGTGCGTGAACTCGACTCCTAAAATTTCTCTTGAATATAGAAATATTTTGACATAACATTTTATTTTAGTAGTATAAGATTTGGAAAAGTTCGTAGTAAGTGTGGGAATAAAGGATAAAAATATCAAAAAAAATGTAAAAAAAAAAAAGAAAAGAAAAATATATTTAAAAAGTTCTCAGTTTCGAGACTCGAACTGAAGACCAGCAAAACTAGATGGCTCGTGCTGCCGATCTGGCCACGAAGCTTCGTAACTGCAGCCCGTCTGAATGATCTAAGACTCTCATTATAATTATCAACTAAAAGTTTTAACGTGGTGTCATTCTTGTCCAAAAGCACAATGTTTTGAATACGAATGAATTCTGCGCATGTGCGTGAACTCGACTCCTAAAATTTCTGTTGAATATAGAAATATTTTGGCAATAAATTATATTCTAGTAGTATAAGATTTGGAAAAGTTCGTAGTAAGTGTGGGAATAAAGGATAAAAATATCTAAATAAATTTTAAAAAAAGAAAAGAAAAATATATTTAAAACTTTCTCATTTTCGATACTCGAACTGAAGACTAGCAAAAATAGGTGGCTCTTGCTGCCGTTCTTGCCATGACGCTTCGTACCCGGAAATCGTCTGAATGGTCTAAGACTCTCATTATGATTACCCACTAAAAGTTTTAACATGGTGTCATTCTGGTCTAAAAGCACAATCTTTTGAATAGGAATGAATTCTGCGCATGTGCGTGAACTCGACTCCTAAAATTTCTCTTGAATATAGAAATATTTTGACATAACATTTTATTTTAGTAGTATAAGATTTGGAAAAGTTCGTAGTAAGTGTGGGAATAAAGGATAAAAATATCAAAAAAAATGTAAAAAAAAAAAAAAAAGAAAAATATATTTTAAAAGTTCTCAGTTTCGAAACTCGAACTGAAGACCAGCAAAACTAGATGGCTCGTGCTGCCGATCGGGCCACGAAGCTTCGTACCCGCAGCGCGTCTGAATGGTCTAAGACTCTCATTATGATTATCCACTAAAAGTGTTAACGTGGTGTCATTCTGGTCTAAAAGCACAATGTTTTGAATAGGAATTAATTCTGCGCATGTGCGTGAACTCGACTCCTAAAATTTCTCTTGAATATAGAAATATTTTGACATAAAATTTTATTTTAGTAGTATAAGATTTGGAAAAGTTCGTAATAAGTGTGGGAATAAATTATAAAAATATCTAAAAAAAATGTAAAAAAAAGAAAACAAGAATATATTTAAAAATTTCTCAGTTTCGAGACTCGAACTGAAGACCAGCAAAACTAGATGGCTCCTGCTGCCGATCTGGCAACGAAGCTTCGTACCCGCAGCGCGTCTGAATGGTCTCAGACTCTCATTATGATTATCCACTAAAAGTTTTAACGTGGTGTCATTCTGGTCTAAAAGCACAATGTTTTGAATAGAAATGAATTATGCGCATGTGCGTGAACTCGACTCCTAAAATTTCTCTTGAATATAGAAATATTTTGACATAAAATTTTATTTTAGTAGTATAAGATTTGGAAAAGTTCGTAGTAAGTGTGGGAATAAAGGATAAAAATATCTAAAATAAAACTTTAACAAAAGAAAAGAAAAATATATTGAAAAAGTTCTCAGTTTCGAGACTCGAACTGAAGACCAGCAAAACTAGATGGCTCGTGCTGCCGATCAGGCAACGAAGCTTCGTACCCGCAGCGATTCTGTATGGTATAAGACTCTCATTATGATTATCCACTAAAAGTTTTAACGTGGTGTCATTCTGGTCTAAAAGCACAATGTTTTGAATAGGAATGAATTCTGCGCATGTGCGTGAACTCGACTCCTAAAATTTCTCTTGAATATAGAAATATTTTGACATAAAATTTTATTTTAGTAGTATAAGATTTGGAAAAGTTCGTAGTAAGTGTGGGAATAAAGTATAAAAATAACTTAAAAAAATGTAAAAAAAAGAACAGAAAAATATATTTAAAAAGTTCTCAGTTTCGAGACTCGAACTGAAGACCAGCAAAACTAGATGGCTCGTGCTGCCGATCTGGCCACGAAGCTTCGTACCCGCAGCGCGTCTGAATGTTCTAAGACTCTGATTATGATTATCCACCAAAAGTGTTAGTGACCGTGGTGTCATTTTGGTCTAAAAGCACAATGTTTTGAATAGAAATGAATTCTGCGCATGTGCGTGAACTCGACTCCTAAAATTTCTCTTGAATATAGAAATATTTTGACATAAAATTTTATTTTAGTAGTATAAGATTTGGAAAAGTTCGTAGTAAGTGTGGGAATAAAGGATAAAAATATCTAAAAAAAATGTAAAAAAAAGAAAAGAAAAATATATTGAAAAAGTTCTCAGTTTCGAGACTCGAACTGAAGACCAGCAAAACTAGATGGCTCGTGCTGCCGATCTGGCCACGAAGCTTCGTACCCGCTGTGCGTCTGAATGGACTAAGACTCTCATTATGATTATTCACTAAAAGTTTTAACGTGGTGTCATTCTGGTCTAAAAGCACAATGTTTTGAATAGGAATGATTCTGCGCATGTGCGTGAACTCGACTCCTAAAATTTCTCTTGAATATAGAAATATTTTGACATAACATTTTATTTTAGTAGTATAAGATTTGGAAAAGTTCGTAGTAAGTGTGGGAATAAAGGATAAAAATATCAAAAAAAATGTAAAAAAAAAAAAAAAAGAAAAGAAAAATATCTTTAAAAAGTTCTCAGTTTCGAGACTCGAACTGAAGACCAGCAAAACTAGATGGCTCGTGCTGCCGATCTGGGCACGAAGCTTCGTACCCGCAGCGCGTCTGCATGGTCTAAGACTCTCATTATGATTATCCACTAAAAGTTTTAACGTGGTGTCATTCTGGTCTAAAAGCACAATGTTTTGAATAGGAATGAATTCTGCGCATGTGCGTGAACTCGACTCCTAAAATTTCTCTTGAATATAGAAATATTTTGACATAAAATTTTATTTTAGTAGTATAAGATTTGGAAAAGTTCGTAGTAAGTGTGGGAATAAAGGATAAAAATATTTTAAAAAAATGTAAAAAAAGAAAAGAAAAATATATTTAAAAAGTTCTCAGTTTCGAGACTCGAACTGAAGACCAGAAAAACTAGAGGGCTCGTGCTGCCGATCTGGCCACGAAGCTTCGTACCCGCGGTGCGTCTGAATGGTCTAAGACTCTCATTATGATTATCCACTAAAAGTGTTAACGTGGTGTCATTCTGGTCTAAAAGCACAATGTTTTGAATAGGAATGAATTCTGCGCATGTGCGTGAACTCGACTCCTAAAATTTCTCTTGAATATAGAAATATTTTGACATAAAATTTTATTTTAGTAGTATAAGATTTGGAAAAGTTCGTAGTAAGTGTGGGAATAAAGGATAAAAATATCTAAAAAAATGTAAAAAAAAAAAGAAAAGAAAAATATATTGAAAAAGTTCTCAGTTTCGAGACTCGAACTGAAGACCAGAAAAACTAGATGGCTCGTGCTGCCGATCTGGCCACGAAGCTTCGTACCCGCAGCGCGTCTGAATGTTCTAAGACTCTCATTATGATTATCCACTGAAAGTTTTAACGTGGTGTCATTCTGGTCTAAAAGCACAATGTTTTGAATAGGACTGAATTCTGCGCATGTGCATGAACTCGACTCCTAAAATTTCTCTTGAATATAGAAATATTTTGACATAAAATTTTATTTTAGTAGTATAAGATTTGGAAAAGTTCGTAGTAAGTGTGGGAATAAAGGATAAAAATATCTTTAAAAAATGTAAAAAAAAGAAAAGAAAAATATATTTAAAAAGTTCTCAGTTTCGAGACTCAAACTGAAGACCAGCAAAACTAGACGGCTCGTGCTGCCGATCTGGCCACGAAGCTTCGTAACTGCAGCCCGTCTGAATGATCTAAGACTCTCATTATAATTATCAACTAAAAGTTTTAACGTGGTGTCATTCTTGTCCAAAAGCACAATGTTTTGAATAGGAATGAATTCTGCGCATGTGCGTGAACTCGACTCCTAAAATTTCTGTTGAATATAGAAATATTTTGGCAATAATGTATATTTTAGTAGTATAAGATTTGGAAAAGTTCGTAGTAAGTGTGGGAATAAAGGATAAAAATATCTAAATAAATTTTAAAAAAAGAAAAGAAAAATATATTTAAAACTTTCTCATTTTCGATACTCGAACTGAAGACTAGCAAAAATAGGTGGCTCTTGCTGCCGTTCTGGCCATGACGCTTCGTACCCGGAAATCGTCTGAATGGTCTAAGACTCTCATTATGATTACATACTAAAAGTTTTAACATGGTGTCATTCTGGTCTAAAAGCACAATCTTTTGAATAGGAATGAATTCTGCGCATGTGCGTGAACTCGACTCCTAAAATTTCTCTTGAATATAGAAATATTTTGACATAAAATTTTATTTTAGTAGTATAAGATTTGGAAAAGTTCGTAGTAAGTGTGGGAATAAAGGATAAAAATATCTTTAAAAAATGTAAAAAAAAGAAAAGAAAAATATATTTAAAAAGTTCTCAGTTTCGAGACTCAAACTGAAGACCAGCAAAACTAGACGGCTCGTGCTGCCGATCTGGCCACGAAGCTTCGTAACTGCAGCCCGTCTGAATGATCTAAGACTCTCATTATAATTATCAACTAAAAGTTTTAACGTGGTGTCATTCTTGTCCAAAAGCACAATGTTTTGAATAGGAATGAATTCTGCGCATGTGCGTGAACTCGACTCCTAAAATTTCTCTTGAATATAGAAATATTTTGACATAACATTTTATTTTAGTAGTATAAGATTTGAAAAAGTTCGTAGTAAGTGTGGGAATAAAGGATAAAAATATCTAAATAAATTTTAAAAAAAAGTAAAGAAAAATATATTTAAAACATACTCATTTTCGATACTCGGACTGAAGACTAGCAAAAATAGGTGGCTCTTGCTGCCGATCTGGCCATGACGCTTCGTACCCGGAAATCGTCTGAATGGTCTAAGACTCTCATTATGATTATCCACTAAAAGTTTTAACATGGTGTCATTCTGGTCTAAAAGACATAAATATTTTGACATAAAATTTTATTTTAGTAGTATAAGATTTGGAAAGGTTCGTAGTAAGTGTGGGAATAAAGGATAAAAATATCTCAAAAAATGTAAAAAAAAAAGAAATGAAAACTATATTTAAAAAGTTCTCAGTTTCGAGACTCGAACTGAAGACCAGCAAAACTAGATGGCTCGTGCTGCCGATCTGGCAACGAAGCTTCGTACCCGCAGCGATTCTGTATGGTCTAAGACTCTCATTATGATTATCCACTAAAAGTTTTAACGTGGTGTCATTCTGGTCTAAAAGCACAATGTTTTGAATAGGAATGAATTCTGCGCATGTGCGTGAACTCGACTCCTAAAATTTCTCTTGAATATAGAAATATTTTGACATAAAATTTTATTTTAGTAGTATAAGATTTGGAAAAGTTCGTAGTAAGTGTGGAAATAAAGTATAAAAATATCTAAAAAAAATGTAAAAAAAAAGAAAAGAAAAATATATTTAAAAAGTTCTCAGTTTCGAGACTCGAACTGAAGACCAGCAAAACTAGATGGCTCGTGCTGCCGATCTGGCCACGAAGCTTCGTACCCGCACCGCGTCTGAATGTTCTAAGACTCTCATTATGATTATCCACCAAAAGTTTTAACGTGGTGTCATTCTGGTCTAAAAGCACAATGTTTTGAATAGGAATGAATTCTACGCATGTGCGTGAACTCGACTCCTAAAATTTTTGTTGAATATAGAAATATTTTGGCAATAAATTATATTTTAGTAGTATAAGATTTGGAAAAGTTCGTAGTAAGTGTGGGAATAAAGGATAAAAATATCTAAAATAAATATTAAAAAAAAGAAAAGAAAAATATATTGAAAAAGTTCTCAGTTTCGAGACTCGAACTGAAGACCAGCAAAACTAGATGGCTCGTGCTGCCGATCTGGCAACGAAGCTTCGTACCCGCAGTGCGTCTGAATGGTCTAAGACTCTCATTATGATTATCTACTAAAAGTGTTAACGTGGTGTCATTCTGGTCTAAAAGCACAATGTTTTGAATAGGAATGAATTCTGCGCATGTGCGTGAACTCGACTCCTAAAATTTCTCTTGAATATAGAAATATTTTGACATAAAATTTTATTTTAGTAGTATAAGATTTGGAAAAGTTCGTAGTAAGTGTGATAATAAAGGATAAAAATATCTAAAAAAAATGTAAAAAAAAAAGAAATGAAAACTATATTTAAAAAGTTCTCAGTTTCGAGACTCGAACTGAAGACCAGCAAAACTAGATGGCTCGTGCTGCCGATCTGGCAACGAAGCTTCGTCCCCGCAGCGATTCTGTATGGTCTAAGACTCTCATTATGATTATCCACTAAAAGTTTTAACGTGGTGTCATTCTGGTATAAAAGCACAATGTTTTGAATAGGAATGAATTCTGCGCATGTGCGTGAACTCGACTCCTAAAATTTCTCTTGAATATAGAAATATTTTGACATAAAATTTTATTTTAGTAGTATAAGATTTGGAAAAGTTCGTAGTAAGTGTGGGAATAAAGTATAAAAATATCTAAAAAAAATGTAAAAAAAAGAAAAGAAAAATATATTTAAAAAGTTCTCAGTTTCGAGACTCAAACTGAAGACCAGCAAAACTAGACGGCTCGTGCTGCCGATCTGGCCACGAAGCTTCGTACCCGCAGCGCGTCTGAATGGTATAAGACTCTCATTATGATTATCCACTGAAAGTTTTAACGTGGTGTCATTCTGGTCTAAAAGCACAATGTTTTGAATAGGAATGAATTCTGCGCATGTGCATGAACTCGACTCCTAAAATTTCTCTTGAATATAGAAATATTTTGAAATAAAATTTTATTTTACTAGTATAAGATTTGGAAAAGTTCGTAGTAAGTGTGGGAATAAAGGATAAAAATATCTAAAAAGAATGTAAAAAAAAGAAAAGAAAAATATATTGAAAAAGTTCTCAGTTTCGAGACTCGAACTGAAGACTAGCAAAACTAGATGGCTAGTTCTGCCAATCTGGCCACGAAGCTTCGTACCTGCAGCGCGTCTGAATGGCCTAAGACTCTCATTATGATTATCAAATAAAAGTTTTAACGTGGTGTCATTCTGGTCTAAAAGAACAATGTTTTGAATAGGAATGTATTCTGCGCATGTGCGTGATCTCGACTCCTAAAATTTCTCTTGAATATAGAAATATTTTGACACAAAATTTTATTTTAGTATTATAAGATTTGGAAAAGTTCGTAGTAAGTGTGGGAATAAAGGATAAAAATATCTAAAAAAAATGTAAAAAAAAGAAAAGAAAAACATATTTAAAACGTTCTCATTTTCGATACTCGGACTGAAGACTAGCAAAAATAGGTGGCTCTTGCTGCCGATCTGGCCATGACGCTTCGTAGCCGGAAATCGTCTGAATGGTCTAAGACTCTCATTATGATTATCCACTAAAAGTTTTAACATGGTGTCATTCTGGTCTAAAAGCAAAATCTTTTGAATAGGAATGAATTCTGCGCATGTGCGTGAACTCGACTCCTAAAATTTCTCTTGAATATAGAAATATTTTGACATAAAATTTTATTTTAGTAGTATAAGATTTGGAAAAGTTCGTAGTAAGTGTGGGAATAAATTATAAAAATATCTAAAAAAAATGTAAAAAAAGAAAACAAGAATATATTTATAAAGTTCTCAGTTTCGAGACTCGAACTGAAGACCAGCAAAACTAGATGGCTCGTGCTGCCGATCTGGCAACGAAGCTTCGTACCCGCAGTGCGTCTGAATGGTCTAAGACTCTCATTATGATTATCCACTAAAAGTGTTAACGTGGTGTCATACTGGTCTAAAAGCACAATGTTTTGAATAGGAATGAATTCTGCGCATGTGCGTGAACTCGACTCCTAAAATTTCTGTTGAATATAGAAATATTTTGGCAATAAATTATATTTTAGTAGTATAAGATTTGAAAAAGTTCGTAGTAAGTGTGGGAATAAAGGATAAAAATATCTAAATAAATTTTAAAAAAAAGAAAAGAAAAATATATTTAAAACATACTCATTTTCGATACTCGGACTGAAGACTAGCAAAAATAGGTGGCTCTTGCTGCCGATCTGGCCATGACGCTTCGTACCCGGAAATCGTCTGAATGGTCTAAGACTCTCATTATGATTATCCACTAAAAGTTTTAACATGGTGTCATTCTGGTCTAAAAGACATAAATATTTTGACATAAAATTTTATTTTAGTAGTATAAGATTTGGAAAGGTTCGTAGTAAGTGTGGGAATAAAGGATAAAAATATCTCAAAAAATGTAAAAAAAAGAAAAGAAAAATATATTGAAAAAGTTCTTAGTTTCGAGACTCGAACTGAAGACCAGAAAAACTAGATTACTCGTGCTGCCGATCTGGCCACGAAGCTTCGTACCCGCAGTGCGTCTGAATGGTCTAAGACTCTCATTATGATTATCCACTAAAAGTGTTAACGTGGTGTCATTCTGGTCTAAAAGCACAATGTTTTGAATAGGAATGAATTCTGCGCATGTGCGTGAACTCGACTAATAAAATTTCTCTTGAATATAGAAATATTTTGACATAAAATTTTATTTTAGTAGTATAAGATTTGGAAAAGTTCGTAGTAAGTGCGATAATAAAGGATAAAAATATCTAAAAAAAATGTAAAAAAAAAAGAAATGAAAACTATATTTAAAAAGTTCTCAGTTTCGAGACTCGAACTGAAGACCAGCAAAACTAGATGGCTCGTGCTGCCGATCTGGCAACGAAGCTTCGTACCCGCAGCGATTCTGTATGGTCTAAGACTCTCATTATGATTATCCACTAAAAGTTTTAACGTGGTGTCATTCTGGTCTAAAAGCACAATGTTTTGAATAGGAATGAATTCTGCGCATGTGCGTGAACTCGACTCCTAAAATTTCTCTTGAATATAGAAATATTTTGACATAAAATTTCATTTTAGTAGTATAAGATTTCGAAAAGTTCGTAGTAAGTGTGGGAATAAAGTATAAAAATATCTAAAAAAAATGTAAAAAAAAGAAAAGAAAAATATATTTAAAAAGTTCTCAGTTTCGAGACTCAAACTGAAGACCAGCAAAACTAGACGGCTCGTGCTGCCGATCTGGCCACGAAGCTTCGTACCCGCAGCGCGTCTGAATGGTATAAGACTCTCATTATGATTATCCACTGAAAGTTTTAACGTGGTGTCATTCTGGTCTAAAAGCACAATGTTTTGAATAGGAATGAATTCTGCGCATGTGCATGAACTCGACTCCTAAAATTTCTCTTGAATATAGAAATATTTTGACATAAAATTTTATTTTACTAGTATAAGATTTGGAAAAGTTCGTAGTAAGTGTGGGAATAAAGGATAAAAATATCTAAAAAGAATGTAAAAAAAAGAAAAGAAAAATATATTGAAAAAGTTCTCAGTTTCGAGACTCGAACTGAAGACTAGCAAAACTAGATGGCTAGTTCTGCCAATCTGGCCACGAAGCTTCGTACCTGCAGCGCGTCTGAATGGCCTAAGACTCTCATTATGATTATCAAATAAAAGTTTTAACGTGGTGTCATTCTGGTCTAAAAGAACAATGTTTTGAATAGGAATGTATTCTGCGCATGTGCGTGATCTCGACTCCTAAAATTTCTCTTGAATATAGAAATATTTTGACATAAAATTTTATTTTAGTAGTATAAGATTTTGAACAGTTCGTAGTAAGTGTGGGAATAAAGGATAAAAATATCTAAAAAAAATGTAAAAAAAGAAAAGAAGAATATATTTAAAAAGTTCTCAGTTTCGAGACTCGAACTGAAGACCTGCAAAACTAGATGGCTCGTGCTGCCGATCTGGCCACGAAGCTTCGTAACTGCAGCCCGTCTGAATGGTCTAAGTCTCTCATTATGATTATCAACTAAAAGTTTTAACGTGGTGTCATTCTTGTCCAAAAGCACAATGTTTTGAATAGGAATGAATTCTGCGCATGTGCGTGAACTCGAGTCCTAAAATTTCTCTTGAATATAGAAATATTTTGACATAAAATTTTATTTTAGTAGTATAAGATTTTGAACAGTTCGTAGTAAGTGTGGGAATAAAGGATAAAAATATCTAAAAAAAATGTAAAAAAAGAAAAGAAGAATATATTTAAAAAGATCTCAGTTTCGAGACTCGAACTGAAGACCAGCAAAACTAGATGGCTCGTGCTGCCGATCTGGCCACGAAGCTTCGTAACTGCAGCCCGTCTGAATGGTCTAAGTCTCTCATTATGATTATCAACTAAAAGTTTTAACGTGGTGTCATTCTTGTCCAAAAGCACAATGTTTTGAATAGGAATGAATTCTGCGCATGTGCGTGAACTCGACTCCTAAAATTTCTGTTGAATATAGAAATATTTTGGCAATAAATTATATTTTAGTAGTATAAGATTTGGCAAAGTTCGTAGTAAGTGTGGGAATAAAGGATAAAAATATCTAAATAAATTTAAAAAAAAGAAAAGAAAAACATATTTAAAACGTTCTCATTTTCGATACTCGGACTGAAGACTAGCAAAAATAGGTGGCTCTTGCTGCCGATCTGGCCATGACGCTTCGTAGCCGGAAATCGTCTGAATGGTCTAAGACTCTCATTATGATTATCCACTAAAAGTTTTAACATGGTGTCATTCTGGTCTAAAAGCAAAATCTTTTGAATAGGAATGAATTCTGCGCATGTGCGTGATCTCGACTCCTAAAATTTCTCTTGAATATAGAAATATTTTGACATAAAATTTTATTTTAGTAGTATAAGATTTGGAAAAGTTCGTAGTAAGTGTGGGAATAAATTATAAAAATATCTAAAAAAAATGTAAAAAAAGAAAACAAGAATATATTTATAAAGTTCTCAGTTTCGAGACTCGAACTGAAGACCAGCAAAACCAGACGGCTCGTGCTGCCGATCTGGCCACGAAGCTTCGTACCTGCAGCGCGTGTGAATGGTCTAAGACTCTTATTATGATTATCCACTAAAAGTTTTAACGTGGTGTCATTCTGGTCTAAAAGCACAATGTTTTGAATAGGAATGAATTCTGCGCATGTGCGTGAACTCGACTCCTAAAATTTCTGTTGAATATAGAAATATTTTGGCAATAAATTATATTTTAGTAGTATAAGATTTGAAAAAGTTCGTAGTAAGTGTGGGAATAAAGGATAAAAATATCTAAATAAATTTTAAAAAAAAGTAAAGAAAAATATATTTAAAACATACTCATTTTCGATACTCGGACTGAAGACTAGCAAAAATAGGTGGCTCTTGCTGCCGATCTGGCCATGACGCTTCGTACCCGGAAATCGTCTGAATGGTCTAAGACTCTCATTATGATTATCCACTAAAAGTTTTAACATGGTGTCATTCTGGTCTAAAAGACATAAATATTTTGACATAAAATTTTATTTTAGTAGTATAAGATTTGGAAAGGTTCGTAGTAAGTGTGGGAATAAAGGATAAAAATATCTCAAAAAATGTAAAAAAAAGAAAAGAAAAATATATTGAAAAAGTTCTTAGTTTCGAGACCCGAACTGAAGACCAGAAAAACTAGATTACTCGTGCTGCCGATCTGGCCACGAAGCTTCGTACCCGCAGTGCGTCTGAATGGTCTAAGACTCTCATTATGATTATCCACTAAAAGTGTTAACGTGGTGTCATTCTGGTCTAAAAGCACAATGTTTTGAATAGGAATGAATTCTGCGCATGTGCGTGAACTCGACTAATAAAATTTCTCTTGAATATAGAAATATTTTGACATAAAATTTTATTTTAGTAGTATAAGATTTGGAAAAGTTCGTAGTAAGTGCGATAATAAAGGATAAAAATATCTAAAAAAAATGTAAAAAAAAAAGAAATGAAAACTATATTTAAAAAGTTCTCAGTTTCGAGACTCGAACTGAAGACCAGCAAAACTAGATGGCTCGTGCTGCCGATCTGGCAACGAAGCTTCGTACCCGCAGCGATTCTGTATGGTCTAAGACTCTCATTATGATTATCCACTAAAAGTTTTAACGTGGTGTCATTCTGGTCTAAAAGCACAATGTTTTGAATAGGAATGAATTCTGCGCATGTGCGTGAACTCGACTCCTAAAATTTCTCTTGAATATAGAAATATTTTGACATAAAATTTTATTTTAGTAGTATAAGATTTGGAAAAGTACGTAGTAAGTGTGGAAATAAAGTATAAAAATATCTAAAAAAAATGTAAAAAAAAAGAAAAGAAAAATATATTTAAAAAGTTCTCAGTTTCGAGACTCGAACTGAAGACCAGCAAAACTAGATGGCTCGTGCTGCCGATCTGGCCACGAAGCTTCGTACCCGCACCGCGTCTGAATGTTCTAAGACTCTCATTATGATTATCCACCAAAAGTTTTAACGTGGTGTCATTCTGGTCTAAAAGCACAATGTTTTGAATAGGAATGAATTCTACGCATGTGCGTGAACTCGACTCCTAAAATTTTTGTTGAATATAGAAATATTTTGGCAATAAATTATATTTTAGTAGTATAAGATTTGGAAAAGTTCGTAGTAAGTGTGGGAATAAAGGATAAAAATATCTAAAATAAATATTAAAAAAAAGAAAAGAAAAATATATTGAAAAAGTTCTCAGTTTCGAGACTCGAACTGAAGACCAGCAAAACTAGATGGCTCGTGCTGCCGATCTGGCAACGAAGCTTCGTACCCGCAGTGCGTCTGAATGGTCTAAGACTCTCATTATGATTATCTACTAAAAGTGTTAACGTGGTGTCATTCTGGTCTAAAAGCACAATGTTTTGAATAGGAATGAATTCTGCGCATGTGCGTGAACTCGACTCCTAAAATTTCTCTTGAATATAGAAATATTTTGACATAAAATTTTATTTTAGTAGTATAAGATTTGGAAAAGTTCGTAGTAAGTGTGATAATAAAGGATAAAAATATCTAAAAAAAATGTAAAAAAAAAAGAAATGAAAACTATATTTAAAAAGTTCTCAGTTTCGAGACTCGAACTGAAGACCAGCAAAACTAGATGGCTCGTGCTGCCGATCTGGCAACGAAGCTTCGTCCCCGCAGCGATTCTGTATGGTCTAAGACTCTCATTATGATTATCCACTAAAAGTTTTAACGTGGTGTCATTCTGGTATAAAAGCACAATGTTTTGAATAGGAATGAATTCTGCGCATGTGCGTGAACTCGACTCCTAAAATTTCTCTTGAATATAGAAATATTTTGACATAAAATTTTATTTTAGTAGTATAAGATTTGGAAAAG
This sequence comes from Argiope bruennichi, assembly GCF_947563725.1. Taxonomy (NCBI): domain Eukaryota; kingdom Metazoa; phylum Arthropoda; class Arachnida; order Araneae; family Araneidae; genus Argiope; species Argiope bruennichi. The sequence continues at coordinate 461,709 of NC_079162.1, read as the reverse complement.
TTCGTAGTAAGTGTGGGAATAAAGTATAAAAATATCTAAAAAAAATGTAAAAAAAAGAAAAGAAAAATATATTTAAAAAGTTCTCAGTTTCGAGACTCAAACTGAAGACCAGCAAAACTAGACGGCTCGTGCTGCCGATCTGGCCACGAAGCTTCGTACCCGCAGCGCGTCTGAATGGTATAAGACTCTCATTATGATTATCCACTGAAAGTTTTAACGTGGTGTCATTCTGGTCTAAAAGCACAATGTTTTGAATAGGAATGAATTCTGCGCATGTGCATGAACTCGACTCCTAAAATTTCTCTTGAATATAGAAATATTTTGAAATAAAATTTTATTTTACTAGTATAAGATTTGGAAAAGTTCGTAGTAAGTGTGGGAATAAAGGATAAAAATATCTAAAAAGAATGTAAAAAAAAGAAAAGAAAAATATATTGAAAAAGTTCTCAGTTTCGAGACTCGAACTGAAGACTAGCAAAACTAGATGGCTAGTTCTGCCAATCTGGCCACGAAGCTTCGTACCTGCAGCGCGTCTGAATGGCCTAAGACTCTCATTATGATTATCAAATAAAAGTTTTAACGTGGTGTCATTCTGGTCTAAAAGAACAATGTTTTGAATAGGAATGTATTCTGCGCATGTGCGTGATCTCGACTCCTAAAATTTCTCTTGAATATAGAAATATTTTGACACAAAATTTTATTTTAGTATTATAAGATTTGGAAAAGTTCGTAGTAAGTGTGGGAATAAAGGATAAAAATATCTAAAAAAAATGTAAAAAAAAGAAAAGAAAAACATATTTAAAACGTTCTCATTTTCGATACTCGGACTGAAGACTAGCAAAAATAGGTGGCTCTTGCTGCCGATCTGGCCATGACGCTTCGTAGCCGGAAATCGTCTGAATGGTCTAAGACTCTCATTATGATTATCCACTAAAAGTTTTAACATGGTGTCATTCTGGTCTAAAAGCAAAATCTTTTGAATAGGAATGAATTCTGCGCATGTGCGTGAACTCGACTCCTAAAATTTCTCTTGAATATAGAAATATTTTGACATAAAATTTTATTTTAGTAGTATAAGATTTGGAAAAGTTCGTAGTAAGTGTGGGAATAAATTATAAAAATATCTAAAAAAAATGTAAAAAAAGAAAACAAGAATATATTTATAAAGTTCTCAGTTTCGAGACTCGAACTGAAGACCAGCAAAACTAGATGGCTCGTGCTGCCGATCTGGCAACGAAGCTTCGTACCCGCAGTGCGTCTGAATGGTCTAAGACTCTCATTATGATTATCCACTAAAAGTGTTAACGTGGTGTCATACTGGTCTAAAAGCACAATGTTTTGAATAGGAATGAATTCTGCGCATGTGCGTGAACTCGACTCCTAAAATTTCTGTTGAATATAGAAATATTTTGGCAATAAATTATATTTTAGTAGTATAAGATTTGAAAAAGTTCGTAGTAAGTGTGGGAATAAAGGATAAAAATATCTAAATAAATTTTAAAAAAAAGAAAAGAAAAATATATTTAAAACATACTCATTTTCGATACTCGGACTGAAGACTAGCAAAAATAGGTGGCTCTTGCTGCCGATCTGGCCATGACGCTTCGTACCCGGAAATCGTCTGAATGGTCTAAGACTCTCATTATGATTATCCACTAAAAGTTTTAACATGGTGTCATTCTGGTCTAAAAGACATAAATATTTTGACATAAAATTTTATTTTAGTAGTATAAGATTTGGAAAGGTTCGTAGTAAGTGTGGGAATAAAGGATAAAAATATCTCAAAAAATGTAAAAAAAAGAAAAGAAAAATATATTGAAAAAGTTCTTAGTTTCGAGACTCGAACTGAAGACCAGAAAAACTAGATTACTCGTGCTGCCGATCTGGCCACGAAGCTTCGTACCCGCAGTGCGTCTGAATGGTCTAAGACTCTCATTATGATTATCCACTAAAAGTGTTAACGTGGTGTCATTCTGGTCTAAAAGCACAATGTTTTGAATAGGAATGAATTCTGCGCATGTGCGTGAACTCGACTAATAAAATTTCTCTTGAATATAGAAATATTTTGACATAAAATTTTATTTTAGTAGTATAAGATTTGGAAAAGTTCGTAGTAAGTGCGATAATAAAGGATAAAAATATCTAAAAAAAATGTAAAAAAAAAAGAAATGAAAACTATATTTAAAAAGTTCTCAGTTTCGAGACTCGAACTGAAGACCAGCAAAACTAGATGGCTCGTGCTGCCGATCTGGCAACGAAGCTTCGTACCCGCAGCGATTCTGTATGGTCTAAGACTCTCATTATGATTATCCACTAAAAGTTTTAACGTGGTGTCATTCTGGTCTAAAAGCACAATGTTTTGAATAGGAATGAATTCTGCGCATGTGCGTGAACTCGACTCCTAAAATTTCTCTTGAATATAGAAATATTTTGACATAAAATTTTATTTTAGTAGTATAAGATTTGGAAAAGTTCGTAGTAAGTGTGGGAATAAAGTATAAAAATATCTAAAAAAAATGTAAAAAAAAGAAAAGAAAAATATATTTAAAAAGTTCTCAGTTTCGAGACTCAAACTGAAGACCAGCAAAACTAGACGGCTCGTGCTGCCGATCTGGCCACGAAGCTTCGTACCCGCAGCGCGTCTGAATGGTATAAGACTCTCATTATGATTATCCACTGAAAGTTTTAACGTGGTGTCATTCTGGTCTAAAAGCACAATGTTTTGAATAGGAATGAATTCTGCGCATGTGCATGAACTCGACTCCTAAAATTTCTCTTGAATATAGAAATATTTTGACATAAAATTTTATTTTACTAGTATAAGATTTGGAAAAGTTCGTAGTAAGTGTGGGAATAAAGGATAAAAATATCTAAAAAGAATGTAAAAAAAAGAAAAGAAAAATATATTGAAAAAGTTCTCAGTTTCGAGACTCGAACTGAAGACTAGCAAAACTAGATGGCTAGTTCTGCCAATCTGGCCACGAAGCTTCGTACCTGCAGCGCGTCTGAATGGCCTAAGACTCTCATTATGATTATCAAATAAAAGTTTTAACGTGGTGTCAGTCTGGTCTAAAAGAACAATGTTTTGAATAGGAATGAATTCTGCGCATGTGCGTGAACTCGACTCCTAAAATTTCTCTTGAATATAGAAATATTTTGACATAAAATTTTATTTTAGTAGTATAAGATTTGGAAAAGTTCGTAGTAAGTGTGATAATAAAGGATAAAAATATCTAAAAAAAATGTAAAAAAAAAAGAAATGAAAACTATATTTATAAAGTTCTCAGTTTCGAGACTCGAACTGAAGACCAGCAAAACTAGATGGCTCGTGCTGCCGATCTGGCAACGAAGCTTCGTACCCGCAGTGCGTCTGAATGGTCTAAGACTCTCATTATGATTATCCACTAAAAGTGTTAACGTGGCGTCATTCTGGTCTAAAAGCACAATGTTTTGAATAGGAATGAATTCTGCGCATGTGCGTGAACTCGACTCCTAAAATTTCTCTTGAATATAGAAATATTTTGACATAAAATTTTATTTTAGTAGTATAAGATTTGGAAAAGTTCGTAGTAAGTGTGATAATAAAGGATAAAAATATCTAAAAAAAATGTAAAAAAAAAGAAATGAAAACTATATTTAAAAAGTTCTCAGTTTCGAGACTCGAACTGAAGACCAGCAAAACTAGATGGCTCGTGCTGCCGATCTGGCAACGAAGCTTCGTCCCCGCAGCGATTCTGTATGGTCTAAGACTCTCATTATGATTATCCACTAAAAGTTTTAACGTGGTGTCATTCTGGTATAAAAGCACAATGTTTTGAATAGGAATGAATTCTGCGCATGTGCGTGAACTCGACTCCTAAAATTTCTCTTGAATATAGAAATATTTTGACATAAAATTTTATTTTAGTAGTATAAGATTTGGAAAAGTTCGTAGTAAGTGTGGGAATAAAGTATAAAAATATCTAAAAAAAATGTTAAAAAAAGAAAAGAAAAATATATTTAAAAAGTTCTCAGTTTCGAGACTCAAACTGAAGACCAGCAAAACTAGACGGCTCGTGCTGCCGATCTGGCCACGAAGCTTCGTACCCGCAGCGCGTCTGAATGGTATAAGACTCTCATTATGATTATCCACTGAAAGTTTTAACGTGGTGTCATTCTGGTCTAAAAGCACAATGTTTTGAATAGGAATGAATTCTGCGCATGTGCATGAACTCGACTCCTAAAATTTCTCTTGAATATAGAAATATTTTGACATAAAATTTTATTTTACTAGTATAAGATTTGGAAAAGTTCGTAGTAAGTGTGGGAATAAAGGATAAAAATATCTAAAAAGAATGTAAAAAAAAGAAAAGAAAAATATATTGAAAAAGTTCTCAGTTTCGAGACTCGAACTGAAGACTAGCAAAACTAGATGGCTAGTTCTGCCAATCTGGCCACGAAGCTTCGTACCTGCAGCGCGTCTGAATGGCCTAAGACTCTCATTATGATTATCAAATAAAAGTTTTAACGTGGTGTCATTCTGGTCTAAAAGAACAATGTTTTGAATAGGAATGTATTCTGCGCATGTGCGTGATCTCGACTCCTAAAATTTCTCTTGAATATAGAAATATTTTGACACAAAATTTTATTTTAGTATTATAAGATTTGGAAAAGTTCGTAGTAAGTGTGGGAATAAAGGATAAAAATATCTAAAAAAAATGTAAAAAAAAGAAAAGAAAAACATATTTAAAACGTTCTCATTTTCGATACTCGGACTGAAGACTAGCAAAAATAGGTGGCTCTTGCTGCCGATCTGGCCATGACGCTTCGTAGCCGGAAATCGTCTGAATGGTCTAAGACTCTCATTATGATTATCCACTAAAAGTTTTAACATGGTGTCATTCTGGTCTAAAAGCAAAATCTTTTGAATAGGAATGAATTCTGCGCATGTGCGTGAACTCGACTAATAAAATTTCTCTTGAATATAGAAATATTTTGACATAAAATTTTATTTTAGTAGTATAAGATTTGGAAAAGTTCGTAGTAAGTGTGGGAATAAATTATAAAAATATCTAAAAAAAATGTAAAAAAAGAAAACAAGAATATATTTATAAAGTTCTCAGTTTCGAGACTCGAACTGAAGACCAGCAAAACCAGACGGCTCGTGCTGCCGATCTGGCCACGAAGCTTCGTACCTGCAGCGCGTGTGAATGGTCTAAGACTCTCATTATGATTATCCACTAAAAGTTTTAACGTGGTGTCATTCTGGTCTAAAACCACAATGTTTTGAATAGGAATGAATTCTGCGCATGTGCGTGAACTCGACTCCTAAAATTTCTGTTGAATATAGAAATATTTTGGCAATAAATTATATTTTAGTAGTATAAGATTTGAAAAAGTTCGTAGTAAGTGTGGGAATAAAGGATAAAAATATCTAAATAAATTTTTAAAAAAAGAAAAGAAAAATATATTTAAAACATACTCATTTTCGATACTCGGACTGAAGACTAGCAAAAATAGGTGGCTCTTGCTGCCGATCTGGCCATGACGCTTCGTACCCGGAAATCGTCTGAATGGTCTAAGACTCTCATTATGATTATCCACTAAAAGTTTTAACATGGTGTCATTCTGGTCTAAAAGACATAAATATTTTGACATAAAATTTTATTTTAGTAGTATAAGATTTGGAAAGGTTCGTAGTAAGTGTGGGAATAAAGGATAAAAATATCTCAAAAAATGTAAAAAAAAGAAAAGAAAAATATATTGAAAAAGTTCTTAGTTTCGAGACTCGAACTGAAGACCAGAAAAACTAGATTACTCGTGCTGCCGATCTGGCCACGAAGCTTCGTACCCGCAGTGCGTCTGAATGGTCTAAGACTCTCATTATGATTATCCACTAAAAGTGTTAACGTGGTGTCATTCTGGTCTAAAAGCACAATGTTTTGAATAGGAATGAATTCTGCGCATGTGCGTGAACTCGACTAATAAAATTTCTCTTGAATATAGAAATATTTTGACATAAAATTTTATTTTAGTAGTATAAGATTTGGAAAAGTTCGTAGTAAGTGCGATAATAAAGGATAAAAATATCTAAAAAAAATGTAAAAAAAGAAAAAAAGAAATGAAAACTATATATAAAAAGTTCTCAGTTTCGAGACTCGAACTGAAGACCAGCAAAACTAGATGGCTCGTGCTGCCGATCTGGCAACGAAGCTTCGTACCTGCAGCGCGTGTGAATGGTCTAAGACTCTCATTATGATTATACACTAAAAGTTTTAACGTGGTGTCATTCTGGTCTAAAAGCACAATGTTTTGAATAGGAATGAATTCTGCGCATGTGCGTGAACTCGACTCCTAAAATTTCTCTTGAATATAGAAATATTTTGACATAAAATTTTATTTTAGTAGTATAAGATTTGGAAAAGTTCGTAGTAAGTGTGATAATAAAGGATAAAAATATCTAAAAAAAATGTAAAAAAAAAAAGAAATGAAAACTAAATTTAAAAAGTTCTCAGTTTCGAGACTCGAACTGAAGACCAGCAAAACTAGATGGCTCGTACTGCCGATCTGGCAACGAAGCTTCGTCCCCGCAGCGATTCTGTATGGTCTAAGACTCTCATTATGATTATCCACTAAAAGTTTTAACGTGGTGTCATTCTGGTATAAAAGCACAATGTTTTGAATAGGAATGAATTCTGCGCATGTGCGTGAACTCGACTCCTAAAATTTCTCTTGAATATAGAAATATTTTGACATAAAATTTTATTTTAGTAGTATAAGATTTGGAAAAGTTCGTAGTAAGTGTGGGAATAAAGTATAAAAATATCTAAAAAAAATGTAAAAAAAAAGAAAAGAAAAATATATTTAAAAAGTTCTCAGTTTCGAGACTCGAACTGAAGACCAGCAAAACTAGATGGCTCGTGCTTCCGATCTGGCCACGAAGCTTCGTACCCGCACCGCGTCTAAATGTTCTAAGACTCTCATTATGATTATCCACCAAAAGTTTTAACGTGGTGTCATTCTGGTCTAAAAGCACAATGTTTTGAATAGGAATGAATTCTACGCATGTGCGTGAACTCGACTCCTAAAATTTTTGTTGAATATAGAAATATTTTGGCAATAAATTATATTTTAGTAGTATAAGATTTGGAAAAGTTCGTAGTAAGTGTGGGGATAAAGGATAAAAATATCTAAATAAATTTAAAAAAAAAGAAAAGAAAAACATATTTAAAACGTTCTCATTTTCGATACTCGGACTGAAGACTAGCAAAAATAGGTGGCTCTTGCTGCCGATCTGGCCATGACGCTTCGTACCCGGAAATCGTCTGAATGGTCTAAGACTCTCATTATGATTATCCACTAAAAGTTTTAACATGGTGTCATTCTGGTCTAAAAGACATAAATATTTTGCCATAAAATTTTATTTTAGTAGTATAAGATTTGGAAAAGTTCGTAGTAAGTATGCGAATAATGGATAAAAATATCTAAAATAAATATTAAAAAAAAGAAAAGAAAAATATATTGAAAAAGTTCTCAGTTTCGAGACTCGAACTGAAGACCAGCAAAACTAGATGGCTCGTGCTGCCGATCTGGCAACGAAGCTTCGTACCCGCAGTGCGTCTGAATGGTCTAAGACTCTCATTATGATTATCCACTAAAAGTGTTAACGTGGTGTCATTCTGGTCTAAAAGCACAATGTTTTGAATAGGAATGAATTCTGCGCATGTGCGTGAACTCGACTCCTAAAATTTCTCTTGAATATAGAAATATTTTGACATAAAATTTTATTTTAGTAGTATAAGATTTGGAAAAGTTCGTAGTAAGTGTGATAATAAAGGATAAAAGTATCTAAAAAAATGTAAAAAAAAAAGAAATGAAAACTATATTTAAAAAGTTCTCAGTTTCGAGACTCGAACTGAAGACCAGCAAAACTAGATGGCTCGTGCTGCCGATCTGGCAACGAAGCTTCGTCCCCGCAGCGATTCTGTATGGTCTAAGACTCTCATTATGATTATCCACTAAAAGTTTTAACGTGGTGTCATTCTGGTATAAAAGCACAATGTTTTGAATAGGAATGAATTCTGCGCATGTGCATGAACTCGACTCCTAAAATTTCTCTTGAATATAGAAATATTTTGACATAAAATTTTATTTTAGTAGTATAAGATTTGGAAAAGTTCGTAGTAAGTGTGGGAATAAAGTATAAAAATATCTAAAAAAAATGTAAAAAAAAGAAAAGAAAAATATATTTAAAAAGTTCTCAGTTTCGAGACTCGAACTGAAGACCAGCAAAACTAGATGGCTCGTGCTGCCGATCTGGCCACGAAGCTTCGTACCCGCAGCGCGTCTGAATGTTCTAAGACTCTCATTATGATTATCCACCAAAAGTGTTAGTCAACGTATTGTCATTTTGGTCTAAAAGCACAATGTTTTGAATAGAAATGAATTCTGCGCATGTGCGTGAACTCGACTCCTAAAATTTCTCTTGAATATAGAAATATTTTGACATAAAATTTTATTTTAGTAGTATAAGATTTGGAAAAGTTCGTAGTAAGTATGCGAATAATGGATAAAAATATCTAAAATAAATATAAAAAAAAAGGAAAGAAAAATATATTGAAAAAGTTCTCAGTTTCGAGACTCGAACTGAAGACCAGCAAAACTAGATGGCTCGTGCTGCCGATCTGGCAACGAAGCTTCGTACCCGCAGTGCGTCTGAATGGTCTAAGACTCTCATTATGATTATCCACTAAAAGTGTTAACGTGGTGTCATTCTGGTCTAAAAGCACAATGTTTTGAATAGGAATGAATTCTGCGCATGTGCGTGAACTCGACTCCAAAAATTTCTCTTGAATATAGAAATATTTTGACATAAAATTTTATTTTAGTAGTATAAGATTTGGAAACGTTCGTAGTAAGTGTGATAATAAAGGATAAAAATATCTAAAAAAAATGTAAAAAAAAAGAAATGAAAACTATATTTAAAAAGTTCTCAGTTTCGAGACTCGAACTGAAGACCAGCAAAACAAGATGGCTCGTGCTGCCGATCTGGCAACGAAGCTTCGTACCCGCAGCGATTCTGTATGGTCTAAGACTCTCATTACGATTATCCACTAAAAGTTTTAACGTGGTGTCATTCTGGTCTAAAAGCACAATGTTTTGAATAGGAATGAATTCTGCGCATGTGCGTGAACTCGACTCCTAAAATTTCTCTTGAATATAGAAATATTTTGACATAAAATTTTATTTTAGTAGTATAAGATTTGGAAAAGTTCGTAGTAAGTGTGGGAATAAAGGATAAAAATATCTAAAAAAATGTAAAAAAAAGAAAAGAAAAATATATTTAAAAAGTTCTCAGTTTCGAGACTCGAACTGAAGACCAGCAAAACTAGATGGCTCGTGCTGCCGATCTGGCCACGAAGCTTCGTACCCGCTACGCGTCTGAATGGACTAAGACTCTTATTATGATTATCCACTAAAAGTTTTAACGTGGTGTCATTCTGGTCTAAAAGCACAATGTTTTGAATAGAAATGAATTATGCGCATGTGCGTGAACTCGACTCCTAAAATTTCTCTTGAATATAGAAATATTTTGACATAAAATTTTATTTTAGTAGTATGAGATTTGGAAAAGTTCGTAGTAAGTGTGGGAATAAAGGATAAAAATATTTTTAAAAAATGTAAAAAAAAGAAAAGAAAAATATATTTAAAAAGTTCTCAGTTTCGAGACTCGAACTGAAGACCAGCAAAACTAGATTTGTCGTGCTGCCGATCTGGCCACGAAGCATCGTACCCGCAGCGCGTCTGAATGGTCTAAGACTCTCATTATGATTACCCACTAAAAGTTTTAACGTGGTGTCATTCTGGTCTAAAAGCACAATGTTTTGAATAGGAATGAATTCTGCGCATGGGCGTGAACTCGACTCCTAAAATTTCTCTTGAATATAGAAATATTTTGACATAAAATTTTATTTTAGTAGTATAAGATTTGGAAAAGTTCGTAGTAATTGTGGGAATAAAGGATAAAAATATCTAAAATAAAACTTAAAAAAAAGAAAAGAAAAATATATTGAAAAAGTTCTCAGTTTCGAGACTCGAACTGAAGACCAGAAAAACTAGATGGCTCATGCTGCCGATCTGGCCACGAAGCTTCGTACCCGCAGTGCGTCTGAAGGGTCTAAAACTCTCATTATGATTATCCATTAAAAGTGTAAACGTGGTGTCATTCTGGTCTAAAAGCACAATGTTTTGAATAGGAATGAATTCTGCGCATGTGCGTGAACTCGACTCCTAAAATTTCTCTTGAATATAGAAATATTTTGACATAAAATTTTATTTTAGTAGTATAAGATTTGGAAAAGTTCGTAGTAAGTGTGGGAATAAAGGATAAAAATATCTAAAAAAAATGTAAAAAAAGAAAACAAGAATATATTTAAAAAGTTCTCAGTTTCGAGACTCGAACTGAAGACCAGCAAAACTAGATGGCTCGTGCTGCCGATCTGGCCACGAAGCTTCATACCTGCAGCGCGTCTGAATTCTCTAAGACTCTCATTATGATTATCAACTAAAAGTTTTAACGTGGTGTCATTCTGGTCTAAAAGCACAATGTTTTGAATAGGAATGAATTCTGCGCATGTGCGTGAACTCGACTCCTAAAATTTCTGTTGAATATAGAAATATTTTGACATAAAATTTTATTTTAGTAGTATAAGATTTGGAAAAGTTCTTAGTAAGTGTGGGAATAAAGGATAAAAATATCTTTAAAAAATGTAAAAAAAAAGAAAAGAAAAATATATTGAAAATGTTCTCAGTTTCGAGACTCGGACTGAAGACTAGCAAAAATAGGTGGCTCTTGCTGCCGATCTGGCCATGACGCTTCGTACCCGGAAATCGTCTGAATGGTCTAAGACTCTCATTATGATTATCCACTAAAAGTTTTAACATGGTGTCATTCTTGTCCAAAAGCACAATGTTTTGAATAGGAATGAATTCTGCGCATGTGCGTGAACTCGACTCCTAAAATTTCTCTTGAATATAGAAATATTTTGACATAAAATTTTATTTTACTATTATAAGATTTGGAAAAGTACGTAGTAAGTGTGAGAATAAAGGATAAAAATATCTAAAAAAAATGTTGAAAAAAGAAAAGAAAAATATATTTATAAAGTTCTCAGTTTCGAGACTCGAACTGAAGACCAGCAAAACTAGACGGCTCGTGCTGCCGATCTGGCCACGAAGCTTCGTACCTGCAGCGCGTCTGAATGGTCTAAGACTCTCATTATGATTATCCACTAAAAGTTTTAACGTGGTGTCATTCTGGTCTAAAAGCACAATGTTTTGAATAGGAATGAATTCTGCGCATGTGCGTGAACTCGATTCCTAAAATTTCTCTTGAATATAGAAATATTTTGACATAAAATTTTATTTTAGTAGTATAAGATTTGGAAAAGTTCGTAGTAAGTGTTGGAATAAAGGATAAAAATATCTAAAAAAATGTTAAAAAAAAGAAAAGAAAAATATATTTAAAAAGTTCTCAGTTTCGAGACTCGAACTGAAGACCAGCAAAACTAGATGGCTCGTGCTGCCGATCTGGCGACGAAGCTTCGTACCCACTGCGCGTCTGAATGGTCTAAGACTCTCATTATGATTATCCACTAAAAGTTTTAACGTGGTGTCATTCTGGTCTAAAAGCACAATGTTTTGAATAGGAATGAATTCTGCGCATGTGCGTGAACTCGACTCCTAAAATTTCTCTTGAATATAGAAATATTTTGACATAAAATTTTATTTTAGTAGTATAAGATTTTTAAAAGTTCGTAGTAAGTGTGCGAATAAAGGATAAAAATATCTTTAAAAAATGTAAAAAAAGAAAAGAAGAATATATTTAAAAAGTTCTCAGTTTCGAGACTCGAACTGAAGACCAGCAAAACTAGATGGTTCGTGCTGCCGATCTGGCCACGAAGCTTCGTAACTGCAGCCCGTCTGAATGGTCTAAGACTCTCATTATAATTATCAACTAAAAGTTTTAACGTGGTGTCATTCTTGTCCAAAAGCACAATGTTTTGAATAGGAATGAATTCTGCGCATGTGCGTGAACTCGACTCCTAAAATTTCTGTTGAATATAGAAATATTTTGGCAATAAATTATATTTTAGTAGTATAAGATTTGGAAAAGTTCGTAGTAAGTGTGGGAATAAAGGATAAAAATATCTAAATAAATTTTAAAAAAAGAAAAGAAAAATATATTTAAAACTTTCTTATTTTCGATACTCGAACTGAAGACTAGCAAAAATAGGTGGCTCTTGCTGCCGTTCTGGCCATGACGCTTCGTACCCGGAAATCGTCTGAATGGTCTAAGACTCTCATTATGATTACCCACTAAAAGTTTTAACATGGTGTCATTCTGGTCTAAAAGCACAATCTTTTGAATAGGAATGAATTCTGCGCATGTGCGTGAACTCGACTCCTAAAATTTCTCTTGAATATAGAAATAATTTGACATAAAATTTTATTTTAGTAGTATAAGATTTGGAAAAGTTCGTAGTAAGTGTGGGAATAAAGGATAAAAATATCTAAAAAAAATGTAAAAAAAATAAAAGAAGAATATATTTAAAAAGTTCTAAATTTCGAGACTCGAACTGAAGACCAGCAAAACTAGATAGCTCGTGCTGCCGATCTGGCCACGAAGCTTCATACCTGCAGCGCGTCTGAATGGTTTAAGACTCTTATTATGATTAACCACTAAAAGTTTTAACGTGGTGTCATTCTTGTCCAAAAGCACAATGTTTTGAATAGGAATGAATTCTGCGCATGTGCGTGAACTCGACTCCTAAAATTTCTCTTGAATATAGAAATATTTTGACATAAAATTTTATTTTACTAGTATAAGATTTGGAAAAGTACGTAGTAAGTGTGGGAATAAAGGATAAAAATATCTAAAAAAATTGTAAAAAAAAAGAAAAGAAAAATATATTTATAAAGTTCTCAGTTTCGAGACTCGAACTGAAAACCAGCAAAACTAGACGGCTCGTGCTGCCGATCTGGCCACGAAGCTTCGTACCTGCAGCGCGTCTGAATGGTCTAAGACTCTCATTATCATTATAAACTAAAAGTTTTAACGTGGTGTCATTCTGGTCTAAAAGCACAATGTTTTTAATAGGAATGAATTCTGCGCATGTGCGTGAACTCGACTCCTAAAATTTCTCTTGAATATAGAAATATTTTGGCAATAAATTATATTTTAGTAGTATAAGATTTGGAAAAGTTCGTAGTAAGTGTGGGAATAAAGGATAAAAATATCTAAATAAATTTAAGAAAAAGAAAAGAAAAAAATATTTAAAACGTTCTCATTTTCGATACTCGAACTGAAGACTAGCAAAAATAGGTGGCTCTTGCTGCCGATCTGGCCATGACGCTTCGTACCCGGAAATCGTCTGAATGGTCTAAGACTCTCATTATGATTATCCACTAAAAGTTTTAACATGGTGTCATTCTGGTCTCAAAGCACAATCTTTTGAATAGGAATGAATTCTGCGCATGTGCGTGAACTCGACTCCTAAAATTTCTCTTGAATATAGAAATAATTTGACATAAAATTTTATTTTAGTAGTATAAGATTTGGAAAAGTTCGTAGTAAGTGTGGGAATAAAGGATAAAAATATCTAAAAAAAATGTTAAAAAAAGAAAAGAAGAATATATTTAAAAAGTTCTAAATTTCGAGACTCGAACTGAAGACCAGCAAAACTAGATGGCTCGTGCTGCCGATCTGGCCACGAAGCTTCATACCTGCAGCGCGTCTGAATGGTTTAAGACTCTTATTATGATTAACCACTAAAAGTTTTAACGTGGTGTCATTCTTGTCCAAAAGCACAATGTTTTGAATAGGAATGAATTCTGCGCATGTGCGTGAACTCGACTCCTAAAATTTCTCTTGAATATAGAAATATTTTGACATAAAATTTTATTTTACTAGTATAAGATTTGGAAAAGTACGTAGTAAGTGTGGGAATAAAGGATAAAAATATCTAAAAAAATTGTAAAAAAAAAGAAAAGAAAAATATATTTATAAAGTTCTCAGTTTCGAGACTCGAACTGAAGACCAGCAAAACTAGACGGCTCGTGCTGCCGATCTGGCCACGAAGCTTCGTACCTGCAGCGCGTCTGAATGGTCTAAGACTCTCATTATCATTATAAACTAAAAGTTTTAACGTGGTGTCATTCTGGTCTAAAAGCACAATGTTTTGAATAGGAATGAATTCTGCGCATGTGCGTGAACTCGACTCCTAAAATTTCTATTGAATATAGAAATATTTTGGCAATAAATTATATTTTAGTAGTATAAGATTTGGAAAAGTTCGTAGTAAGTGTGGGAATAAAGGATAAAAATATCTAAATAAATTTAAGAAAAAGAAAAGAAAAAAATATTTAAAACGTTCTCATTTTCGATACTCGAACTGAAGACTAGCAAAAATAGGTGGCTCTTGCTGCCGATCTGGCCATGACGCTTCGTACCCGAAAATCGTCTGAATGGTCTAAGACTCTCATTATGATTATCCACTAAAAGTTTTAACATTGTGTCATTCTGGTCTAAAAGTACAATCTTTTGAATAGGAATGAATTCTGCGCATGTGCGTGAACTCGACTCCTAAAATTTCTCTTGAATATAGAAATAATTTGACATAAAATTTTATTTTAGTAGTATAAGATTTGGAAAAGTTCGTAGTAAGTGTGGGAATAAAGGATAAAAATATCTAAAAAAAATGTAAAAAAAAGAAAAGAAAAATATATTTATAAAGTTCTCAGTTTCGAGACTCGAACTGAAGACCAGCAAAACTAGACGGCTCGTGCTGCCGATCTGGCCACGAAGCTTCGTAACTGCAGCGCGTCTGAATGGTCTAAGACTCTCATTATCATTATAAACTAAAAGTTTTAACGTGGTGTCATTCTGGTCTAAAAGCACAATGTTTTGAATACGACTGAATTCTGCGCATGTGCGTGAACTCGACTCCTAAAATTTCTCTTGAATATAGAAATATTTTGACATAAAATTTTATTTTAGTAGTATAAGATTTGGAAAAGTTCGTAGTAAGTGTGGGAATAAAGGATAAAAATATCTAAGAAAAATGTAAAAAAAAGAAAAGAAAAATATATTTAAAAAGTTCTCAGTTTCGAGACTCGAACTGAAGACCAGCAAAACTAGATGGCTCGTGCTGCCGATCTGGCCACGAAGCTTCGTACCCGCAGCGCGTCTGAATGGTCTAAGACTCTCATTATGATTATCAACTAAAAGTTTTAACGTGGTGTCATTCTGGTCTAAAAGCACAATGTTTTGAATAGGAATGAATTCTGCGCATGTGCGTGAACTCGACTCCTAAAATTTCTCTTGAATATAGAAATATTTTGGCAATAAATTATATTTTAGTAGTATAAGATTTGGAAAAGTTCGTAGTAAGTGTGGGAATAAAGGATAAAAATATCTAAATAAATTTAAGAAAAAGAAAAGAAAAAAATATTTAAAACGTTCTCATTTTTGATACTCGAACTGAAGACTAGCAAAAATAGGTGGCTCTTGCTGCCGATCTGGCAATGACGCTTCGTATCCGGAAATCGTCTGAATGGTCTAAGACTCTCATTATGATTAACCACTAAAAGTTTTAACATGGTGTCATTATGGTCTAAAAGCACAATCTTTTGAATAGGAATGAATTCTGCGCATGTGCGTGAACTCGACTCCTAAAATTTCTCTTGAATATAGAAATATTTTGACATAAAATTTTATTTTAGTAGTATAAGTTTTGGAAAAGTTCTTAGTAAGTGTGGGAATAAAGGATAAAAATATCTTTAAAAAATGTTAAAAAAAGAAAAGAAAAATATATTGAAAAAGTTCTCAGTTTCGTGACTCGAACTGAAGACCAGCAAAACTAGATGGCTCGTGCTGCCGATCTGGCCACGAAGCTTCGTACCCGCAGCGCGTCTGAATGGTCTAAGACTCTCATTATGATTATCCACTAAAAGTTTTAACGTGGTGTCATTCTGGTCTAAAAGCACAATGTTTTGAATAGGAATGAATTCTGCGCATGTGTGTGAACTCGACTCCTAAAATTTCTCTTGAATATAGAAATATTTTGACATAAAATTTTATTTCAGTAGTATAAGATTTGGAAAAGTTCGTAGTAAGTGTGGGAATAAAGGATAAAAATATCAAAAAAAATGTAAAAAAAAGAAAAGAAAAATATATTTAAAAAGTTCTCAGTTTCGAGACTCGAACTGAAGACCAGCAAAAGTAGATGGCTCGTGCTGCCGATCTGGCCACGAAGCTTCGTACCCGCATCGCGTGTGAATGGTCTAAGACTCTCATTATGATTATCCACTAAAAGTTTTAACGTGGTGTCATTCTTGTCCAAAAGCACAATGTTTTGAATAGGAATGAATTCTGCGCATGTGCGTGAACTCGACTCCTAAAATTTCTCTTGAATATAGAAATATTTTGACATAAATTTTTATTTTACTAGTATAAGATTTGGAAAAGTACGTAGTAAGTGTGGGAATAAAGGATAAAAATATCTAAAAAAAATGTTAAAAAAAGAAAAGAAAAATATATTTATAAAGTTCTCAGTTTCGAGACTCGAACTGAAGACCAGCAAAACTAGACGGCTCGTGCTGCCGATCTGGCCACGAAGCTTCGTACCTGCAGCGCGTCTGAATGGTCTAAGACTCTCATTATGATTATCCACTAAAAGTTTTAACGTGGTGTCATTCTGGTCTAAAAGCACAGTGTTTTGAATAGGAATGAATTCTGCGCATGTGCGTGAACTCGACTCCTAAAATTTCTCTTGAATATAGAAATATTTTGACATAAAATTTTATTTTAGTAGTATAAGATTTGGAAAAGTTCGTAGTAAGTGTGGGAATAAAGGATGAAAATATCTAAGAAAAATGTAAAAAAAAGAAAAGAAAAATATATTTAAAAAGTTCTCAGTTTCGAGACTCGAACTGAAGACCAGCAAAACTAGATGGCTCGTGCTGCCGATCTGGCCACGAAGCTTCGTACCCGCAGCGCGTCTGAATGGTCTAAGACTCTCATTATGATTATCAACTAAAAGTTTTAACGTGGTGTCATTCTGGTCTAAAAGCACAATGTTTTGAATAGGAATGAATTCTGCGCATGTGCGTGAACTCGACTCCTAAAATTTCTCTTGAATATAGAAATATTTTGGCAATAAATTATATTTTAGTAGTATAAGATTTGGAAAAGTTCGTAGTAAGTGTGGGAATAAAGGATAAAAATATCTAAATAAATTTAAGAAAAAGAAAAGAAAAAAATATTTAAAACGTTCTCATTTTCGATACTCGAACTGAAGACTAGCAAAAATAGGTGGCTCTTGCTGCCGATCTGGCAATGACGCTTCGTACCCGGAAATCGTCTGAATGGTCTAAGACTCTCATTATGATTATCCACTAAAAGTTTTAACATGGTGTCATTCTGGTCTAAAAGCACAATCTTTTGAATAGGAATGAATTCTGCGCATGTGCGTGAACTCGACTCCTAAAATTTCTCTTGAATATAGAAATATTTTGACATAAAATTTTATTTTAGTAGTATAAGTTTTGGAAAAGTTCTTAGTAAGTGTGGGAATAAAGGATAAAAATATCTAAAAAAAATGTTAAAAAAAGAAAAGAAAAATATATTTATAAAGTTCTCAGTTTCGAGACTCGAACTGAAGACCAGCAAAACTAGACGGCTCGTGCTGCCGATCTGGCCACGAAGCTTCGTACCTGCAGCGCGTCTGAATGGTCTAAGACTCTCATTATGATTATCCACTAAAAGTTTTAACGTGGTGTCATTCTGGTCTAAAAGCACAGTGTTTTGAATAGGAATGAATTCTGCGCATGTGCGTGAACTCGACTCCTAAAATTTCTCTTGAATATAGAAATACTTTGACATAAAATTTTATTTTAGTAGTATAAGATTTGGAAAAGTTCGTAGTAAGTGTGGGAATAAAGGATAAAAATATCTAAAAAAATGTAAAAAAAAGAAAAGAAAAATATATTTATAAAGTTCTCAGTTTCGAGACTCGAACTGAAGACCAGCAAAACTAGACGGCTCGTGCTGCCGATCTGGCCACGAAGCTTCGTAACTGCAGCGCGTCTGAATGGTCTAAGACTCTCATTATCATTATAAACTAAAAGTTTTAACGTGGTGTCATTCTGGTCTAAAAGCACAATGTTTTGAATAGGAATGAATTCTGCGCATGTGCGTGAACTCGACTCCTAAAATTTCTCTTGAATATAGAAATATTTTGGCAATAAATTATATTTTAGTAGTATAAGATTTGGAAAAGTTCGTAGTAAGTGTGGGAATAAAGGATAAAAATATCTAAATAAATTTAAGAAAAAGAAAAGAAAAAAATATTTAAAACGTTCTCATTTTCGATACTCGAACTGAAGACTAGCAAAAATAGGTGGCTCTTGCTGCCGATCTGGCAATGACGCTTCGTACCCGGAAATCGTCTGAATGGTCTAAGACTCTCATTATGATTATCCACTAAAAGTTTTAACATGGTGTCATTCTGGTCTAAAAGCACAATCTTTTGAATAGGAATGAATTCTGCGCATGTGCGTGAACTCGACTCCTAAAATTTCTCTTGAATATAGAAATATTTTGACATAAAATTTTATTTTAGTAGTATAAGTTTTGGAAAAGTTCTTAGTAAGTGTGGGAATAAAGGATAAAAATATCTTTAAAAAATGTTAAAAAAAGAAAAGAACAATATATTGAAAAAGTTCTCAGTTTCGTGACTCGAACTGAAGACCAGCAAAACTAGATGGCTCGTGCTGCCGATCTGGCCACGAAGCTTCGTACCCGCAGCGCGTCTGAATGGTCTAAGACTCTCATTATGATTATCCACTAAAAGTTTTAACGTGGTGTCATTCTGGTCTAAAAGCACAATGTTTTGAATAGGAATGAATTCTGCGCATGTGTGTGAACTCGACTCCTAAAATTTCTCTTGAATATAGAAATATTTTGACATAAAATTTTATTTCAGTAGTATAAGATTTGGAAAAGTTCGTAGTAAGTGTGGGAATAAAGGATAAAAATATCAAAAAAAATGTAAAAAAAAGAAAAGAAAAATATATTTAAAAAGTTCTCAGTTTCGAGACTCGAACTGAAGACCAGCAAAAGTAGATGGCTCGTGCTGCCGATCTGGCCACGAAGCTTCGTACCCGCATCGCGTGTGAATGGTCTAAGACTCTCATTATGATTATCCACTAAAAGTTTTAACGTGGTGTCATTCTTGTCCAAAAGCACAATGTTTTGAATAGGAATGAATTCTGCGCATGTGCGTGAACTCGACTCCTAAAATTTCTCTTGAATATAGAAATATTTTGACATAAATTTTTATTTTACTAGTATAAGATTTGGAAAAGTACGTAGTAAGTGTGGGAATAAAGGATAAAAATATCTAAAAAAAATGTTAAAAAAAGAAAAGAAAAATATATTTATAAAGTTCTCAGTTTCGAGACTCGAACTGAAGACCAGCAAAACTAGACGGCTCGTGCTGCCGATCTGGCCACGAAGCTTCGTACCTGCAGCGCGTCTGAATGGTCTAAGACTCTCATTATGATTATCCACTAAAAGTTTTAACGTGGTGTCATTCTGGTCTAAAAGCACAGTGTTTTGAATAGGAATGAATTCTGCGCATGTGCGTGAACTCGACTCCTAAAATTTCTCTTGAATATAGAAATATTTTGACATAAAATTTTATTTTAGTAGTATAAGATTTGGAAAAGTTCGTAGTAAGTGTGGGAATAAAGGATGAAAATATCTAAGAAAAATGTAAAAAAAAGAAAAGAAAAATATATTTAAAAAGTTCTCAGTTTCGAGACTCGAACTGAAGACCAGCAAAACTAGATGGCTCGTGCTGCCGATCTGGCCACGAAGCTTCGTACCCGCAGCGCGTCTGAATGGTCTAAGACTCTCATTATGATTATCAACTAAAAGTTTTAACGTGGTGTCATTCTGGTCTAAAAGCACAATGTTTTGAATAGGAATGAATTCTGCGCATGTGCGTGAACTCGACTCCTAAAATTTCTCTTGAATATAGAAATATTTTGGCAATAAATTATATTTTAGTAGTATAAGATTTGGAAAAGTTCGTAGTAAGTGTGGGAATAAAGGATAAAAATATCTAAATAAATTTAAGAAAAAGAAAAGAAAAAAATATTTAAAACGTTCTCATTTTCGATACTCGAACTGAAGACTAGCAAAAATAGGTGGCTCTTGCTGCCGATCTGGCAATGACGCTTCGTACCCGGAAATCGTCTGAATGGTCTAAGACTCTCATTATGATTATCCACTAAAAGTTTTAACATGGTGTCATTCTGGTCTAAAAGCACAATCTTTTGAATAGGAATGAATTCTGCGCATGTGCGTGAACTCGACTCCTAAAATTTCTCTTGAATATAGAAATATTTTGACATAAAATTTTATTTTAGTAGTATAAGTTTTGGAAAAGTTCTTAGTAAGTGTGGGAATAAAGGATAAAAATATCTTTAAAAAATGTTAAAAAAAGAAAAGAAAAATATATTGAAAAAGTTCTCAGTTTCGTGACTCGAACTGAAGACCAGCAAAACTAGATGGCTCGTGCTGCCGATCTGGCCACGAAGCTTCGTACCCGCAGCGCGTCTGAATGGTCTAAGACTCTCATTATGATTATCCACTAAAAGTTTTAACGTGGTGTCATTCTGGTCTAAAAGCACTATGTTTTGAATAGGAATGAATTCTGCGCATGTGTGTGAACTCGACTCCTAAAATTTCTCTTGAATATAGAAATATTTTGACATAAAATTTTATTTCAGTAGTATAAGATTTGGAAAAGTTCGTAGTAAGTGTGGGAATAAAGGATAAAAATATCTAAAAAAAATGTAAAAAAAAGAAAAGAAAAATATATTTAAAAAGTTCTCAGTTTCGAGACTCGAACTGAAGACCAGCAAAAGTAGATGGCTCGTGCTGCCGATCTGGCCACGAAGCTTCGTACCCGCATCGCGTGTGAATGGTCTAAGACTCTCATTATGATTATCCACTAAAAGTTTTAACGTGGTGTCATTCTTGTCCAAAAGCACAATGTTTTGAATAGGAATGAATTCTGCGCATGTGCGTGAACTCGACTCCTAAAATTTCTCTTGAATATAGAAATATTTTGACATAAATTTTTATTTTACTAGTATAAGATTTGGAAAACTACGTAGTAAGTGTGGGAATAAAGGATAAAAATATCTAAAAAAAATGTTAAAAAAAGAAAAGAAAAATATATTTATAAAGTTCTCAGTTTCGAGACTCGAACTGAAGACCAGCAAAACTAGACGGCTCGTGCTGCCGATCTGGCCACGAAGCTTCGTACCTGCAGCGCGTCTGAATGGTCTAATACTCTCATTATGATTATCCATTAAAAGTTTTAACGTGGTGTCATTCTGGTCTAAAAGCACAATGTTTTGAATAGGAATGAATTCTGCGCATGTGTGTGAACTCGACTCCTAAAATTTCTCTTGAATATAGAAATATTTTGACATAAAATTTTATTTCATTAGTATAAGATTTGGAAAAGTTCGTAGTAAGTGTGGGAATAAAGGATAAAAATATCTAAAAAAAATGTAAAAAAAAGAAAAGAAAAATATATTTAAAAAGTTCTCAGTTTCGAGACTCGAACTGAAGACCAGCAAAAGTAGATGGCTCGTGCTGCCGATCTGGCCACGAAGCTTCGTACCCGCATCGCGTGTGAATGGTCTAAGACTCTCATTATGATTATCCACTAAAAGTTTTAACGTGGTGTCATTCTTGTCCAAAAGCACAATGTTTTGAATAGGAATGAATTCTGCGCATGTGCGTGAACTCGACTCCTAAAATTTCTCTTGAATATAGAAATATTTTGACATAAATTTTTATTTTACTAGTATAAGATTTGGAAAAGTACGTAGTAAGTGTGGGAATAAAGGATAAAAATATCTAAAAAAAATGTTAAAAAAAGAAAAGAAAAATATATTTATAAAGTTCTCAGTTTCGAGACTCGAACTGAAGACCAGCAAAACTAGACGGCTCGTGCTGCCGATCTGGCCACGAAGCTTCGTACCTGCAGCGCGTCTGAATGGTCTAAGACTCTCATTATGATTATCCACTAAAAGTTTTAACGTGGTGTCATTCTGGTCTAAAAGCACAGTGTTTTGAATAGGAATGAATTCTGCGCATGTGCGTGAACTCGACTCCTATAATTTCTCTTGAATATAGAAATATTTTGACATAAAATTTTATTTTAGTAGTATAAGATTTGGAAAAGTTCGTAGTAAGTGTGGGAATAAAGGATAAAAATATCTAAAAAAATGTAAAAAAAAGAAAAGAAAAATATATTTATAAAGTTCTCAGTTTCGAGACTCGAACTGAAGACCAGCAAAACTAGACGGCTCGTGCTGCCGATCTGGCCACGAAGCTTCGTAACTGCAGCGCGTCTGAATGGTCTAAGACTCTCATTATCATTATAAACTAAAAGTTTTAACGTGGTGTCATTCTGGTCTAAAAGCACAATGTTTTGAATAGGAATGAATTCTGCGCATGTGCGTGAACTCGACTCCTAAAATTTCTCTTGAATATAGAAATATTTTGGCAATAAATTATATTTTAGTAGTATAAGATTTGGAAAAGTTCGTAGTAAGTGTGGGAATAAAGGATAAAAATATCTAAATAAATTTAAGAAAAAGAAAAGAAAAAAATATTTAAAACGTTCTCATTTTCGATACTCGAACTGAAGACTAGCAAAAATAGGTGGCTCTTGCTGCCGATCTGGCAATGACGCTTCGTACCCGGAAATCGTCTGAATGGTCTAAGACTCTCATTATGATTATCCACTAAAAGTTTTAACATGGTGTCATTCTGGTCTAAAAGCACAATCTTTTGAATAGGAATGAATTCTGCGCATGTGCGTGAACTCGACTCCTAAAATTTCTCTTGAATATAGAAATATTTTGACATAAAATGTTATTTTAGTAGTATAAGTTTTGGAAAAGTTCTTAGTAAGTGTGGGAATAAAGGATAAAAATATCTTTAAAAAATGTTAAAAAAAGAAAAGAAAAATATATTGAAAAAGTTCTCAGTTTCGTGACTCGAACTGAAGACCAGCAAAACTAGATGGCTCGTGCTGCCGATCTGGCCACGAAGCTTCGTACCCGCAGCGCGTCTGAATGGTCTAAGACTCTCATTATGATTATCCACTAAAAGTTTTAACGTGGTGTCATTCTGGTCTAAAAGCACAATGTTTTGAATAGGAATGAATTCTGCGCATGTGTGTGAACTCGACTCCTAAAATTTCTCTTGAATATAGAAATATTTTGACATAAAATTTTATTTCAGTAGTATAAGATTTGGAAAAGTTCGTAGTAAGTGTGGGAATAAAGGATAAAAATATCTAAAAAAAATGTAAAAAAAAGAAAAGAAAAATATATTTAAAAAGTTCTCAGTTTCGAGACTCGAACTGAAGACCAGCAAAAGTAGATGGCTCGTGCTGCCGATCTGGCCACGAAGCTTCGTACCCGCATCGCGTGTGAATGGTCTAAGACTCTCATTATGATTATCCACTAAAAGTTTTAACGTGGTGTCATTCTTGTCCAAAAGCACAATGTTTTGAATAGGAATGAATTCTGCGCATGTGCGTGAAATCGACTCCTAAAATTTCTCTTGAATATAGAAATATTTTGACATAAATTTTTATTTTACTAGTATAAGATTTGGAAAAGTACGTAGTAAGTGTGGGAATAAAGGATAAAAATATCTAAAAAAAATGTTAAAAAAAGAAAAGAAAAATATATTTATAAAGTTCTCAGTTTCGAGACTCGAACTGAAGACCAGCAAAACTAGACGGCTCGTGCTGCCGATCTGGCCACGAAGCTTCGTACCTGCAGCGCGTCTGAATGGTCTAAGACTCTCATTATGATTATCCACTAAAAGTGTTAACGTGGTGTCATTCTGGTCTAAAAGCACAGTGTTTTGAATAGGAATGAATTCTGCGCATGTGCGTGAACTCGACTCCTAAAATTTCTCTTGAATATAGAAATATTTTGGCAATAAATTATATTTTAGTAGTATAAGATTTGGAAAAGTTCGTAGTAAGTGTGGGAATAAAGGATAAAAATATCTAAATAAATTTAAGAAAAAGAAAAGAAAAAAATATTTAAAACGTTCTCATTTTCGATACTCGAACTGAATACTAGCAAAAATAGGTGGCTCTTGCTGCCGATCTTTCCATGACGCTTCGTACCCGGAAATCGTCTGAATGGTCTAAGACTCTCATTATGATTATCCACTAAAAGTTTTAACATGGTGTCATTCTGGTCTAAAAGCACAATCTTTTGAATAGGAATGAATTCTGCGCATGTGCGTGAACTCGACTCCTAAAATTTCTCTTGAATATAGAAATATTTTGGCAATAAATTATATTTTAGTAGTATAAGATTTGGAAAAGTTCGTAGTAAGTGTGGGAATAAAGGATAAAAATATCTAAATAAATTTAAGAAAAAGAAAAGAAAAAAATATTTAAAACGTTCTCATTTTCGATACTCGAACTGAAGACTAGCAAAAATAGGTGGCTCTTGCTGCCGATCTTTCCATGACGCTTCGTACCCGGAAATCGTCTGAATGGTCTAAGACTCTCATTATGATTATCCACTAAAAGTTTTAACATGGTGTCATTCTGGTCTAAAAGCACAATCTTTTGAATAGGAATGAATTCTGCGCATGTGCGTGAACTCGACTCCTAAAATTTCTCTTGAATATAGAAATAATTTGACATAAAATGTTATTTTAGTAGTATAAGATTTGGAAAAGTTCGTAGTAAGTGTGGGAATAAAGGATAAAAATATCTAAAAAAAATGTAAAAAAAAGAAAAGACGAATATATTTATAAAGTTCTCAGTTTCGAGACTCGAACTGAAGACCAGCAAAACTAGTCTGCTCGTGCTGCCGATCTGGCCACGAAGCTTCGTACCTGCAGCGCGTCTGAATGGTCTAAGACTCTCATTATGATTATCCACTAAAAATTTTAACGTGGTGTCATTCTGGTCTAAAAGCACAATGTTTTGAATAGGAATGAATTCTGCGCATGTGCGTGAACTCGACTCCTAAAATTTCTCTTGAATATAGAAATATTTTGACATAAAATTTTATTTTACTAGTATAAGATTTGGAAAAGTTCGTAGTAAGTGTGGGAATAAAGGATAAAAATATCTAAAAAAAATGTAAAAAAAAAAAAGAAAAATATATTTAAAAAGTTCTCAGTTACGAGACTCGAACTGAAGACCAGCAAAACAAGATGGCTCTTTTTGCCGATCTGGCCACGAAGCTTCGTACCTGCAGCTCGTCTGAATGGTCTAAGACTCTCATTATGATTATCCACTAAAAGTTTTAACGTGGTGTCATTCTGGTCTAAAAGCACAATGTTTTGAATAGGAATGAATTCTGCGCATGTGCGTGAACTCGACTTCTAAAATTTCTCTTGAATATAGAAATATTTTGACATAAAATTTTATTTTAGTAGTATAAGATTTGGAAAAGTTCGTAGTAAGTGTGGGAATAAAGGATAAAAATATCTAAATAAATTTAAGAAAAAGAAAAGAAAAAAATATTTAAAACGTTCTCATTTTTGATACTCGAACTGAAGACTAGCAAAAATAGGTGGCTCTTGCTGCCGATCTGGCAATGACGCTTCGTATCCGGAAATCGTCTGAATGGTCTAAGACTCTCATTATGATTAACCACTAAAAGTTTTAACATGGTGTCATTCTGGTCTAAAAGCACAATCTTTTGAATAGGAATGAATTCTGCGCATGTGCGTGAACTCGACTCCTAAAATTTCTCTTGAATATAGAAATATTTTGACATAAAATTTTATTTTAGTAGTATAAGTTTTGGAAAAGTTCTTAGTAAGTGTGGGAATAAAGGATAAAAATATCTTTAAAAAATGTTAAAAAAAGAAAAGAAAAATATATTGAAAAAGTTCTCAGTTTCGTGACTCGAACTGAAGACCAGCAAAACTAGATGGCTCGTGCTGCCGATCTGGCCACGAAGCTTCGTACCCGCAGCGCGTCTGAATGGTCTAAGACTCTCATTATGATTATCCACTAAAAGTTTTAACGTGGTGTCATTCTGGTCTAAAAGCACAATGTTTTGAATAGGAATGAATTCTGCGCATGTGTGTGAACTCGACTCCTAAAATTTCTCTTGAATATAGAAATATTTTGACATAAAATTTTATTTCAGTAGTATAAGATTTGGAAAAGTTCGTAGTAAGTGTGGGAATAAAGGATAAAAATATCAAAAAAAATGTAAAAAAAAGAAAAGAAAAATATATTTAAAAAGTTCTCAGTTTCGAGACTCGAACTGAAGACCAGCAAAAGTAGATGGCTCGTGCTGCCGATCTGGCCACGAAGCTTCGTACCCGCATCGCGTGTGAATGGTCTAAGACTCTCATTATGATTATCCACTAAAAGTTTTAACGTGGTGTCATTCTTGTCCAAAAGCACAATGTTTTGAATAGGAATGAATTCTGCGCATGTGCGTGAACTCGACTCCTAAAATTTCTCTTGAATATAGAAATATTTTGACATAAATTTTTATTTTACTAGTATAAGATTTGGAAAAGTACGTAGTAAGTGTGGGAATAAAGGATAAAAATATCTAAAAAAAATGTTAAAAAAAGAAAAGAAAAATATATTTATAAAGTTCTCAGTTTCGAGACTCGAACTGAAGACCAGCAAAACTAGACGGCTCGTGCTGCCGATCTGGCCACGAAGCTTCGTACCTGCAGCGCGTCTGAATGGTCTAAGACTCTCATTATGATTATCCACTAAAAGTTTTAACGTGGTGTCATTCTGGTCTAAAAGCACAGTGTTTTGAATAGGAATGAATTCTGCGCATGTGCGTGAACTCGACTCCTAAAATTTCTCTTGAATATAGAAATATTTTGACATAAAATTTTATTTTAGTAGTATAAGATTTGGAAAAGTTCGTAGTAAGTGTGGGAATAAAGGATGAAAATATCTAAGAAAAATGTAAAAAAAAGAAAAGAAAAATATATTTAAAAAGTTCTCAGTTTCGAGACTCGAACTGAAGACCAGCAAAACTAGATGGCTCGTGCTGCCGATCTGGCCACGAAGCTTCGTACCCGCAGCGCGTCTGAATGGTCTAAGACTCTCATTATGATTATCAACTAAAAGTTTTAACGTGGTGTCATTCTGGTCTAAAAGCACAATGTTTTGAATAGGAATGAATTCTGCGCATGTGCGTGAACTCGACTCCTAAAATTTCTCTTGAATATAGAAATATTTTGGCAATAAATTATATTTTAGTAGTATAAGATTTGGAAAAGTTCGTAGTAAGTGTGGGAATAAAGGATAAAAATATCTAAATAAATTTAAGAAAAAGAAAAGAAAAAAATATTTAAAACGTTCTCATTTTCGATACTCGAACTGAAGACTAGCAAAAATAGGTGGCTCTTGCTGCCGATCTGGCAATGACGCTTCGTACCCGGAAATCGTCTGAATGGTCTAAGACTCTCATTATGATTATCCACTAAAAGTTTTAACATGGTGTCATTCTGGTCTAAAAGCACAATCTTTTGAATAGGAATGAATTCTGCGCATGTGCGTGAACTCGACTCCTAAAATTTCTCTTGAATATAGAAATATTTTGACATAAAATTTTATTTTAGTAGTATAAGTTTTGGAAAAGTTCTTAGTAAGTGTGGGAATAAAGGATAAAAATATCTAAAAAAAATGTTAAAAAAAGAAAAGAAAAATATATTTATAAAGTTCTCAGTTTCGAGACTCGAACTGAAGACCAGCAAAACTAGACGGCTCGTGCTGCCGATCTGGCCACGAAGCTTCGTACCTGCAGCGCGTCTGAATGGTCTAAGACTCTCATTATGATTATCCACTAAAAGTTTTAACGTGGTGTCATTCTGGTCTAAAAGCACAGTGTTTTGAATAGGAATGAATTCTGCGCATGTGCGTGAACTCGACTCCTAAAATTTCTCTTGAATATAGAAATATTTTGACATAAAATTTTATTTTAGTAGTATAAGATTTGGAAAAGTTCGTAGTAAGTGTGGGAATAAAGGATAAAAATATCTAAAAAAATGTAAAAAAAAGAAAAGAAAAATATATTTATAAAGTTCTCAGTTTCGAGACTCGAACTGAAGACCAGCAAAACTAGACGGCTCGTGCTGCCGATCTGGCCACGAAGCTTCGTAACTGCAGCGCGTCTGAATGGTCTAAGACTCTCATTATCATTATAAACTAAAAGTTTTAACGTGGTGTCATTCTGGTCTAAAAGCACAATGTTTTGAATAGGAATGAATTCTGCGCATGTGCGTGAACTCGACTCCTAAAATTTCTCTTGAATATAGAAATATTTTGGCAATAAATTATATTTTAGTAGTATAAGATTTGGAAAAGTTCGTAGTAAGTGTGGGAATAAAGGATAAAAATATCTAAATAAATTTAAGAAAAAGAAAAGAAAAAAATATTTAAAACGTTCTCATTTTCGATACTCGAACTGAAGACTAGCAAAAATAGGTGGCTCTTGCTGCCGATCTGGCAATGACGCTTCGTACCCGGAAATCGTCTGAATGGTCTAAGACTCTCATTATGATTATCCACTAAAAGTTTTAACATGGTGTCATTCTGGTCTAAAAGCACAATCTTTTGAATAGGAATGAATTCTGCGCATGTGCGTGAACTCGACTCCTAAAATTTCTCTTGAATATAGAAATATTTTGACATAAAATTTTATTTTAGTAGTATAAGTTTTGGAAAAGTTCTTAGTAAGTGTGGGAATAAAGGATAAAAATATCTTTAAAAAATGTTAAAAAAAGAAAAGAAAAATATATTGAAAAAGTTCTCAGTTTCGTGACTCGAACTGAAGACCAGCAAAACTAGATGGCTCGTGCTGCCGATCTGGCCACGAAGCTTCGTACCCGCAGCGCGTCTGAATGGTCTAAGACTCTCATTATGATTATCCACTAAAAGTTTTAACGTGGTGTCATTCTGGTCTAAAAGCACTATGTTTTGAATAGGAATGAATTCTGCGCATGTGTGTGAACTCGACTCCTAAAATTTCTCTTGAATATAGAAATATTTTGACATAAAATTTTATTTCAGTAGTATAAGATTTGGAAAAGTTCGTAGTAAGTGTGGGAATAAAGGATAAAAATATCTAAAAAAAATGTAAAAAAAAGAAAAGAAAAATATATTTAAAAAGTTCTCAGTTTCGAGACTCGAACTGAAGACCAGCAAAAGTAGATGGCTCGTGCTGCCGATCTGGCCACGAAGCTTCGTACCCGCATCGCGTGTGAATGGTCTAAGACTCTCATTATGATTATCCACTAAAAGTTTTAACGTGGTGTCATTCTTGTCCAAAAGCACAATGTTTTGAATAGGAATGAATTCTGCGCATGTGCGTGAACTCGACTCCTAAAATTTCTCTTGAATATAGAAATATTTTGACATAAATTTTTATTTTACTAGTATAAGATTTGGAAAACTACGTAGTAAGTGTGGGAATAAAGGATAAAAATATCTAAAAAAAATGTTAAAAAAAGAAAAGAAAAATATATTTATAAAGTTCTCAGTTTCGAGACTCGAACTGAAGACCAGCAAAACTAGACGGCTCGTGCTGCCGATCTGGCCACGAAGCTTCGTACCTGCAGCGCGTCTGAATGGTCTAATACTCTCATTATGATTATCCATTAAAAGTTTTAACGTGGTGTCATTCTGGTCTAAAAGCACAATGTTTTGAATAGGAATGAATTCTGCGCATGTGTGTGAACTCGACTCCTAAAATTTCTCTTGAATATAGAAATATTTTGACATAAAATTTTATTTCATTAGTATAAGATTTGGAAAAGTTCGTAGTAAGTGTGGGAATAAAGGATAAAAATATCTAAAAAAAATGTAAAAAAAAGAAAAGAAAAATATATTTAAAAAGTTCTCAGTTTCGAGACTCGAACTGAAGACCAGCAAAAGTAGATGGCTCGTGCTGCCGATCTGGCCACGAAGCTTCGTACCCGCATCGCGTGTGAATGGTCTAAGACTCTCATTATGATTATCCACTAAAAGTTTTAACGTGGTGTCATTCTTGTCCAAAAGCACAATGTTTTGAATAGGAATGAATTCTGCGCATGTGCGTGAACTCGACTCCTAAAATTTCTCTTGAATATAGAAATATTTTGACATAAATTTTTATTTTACTAGTATAAGATTTGGAAAACTACGTAGTAAGTGTGGGAATAAAGGATAAAAATATCTAAAAAAAATGTTAAAAAAAGAAAAGAAAAATATATTTATAAAGTTCTCAGTTTCGAGACTCGAACTGAAGACCAGCAAAACTAGACGGCTCGTGCTGCCGATCTGGCCACGAAGCTTCGTACCTGCAGCGCGTCTGAATGGTCTAAGACTCTCATTATGATTATCCACTAAAAGTTTTAACGTGGTGTCATTCTGGTCTAAAAGCACAGTGTTTTGAATAGGAATGAATTCTGCGCATGTGCGTGAACTCGACTCCTATAATTTCTCTTGAATATAGAAATATTTTGACATAAAATTTTATTTTAGTAGTATAAGATTTGGAAAAGTTCGTAGTAAGTGTGGGAATAAAGGATAAAAATATCTAAAAAAATGTAAAAAAAAGAAAAGAAAAATATATTTATAAAGTTCTCAGTTTCGAGACTCGAACTGAAGACCAGCAAAACTAGACGGCTCGTGCTGCCGATCTGGCCACGAAGCTTCGTAACTGCAGCGCGTCTGAATGGTCTAAGACTCTCATTATCATTATAAACTAAAAGTTTTAACGTGGTGTCATTCTGGTCTAAAAGCACAATGTTTTGAATAGGAATGAATTCTGCGCATGTGCGTGAACTCGACTCCTAAAATTTCTCTTGAATATAGAAATATTTTGGCAATAAATTATATTTTAGTAGTATAAGATTTGGAAAAGTTCGTAGTAAGTGTGGGAATAAAGGATAAAAATATCTAAATAAATTTAAGAAAAAGAAAAGAAAAAAATATTTAAAACGTTCTCATTTTCGATACTCGAACTGAAGACTAGCAAAAATAGGTGGCTCTTGCTGCCGATCTGGCAATGACGCTTCGTACCCGGAAATCGTCTGAATGGTCTAAGACTCTCATTATGATTATCCACTAAAAGTTTTAACATGGTGTCATTCTGGTCTAAAAGCACAATCTTTTGAATAGGAATGAATTCTGCGCATGTGCGTGAACTCGACTCCTAAAATTTCTCTTGAATATAGAAATATTTTGACATAAAATGTTATTTTAGTAGTATAAGTTTTGGAAAAGTTCTTAGTAAGTGTGGGAATAAAGGATAAAAATATCTTTAAAAAATGTTAAAAAAAGAAAAGAAAAATATATTGAAAAAGTTCTCAGTTTCGTGACTCGAACTGAAGACCAGCAAAACTAGATGGCTCGTGCTGCCGATCTGGCCACGAAGCTTCGTACCCGCAGCGCGTCTGAATGGTCTAAGACTCTCATTATGATTATCCACTAAAAGTTTTAACGTGGTGTCATTCTGGTCTAAAAGCACAATGTTTTGAATAGGAATGAATTCTGCGCATGTGTGTGAACTCGACTCCTAAAATTTCTCTTGAATATAGAAATATTTTGACATAAAATTTTATTTCAGTAGTATAAGATTTGGAAAAGTTCGTAGTAAGTGTGGGAATAAAGGATAAAAATATCTAAAAAAAATGTAAAAAAAAGAAAAGAAAAATATATTTAAAAAGTTCTCAGTTTCGAGACTCGAACTGAAGACCAGCAAAAGTAGATGGCTCGTGCTGCCGATCTGGCCACGAAGCTTCGTACCCGCATCGCGTGTGAATGGTCTAAGACTCTCATTATGATTATCCACTAAAAGTTTTAACGTGGTGTCATTCTTGTCCAAAAGCACAATGTTTTGAATAGGAATGAATTCTGCGCATGTGCGTGAACTCGACTCCTAAAATTTCTCTTGAATATAGAAATATTTTGACATAAATTTTTATTTTACTAGTATAAGATTTGGAAAAGTACGTAGTAAGTGTGGGAATAAAGGATAAAAATATCTAAAAAAAATGTTAAAAAAAGAAAAGAAAAATATATTTATAAAGTTCTCAGTTTCGAGACTCGAACTGAAGACCAGCAAAACTAGACGGCTCGTGCTGCCGATCTGGCCACGAAGCTTCGTACCTGCAGCGCGTCTGAATGGTCTAAGACTCTCATTATGATTATCCACTAAAAGTTTTAACGTGGTGTCATTCTGGTCTAAAAGCACAGTGTTTTGAATAGGAATGAATTCTGCGCATGTGCGTGAACTCGACTCCTAAAATTTCTCTTGAATATAGAAATATTTTGGCAATAAATTATATTTTAGTAGTATAAGATTTGGAAAAGTTCGTAGTAAGTGTGGGAATAAAGGATAAAAATATCTAAATAAATTTAAGAAAAAGAAAAGAAAAAAATATTTAAAACGTTCTCATTTTCGATACTCGAACTGAAGACTAGCAAAAATAGGTGGCTCTTGCTGCCGATCTTTCCATGACGCTTCGTACCCGGAAATCGTCTGAATGGTCTAAGACTCTCATTATGATTATCCACTAAAAGTTTTAACATGGTGTCATTCTGGTCTAAAAGCACAATCTTTTGAATAGGAATGAATTCTGCGCATGTGCGTGAACTCGACTCCTAAAATTTCTCTTGAATATAGAAATATTTTGGCAATAAATTATATTTTAGTAGTATAAGATTTGGAAAAGTTCGTAGTAAGTGTGGGAATAAAGGATAAAAATATCTAAATAAATTTAAGAAAAAGAAAAGAAAAAAATATTTAAAACGTTCTCATTTTCGATACTCGAACTGAAGACTAGCAAAAATAGGTGGCTCTTGCTGCCGATCTTTCCATGACGCTTCGTACCCGGAAATCGTCTGAATGGTCTAAGACTCTCATTATGATTATCCACTAAAAGTTTTAACATGGTGTCATTCTGGTCTAAAAGCACAATCTTTTGAATAGGAATGAATTCTGCGCATGTGCGTGAACTCGACTCCTAAAATTTCTCTTGAATATAGAAATAATTTGACATAAAATGTTATTTTAGTAGTATAAGATTTGGAAAAGTTCGTAGTAAGTGTGGGAATAAAGGATAAAAATATCTAAAAAAAATGTAAAAAAAAGAAAAGACGAATATATTTATAAAGTTCTCAGTTTCGAGACTCGAACTGAAGACCAGCAAAACTAGTCTGCTCGTGCTGCCGATCTGGCCACGAAGCTTCGTACCTGCAGCGCGTCTGAATGGTCTAAGACTCTCATTATGATTATCCACTAAAAATTTTAACGTGGTGTCATTCTGGTCTAAAAGCACAATGTTTTGAATAGGAATGAATTCTGCGCATGTGCGTGAACTCGACTCCTAAAATTTCTCTTGAATATAGAAATATTTTGACATAAAATTTTATTTTAGTAGTATAAGATTTGGAAAAGTTCGTAGTAAGTGTGGGAATAAAGGATAAAAATATCTAAGAAAAATGTAAAAAAAAGAAAAGAAAAATATATTTAAAAAGTTCTCAGTTTCGAGACTCGAACTGAAGACCAGCAAAACTAGATGGCTCGTGCTGCCGATCTGGCCACGAAGCTTCGTACCCGCAGCGCGTCTGAATGGTCTAAGACTCTCATTATGATTATCAACTAAAAGTTTTAATGTGGTGTCATTCTGGTCTAAAAGCACAATGTTTTGAATAGGAATGAATTCTGCGCATGTGCGTGAACTCGACTCCTAAAATTTCTCTTGAATATAGAAATATTTTGGCAATAAATTATATTTTAGTAGTATAAGATTTGGAAAAGTTCGTAGTAAGTGTGGGAATAAAGGATAAAAATATCTAAATAAATTTAAGAAAAAGAAAAGAAAAAAATATTTAAAACGTTCTCATTTTCGATACTCGAACTGAAGACTAGCAAAAATAGGTGGCTCTTGCTGCCGATCTGGCAATGACGCTTCGTACCCGGAAATCGTCTGAATGGTGTAAGACTCTCATTATGATTATCCACTAAAAGTTTTAACATGGTGTCATTCTGGTCTAAAAGCACAATCTTTTGAATAGGAATGAATTCTGCGCATGTGCGTGAACTCGACTCCTAAAATTTCTCTTGAATGTATAAATAATTTGACATAAAATTTTATTTTACTAGTATAAGATTTGGAAAAGTTCGTAGTAAGTGTGGGAATAAAGGATAAAAATATCTAAAAAAAAATGTAAAAAAAAGAAAAGAAGAATATATTTATAAAGTTCTCAGTTTCGAGACTCGAACTGAAGACCAGCAAAACTAGACGGCTCGTGCTGCCGATCTGGCCACGAAGCTTCGTACCCGCATCGCGTGTGAATGGTCTAAGACTCTCATTATGATTATCCACTAAAAGTTTTAACGTGGTGTCATTCTTGTCCAAAAGCACAATGTTTTGAATAGGAATGAATTCTGCGCATGTGCGTGAACTCGACTCCTAAAATTTCTCTTGAATATAGAAATATTTTGACATAAATTTTTATTTTACTAGTATAAGATTTGGAAAAGTACGTAGTAAGTGTGGAAATAAAGGATAAAAATATCTAAAAAAATGTTAAAAAAAGAAAAGAAAAATATATTTATAAAGTTCTCAGTTTCGAGACTCGAACTGAAGACCAGCAAAACTAGACGGCTCGTGCTGCCGATCTGGCCACGAAGCTTCGTACCTGCAGCGCGTCTGAATGGTCTAAGACTCTCATTATGATTATCCACTAAAAGTTTTAACGTGGTGTCATTCTGGTCTAAAAGCACAGTGTTTTGAATAGGAATGAATTCTGCGCATGTGCGTGAACTCGATTCCTATAATTTCTCTTGAATATAAAAATATTTTGACATAAAATTTTATTTTAGTAGTATAAGATTTGGAAAAGTTCGTAGTAAGTGTGGGAATAAAGGATAAAAATATCTAAAAAAAATGTAAAAAAAAGAAAAGAAAAATATATTTATAAAGTTCTCAGTTTCGAGACTCGAACTGAAGACCAGCAAAACTAGACGGCTCGTGCTCCCGACCTGGCCACGAAGCTTCGTACCTGCAGCGCGTCTGAATGGTCTAAGACTCTCATTATCATTATAAACTAAAAGTTTTAACGTGGTGTCATTCTGGTCTAAAAGCACAATGTTTTGAATAGGAATGAATTCTGCGCATATGCGTGAACTCGACTAC
This sequence comes from Argiope bruennichi, assembly GCF_947563725.1. NCBI lineage: Eukaryota > Metazoa > Arthropoda > Arachnida > Araneae > Araneidae > Argiope > Argiope bruennichi. The sequence continues at coordinate 426,416 of NC_079162.1, read as the reverse complement.
TAAAATTTCTCTTGAATATAGAAATATTTTGACATAAAATTTTATTTTAGTAGTATAAGATTTGGAAAAGTTCGTAGTAAGTGTGGGAATAAAGGATAAAAATATCTAAGAAAAATGTAAAAAAAAGAAAAGAAAAATATATTTAAAAAGTTCTCAGTTTCGAGACTCGAAATGAAGACCAGCAAAACTAGATTTGTCGTGCTGCCGATCTGGCCACGAAGCTTCGTACCCGCAGCGCGTCTGAATGGTCTAAGACTCTCATTATGATTATCAACTAAAAGTTTTAACGTGGTGTCATTCTGGTCTAAAAGCACAATGTTTTGAATAGGAATGAATTCTGCGCATGTGCGTGAACTCGACTCCAAAATTTCTCTTGAATATAGAAATATTTTGGCAATAAATTATATTTTAGTAGTATAAGATTTGGAAAAGTTCGTAGTAAGTGTGGGAATAAAGGATAAAAATATCTAAATAAATTTAAGAAAAAGAAAAGTAAAAAATATTTAAAACGTTCTCATTTTCGAACTGAAGACTAGCAAAAATAGGTGGCTCTTGCTGCCGATCTGGTCATGACGCTTCGTACCCTGAAATCGTCTGAATGGTCTAAGACTCTCATTATGATTATCCACTAAAAGTTTTAACATGGTGTCATTCTGGTCTAAAAGCACAATCTTTTGAATAGGAATGAATTCTGCGCATGTGCGTGAACTCGACTCCTAAAATTTCTCTTGAATATAGAAATAATTTGACATAAAATGTTATTTTAGTAGTATAAGATTTGGAAAAGTTCGTAGTAAGTGTGGGAATAAAGGATAAAAATATCTAAAAAAAATGTAAAAAAAAGAAAAGAAGAATATATTTATAAAGTTCTCAGTTTCGAGACTCGAACTGAAGACCAGCAAAACTAGACTGCTCGTGCTGCCGATCTGGCCACGAAGCTTCGTACCTGCAGCGCGTCTGAATGGTCTAAGACTCTCATTATGATTATCCACTAAAAGTTTTAACGTGGTGTCATTCTGGTCTAAAAGCACAATGTTTTGAATAGGAATGAATTCTGCGCATGTGCGTGAACTCGACTCCTAAAATTTCTGTTGAATATAGAAATATTTTGACATAAAATTTTATTTTAGTAGTATAAGTTTTGGAAAAGTTCTTAGTAAGTGTGGGAATAAAGGATAAAAATATCTTTAAAAAATATTAAAAAAAGAAAAGAAAAATATATTGAAAAAGTTCTCAGTTTCGTGACTCGAACTGAAGACCAGCAAAACTAGATGGCTCGTGCTGCCGATCTGGCAACGAAGCTTCGTACCCGCAGCGCGTCTGAATGGTCTAAGACTCTCATTATGATTATCCACTAAAAGTTTTAACATGGTGTCATTCTGGTCTAAAAGCACAATCTTTTGAATAGGAATGAATTCTGCGCATGTGCGTGAACTCGACTCCTAAAATTTCTCTTGAATATAGAAATATTTTGACATAAAATTTTATTTTACTAGTATAAGATTTGGAAAAGTACGTAGTAAGTGTGGGAATAAAGGATAAAAATATCTAAAAAAAATGTTAAAAAAAGAAAAGAAAAATATATTTATAAAGTTCTCAGTTTCGAGACTCGAACTGAAGACCAGCAAAACTAGACGGCTCGTGCTGCCGATCTGGCCACGAAGCTTCGTACCTGCAGCGCGTCTGAATGGTCTAAGACTCTCATTATGATTATCCACTAAAAGTTTTAACGTGGTGTCATTCTGGTCTAAAAGCACAGTGTTTTGAATAGGAATGAATTCTGCGCATGTGCGTGAACTCGACTCCTAAAATTTATCTTGAATATAGAAATATTTTGACATAAAATTTTATTTTAGTAGTATAAGATTTGGAAAAGTTCGTAGTAAGTGTGGGAATAAAGGATAAAAATATCTAAAAAAAATGTAAAAAAAAAAGAAAAATATATTTAAAAAGTTCTCAGTTACGAGACTCGAACTGAAGACCAGCAAAACAAGATGGTTCTGGTGCCGATCTGGCCAAGAAGCTTCGTACCTGCAGCTCGTCTGAATGGTCTAAGACTCTCATTATGATTATCCACTAAAAGTTTTAACGTGGTGTCATTCTGGTCTAAAAGCACAATGTTTTGAATAGGAATGAATTCTGCGCATGTGCGTGAACTCGACTTCTAAAATTTCTCTTGAATATAGAAATATTTTGAGATAAAATTTTATTTTAGTAGTATAAGATTTGGAAAAGTTCGTAGTAAGTGTGGGAATAAAGGATAAAAATATCTAAGAAAAATGTAAAAAAAAAGAAAAGAAAAATATATTTAAAAAGTTCTCAGTTTCGAGACTCGAACTGAAGACCAGCAAAACAAGATGGCTCGTGCTGCCGATCTGGCCACGAAGCGTCGTACCCGCAGTGCGTCTGAATGGTCTAACACTCTCATTATGATTATCCACTAAAAGTGTTAACGTGGTGTCATTCTGGTCTAAAAGCACAATGTTTTGAATAGGAATGAATTCTGCGCATGTGCGTGAACTCGACTCCTAAAATTTCTCTTGAATATAGAAATATTTTGACATAAAATTTTATTTTACTAGTATAAGATTTGGAAAAGTTCGTAGTAAGTGTGGGAATAAAGGATAAAAATATCTAAAAAAAATGTAAAAAAAAAAAAGAAAAATATATTTAAAAAGTTCTCAGTTACGAGACTCGAACTGAAGACCAGCAAAACAAGATGGCTCTTTTTGCCGATCTGGCCACGAAGCTTCGTACCTGCAGCTCGTCTGAATGGTCTAAGACTCTCATTATGATTATCCACTAAAAGTTTTAACGTGGTGTCATTCTGGTCTAAAAGCACAATGTTTTGAATAGGAATGAATTCTGCGCATGTGCGTGAACTCGACTTCTAAAATTTCTCTTGAATATAGAAATATTTTGACATAAAATTTTATTTTAGTAGTATAAGATTTGGAAAAGTTCGTAGTAAGTGTGGGAATAAAGGATAAAAATATCTAAGAAAAATGTAAAAAAAAAAAGAAAAGAAAAATATATTTAAAAAGTTCTCAATTTCGAGACTCGAACTGAAGACCAGCAAAACTAGATGGCTCGTGCTGCCGATCTAGCCACGAAGCTTCGTACCCGCATCGCGTCTGAATGGTCTAAGACTCTCATTATGATCATGACATTTTCTATTTCGATATGCCTTTCTTCTGTGCGATTTTTCAATGTAATATATAATTCTTTAAATAGTGATGTGTGCTGTTCTTTCAGTGACTGCAACATGAAATTTATTGTTGCATTAGCTGTTATTAGAATCTCTTCGACATAATGCCTCAATAGTCAGTTTTATTGGAAATAGAGCTGATATAGTTCTGGATATTAAGTCGAATTCACTATCTGAAAAATTAATTTACCGGTTTAAGTCGATTATTGCTTTTTGGATTGGATTTCTCAGTTTCAAAAATCGTTCCATCATTAGGAGTAAACTGTTGTTTTAGAATCTAATATTAACATATATTCTGTTTTATTTTCAGTTAGTATATATTTTAGTAATATATCCTTTTTATAGGGGAACGTTTAAATATTTTAACAACTTTATAAATTATAAATTATAGGAACTTTATAAATTATAGCAAGCAATTCTTGATAGGTTCATATTTCATCCTCATTAGCAATATCTTCTTCAACAATTACATTGTCATTATCTTCATTGTCAATATCACTCTCACTCTTACTCTTTTCTAAGTTGGGTTCCGAAGTTTCTATATCCGCAGTATTTGGATTCTTCTGTTCTTTATATTTTTGGTATAATACATCTATTACTCCTAATTGAATTCCATGTGCATAGCACAACTGCTGATTTGCACCAATCCATTTTCCAACTTTTTTCATAATTGTTGCTCCATCAGTCGTTATGGATACAACATCTTCTTTCAAGGATAATCCATGTTTCGCTCATTTAGATTTAAGCAATTAACTTAGCCATTAATTAGCTAATTAATTTCGCCCGTTATGGAGACATAAAAACAAAAACGTATACTATATTGCTATGTTCGCGATACCGGAATATATATTGGAAACAATTTTAAAAATTTCTAGTAAATACCGAAAACCCGGTATTTAAACTTGTGAATACCGGTATTACAAAATTGTACAAATGGCTCAAAATACCGGTATTCGGTATCCCGGTATACCGGTATTGCAATCCCTAACCACAATGTTTTGAATAGGAATGAATTCTGCGCATGTGCGTGAACTCGACTCCTAAAATTTCTGTTGAATATAGAAATATTTTGACATAAAATTTTATTTTAGTAGTATAAGATTTGGAAAAGTTCTTAGTAAGTGTGGGAATAAAGGATAAAAATATCTTAAAAAAATGTAAAAAAAAGAAAAGAAAAATACATTGAATAAGTTCTCAGTTTCGTGACTCGAACTGAAGACCAGCAAAACTAGATGGCTCGTGCTGCCGATCTGGCCACGAAGCTTCGTACCCGCAGCGCGTCTGAATGGTCTAAGCCTCTCATTATGATTATCCACTAAAAGTTTTAACGTGGTGTCATTCTGGTCTAAAAGCACAATGTTTTGAATAGGAATGAATTCTGCGCATGTGCATGAACTCGACTCCTAAAATTTCTCTTGAATATAGAAATATTTTGACATAAAATTTTATTTTAGTAGTATAAGATTTGGAAAAGTTCGTAGTAAGTGTGGGAATAAAGGATAAAAATATCTAAAAAAAATGTAAAAAAAAGAAAAGAAAAATATATTTAAAAAGTTCTCAGTTTCGAGACTCGAACTGAAGACCAGCAAAACTAGATGGCTCGTACTGCCGATCTGGCCACGAAGCTTCGTACCCGCAGCGCGTGTGAATGGTCTAAGACTCTCATTATGATTATCCACTAAAAGTTTTAACGTGGTGTCATTCTGGTCTAAAAGCACAATGTTTTGAATAGGAATGAATTTTGCGCATGTGCGTGAACTCGACTTCTAATATTTCTCTTGAATATAGAAATATTTTGACATAAAATTTTATTTTACTAGTATAAGATTTGGAAAAGTTCGTAGTAAGTGTAGGTATAAAGGATAAAAATATCTAAAAAAAATGTAAAAAAAAGAAAAGAAAAATATATTTAAAAAGTTCTCAGTTACGAGACTCGAACTGAAGACCAGCAAAACTAGATGGCTCGTGCTGCCGATCTGGCCACGAAGCTTCGTACCCGCAGCGCGTCTGAATGGTCTAAGACTCTCATTATGATTATCCACTAAAAGTTTTAACGTGGTGTCATTCTGGTCTAAAAGCACAATGTTTTGAATAGGAATGAATTCTGCGCATGTGCGTGAACCCGACTTCTAAAATTTCTCTTGAATATAGAAATATTTTGACATAAAATTTTATTTTAGTAGTATAAGATTTGGAAAAGTTCTTAGTAAGTGTGGGAATAAAGGATAAAAATATCTTAAAAAAATGTAAAAAAAAGAAAAGAAAAATATATTGAAAAAGTTCTCAGTTTCGAGACTCGAACTGAAGACCAGCAAAACCAGATGGCTCGTGCTGCCGATCTGGCCACAAAGCTTCGTACCCGCAGCGCGTCTGAATGGTCTAAGACTCTCATTATGATTATCCACTAAAAGATTTAACGTGGTGTCATTCTGGTCTAAAAGCACAATCTTTTGAATAGGAATGAATTCTGCGCATGTGCGTGAACTCGACTTCTAAAATTTCTCTTGAATATAGAAATATTTTGACATAAAATTTTATTTTACTAGTATAAGATTTGTAAAAGTTCGTAGTAAGTGTAGGAATAAAGGATAAAAATATCTAAAAAAAATGTAAAAAAAAGAAAAGAAAAATATATTTAAAAAGTTCTCAGTTACGAGACTCGAACTGAAGACCAGCAAAACTAGATGGCTCGTGCTGCCGATCTTTTCACGAAGCTTCGTACCCGCAGCGCGTCTGAATGGTCTAAGACTCTCATTATGATTATCCACTAAAAGTTTTAACGTGGTGTCATTCTGGTCTAAAAGCACAATGTTTTGAATAGGAATGAATTCTGCGCATGTGCATGAACTCGACTCCTAAAATTTCTCTTGAATATAGAAATATTTTGACATAAAATTTTATTTTAGTAGTATAAGATTTGGAAAAGTTCGTAGTAAGTGTGGGAATAAAGGATAAAAATATCTAAAAAAAATGTAAAAAAAAGAAAAGAAAAATATATTTAAAAAGTTCTCAGTTTCGAGACTCGAACTGAAGACCAGCAAAACTAGATGGCTCGTACTGCCGATCTGGCCACGAAGCTTCGTACCCGCAGCGCGTGTGAATGGTCTAAGACTCTCATTATGATTATCCACTAAAAGTTTTAACGTGGTGTCATTCTGGTCTAAAAGCACAATGTTTTGAATAGGAATGAATTTTGCGCATTTGCGTGAACTCGACTTCTAATATTTCTCTTGAATATAGAAATATTTTGACATAAAATTTTATTTTACTAGTATAAGATTTGGAAAAGTTCGTAGTAAGTGTAGGTATAAAGGATAAAAATATCTAAAAAAAATGTAAAAAAAAGAAAAGAAAAATATATTTAAAAAGTTCTCAGTTACGAGACTCGAACTGAAGACCAGCAAAACTAGATGGCTCGTGCTGCCGATCTGGCCACGAAGCTTCGTACCCGCAGCGCGTCTGAATGGTCTAAGACTCTCATTATGATTATCCACTAAAAGTTTTAACGTGGTGTCATTCTGGTCTAAAAGCACAATGTTTTGAATAGGAATGAATTCTGGGCATGTGCGTGAACCCGACTTCTAAAATTTCTCTTGAATATAGAAATATTTTGACATAAAATTTTATTTTAGTAGTATAAGATTTGGAAAAGTTCTTAGTAAGTGTGGGAATAAAGGATAAAAATATCTTAAAAAAATGTAAAAAAAAGAAAAGAAAAATATATTGAAAAAGTTCTCAGTTTCGAGACTCGACCTGAAGACCAGCAAAACCAGATGGCTCGTGCTGCCGATCTGGCCACAAAGCTTCGTACCCGCAGCGCGTCTGAATGGTCTAAGACTCTCATTATGATTATCCACTAAAAGTTTTAACGTGGTGTCATTCTGGTCTAAAAGCACAATCTTTTGAATAGGAATGAATTCTGCGCATGTGCGTGAACTCGACTTCTAAAATTTCTCTTGAATATAGAAATATTTTGACATAAAATTTTATTTTACTAGTATAAGATTTGTAAAAGTTCGTAGTAAGTGTAGGAATAAAGGATAAAAATATCTAAAAAAAATGTAAAAAAAAGAAAAGAAAAATATATTTAAAAAGTTCTCAGTTACGAGACTCGAACTGAAGACCAGCAAAACTAGTTGGCTCGTGCTGCCGATCTGGCCACGAAGCTTCGTACCCGCAGCGCGTCTGAATGGTCTAAGACTCTCATTATGATTTTCCACTAAAAGTTTTAACGTGGTGTCATTCTGGTCTAAAAGCACAATGTTTTGAATAGGAATGAATTCTGCGCATGTGCGTGAACTCGACTTCTAAAATTTCTCTTGAATATAGAAATATTTTGACATAAAATTTTATTTTAGTAGTATAAGATTTGGAAACGTTCTTAGTAAGTGTGGGAATAAAGGATAAAAATATCTTAAAAAAATGTAAAAAAAAGAAAAGAAAAATATATTGAAAAAGTTCTCAGTTTCGAGACTCGAACTGAAGACCAGCAAAACTAGATGGCTCGTGCTGCCGATCTGGCCACAAAGCTTCGTACCAGCAGCGCGTCTGAATGGTCTAAGACTCTCATTATGATTATCCACTAAAAGTTTTAACGTGGTGTCATTCTGGTCTAAAAGCACAATGTTTTGAATAGGAATGAATTCTGCGCATGTGCGTGAACTCGACTCCTAAAATTTCTCTTGAATATAGAAATATTTTGACATAAAATTTTATTTTACTAGTATAAGATTTGGAAAAGTTCGTAGTAAGTGTGGGAATAAAGGATAAAAATATCTAAAAAAAATGTAAAAAAAAAAAGAAAAATATATTTAAAAAGTTCTCAGTTACGAGACTCGAACTGAAGACCAGCAAAACAAGATGGCTCTTTTTGCCGATCTGGCCACGAAGCTTCGTACCCGCATCGCGTCTGAATGGTCTAAGACTCTCATTATGATCATGACATTTTCTATTTCGGTATGCCTTTCTTCTGTGCGATTTTTCAATGTAATATATAATTCTTTAAATAGTGATGTGTGCTGTTCTTTCAGTGACTGCAACATGAAATTTATTGTTGCATTAGCTGTTATTAGAATCTCTTCGACATAATGCCTCAATAGTCAGTTTTATTGGAAATAGAGCTGATATAGTTCTGGATATTAAGTCGAATTCACTATCTGAAAAATTAATTTACCGGTTTAAGTCGATTATTGCTTTTTGGATTGGATTTCTCAGTTTCAAAAATCGTTCCATCATTAGGAGTAAACTGTTGTTTTAGAATCTAATATTAACATATATTCTGTTTTATTTTCAGTTAGTATATATTTTAGTAATATATCCTTTTTATAGGGGAACGTTTAAATATTTTAACAACTTTATAAATTATAAATTATAGGAACTTTATAAATTATAGCAAGCAATTCTTGATAGGTTCATATTTCATCCTCATTAGCAATATCTTCTTCAACAATTACATTGTCATTATCTTCATTGTCAATATCACTCTCACTCTTACTCTTTTCTAAGTTGGGTTCCGAAGTTTCTATATCCGCAGTATTTGGATTCTTCTGTTCTTTATATTTTTGGTATAATACATCTATTACTCCTAATTGAATTCCATGTGCATAGCACAACTGCTGATTTGCACCAATCCATTTTCCAACTTTTTTCATAATTGTTGCTCCATCAGTCGTTATGGATACAACATCTTCTTTCAAGGATAATCCATGTTTCGCTCATTTAGATTTAAGCAATTAACTTAGCCATTAATTAGCTAATTAATTTCGCCCGTTATGGAGACATAAAAACAAAAACGTATACTATATTGCTATGTTCGCGATACCGGAATATATATTGGAAACAATTTTAAAAATTTCTAGTAAATACCGAAAAACCGGTATTTAAACTTGTGAATACCGGTATTACAAAATTGTACAAATGGCTCAAAATACCGGTATTCGGTATCCCGGTATACCGGTATTGCAATCCCTAACCACAATGTTTTGAATAGGAATGAATTCTGCGCATGTGCGTGAACCCGACTTCTAAAATTTCTCTTGAATATAGAAATATTTTGACATAAAATTTTATTTTAGTAGTATAAGATTTGGAAAAGTTCTTAGTAAGTGTGGGAATAAAGGATAAAAATATCTTAAAAAAATGTAAAAAAAAGAAAAGAAAAATATATTGAAAAAGTTCTCAGTTTCGAGACTCGAACTGAAGACCAGCAAAACCAGATGGCTCGTGCTGCCGATCTGGCCACAAAGCTTCGTACCCGCAGCGCGTCTGAATGGTCTAAGACTCTCATTATGATTATCCACTAAAAGATTTAACGTGGTGTCATTCTGGTCTAAAAGCACAATCTTTTGAATAGGAATGAATTCTGCGCATGTGCGTGAACTCGACTTCTAAAATTTCTCTTGAATATAGAAATATTTTGACATAAAATTTTATTTTACTAGTATAAGATTTGTAAAAGTTCGTAGTAAGTGTAGGAATAAAGGATAAAAATATCTAAAAAAAATGTAAAAAAAAGAAAAGAAAAATATATTTAAAAAGTTCTCAGTTACGAGACTCGAACTGAAGACCAGCAAAACTAGATGGCTCGTGCTGCCGATCTTTTCACGAAGCTTCGTACCCGCAGCGCGTCTGAATGGTCTAAGACTCTCATTATGATTATCCACTAAAAGTTTTAACGTGGTGTCATTCTGGTCTAAAAGCACAATGTTTTGAATAGGAATGAATTCTGCGCATGTGCATGAACTCGACTCCTAAAATTTCTCTTGAATATAGAAATATTTTGACATAAAATTTTATTTTAGTAGTATAAGATTTGGAAAAGTTCGTAGTAAGTGTGGGAATAAAGGATAAAAATATCTAAAAAAAATGTAAAAAAAAGAAAAGAAAAATATATTTAAAAAGTTCTCAGTTTCGAGACTCGAACTGAAGACCAGCAAAACTAGATGGCTCGTACTGCCGATCTGGCCACGAAGCTTCGTACCCGCAGCGCGTGTGAATGGTCTAAGACTCTCATTATGATTATCCACTAAAAGTTTTAACGTGGTGTCATTCTGGTCTAAAAGCACAATGTTTTGAATAGGAATGAATTTTGCGCATTTGCGTGAACTCGACTTCTAATATTTCTCTTGAATATAGAAATATTTTGACATAAAATTTTATTTTACTAGTATAAGATTTGGAAAAGTTCGTAGTAAGTGTAGGTATAAAGGATAAAAATATCTAAAAAAAATGTAAAAAAAAGAAAAGAAAAATATATTTAAAAAGTTCTCAGTTACGAGACTCGAACTGAAGACCAGCAAAACTAGATGGCTCGTGCTGCCGATCTGGCCACGAAGCTTCGTACCCGCAGCGCGTCTGAATGGTCTAAGACTCTCATTATGATTATCCACTAAAAGTTTTAACGTGGTGTCATTCTGGTCTAAAAGCACAATGTTTTGAATAGGAATGAATTCTGCGCATGTGCGTGAACCCGACTTCTAAAATTTCTCTTGAATATAGAAATATTTTGACATAAAATTTTATTTTAGTAGTATAAGATTTGGAAAAGTTCTTAGTAAGTGTGGGAATAAAGGATAAAAATATCTTAAAAAAATGTAAAAAAAAGAAAAGAAAAATATATTGAAAAAGTTCTCAGTTTCGAGACTCGACCTGAAGACCAGCAAAACCAGATGGCTCGTGCTGCCGATCTGGCCACAAAGCTTCGTACCCGCAGCGCGTCTGAATGGTCTAAGACTCTCATTATGATTATCCACTAAAAGTTTTAACGTGGTGTCATTCTGGTCTAAAAGCACAATCTTTTGAATAGGAATGAATTCTGCGCATGTGCGTGAACTCGACTTCTAAAATTTCTCTTGAATATAGAAATATTTTGACATAAAATTTTATTTTACTAGTATAAGATTTGTAAAAGTTCGTAGTAAGTGTAGGAATAAAGGATAAAAATATCTAAAAAAAATGTAAAAAAAAGAAAAGAAAAATATATTTAAAAAGTTCTCAGTTACGAGACTCGAACTGAAGACCAGCAAAACTAGTTGGCTCGTGCTGCCGATCTGGCCACGAAGCTTCGTACCCGCAGCGCGTCTGAATGGTCTAAGACTCTCATTATGATTTTCCACTAAAAGTTTTAACGTGGTGTCATTCTGGTCTAAAAGCACAATGTTTTGAATAGGAATGAATTCTGCGCATGTGCGTGAACTCGACTTCTAAAATTTCTCTTGAATATAGAAATATTTTGACATAAAATTTTATTTTAGTAGTATAAGATTTGGAAACGTTCTTAGTAAGTGTGGGAATAAAGGATAAAAATATCTTAAAAAAATGTAAAAAAAAGAAAAGAAAAATATATTGAAAAAGTTCTCAGTTTCGAGACTCGAACTGAAGACCAGCAAAACTAGATGGCTCGTGCTGCCGATCTGGCCACAAAGCTTCGTACCAGCAGCGCGTCTGAATGGTCTAAGACTCTCATTATGATTATCCACTAAAAGTTTTAACGTGGTGTCATTCTGGTCTAAAAGCACAATGTTTTGAATAGGAATGAATTCTGCGCATGTGCGTGAACTCGACTCCTAAAATTTCTCTTGAATATAGAAATATTTTGACATAAAATTTTATTTTACTAGTATAAGATTTGGAAAAGTTCGTAGTAAGTGTGGGAATAAAGGATAAAAATATCTAAAAAAAATGTAAAAAAAAGAAAAGAAAAATATATTTAAAAAGTTCTCAGTTACGAGACTCGAACTGAAGACCAGCAAAACTAGATGGCTCGTGCTGCCGATCTTTTCACGAAGCTTCGTACCCGCAGCGCGTCTGAATGGTCTAAGACTCTCATTATGATTATCCACTAAAAGTTTTAACGTGGTGTCATTCTGGTCTAAAAGCACAATGTTTTGAATAGGAATGAATTCTGCGCATGTGCATGAACTCGACTCCTAAAATTTCTCTTGAATATAGAAATATTTTGACATAAAATTTTATTTTAGTAGTATAAGATTTGGAAAAGTTCGTAGTAAGTGTGGGAATAAAGGATAAAAATATCTAAAAAAAATGTAAAAAAAAGAAAAGAAAAATATATTTAAAAAGTTCTCAGTTTCGAGACTCGAACTGAAGACCAGCAAAACTAGATGGCTCGTACTGCCGATCTGGCCACGAAGCTTCGTACCCGCAGCGCGTGTGAATGGTCTAAGACTCTCATTATGATTATCCACTAAAAGTTTTAACGTGGTGTCATTCTGGTCTAAAAGCACAATGTTTTGAATAGGAATGAATTTTGCGCATTTGCGTGAACTCGACTTCTAATATTTCTCTTGAATATAGAAATATTTTGACATAAAATTTTATTTTACTAGTATAAGATTTGGAAAAGTTCGTAGTAAGTGTAGGTATAAAGGATAAAAATATCTAAAAAAAATGTAAAAAAAAGAAAAGAAAAATATATTTAAAAAGTTCTCAGTTACGAGACTCGAACTGAAGACCAGCAAAACTAGATGGCTCGTGCTGCCGATCTGGCCACGAAGCTTCGTACCCGCAGCGCGTCTGAATGGTCTAAGACTCTCATTATGATTATCCACTAAAAGTTTTAACGTGGTGTCATTCTGGTCTAAAAGCACAATGTTTTGAATAGGAATGAATTCTGCGCATGTGCGTGAACCCGACTTCTAAAATTTCTCTTGAATATAGAAATATTTTGACATAAAATTTTATTTTAGTAGTATAAGATTTGGAAAAGTTCTTAGTAAGTGTGGGAATAAAGGATAAAAATATCTTAAAAAAATGTAAAAAAAAGAAAAGAAAAATATATTGAAAAAGTTCTCAGTTTCGAGACTCGACCTGAAGACCAGCAAAACCAGATGGCTCGTGCTGCCGATCTGGCCACAAAGCTTCGTACCCGCAGCGCGTCTGAATGGTCTAAGACTCTCATTATGATTATCCACTAAAAGTTTTAACGTGGTGTCATTCTGGTCTAAAAGCACAATCTTTTGAATAGGAATGAATTCTGCGCATGTGCGTGAACTCGACTTCTAAAATTTCTCTTGAATATAGAAATATTTTGACATAAAATTTTATTTTACTAGTATAAGATTTGTAAAAGTTCGTAGTAAGTGTAGGAATAAAGGATAAAAATATCTAAAAAAAATGTAAAAAAAAGAAAAGAAAAATATATTTAAAAAGTTCTCAGTTACGAGACTCGAACTGAAGACCAGCAAAACTAGTTGGCTCGTGCTGCCGATCTGGCCACGAAGCTTCGTACCCGCAGCGCGTCTGAATGGTCTAAGACTCTCATTATGATTTTCCACTAAAAGTTTTAACGTGGTGTCATTCTGGTCTAAAAGCACAATGTTTTGAATAGGAATGAATTCTGCGCATGTGCGTGAACTCGACTTCTAAAATTTCTCTTGAATATAGAAATATTTTGACATAAAATTTTATTTTAGTAGTATAAGATTTGGAAACGTTCTTAGTAAGTGTGGGAATAAAGGATAAAAATATCTTAAAAAAATGTAAAAAAAAGAAAAGAAAAATATATTGAAAAAGTTCTCAGTTTCGAGACTCGAACTGAAGACCAGCAAAACTAGATGGCTCGTGCTGCCGATCTGGCCACAAAGCTTCGTACCAGCAGCGCGTCTGAATGGTCTAAGACTCTCATTATGATTATCCACTAAAAGTTTTAACGTGGTGTCATTCTGGTCTAAAAGCACAATGTTTTGAATAGGAATGAATTCTGCGCATGTGCGTGAACTCGACTCCTAAAATTTCTCTTGAATATAGAAATATTTTGACATAAAATTTTATTTTACTAGTATAAGATTTGGAAAAGTTCGTAGTAAGTGTGGGAATAAAGGATAAAAATATCTAAAAAAAATGTAAAAAAAAAAAGAAAAATATATTTAAAAAGTTCTCAGTTACGAGACTCGAACTGAAGACCAGCAAAACAAGATGGCTCTTTTTGCCGATCTGGCCACGAAGCTTCGTACCCGCATCGCGTCTGAATGGTCTAAGACTCTCATTATGATCATGACATTTTCTATTTCGGTATGCCTTTCTTCTGTGCGATTTTTCAATGTAATATATAATTCTTTAAATAGTGATGTGTGCTGTTCTTTCAGTGACTGCAACATGAAATTTATTGTTGCATTAGCTGTTATTAGAATCTCTTCGACATAATGCCTCAATAGTCAGTTTTATTGGAAATAGAGCTGATATAGTTCTGGATATTAAGTCGAATTCACTATCTGAAAAATTAATTTACCGGTTTAAGTCGATTATTGCTTTTTGGATTGGATTTCTCAGTTTCAAAAATCGTTCCATCATTAGGAGTAAACTGTTGTTTTAGAATCTAATATTAACATATATTCTGTTTTATTTTCAGTTAGTATATATTTTAGTAATATATCCTTTTTATAGGGGAACGTTTAAATATTTTAACAACTTTATAAATTATAAATTATAGGAACTTTATAAATTATAGCAAGCAATTCTTGATAGGTTCATATTTCATCCTCATTAGCAATATCTTCTTCAACAATTACATTGTCATTATCTTCATTGTCAATATCACTCTCACTCTTACTCTTTTCTAAGTTGGGTTCCGAAGTTTCTATATCCGCAGTATTTGGATTCTTCTGTTCTTTATATTTTTGGTATAATACATCTATTACTCCTAATTGAATTCCATGTGCATAGCACAACTGCTGATTTGCACCAATCCATTTTCCAACTTTTTTCATAATTGTTGCTCCATCAGTCGTTATGGATACAACATCTTCTTTCAAGGATAATCCATGTTTCGCTCATTTAGATTTAAGCAATTAACTTAGCCATTAATTAGCTAATTAATTTCGCCCGTTATGGAGACATAAAAACAAAAACGTATACTATATTGCTATGTTCGCGATACCGGAATATATATTGGAAACAATTTTAAAAATTTCTAGTAAATACCGAAAAACCGGTATTTAAACTTGTGAATACCGGTATTACAAAATTGTACAAATGGCTCAAAATACCGGTATTCGGTATCCCGGTATACCGGTATTGCAATCCCTAACCACAATGTTTTGAATAGGAATGAATTCTGCGCATGTGCGTGAACTCGACTCCTAAAATTTCTGTTGAATATAGAAATATTTTGACATAAAATTTTATTTTAGTAGTATAAGATTTGGAAAAGTTCGTAGTAAGTGTGGGAATAAAGGATAAAAATATCTAAAAAAAATGTAAAAAAAAGAAAAGAAAAATATATTTAAAAAGTTCTCAGTTTCGAGACTCGAACTGAAGACCAGCAAAACTAGATGGCTCGTACTGCCGATCTGGCCACGAAGCTTCGTACCCGCAGCGCGTGTGAATGGTCTAAGACTCTCATTATGATTATCCACTAAAAGTTTTAACGTGGTGTCATTCTGGTCTAAAAGCACAATGTTTTGAATAGGAATGAATTTTGCGCATGTGCGTGAACTCGACTTCTAATATTTCTCTTGAATATAGAAATATTTTGACATAAAATTTTATTTTACTAGTATAAGATTTGGAAAAGTTCGTAGTAAGTGTAGGTATAAAGGATAAAAATATCTAAAAAAAATGTAAAAAAAAGAAAAGAAAAATATATTTAAAAAGTTCTCAGTTACGAGACTCGAACTGAAGACCAGCAAAACTAGATGGCTCGTGCTGCCGATCTGGCCACGAAGCTTCGTACCCGCAGCGCGTCTGAATGGTCTAAGACTCTCATTATGATTATCCACTAAAAGTTTTAACGTGGTGTCATTCTGGTCTAAAAGCACAATGTTTTGAATAGGAATGAATTCTGCGCATGTGCGTGAACTCGACTTCTAAAATTTCTCTTGAATATAGAAATATTTTGACATAAAATTTTATTTTAGTAGTATAAGATTTGGAAAAGTTCTTAGTAAGTGTGGGAATAAAGGATAAAAATATCTTAAAAAAATGTAAAAAAAAGAAAAGAAAAATATATTGAAAAAGTTCTCAGTTTCGAGACTCGAACTGAAGACCAGCAAAACCAGATGGCTCGTGCTGCCGATCTGGCCACAAAGCTTCGTACCCGCAGCGCGTCTGAATGGTCTAAGACTCTCATTATGATTATCCACTAAAAGTTTTAACGTGGTGTCATTCTGGTCTAAAAGCACAATGTTTTGAATAGGAATGAATTCTGCGCATGTGCGTGAACTCGACTTCTAATATTTCTCTTGAATATAGAAATATTTTGACATAAAATTTTATTTTACTAGTATAAGATTTGGAAAAGTTCGTAGTAAGTGTAGGAATAAAGGATAAAAATATCTAAAAAAAATGTAAAAAAAAGAAAAGAAAAATATATTTAAAAAGTTCTCAGTTACGAGACTCGAACTGAAGACCAGCAAAACTAGATGGCTCGTGCTGCCGATCTTTTCACGAAGCTTCGTACCCGCAGCGCGTCTGAATGGTCTAAGACTCTCATTATGATTATCCACTAAAAGTTTTAACGTGGTGTCATTCTGGTCTAAAAGCACAATGTTTTGAATAGGAATGAATTCTGCGCATGTGCGTGAACTCGACTACTAAAATTTCTGTTGAATATAGAAATATTTTGACATAAAATTTTATTTTACTAGTATAAGATTTGTAAAAGTTCGTAGTAAGTGTAGGAATAAAGGATAAAAATATCTAAAAAAAATGTAAAAAAAAGAAAAGAAAAATATATTTAAAAAGTTCTCAGTTACGAGACTCGAACTGAAGACCAGCAAAACTAGATGGCTCGTGCTGCCGATCTTTTCACGAAGCTTCGTACCCGCAGCGCGTCTGAATGGTCTAAGACTCTCATTATGATTATCCACTAAAAGTTTTAACGTGGTGTCATTCTGGTCTAAAAGCACAATGTTTTGAATAGGAATGAATTCTGCGCATGTGCGTGAACTCGACTACTAAAATTTCTGTTGAATATAGAAATATTTTGACATAAAATTTTATTTTAGTAGTATAAGATTTGGAAAAGTTCTTAGTAAGTGTGGGAATAAAGGATAAAAATATCTTTAAAAAATGTAAAAAAAAGAAAAGAAAAATATATTGAAAAAGTTCTCAGTTTCGAGACTCGAACTGAAGACCAGCAAAACTAGATATCTCGTGCTACCGATCTGGCCACGAAGCTTCGTACCGGCAGCTCGTCTGAATGGTCTAAGACTCTCATTATGATTATCCACTAAAAGTTTTAAAGTGGTGTCATTCTGGTCTAAAAGCACAATGTTTTGAATAGGAACGAATTCTGCGCATGTGCGTGAACTCGACTCCTAAAATTTCTCTTAAATATAGAAATGTTTTGACATAAAATTTTATTTTACTAGTATAAGATTTGGAAAAGTTCTTAGTAAGTGTGGGAATAAAGGATAAAAATATTTTTAAAAAATGTAAAAAAAAGAAAAGAAAAATATATTTAAAAAGTTCTCAGTTTCGAGACTCGAACAGAAGATCAGCAAAACTAGATGGCTCGTGCTGCCGATCTTTTCACGAAGCTTCGTACCCGCAGCGCGTCTGAATGGTCTAAGACTCTCATTATGATTATCCACTAAAAGTTTTAACGTGGTGTCATTCTGGTCTAAAAGCACAATGTTTTGAATAGGAATGAATTCTGCGCATGTGCGTGAACTCGACTTCTAAAATTTCTCTTATATATAGAAACATTTTGACATAAAATTTTATTTTAGTAGTATAAGATTTGGAAAAGTTCGTAGTAAGTGTGGGAATAAAGGATAAAAATATTTTTAAAAAATGTAAAAAAAGAAAAGAAAAATATATTTAAAAAGTTCTCAGTTTCGAGACTCGAACAGAAGACCAGCAAAACTAGATGGCTCGTGCTGCCGATCTTTTCACGAAGCTTCGTACCCGCAGCGCGTCTGAATGGTCTAAGACTCTCATTATGATTATCCACTAAAAGTTTTAACGTGGTGTCATTCTGGTCTAAAAGCACAATGTTTTGAATAGGAATGAATTCTGCGCATGTGCGTGAACTCGACTTCTAAAATTTCTCTTATATATAGAAACATTTTGACATAAAATTTTATTTTAGTAGTATAAGATTTGGAAAAGTTCGTAGTAAGTGTGGGAATAAAGGATAAAAATATCTTTAAAAAATGTAAAAAAAAGAAAAGAAAAATATATTGAAAAAGTTCTCAGTTTCGTGACTCGAACTGAAGACCAGCAAAACTAGATGGCTCGTGCTGCCGATCTGGCAAAGAAGCTTCATACCCGCAGCGCGTCTGAATGGTCTAAGACTCTCATTATGATTATCCACTAAAAGTTTTAACGTGGTGTCATTCTGGTCTAAAAGCACAATGTTTTGAATAGGAATGAATTCTGCGCATGTGCGTGAACTCGACTTCTAAAATTTCTCTTGAATATAGAAATATTTTGACATAAAATTTTATTTTAGTAGTATAAGATTTGGAAAAGTTCGTAGTAAGTGTGGGAATAAAGGATAAAAATATCTAAGAAAAATGTAAAAAAAAGAAAAGAAAAATATATTGAAAAAGTTCTCAATTTCGAGACTCGAACTGAAGACCAGCAAAACTAAATGGCTCGTGCTGCCGATCTGGCCACGAAGCTTCGTACCGGCAGCGCGTCTGAATGGTCTAAGACTCTCATTATGATTATCCACTAAAAGTTTTAACGTGGTGTCATTCTGGTCTAAAAGCACAATCTTTTGAATAGGAATGAATTCTGCGCATGTGCGTGAACTCGACTTCTAAAATTTCTCTTGAATATAGAAATATTTTGACATAAAATTTTATTTTACTAGTATAAGATTTGTAAAAGTTCGTAGTAAGTGTAGGAATAAAGGATAAAAATATCTAAAAAAAATGTAAAAAAAAGAAAAGAAAAATATATTTAAAAAGTTCTCAGTTACGAGACTCGAACTGAAGACCAGCAAAACTAGATGGCTCGTGCTGCCGATCTTTTCACGAAGCTTCGTACCCGCAGCGCGTCTGAATGGTCTAAGACTCTCATTATGATTATCCACTAAAAGTTTTAACGTGGTGTCATTCTGGTCTAAAAGCACAATGTTTTGAATAGGAATGAATTCTGCGCATGTGCGTGAACTCGACTACTAAAATTTCTGTTGAATATAGAAATATTTTGACATAAAATTTTATTTTAGTAGTATAAGATTTGGAAAAGTTCTTAGTAAGTGTGGGAATAAAGGATAAAAATATCTTTAAAAAATGTAAAAAAAAGAAAAGAAAAATATATTGAAAAAGTTCTCAGTTTCGAGACTCGAACTAAAGACCAGCAAAACTAGATATCTCGTGCTACCGATCTGGCCACAAAGCTTCGTACCGGCAGCGCGTCTGAATGGTCTAAGACTCTCATTATGATTATCTACTAAAAGTTTTTACGTGGTGTCATTCTGGTCTAAAAGCACAATGTTTTGAATAGGAATGAATTCTGCGCATGTGCGTTAACTCGACTACTAAAACTTCTGTTGAATATAGAAATATTTTGACATAAAATTTTATTTTAGTAGTATAAGATTTGGAAAAGTTCTTAGTAAGTGTGGGAATAAAGGATAAAAATATCTTTAAAAAATGTAAAAAAAAGAAAAGAAAAATATATTGAAAAAGTTCTCAGTTTCGAGACTCGAACTGAAGACCAGCAAAACTAGATATCTCGTGATACCGATCTGGCCACGAAGCTTCGTACCGGCAGCTCGTCTGAATGGTCTAAGACTCTCATTATGATTATCCACTAAAAGTCTTAAAGTGGTGTCATTCTGGTCTAAAAGCACAATGTTTTGAATAGGAACGAATTCTGCGCATGTGCGTGAACTCGACTCCTAAAATTTCTCTTGAATATAGAAATGTTTTGACATAAAATTTTATTTTACTAATATAAGATTTGGAAAAGTTCTTAGGAAGTGTGGGAATAAAGGATAAAAATATCTTAAAAAAATGTAAAAAAAAGAAAAGAAAAGTATATTTAAAAAGTTCTCAAGTTCGAGACTCGAACTGAAGACCAGCAAAACTAGATATCTCGTGCTGCCGATCTGGCCACGGAGCTTCGTACCGGCAGCGCGTCTGAATGGTCTAAGACTCTCATTATGATTATCCACTAAAAGTTTTAACGTGGTGTCATTCTGGTCTAAAAGCACAATGTTTCGAATAAGAATGAATTCTGCGCATGTGCGTGAACTCGACTCCTAAAATTTCTCTTGAATATAGAAATATTTTGACATAAAAATTTATTTTAGTAGTATAAGATTTGGAAAAGTTCGTAGTAAGTGTGGGAATAAAGGATAAAAATATCTTAAAAAAATGTAAAAAAAAGAAAAGAAAAATATATTGAAAAAGTTCTCAGTTTCGAGACTCGAACTGAAGACCAGCAAAACTAGATGGCTCGTGCTGCCGATCTGGCCACGAAGCTTCGTACCCGCAACGCGTCTGAATGGTCTAAGACTCTCATTATGATTATCCACTAAAAAAATTAACGTGGTGTCATTCTGGTCTAAAAGCACAATGTTTTGAATAGAAATGAATTCTGCGCATGTGCGTGAACTCGACTCCTAAAATTTCTCTTGAATATAGAAATATTTTGACATAAAATTTTATTTTAGTAGTATAAGATTTGGAAAAGTTCGTAGTAAGTGTGGGAATAAAGGATAAAAATATCTAAGAAAAATGTAAAAAAAAGAAAAGAAAAATATATTTAGAAAGTTCTCAGTTTCGAGACTCGAACTGAAGACCAGCAAAACTAGATGGCTCGTGCTGCCGATCTGGCCACGAAGCTTCGTACCTGCAGCGCATCTGAATGGTCTAAGACTCTCATTATGATTATCAACTAAAAGTTTTAACGTGGTGTCATTCTGGTCTAAAAGCACAATGTTTTGAATAGGAATGAATTCTGCGCATGTGCGTGAACTCGACTCATAAAATTTCTCTTCAATATAGAAATATTTTGAATTAAAATTTTATTTTAGTAGTATAAGATTTGGAAAAGTTCGTAGTAAGTGTGGGAATAAAGGATAAAAATATCTAAGAAAAATGTAAAAAAAAGAAAAGAAAAATATATTTAAAAAGTTCTCAGTTTCGAGACTCGAACTGAAGACCAGCAAAACTAGATGGCTCCTGCTGCTGATCTGGCCACGAAGCGTCGTACCCGCAGCGCATCTGAATGGTCTAAGACTCTCATTATGATTATCAATTAAAAGTTTTAACGTGGTGTCATTCTGGTCTAAAAGCACAATGTTTTGAATAGAAATGAATTCTGCGCATGTGCGTGAACTCGACTCCTAAAATTTCTCTTGAAAATAGAAATATTTTGACATAAAATTTTATTTTAGTAGTATAAGATTTGGAAAAGTTCGTAGTAAGTGTGGGAATAAAGGATAAAAATATCTAAGAAAAATGTAAAAAAAAGAAAAGAAAAATATATTTAAAAAGTTCTCAGTTTCGAGACTCGAACTGAAGACCAGCAAAACTAGATGGCTCGTGCTGCCGATCTGGCCACGAAGCTTCGTACCTGCAGCGCATCTGAATGGTCTAAGACTCTCATTATGATTATCTACTAAAAGTTTTTACGTGGTGTCATTCTGGTCTAAAAGCACAATGTTTTGAATAGGAATGAATTCTGCGCATGTGCGTGAACTCGACTCCTAAAATTTCTCTTCAATATAGAAATATTTTGACATAAAATTTTATTTTAGTAGTATAAGATTTGGAAAAGTTCGTGGTAAGTGTTGGAATAAAGGATAAAAATATCTAAGAAAAATGTAAAAAAAAAGAAAAGAAAAATATATTTAAAAAGTTCTCAGTATCGAGACTCGAACTGAAGACCATCAAAACTAGACGGCTCCTGCTACCGATCTGGCCACGAAGCGTCGTACCCGCAGCGCGTCTGAATGGTCTAAGACTCTCAATATGATTATCCACTAAAAGTTTTAACGTGGTGTCATTCTGGTCTAAAAGCACAATGTTTTGAATACGACTGAATTCAGCGCATGTGCATGAACTCGACTCCTAAAATTTCTGTTGAATATAGAAATATTTTGACATAAAATTTTATTTTACTAGTGTAAGATTTGGAAAAGTTCGTAGTAAGTGTGGGAATAAAGGATAAAAATATCTAAAAAAAATGTAAAAAAAAAAAAAAAGAAAAATATATTTAAAAAGTTCTCTGTTACGAGACTCGAACTGAAGACCAGCAAAACAAGATAGCTCGTGCTGCCGATCTGGCCACGAAGCTTCGTACCTGCAGCGCGTCTGAATTGTCTAAGACTCTCATTATGATTATCCACTAAAAGTTTTAACGTGGTGTCATTCTGGTCTAAAAGCACAATGTTTTGAATAGGAATGAATTCTGCGCATGTGCGTGAACTCGACTCCTAAAATTTCTGTTGAATATAGAAATATTTTGACATAAAATTTTATTTTAGTAGTATAAGATTTGGAAAAGTTCGTAGTAAGTGTAGGAATAAAGGATAAAAATATCTTAAAAAAATGTAAAAAAAAGAAAAGAAAAATATATTGAAAAAGTTCTCAGTTTCGAGACTCGAACTGAAGACCAGCAAAACTAGATATCTCGTGCTGCCGATCTGGCCACGAAGCTTCGTACCGTCAGCGCGTCTGAATGGTCTAAGACTCTCATTATGATTATCCACTAAAAGTTTTAACGTGGTGTCATTCTGGTCTAAAAGCACAATGTTTCGAATAGGAATGAATTCTGCGCATGTGCGTGAACTCGACTCCTAAAATTTCTCTTGAATATAGAAATATTTTGGCATAAAATTTTATTTTAGTAGTATAAGATTTGTAAAAGTTCGTAGTAAGTGTGGGAATAAAAGATAAAAATATCTAAGAAAAATGTAAAAAAAAGAAAAGAAAAATATATTTAAAAAGTTCTCAGTTTCGAGACTCGAACTGAAGACCAGCAAAACTAAATGGCTCGTGCTGCCGATCTGGCCACGAAGCTTCATACCTGCAGCGCATCTGAATGGTCTAAGACTCTCATTATGATTATCAACTAAAAGTTTTAACGTGGTGTCATTCTGGTCTAAAAGCACAATGTTTTGAATAGGAATGAATTCTGCGCATGTGCGTGAACTTGACTCCTAAAATTTCTCTTCAATATAGAAATATTTTGACATAAAATTTTATTTTAGTAGTATAAGATTTGGAAAAGTTCGTAGTAAGTGTGGGAATAAAGGATAAAAATATCTTAAAAAAATGTAAAAAAAAGAAAAGAAAAATATATTGAAAAAGTTCTCAGTTTCGAGACTCGAACTGAAGACCAGCAAAACTAGATATCTCGTGCTGCCGATCTGGCCACGAAGCTTCGTACCGTCAGCGCGTCTGAATGGTCTAAGACTCTCATTATGATTATCCACTAAAAGTTTTAACGTGGTGTCATTCTGGTCTAAAAGCACAATGTTTCGAATAGGAATGAATTCTGCGCATGTGCGTGAACTCGACTCCTAAAATTTCTCTTGAATATAGAAATATTTTGGCATAAAATTTTATTTTAGTAGTATAAGATTTGTAAAAGTTCGTAGTAAGTGTGGGAATAAAAGATAAAAATATCTAAGAAAAATGTAAAAAAAAGAAAAGAAAAATATATTTAAAAAGTTCTCAGTTTCGAGACTCGAACAGAAGACCAGCAAAACTAGATGGCTCGTGCTGCCGATCTTTTCACGAAGCTTCGTACCCGCAGCGCGTATGAATGGTCTAAGACTCTCATTATGATTATCCACTAAAAGTTTTAACGTGGTGTCATTCTGGTCTAAAAGCACAATGTTTTGAATAGAAATGAATTCTGCGCATGTGCGTGAACTCGACTCCTAAAATTTCTCTTGAATATAGAAATATTTTGACATAAAATTTTATTTTAGTAGTATAAGATTTGGAAAAGTTCGTAGTAAGTGTGGGAATAAAGGATAAAAATATCTAAGAAAAATGTAAAAAAAAGAAAAGAAAAATATATTGAAAAAGTTCTCAGTTTCGAGACTCGAACTGAAGACCAGCAAAACTAGATGGCTCGAGCTGCCGATCTGGCTACGAAGCTTCGTACCAGCAGCGCGTCTGAATGGTCTAAGACTCTCATTATGATTATCTACTAAAAGTTTTAACGTGGTGTCATTCTGGTCTAAAAGCACAATGTTTTGAATAGGAATGAATTCTGCGCATGTGCGTGAACTCGACTCCTAAAATTTCTGTTGAATATAGAAATATTTTGACATAAAATTTTATTTTAGTAGTATAAGATTTGGAAAAGTTCGTAGTAAGTGTGGGAATAAAGGATAAAAATATCTTAAAAAAATGTAAAAAAAAGAAAAGAAAAATATATTGAAAAAGTTCTCAGTTTCGAGACTCGAACTGAAGACCAGCAAAACTAGATATCTCGTGCTGCCGATCTGGCCACGAAGCTTCGTACCGTCAGCGCGTCTGAATGGTCTAAGACTCTCATTATGATTATCCACTAAAAGTTTTAACGTGGTGTCATTCTGGTCTAAAAGCACAATGTTTCGAATAGGAATGAATTCTGCGCATGTGCGTGAACTCGACTCCTAAAATTTCTCTTGAATATAGAAATATTTTGGCATAAAATTTTATTTTAGTAGTATAAGATTTGTAAAAGTTCGTAGTAAGTGTGGGAATAAAAGA
Organism: Argiope bruennichi; assembly: GCF_947563725.1. Taxonomy (NCBI): domain Eukaryota; kingdom Metazoa; phylum Arthropoda; class Arachnida; order Araneae; family Araneidae; genus Argiope; species Argiope bruennichi. Next base: position 401,576 of record NC_079162.1, on the reverse strand, counting down.
TAAAAATATCTAAGAAAAATGTAAAAAAAAGAAAAGAAAAATATATTTAAAAAGTTCTCAGTTTCGAGACTCGAACTGAAGACCAGCAAAACTAGATGGCTCCTGCTGCTGATCTGGCCACGAAGCGTCGTACCCGCAGCGCATCTGAATGGTCTAAGACTCTCATTATGATTATCAATTAAAAGTTTTAACGTGGTGTCATTCTGGTCTAAAAGCACAATGTTTTGAATAGAAATGAATTCTGCGCATGTGCGTGAACTCGACTCCTAAAATTTCTCTTGAAAATAGAAATATTTTGACATAAAATTTTATTTTAGTAGTATAAGATTTGGAAAAGTTCGTAGTAAGTGTGGGAATAAAGGATAAAAATATCTAAGAAAAATGTAAAAAAAAGAAAAGAAAAATATATTTAAAAAGTTCTCAGTTTCGAGACTCGAACTGAAGACCAGCAAAACTAGATGGCTCGTGCTGCCGATCTGGCCACGAAGCTTCGTACCTGCAGCGCATCTGAATGGTCTAAGACTCTCATTATGATTATCTACTAAAAGTTTTTACGTGGTGTCATTCTGGTCTAAAAGCACAATGTTTTGAATAGGAATGAATTCTGCGCATGTGCGTGAACTCGACTCCTAAAATTTCTCTTCAATATAGAAATATTTTGACATAAAATTTTATTTTAGTAGTATAAGATTTGGAAAAGTTCGTGGTAAGTGTTGGAATAAAGGATAAAAATATCTAAGAAAAATGTAAAAAAAAAGAAAAGAAAAATATATTTAAAAAGTTCTCAGTATCGAGACTCGAACTGAAGACCATCAAAACTAGATGGCTCCTGCTACCGATCTGGCCACGAAGCGTCGTACCCGCAGCGCGTCTGAATGGTCTAAGACTCTCAATATGATTATCCACTAAAAGTTTTAACGTGGTGTCATTCTGGTCTAAAAGCACAATGTTTTGAATACGACTGAATTCAGCGCATGTGCATGAACTCGACTCCTAAAATTTCTGTTGAATATAGAAATATTTTGACATAAAATTTTATTTTACTAGTATAAGATTTGGAAAAGTTCGTAGTAAGTGTGGGAATAAAGGATAAAAATATCTAAAAAAAATGTAAAAAAAAAAAAAAGAAAAATATATTTAAAAAGTTCTCAGTTACGAGACTCGAACTGAAGACCAGCAAAACAAGATGGCTCGTGCTGCCGATCTGGCCACGAAGCTTCGTACCTGCAGCGCGTCTGAATTGTCTAAGACTCTCATTATGATTATCCACTAAAAGTTTTAACGTGGTGTCATTCTGGTCTAAAAGCACAATGTTTTGAATAGGAATGAATTCTGCGCATGTGCGTGAACTCGAGTCCTAAAATTGCTCTTGAATATAGAAATATTTTGACATAAAATTTTATTTTAGTAGTATAAGATTTGGAAAAGTTCGTAGTAAGTGTGGGAATAAAGGATAAAAATATCTAAAAAAATGTAAAAAAAGAAAAGAAGAATATATTTAAAAAGTTCTCAGTTTCGAGACTCGAACTGAAGACCAGCAAAACTAGATGGCTCGTGCTGCCGATCTGGCCACAAAGCTTCGTACCCGCAGCGCGTCTGAATGGTCTAAGACTCTCATTATGATCATGACATTTTCTATTTCGGTATGCCTTTCTTCTGTGCGATTTTTCAATGTAATATATAATTCTTTAAATAGTGATGTGTGCTGTTCTTTCAGTGACTGCAACATGAAATTTATTGTTGCATTAGCTGTTATTAGAATCTCTTCGACATAATGCCTCAATAGTCAGTTTTATTGGAAATAGAGCTGATATAGTTCTGGATATTAAGTCGAATTCACTATCTGAAAAATTAATTTACCGGTTTAAGTCGATTATTGCTTTTTGGATTGGATTTCTCAGTTTCAAAAATCGTTCCATCATTAGGAGTAAACTGTTGTTTTAGAATCTAATATTAACATATATTCTGTTTTATTTTCAGTTAGTATATATTTTAGTAATATATCCTTTTTATAGGGGAACGTTTAAATATTTTAACAACTTTATAAATTATAAATTATAGGAACTTTATAAATTATAGCAAGCAATTCTTGATAGGTTCATATTTCATCCTCATTAGCAATATCTTCTTCAACAATTACATTGTCATTATCTTCATTGTCAATATCACTCTCACTCTTACTCTTTTCTAAGTTGGGTTCCGAAGTTTCTATATCCGCAGTATTTGGATTCTTCTGTTCTTTATATTTTTGGTATAATACATCTATTACTCCTAATTGAATTCCATGTGCATAGCACAACTGCTGATTTGCACCAATCCATTTTCCAACTTTTTTCATAATTGTTGCTCCATCAGTCGTTATGGATACAACATCTTCTTTCAAGGATAATCCATGTTTCGCTCATTTAGATTTAAGCAATTAACTTAGCCATTAATTAGCTAATTAATTTCGCCCGTTATGGAGACATAAAAACCAAAACGTATACTATATTGCTATGTTCGCGATACCGGAATATATATTGGAAACAATTTTAAAAATTTCTAGTAAATACCGAAAAACCGGTATTTAAACTTGTGAATACCGGTATTACAAAATTGTACAAATGGCTCAAAATACCGGTATTCGGTATCCCGGTATACCGGTATTGCAATCCCTAACCACAATGTTTTGAATAGGAATGAATTCTGCGCATGTGCGTGAACTCGACTCCTAAAATTTCTCTTGAATATAGAAATATTTTGACATAAAATTTTATTTTAGTAGTATAAGATTTGGAAAAGTTCGTAGTAAGTGTGGGAATAAAGAATAAAAATATCTAAGAAAAATGTAAAAAAAAAGAAAAGAAAAATATATTTAAAAAGTTCTCAGTTTCGAGACTCGAACAGAAGACCAGCAAAACTAGATGGCTCGTGCTGCCGATCTGGCCACGAAGCTTCGTACCCGCAGCGCGTCTGAATGGTCTAAGACTCTCATTATGATTATCCACTAAAAGTTTTAACGTGGTGTCATTCTGGTCTAAAAGCACAATGTTTTGAATAGGAATGAATTCTGCGCATGTGCGTGAACTCGACTTCTAAAATTTCTCTTGAATATAGAAATATTTTGACATAAAATTTTAGTTTAGTAGTATAAGATTTGGAAAAGTTCGTAGTAAGTGTGGGAATAAAGGATAAAAATATCTAAGAAAAATGTAAAAAAAAGAAAAGAAATATATATGGAAAAAGTTCTCAGTTTCGAGACTCGAACTGAAGACCAGCAAAACTAGATGGCTCGTGCTGCCGATCTGGCCACGAAGCTTCGTACCAGCAGCGCGTCTGAATGGTTTAAGACTCTCATTATGATTATCTACTAAAAGTTTTAACGTGGTGTCATTCTGGTCTAAAAGCACAATGTTTTGAATAGGAATGAATTCTGCGCATGTGCGTGAACTCGACTCCTAAAATTTCTCTTGAATATAGAAATATTTTCCCATAAAATTTTATTTTAGTAGTATAAGATTTGGAAAGGTTCGTAGTAAGTGTGGGAATAAAGGATAAAAATATCTTAAAAAAATGTAAAAAAAAAGAAAAGAAAAATATATTGAAAAAGTTCTCAGTTTCGAGACTCGAACTGAAGACCAGCAAAACTAGATATCTCGTGCTGCCGGTCTGGCCACGAAGCTTCGTACCCGCAACGCTTCTGAATGGTCTAAGACTCTCATTATGATTATCCACTAAAAAAATTAACGTGGTGTCATTCTGGTCTAAAAGCACAATGTTTTGAATAGAAATGAATTCTGCGCATGTGCGTGAACTCGACTCCTAAAATTTCTCTTGAATATAGAAATATTTTGACATAAAATTTTATTTTAGTAGTATAAGATTTGGAAAAGTTCGTAGTAAGTGTGGGAATAAAGGATAAAAATATCTAAGAAAAATGTAAAAAAAAGAAAAGAAAAATATATTTAAAAAGTTCTCAGTTTCGAGACTCGAACTGAAGACCAGCAAAACTAGATAGCTCGTGCTGCCGATCTGGCCACGAAGCTTCGTACCTGCAGCGCATCTGAATGGTCTAAGACTCTCATTATGATTATCAACTAAAAGTTTTAACGTGGTGTCATTCTGGTCTAAAAGCACAATGTTTTGAATAGGAATGAATTCTGCGCATGTGCGTGAACTCGACTCATAAAATTTCTCTTCAATATAGAAATATTTTGACATAAAATTTTATTTTAGTAGTATAAGATTTGGAAAAGTTCGTAGTAAGTGTGGGAATAAAGGATAAAAATAATTTTAAAAATGTAAAAAAAAGAAAAGAAAAATATATTTAAAAAGTTCTCAGTTTCGAGACTCGAACAGAAGGCAAGCAAAACTATATGGCTCGTGCTGCCGATCTGGCCACGAAGCTTCGTACCGGCAGCGCGTCTGAATGGTCTAAGACTCTCATTATGATTATCCACTAAAAGTTTTAACGTGGTGTCATTCTGGTCTAAAAGCACAATGTTTCGAATAGGAATGAATTCTGCGCATGTGCGTGAACTCGACTCCTAAAATTTCTCTTGAATATAGAAATATTTTGACATAAAATTTTATTTTAGTAGTATAAGATTTGGAAAAGTTCGTAGTAAGTGTGGGAATAAAGGATAAAAATATCTAAGAAAAATGTAAAAAAAAGAAAAGAAAAATATATTTAAAAAGTTCTCAGTTTCGAGACTCGAACTGAAGACCAGCAAAACTAGATGGCTCGTGCTGCCGATCTGGCCACGAAGCTTCGTACCTGCAGCGCATCTGAATGGTCTAAGACTCTCATTATGATTATCAACTAAAAGTTTTAACGTGGTGTCATTCTGGTCTAAAAGCACAATGTTTTGAATAGGAATGAATTCTGCGCATGTGCGTGAACTCGACTCATAAAATTTCTCTTCAATATAGAAATATTTTGACATAAAATATTATTTTAGTAGTATAAGATTTGGAAAAGTTCGTAGTAAGTGTGGGAATAAAGGATAAAAATATTTTTAAAAAATGTAAAAAAAAGAAAAGAAAAATATATTTAAAAAGTTCTCAGTTTCGAGACTCGAACAGAAGACCAGCAAAACTAGATGGCTCGTGCTGCCGATCTTTTCACGAAGCTTCGTACCCGCAGCGCGTCTGAATGGTCTAAGACTCTCATTATGATTATCCACTAAAAGTTTTAACGTGGTGTCATTCTGGTCTAAAAGCACAATGTTTTGAATAGAAATGAATTCTGCGCATGTGCGTGAACTCGACTCCTAAAACTTCTCTTGAATACAGAAATATTTTGACATAAAATTTTATTTTAGTAGTATAAGATTTGGAAAAGTTCGTAGTAAGTGTGGGAATAAAGGATAAAAATATCTAAGAAAAATGTAAAAAAAAGAAAAGAAAAATATATTGAAAAAGTTCTCAGTTTCGAGACTCGAACTGAAGACCAGCAAAACTAGATGGCTCGAGCTGCCGATCTGGCTACGAAGCTTCGTACCAGCAGCGCGTCTGAATGGTCTAAGACTCTCATTATGATTATCTACTAAAAGTTTTAACGTGGTGTCATTCTGGTCTAAAAGCACAATGTTTTGAATAGGAATGAATTCTGCGCATGTGCGTGAACTCGACTCCTAAAATTTCTGTTGAATATAGAAATATTTTGACATAAAATTTTATTTTAGTAGTATAAGATTTGGAAAAGTTCGTAGTAAGTGTGGGAATAAAGGATAAAAATATCTTAAAAAAATGTAAAAAAAAGAAAAGAAAAATATATTGAAAAAGTTCTCAGTTTCGAGACTCGAACTGAAGACCAGCAAAACTAGATATCTCGTGCTGCCGATCTGGCCACGAAGCTTCGTACCGTCAGCGCGTCTGAATGGTCTAAGACTCTCATTATGATTATCCACTAAAAGTTTTAACGTGGTGTCATTCTGGTCTAAAAGCACAATGTTTCGAATAGGAATGAATTCTGCGCATGTGCGTGAACTCGACTCCTAAAATTTCTCTTGAATATAGAAATATTTTGGCATAAAATTTCATTTTAGTAGTATAAGATTTGTAAAAGTTCGTAGTAAGTGTGGGAATAAAAGATAAAAATATCTAAGAAAAATGTAAAAAAAAGAAAAGAAAAATATATTTAAAAAGTTCTCAGTTTCGAGACTCGAACTGAAGACCAGCAAAACTAAATGGCTCGTGCTGCCGATCTGGCCACGAAGCTTCATACCTGCAGCGCATCTGAATGGTCTAAGACTCTCATTATGATTATCAACTAAAAGTTTTAACGTGGTGTCATTCTGGTCTAAAAGCACAATGTTTTGAATAGGAATGAATTCTGCGCATGTGCGTGAACTTGACTCCTAAAATTTCTCTTCAATATAGAAATATTTTGACATAAAATTTTATTTTAGTAGTATAAGATTTGGAAAAGTTCGTAGTAAGTGTGGGAATAAAGGATAAAAATATCTTAAAAAAATGTAAAAAAAAGAAAAGAAAAATATATTGAAAAAGTTCTCAGTTTCGAGACTCGAACTGAAGACCAGCAAAACTAGATATCTCGTGCTGCCGATCTGGCCACGAAGCTTCGTACCGTCAGCGCGTCTGAATGGTCTAAGACTCTCATTATGATTATCCACTAAAAGTTTTAACGTGGTGTCATTCTGGTCTAAAAGCACAATGTTTCGAATAGGAATGAATTCTGCGCATGTGCGTGAACACGAGTCCTAAAATTGCTCTTGAATATAGAAATATTTTGGCATAAAATTTTATTTTAGTAGTATAAGATTTGTAAAAGTTCGTAGTAAGTGTGGGAATAAAAGATAAAAATATCTAAGAAAAATGTAAAAAAAAGAAAAGAAAAATATATTTAAAAAGTTCTCAGTTTCGAGACTCGAACAGAAGACCAGCAAAACTAGATGGCTCGTGCTGCCGATCTTTTCACGAAGCTTCGTACCCGCAGCGCGTCTGAATGGTCTAAGACTCTCATTATGATTATCCACTAAAAGTTTTAACGTGGTGTCATTCTGGTCTAAAAGCACAATGTTTTGAATAGAAATGAATTCTGCGCATGTGCGTGAACTCGACTCCTAAAATTTCTCTTGAATATAGAAATATTTTGACATAAAATTTTATTTTAGTAGTATAAGATTTGGAAAAGTTCGTAGTAAGTGTGGGAATAAAGGATAAAAATATCTAAGAAAAATGTAAAAAAAAGAAAAGAAAAATATATTGAAAAAGTTCTCAGTTTCGAGACTCGAACTGAAGACCAGCAAAACTAGATGGCTCGAGCTGCCGATCTGGCTACGAAGCTTCGTACCAGCAGCGCGTCTGAATGGTCTAAGACTCTCATTATGATTATCTACTAAAAGTTTTAACGTGGTGTCATTCTGGTCTAAAAGCACAATGTTTTGAATAGGAATGAATTCTGCGCATGTGCGTGAACTCGACTCCTAAAATTTCTGTTGAATATAGAAATATTTTGACATAAAATTTTATTTTAGTAGTATAAGATTTGGAAAAGTTCGTAGTAAGTGTGGGAATAAAGGATAAAAATATCTTAAAAAAATGTAAAAAAAAGAAAAGAAAAATATATTGAAAAAGTTCTCAGTTTCGAGACTCGAACTGAAGACCAGCAAAACTAGATATCTCGTGCTGCCGATCTGGCCACGAAGCTTCGTACCGTCAGCGCGTCTGAATGGTCTAAGACTCTCATTATGATTATCCACTAAAAGTTTTAACGTGGTGTCATTCTGGTCTAAAAGCACAATGTTTCGAATAGGAATGAATTCTGCGCATGTGCGTGAACTCGACTCCTAAAATTTCTCTTGAATATAGAAATATTTTGGCATAAAATTTTATTTTAGTAGTATAAGATTTGTAAAAGTTCGTAGTAAGTGTGGGAATAAAAGATAAAAATATCTAAGAAAAATGTAAAAAAAAGAAAAGAAAAATATATTTAAAAAGTTCTCAGTTTCGAGACTCGAACTGAAGACCAGCAAAACTAAATGGCTCGTGCTGCCGATCTGGCCACGAAGCTTCATACCTGCAGCGCATCTGAATGGTCTAAGACTCTCATTATGATTATCAACTAAAAGTTTTAACGTGGTGTCATTCTGGTCTAAAAGCACAATGTTTTGAATAGGAATGAATTCTGCGCATGTGCGTGAACTTGACTCCTAAAATTTCTCTTCAATATAGAAATATTTTGACATAAAATTTTATTTTAGTAGTATAAAATTTGGAAAAGTTCGTAGTAAGTGTGGGAATAAAGGATAAAAATATCTTTAAAAAATGTAAAAAAAATAAAAGAAAAATATATTGAAAAAGTTCTCAGTTTCGAGACTCGAACTGAAGACCAGAAAAACTAGATAACTCGTGCTGCCGATCTGGCCACGAAGCTTCGTACCCGCAACGCGTCTGAATGGTCTAAGACTCTCATTATGATTATCAACTAAAAGTTTTAACGTGGTGTCATTCTGGTCTAAAAGCACAATGTTTTGAATAGGAATGAATTCTGCGCATGTGCGTGAACTCGACTCATAAAATTTCTCTTCAATATAGAAATATTTTGACATAAAATATTATTTTAGTAGTATAAGTTTTGGAAAAGTTCTTAGTAAGTGTGGGAATAAAGGATAAAAATATCTTTAAAAAATGTAAAAAAAAGAAAAGAAAAATATATTGAAAAAGTTCTCAGTTTCGTGACTCGAACTGAAGACCAACAAAACTAGATGGCTCTTGCTGTCGATCTGGCCACGAAGCTTCATACCCGCAGCGCGTCTGAATGGTCTAACACTCTCATTATGATTATCTACTAAAAGTTTTTACGTGTTGTCATTCTGGTCTAAAAGCACAATGTTTTGAATAGGAATGAATTCTGCGCATGTGCGTGAACTCGACTCCTAAAATTTCTCTTCAATATAGAAATATTTTGACATAAAATTTTATTTTAGTAGTATAAAATTTGGAAAAGTTCGTAGTAAGTGTGGGAATAAAGGATAAAAATATCTTTAAAAAATGTAAAAAAAATAAAAGAAAAATATATTGAAAAAGTTCTCAGTTTCGAGACTCGAACTGAAGACCAGAAAAACTAGATAACTCGTGCTGCCGATCTGGCCACGAAGCTTCGTACCCGCAACGCGTCTGAATGGTCTAAGACTCTCATTATGATTATCCACTAAAAAAATTAACGTGGTGTCATTCTGGTCTAAAAGCACAATGTTTTGAATAGAAATGAATTCTGCGCATGTGCGTGAACTCGACTCCTAAAATTTCTCTTGAATATAGAAATATTTTGACATAAAATTTTATTTTAGCAGTATAAGATTTGGAAAAGTTCGTAGTAAGTGTGGGAATAAAGGATAAAAATATCTAAGAAAAATGTAAAAAAAAGAAAAGAAAAATATATTTAAAAAGTTCTCAGTTTCGAGACTCGAACTGAAGACCAGCAAAACTAGATGGCTCGTGCTGCCGATCTGGCCACGAAGCTTCGTACCTGCAGCGCATCTGAATGGTCTAAGACTCTCATTATGATTATCAACTAAAAGTTTTAACGTGGTGTCATTCTGGTCTAAAAGCACAATGTTTTGAATAGGAATGAATTCTGCGCATGTGCGTGAACTCGACTCATAAAATTTCTCTTCAATATAGAAATATTTTGACATAAAATATTATTTTAGTAGTATAAGTTTTGGAAAAGTTCTTAGTAAGTGTGGGAATAAAGGATAAAAATATCTTAAAAAAATGTAAAAAAAAGAAAAGAAAAATATATTGAAAAAGTTCTCAGTTTCGTGACTCGAACTGAAGACCAGCAAAACTAGATGGCTCGTGCTGCCGATCTGGCCACGAAGCTTCATACCCGCAGCGCGTCTGAATGGTCTAACACTCTCATTATGATTATCTACTAAAAGTTTTTACGTGTTGTCATTCTGGTCTAAAAGCACAATGTTTTGAATAGGAATGAATTCTGCGCATGTGCGTGAACTCGACTCCTAAAATTTCTCTTCAATATAGAAATATTTTGACATAAAATTTTATTTTAGTAGTATAAAATTTGGAAAAGTTCGTAGTAAGTGTGGGAATAAAGGATAAAAATATCTTTAAAAAATGTAAAAAAAATAAAAGAAAAATATATTGAAAAAGTTCTCAGTTTCGAGACTCGAACTGAAGACCAGAAAAACTAGATAACTCGTGCTGCCGATCTGGCCACGAAGCTTCGTACCCGCAACGCGTCTGAATGGTCTAAGACTCTCATTATGATTATCCACTAAAAAAATTAACGTGGTGTCATTCTGGTCTAAAAGCACAATGTTTTGAATAGAAATGAATTCTGCGCATGTGCGTGAACTCGACTCCTAAAATTTCTCTTGAATATAGAAATATTTTGACATAAAATTTTATTTTAGCAGTATAAGATTTGGAAAAGTTCGTAGTAAGTGTGGGAATAAAGGATAAAAATATCTAAGAAAAATGTAAAAAAAAGAAAAGAAAAATATATTTAAAAAGTTCTCAGTTTCGAGACTCGAACTGAAGACCAGCAAAACTAGATGGCTCGTGCTGCCGATCTGGCCACGAAGCTTCGTACCTGCAGCGCATCTGAATGGTCTAAGACTCTCATTATGATTATCAACTAAAAGTTTTAACGTGGTGTCATTCTGGTCTAAAAGCACAATGTTTTGAATAGGAATGAATTCTGCGCATGTGCGTGAACTCGACTCATAAAATTTCTCTTCAATATAGAAATATTTTGACATAAAATATTATTTTAGTAGTATAAGTTTTGGAAAAGATCTTAGTAAGTGTGGGAATAAAGGATAAAAATATCTTAAAAAAATGTAAAAAAAAGAAAAGAAAAATATATTGAAAAAGTTCTCAGTTTCGTGACTCGAACTGAAGACCAGCAAAACTAGTTGGCTCGTGCTGCCGATCTGGCCACGAAGCTTCATACCCGCAGCGCGTCTGAATGGTCTAACACTCTCATTATGATTATCTACTAAAAGTTTTTACGTGTTGTCATTCTGGTCTAAAAGCACAATGTTTTGAATAGGAATGAATTCTGCGCATGTGCGTGAACTCGACTCCTAAAATTTCTGTTGAATATAGAAATATTTTGACATAAAATTTTATTTTAGTAGTATAAGATTTGGAAAAGTTCTTAGTAAGTGTGGGAATAAAGGATAAAAAAATCTTTAAAAAATGTAAAAAAAAAGAAAAGAAAAATATATTGAAAAAGTTCTCAGTTTCGAGACTCGAACTGAAGACCAGCAAAACTAGATGGCTCGAGCTGCCGATCTTTTCACGAAGCTTCGTACCCGCAACGCGTCTGAATGGTCTAAGACTCTCATTATGATTATCCACTAAAAAAATTAACGTGGTGTCATTCTGGTCTAAAAGCACAATGTTTTGAATAGGAATGAATTCTGCGCATGTGCGTGAACTCGACTCATAAAATTTCTCTTCAATATAGAAATATTTTGACATAAAATTTTATTTTAGTAGTATAAGATTTGGAAAAGTTCGTAGTAAGTGTGGGAATAAAGGATAAAAATATCTAAGAAAAATGTAAAAAAAAGAAAAGAAAAATATATTGAAAAAGTTCTCAGTTTCGAGACTCGAACAGAAGACCAGCAAAACTAGATGGCTCGTGCTGCCGATCTTTTCACGAAGCTTCGTACCCGCAGCGCGTCTGAATGGTCTAAGACTCTCATTATGATTATCCACTAAAAGTTTTAACGTGGTGTCATTCTGGTCTAAAAGCACAATGTTTTGAATAGAAATGAATTCTGCGCATGTGCGTGAACTCGACTCCTAAAATTTCTCTTGAATATAGAAATATTTTGACATAAAATTTTATTTTAGTAGTATAAGATTTGGAAAAGTTCGTAGTAAGTGTGGGAATAAAGGATAAAAATATCTAAGAAAAATGTAAAAAAAAGAAAAGAAAAATATATTGAAAAAGTTCTCAGTTTCGAGACTCGAACTGAAGACCAGCAAAACTAGATGGCTCGAGCTGCCGATCTGGCTACGAAGCTTCGTACCAGCAGCGCGTCTGAATGGTCTAAGACTCTCATTATGATTATCTACTAAAAGTTTTAACGTGGTGTCATTCTGGTCTAAAAGCACAATGTTTTGAATAGGAATGAATTCTGCGCATGTGCGTGAACTCGACTCCTAAAATTTCTGTTGAATATAGAAATATTTTGACATAAAATTTTATTTTAGTAGTATAAGATTTGGAAAAGTTCGTAGTAAGTGTGGGAATAAAGGATAAAAATATCTTAAAAAAATGTAAAAAAAAGAAAAGAAAAATATATTGAAAAAGTTCTCAGTTTCGAGACTCGAACTGAAGACCAGCAAAACTAGATATCTCGTGCTGCCGATCTGGCCACGAAGCTTCGTACCGTCAGCGCGTCTGAATGGTCTAAGACTCTCATTATGATTATCCACTAAAAGTTTTAACGTGGTGTCATTCTGGTCTAAAAGCACAATGTTTCGAATAGGAATGAATTCTGCGCATGTGCGTGAACTCGACTCCTAAAATTTCTCTTGAATATAGAAATATTTTGGCATAAAATTTTATTTTAGTAGTATAAGATTTGTAAAAGTTCGTAGTAAGTGTGGGAATAAAAGATAAAAATATCTAAGAAAAATGTAAAAAAAAGAAAAGAAAAATATATTTAAAAAGTTCTCAGTTTCGAGACTCGAACTGAAGACCAGCAAAACTAAATGGCTCGTGCTGCCGATCTGGCCACGAAGCTTCATACCTCCAGCGCATCTGAATGGTCTAAGACTCTCATTATGATTATCAACTAAAAGTTTTAACGTGGTGTCATTCTGGTCTAAAAGCACAATGTTTTGAATAGGAATGAATTCTGCGCATGTGCGTGAACTTGACTCCTAAAATTTCTCTTCAATATAGAAATATTTTGACATAAAATTTTATTTTAGTAGTATAAGATTTGGAAAAGTTCGTAGTAAGTGTGGGAATAAAGGATAAAAATATCTTAAAAAAATGTAAAAAAAAGAAAAGAAAAATATATTGAAAAAGTTCTCAGTTTCGAGACTCGAACTGAAGACCAGCAAAACTAGATATCTCGTGCTGCCGATCTGGCCACGAAGCTTCGTACCGTCAGCGCGTCTGAATGGTCTAAGACTCTCATTATGATTATCCACTAAAAGTTTTAACGTGGTGTCATTCTGGTCTAAAAGCACAATGTTTCGAATAGGAATGAATTCTGCGCATGTGCGTGAACTCGACTCCTAAAATTTCTCTTGAATATAGAAATATTTTGGCATAAAATTTTATTTTAGTAGTATAAGATTTGTAAAAGTTCGTAGTAAGTGTGGGAATAAAAGATAAAAATATCTAAGAAAAATGTAAAAAAAAGAAAAGAAAAATATATTTAAAAAGTTCTCAGTTTCGAGACTCGAACAGAAGACCAGCAAAACTAGATGGCTCGTGCTGCCGATCTTTTCACGAAGCTTCGTACCCGCAGCGCGTCTGAATGGTCTAAGACTCTCATTATGATTATCCACTAAAAGTTTTAACGTGGTGTCATTCTGGTCTAAAAGCACAATGTTTTGAATAGAAATGAATTCTGCGCATGTGCGTGAACTCGACTCCTAAAATTTCTCTTGAATATAGAAATATTTTGACATAAAATTTTATTTTAGTAGTATAAGATTTGGAAAAGTTCGTAGTAAGTGTGGGAATAAAGGATAAAAATATCTAAGAAAAATGTAAAAAAAAGAAAAGAAAAATATATTGAAAAAGTTCTCAGTTTCGAGACTCGAACTGAAGACCAGCAAAACTAGATGGCTCGAGCTGCCGATCTGGCTACGAAGCTTCGTACCAGCAGCGCGTCTGAATGGTCTAAGACTCTCATTATGATTATCTACTAAAAGTTTTAACGTGGTGTCATTCTGGTCTAAAAGCACAATGTTTTGAATAGGAATGAATTCTGCGCATGTGCGTGAACTCGACTCCTAAAATTTCTGTTGAATATAGAAATATTTTGACATAAAATTTTATTTTAGTAGTATAAGATTTGGAAAAGTTCGTAGTAAGTGTGGGAATAAAGGATAAAAATATCTTAAAAAAATGTAAAAAAAAGAAAAGAAAAATATATTGAAAAAGTTCTCAGTTTCGAGACTCGAACTGAAGACCAGCAAAACTAGATATCTCGTGCTGCCGATCTGGCCACGAAGCTTCGTACCGTCAGCGCGTCTGAATGGTCTAAGACTCTCATTATGATTATCCACTAAAAGTTTTAACGTGGTGTCATTCTGGTCTAAAAGCACAATGTTTCGAATAGGAATGAATTCTGCGCATGTGCGTGAACTCGACTCCTAAAATTTCTCTTGAATATAGAAATATTTTGGCATAAAATTTTATTTTAGTAGTATAAGATTTGTAAAAGTTCGTAGTAAGTGTGGGAATAAAAGATAAAAATATCTAAGAAAAATGTAAAAAAAAGAAAAGAAAAATATATTTAAAAAGTTCTCAGTTTCGAGACTCGAACTGAAGACCAGCAAAACTAAATGGCTCGTGCTGCCGATCTGGCCACGAAGCTTCATACCTGCAGCGCATCTGAATGGTCTAAGACTCTCATTATGATTATCAACTAAAAGTTTTAACGTGGTGTCATTCTGGTCTAAAAGCACAATGTTTTGAATAGGAATGAATTCTGCGCATGTGCGTGAACTTGACTCCTAAAATTTCTCTTGAATATAGAAATATTTTGATATAAAATTTTATTTTAGCAGTATAAGATTTGGAAAAGTTCGTAGTAAGTGTGGGAATAAAGGATAAAAATATCTAAGAAAAATGTAAAAAAAAGAAAAGAAAAATATATTTAAAAAGTTCTCAGTTTCGAGACTCGAACTGAAGACCAGCAAAACTAGATGGCTCGTGCTGCCGATCTGGCCACGAAGCTTCGTACCTGCAGCGCATCTGAATGGTCTAAGACTCTCATTATGATTATCAACTAAAAGTTTTAACGTGGTGTCATTCTGGTCTAAAAGCACAATGTTTTGAATAGGAATGAATTCTGCGCATGTGCGTGAACTCGACTCATAAAATTTCTCTTCAATATAGAAATATTTTGACATAAAATATTATTTTAGTAGTATAAGTTTTGGAAAAGTTCTTAGTAAGTGTGGGAATAAAGGATAAAAATATCTTAAAAAAATGTAAAAAAAAGAAAAGAAAAATATATTGAAAAAGTTCTCAGTTTCGTGACTCGAACTGAAGACCAGCAAAACTAGATGGCTCGTGCTACCGATCTGGCCACGAAGCTTCATACCCGCAGCGCGTCTGAATGGTCTAACACTCTCATTATGATTATCTACTAAAAGTTTTTACGTGTTGTCATTCTGGTCTAAAAGCACAATGTTTTGAATAGGAATGAATTCTGCGCATGTGCGTGAACTCGACTCCTAAAATTTCTCTTCAATATAGAAATATTTTGACATAAAATTTTATTTTAGTAGTATAAAATTTGGAAAAGTTCGTAGTAAGTGTGGGAATAAAGGATAAAAATATCTTTAAAAAATGTAAAAAAAATAAAAGAAAAATATATTGAAAAAGTTCTCAGTTTCGAGACTCGAACTGAAGACCAGAAAAACTAGATAACTCGTGCTGCCGATCTGGCCACGAAGCTTCGTACCCGCAACGCGTCTGAATGGTCTAAGACTCTCATTATGATTATCCACTAAAAAAATTAACGTGGTGTCATTCTGGTCTAAAAGCACAATGTTTTGAATAGAAATGAATTCTGCGCATGTGCGTGAACTCGACTCCTAAAATTTCTCTTGAATATAGAAATATTTTGACATAAAATTTTATTTTAGCAGTATAAGATTTGGAAAAGTTCGTAGTAAGTGTGGGAATAAAGGATAAAAATATCTAAGAAAAATGTAAAAAAAAGAAAAGAAAAATATATTTAAAAAGTTCTCAGTTTCGAGACTCGAACTGAAGACCAGCAAAACTAGATGGCTCGTGCTGCCGATCTGGCCACGAAGCTTCGTACCTGCAGCGCATCTGAATGGTCTAAGACTCTCATTATGATTATCAACTAAAAGTTTTAACGTGGTGTCATTCTGGTCTAAAAGCACAATGTTTTGAATAGGAATGAATTCTGCGCATGTGCGTGAACTCGTCTCATAAAATTTCTCTTCAATATAGAAATATTTTGACATAAAATATTATTTTAGTAGTATAAGTTTTGGAAAAGATCTTAGTAAGTGTGGGAATAAAGGATAAAAATATCTTAAAAAAATGTAAAAAAAAGAAAAGAAAAATATATTGAAAAAGTTCTCAGTTTCGTGACTCGAACTGAAGACCAGCAAAACTAGATGGCTCGTGCTGCCGATCTGGCCACGAAGCTTCATACCCGCAGCGCGTCTGAATGGTCTAACACTCTCATTATGATTATCTACTAAAAGTTTTTACGTGTTGTCATTCTGGTCTAAAAGCACAATGTTTTGAATAGGAATGAATTCTGCGCATGTGCGTGAACTCGACTCCTAAAATTTCTGTTGAATATAGAAATATTTTGACATAAAATTTTATTTTAGTAGTATAAGATTTGGAAAAGTTCTTAGTAAGTGTGGGAATAAAGGATAAAAAAATCTTTAAAAAATGTAAAAAAAAAGAAAAGAAAAATATATTGAAAAAGTTCTCAGTTTCGAGACTCGAACTGAAGACCAGCAAAACTAGATGGCTCGAGCTGCCGATCTTTTCACGAAGCTTCGTACCCGCAACGCGTCTGAATGGTCTAAGACTCTCATTATGATTATCCACTAAAAAAATTAACGTGGTGTCATTCTGGTCTAAAAGCACAATGTTTTGAATAGGAATGAATTCTGCGCATGTGCGTGAACTCGACTCATAAAATTTCTCTTCAATATAGAAATATTTTGACATAAAATTTTATTTTAGTAGTATAAGATTTGGAAAAGTTCGTAGTAAGTGTGGGAATAAAGGATAAAAATATCTAAGAAAAATGTAAAAAAAAGAAAAGAAAAATATATTTAAAAAGTTCTCAGTTTCGAGACTCGAACTGAAGACCATCAAAACTAGATGGCTCCTGCTGCCGATCTGGCCACGAAGCGTCGTACCCGCAACGCGTCTGAATGGTCTAAGACTCTCATTATGATTATCCACTAAAAGTTTTAACGTGGTGTCATTCTGGTCTAAAAGCACAATGTTTTGAATACGACTGAATTCAGCGCATGTGCATGAACTCGACTCCTAAAATTTCTGTTGAATATAGAAATATTTTGACATAAAATTTTATTTTAGTAGTATAAGATTTGGAAAAGTTCGTAGTAAGTGTGGGAATAAAGGATAAAAATATCTAAAAAAAATGTAAAAAAAAGAAAAGAAAAATATATTGAAAAAGTTCTCAGTTTCGAGACTTGAAGTGGAGACCAGCAAAACTAGATGGCTCGTGCTGCCGATCTATCCACGAAGCTTCGTACCCGCAGCGCGTCTGAAGGGTCTAAGACTCTCATTATGATTATCCACTAAAAGTTTTAACGTGGTGTCATTCTGGTCTAAAAGCACAATGTTTTGAATAGGAATGAATTCTGCGCATGTGCGTGATCACGACTCCTAAATTTTCTCTTGAATATAGAAATATTTTGACATAAAATTTTATTTTAGTAGTATAAGATTTGGAAAAGTTCGTAGTAAGTGTGGGAATAAAGGATAAAAATATCTAAAAAAAATGTAAAAAAAGAAAAGAAAAATATATTGAAAAAGTTCTCAGTTTCGAGACTCGAACTGAAGACCAGCAAAACTAGATGGCTCGTGCTGCCGATCTGGCCCCGAAGCTTCGTACCCGCAGCGCGTCTGAATGGTCTAAGACTCTCATTATGATTATCCACTAAAAGTTTTAACGTGGTGTCATTCTGGTCTAAAAGCACAATGTTTTGAATAGGAATGAATTCTGCGCATGTGCGTGATCACGACTCCTAAAATTTCTCTTGAATATAGAAATATTTTGACATAAAATTTTATTTTAGTAGTATAAGATTTGGAAAAGTTCGTAGTAAGTGTGGGAATAAAGGATAAAAATATCTAAGAAAAATGTAAAAAAAAGAAAAGAAAAATATATTTAAAAAGTTCTCAGTTTCGAGACTCGAACTGAAGACCATCAAAACTAGATGGCTCCTGCTGCCAATCTGGAAACAAAGCTTCATACCCGCAGCGCGTCTGAATGGTCTAAGACTCTCATTATGATTATCCACTAAAAGTTTTAACGTGGTGTCATTCTGGTCTAAAAGCACAATGTTTTGAATACGACTGAATTCTGCGCATGTGCATGAACTCGACTCCTAAGATTTCTGTTGAATATAGAAATATTTTGACATAAAATTTTATTTTACTAGTATAAGATTTGGAAAAGTTCGTAGTAAGTGTGGGAATAAAGGATAAAAATATCTAAGAAAAATGTAAAAAAAAGAAAAGAAAAATATATTGATAAAGTTCTCGGTTTCGAGACTCGAACTGAAGACCAGCAACACTAGATGGCTCGTGCTGCCGATCTGGCCACGAAGCTTCGTACCCGCAGCGCGTCTGAATGGTCTAAGACTCTCATTATGATTATCTACTAAAAGTGTTAACGTGGTGTCATTCTGGTCTAAAAGCACAATGTTTTGAATAGGAATGAATTCTGCGCATGTGCGTGAACTCGACTCCTAAAATTTCTGTTGAATATAGAAATATTTTGACATAAAATTTTATTTTACTAGTATAAGATTTGGAAAAGTTCGTAGTAAGTGTGGGAATAAAGGATAAAAATATCTAAAAAAAATGTAAAAAAAATAAAAGAAAAATATATTTAAAAAGTTCTCAGTTTCGTGACTCGAACTGAAGACCATCAAAACTAGATGGCTCCTGCTGCCGATCTGGCCACGAAGCGTCGTACGTTCAGCGCGTCTGAATGGTCTAAGACTCTCATTATGATTATCCATTAAAAGTTTTAACGTGGTGTCATTCTGGTCTAAAAGCACAATGTTTTGAATAGGAATGAATTCTGCGCATGTGCGTGAACTCGACTCCTAAAATTTCTGTTGAATATAGAAATATTTTGACATAAAATTTTATTTTAGTAGTATAAGATTTGGAAAAGTTCTTAGTAAGTGTGGGAATAAAGGATAAAAATATCTTAAAAAAATGTACAAAAAAAGAAAAGAAAAATATATTGAAAAAGTTCTCAGTTTCGAGACTCGAACTGAAGACCAGCAAAACTAGATGGCTCGTGCTGCCGATCTGGAAACGAAGCTTCGTACCCGCAGCGCGTCTGAATGGTCTAAGACTCTCATTATGATTATCCACTAAAAGTTTTAACGTGGTGTCATTCTGGTCTAAAAGCACAATGTTTCGATTAGGAATGAATTCTGCGCATGTGCGTGAACTCGACTCCTAAAATTTCTCTTGAATATAGAAATATTTTGACATAAAATTTTATTTTAGTAGTATAAGATTTGGAAAAGTTCGTAGTAAGTGTGGGAATAAAGGATAAAAATATCTTAAAAAAATGTAAAAAAAAGAAAAGAAAAATATATTTAAAAAGTTTCAGTTTCGAGACTCGAACTGAAGACCAGCAAAACTAGATGGCTCGTGCTGCCGATCTGGCCACGAAGCTTCGTACCCGCAGCGCGTCTGAATGGTCTAAGACTCTCATTATGATTATCCACTAAAAGTTTTAACGTGGTGTCATTCTGGTCTAAAAGCACAATGTTTCGAATAGGAATGAATTCTGCGCATGTGCGTGAAATCGACTCCTAAAATTTCTCTTGAATATAGAAATATTTTGACATAAAATTTTATTTTAGTAGTATAAGATTTGGAAAAGTTCGTAGTAAGTGTGGGAATAAAGGATAAAAATATCTTAAAAAAATGTAAAAAAAAAGAAAAGAAAAATATATTTAAAAAGTTCTCAGTTTCGAGACTCGAACTGAAGACCAGCAAAACTAGATGGCTCGTGCTGCCGATCTGGTCACGAAGCTTCGTACCCGCAGCGCGTCTGAATGGTCTAAGACTCTCATTATGATTATCCACTAAAGGTTTTAACGTGGTGTCATTCTGGTCTAAAAGCACAATGTTTTGAATACGACTGAATTCTGCGCATGTGCATGAACTCGACTCCTAAAATTTCTCTTGAATATAGAAATATTTTGACATAAAATTTTATTTTACTAGTATAAGATTTGGGAAAGTTCGTAGTAAGTGTGGGAATAAAGGATAAAAATATCTAAAAAAATGTAAAAAAAAGAAAAGAAAAATATATTGAAAAAGTTCTCAGTTTCGAGTCTCGAACTGAAGACCAGCAAAACTAGATGGCTCGTGCTGCCGATCTGGCCACGAAGCTTCGTACCCGCAGCGCGTCTGAATGGTCTAAGACTCTCATTATGATTATCCACTAAAAGTTTTAACGTGGTGTCATTCTGGACTAAAAGCACAATGTTTTGAATAGGAATGAATTCTGCGCATGTGCGTGAACTCGACTCCTAAAATTTCTCTTGAATATAGAAATATTTTGACATAAAATTTTATATTAGTAGTATAAGATTTGGAAAAGTTCGTAGTAAGTGTGGGAATAAAGGATAAAAATATCTAAGAAAAATGTAAAAAAAAGAAAAGAAAAATATATTTAAAAAGTTCTCAGTTTCGAGACTCGAACTGAAGACCAGCAAAACTAGATGGCTCGTGCTGCCGATCTGGTCACGAAGCTTCGTACCCGCAGCGCGTCTGAATGGTCTAAGACTCTCATTATGATTATCCACTAAAGGTTTTAACGTGGTGTCATTCTGGTCTAAAAGCACAATGTTTTGAATACGACTGAATTCTGCGCATGTGCGTGAACTCGACTCCTAAAATTTCTGTTGAATATAGAAATATTTTGACATAAAATTTTATTTTACTAGTATAAGATTTGGAAACGTTCGTAGTAAGTGTGGGAATAAAGGATAAAAATATCTAAAAAAAATGTAAAAAAAATAAAAGAAAAATATATTTAAAAAGTTCTCAGTTTCGTGACTCGAACTGAAGACCATCAAAAATAGATGGCTCCTGCTGCCGATCTGGCCACGAAGCGTCGTACGTTCAGCGCGTCTGAATGGTCTAAGACTCTCATTATGATTATCCACTAAAAGTTTTAACGTGGTGTCATTCTGGTCTAAAAGCACAATGTTTTGAATAGGAATGAATTCTGCGCATGTGCGTGAACTCGACTCCTAAAATTTCTGTTGAATATAGAAATATTTTGACATAAAATTTTATTTTAGTAGTATAAGATTTGGAAAAGTTCTTAGTAAGTGTGGGAATAAAGGATAAAAATATCTTAAAAAAATGTACAAAAAAAGAAAAGAAAAATATATTGAAAAAGTTCTCAGTTTCGAGACTCGAACTGAAGACCAGCAAAACTAGATGGCTCGTGCTGCCGATCTGGAAACGAAGCTTCGGACCCGCAGCGCGTCTGAATGGTCTAAGACTCTCATTATGATTATCCACTAAAAGTTTTAACGTGGTGTCATTCTGGTCTAAAAGCACAATGTTTCGATTAGGAATGAATTCTGCGCATGTGCGTGAACTCGACTCCTAAAATTTCTCTTGAATATAGAAATATTTTGACATAAAATTTTATTTTAGTAGTATAAGATTTGGAAAAGTTCGTAGTAAGTGTGGGAATAAAGGATAAAAATATCTTAAAAAAATGTAAAAAAAAGAAAAGAAAAATATATTTAAAAAGTTTCAGTTTCGAGACTCGAACTGAAGACCAGCAAAACTAGATGGCTCGTGCTGCCGATCTGGCCACGAAGCTTCGTACCCGCAGCGCGTCTGAATGGTCTAAGACTCTCATTATGATTATCCACTAAAGGTTTTAACGTGGTGACATTCTGGTCTAAAAGCACAATGTTTTGAATACGACTGAATTCTGCGCATGTGCATGAACTCGACTCCTAAAATTTCTCTTGAATATAGAAATATTTTGACATAAAATTTTATTTTACTAGTATAAGATTTGGGAAAGTTCATAGTAAGTGTGGGAATAAAGGATAAAAATATCTAAAAAAAATGTAAAAAAAAGAAAAGAAAAATATATTGAAAAAGTTCTCAGTTTCGAGACTCGAACTGAAGACCAGCAAAACCAGATGGCTCGTGCTGCCGATCTGGCCACGAAGCTTCGTACCCGCAGCGCGTCTGAATGGTCTAGACTCTCATTATGATTATCCACTAAAAGTTTTAACGTGGTGTCATTCTGGTCTAAAAGCACAATGTTTTGAATAGGAATGAATTCTGCGCATGTGCATGAACTCGACTCCTAAAATTTCTCTTGAATATAGAAATATTTTGACATAAAATTTTATTTTAGTAGTATAAGATTTGGAAAAGTTCGTAGTAAGTGTGGGAATAAAGGATAAAAATATCTAAGAAAAATGTAAAAAAAAGAAAAGAAAAATATATTTAAAAAGTTCTCAGTTTCGAGACTCGAACTGAAGACCAGCAAAACTAGATGGCTCGTGCTGCCGATCTGGCCACGAAGCTTCGTACCCGCAGCGCGTCTGAATGGTCTAAGACTCTCATTATGATTATCCACTAAAAGTTTTAACGTGGTGTCATTCTGGTCTAAAAGCACAATGTTTCGAATAGGAATGAATTCTGCGCATGTGCGTGAAATCGACTCCTAAAATTTCTCTTGAATATAGAAATATTTTGACATAAAATTTTATTTTAGTAGTATAAGATTTGGAAAAGTTCGTAGTAAGTGTGGGAATAAAGGATAAAAATATCTTAAAAAAATGTAAAAAAAAAGAAAAGAAAAATATATTTAAAAAGTTCTCAGTTTCGAGACTCGAACTGAAGACCAGCAAAACTAGATGGCTCGTGCTGCCGATCTGGCCACGAAGCTTCGTACCCGCAGCGCGTCTGAATGGTCTAAGACTCTCATTATGATTATCCACTAAAAGTTTTAACGTGGTGTCATTCTGGTCTAAAAGCACAATGTTTTGAATACGACTGAATTCTGCGCATGTGCATGAACTCGACTCCTAAAATTTCTCTTGAATATAGAAATATTTTGACATAAAATTTTATTTTACTAGTATAAGATTTGGGAAAGTTCGTAGTAAGTGTGGGAATAAAGGATAAAAATATCTAAAAAAAATGTAAAAAAAAAGAAAAGAAAAATATATTGAAAAAGTTCTCAGTTTCGAGTCTCGAACTGAAGACCAGCAAAACTAGATGGCTCGTGCTGCCGATCTGGCCACGAAGCTTCGTACCCGCAGCGCGTCTGAATGGTCTAAGACTCTCATTATGATTATCCACTAAAAGTTTTAACGTGGTGTCATTCTGGACTAAAAGCACAATGTTTTGAATAGGAATGAATTCTGCGCATGTGCGTGAACTCGACTCCTAAAATTTCTCTTGAATATAGAAATATTTTGACATAAAATTTTATTTTAGTAGTATAAGATTTGGAAAAGTTCGTAGTAAGTGTGGGAATAAAGGATAAAAATATCTAAGAAAAATGTAAAAAAAAGAAAAGAAAAATATATTTAAAAAGTTCTCAGTTTCGAGACTCGAACTGAAGACCAGCAAAACTAGATGGCTCGTGCTGCCGATCTGGCCACGAAGCTTCGTACCCGCAGCGCGTCTGAATGGTCTAAGACTCTCATTATGATTATCCACTAAAGGTTTTAACGTGGTGTCATTCTGGTCTAAAAGCACAATGTTTTGAATACGACTGAATTCTGCGCATGTGCGTGAACTCGACTCCTAAAATTTCTGTTGAATATAGAAATATTTTGACATAAAATTTTATTTTACTAGTATAAGATTTGGAAAAGTTCGTAGTAAGTGTGGGAATAAAGGATAAAAATATCTAAAAAAAATGTAAAAAAAATAAAAGAAAAATATATTTAAAAAGTTCTCAGTTTCGTGACTCGAACTGAAGACCATCAAAACTAGATGGCTCCTGCTGCCGATCTGGCCACGAAGCGTCGTACGGGCAGCGCGTCTGAATGGTCTAAGACTCTCATTATGATTATCCACTAAAAGTTTTAACGTGGTGTCATTCTGGTCTAAAAGCACAATGTTTTGAATAGGAATGAATTCTGCGCATGTGCGTGAACTCGACTCCTAAAATTTCTGTTGAAAATAGAAATATTTTGACATAAAATTTTATTTTAGTAGTATAAGATTTGGAAAAGTTCTTAGTAAGTGTGGGAATAAAGGATAAAAATATCTTAAAAAAATGTACAAAAAAAGAAAAGAAAAATATATTGAAAAAGTTCTCAGTTTCGAGACTCGAACTGAAGACCAGCAAAACTAGATGGCTCGTGCTGCCGATCTGGAAACGAAGCTTCGTACCCGCAGCGCGTCTGAATGGTCTAAGACTCTCATTATGATTATCCACTAAAAGTTTTAACGTGGTGTCATTCTGGTCTAAAAGCACAATGTTTCGATTAGGAATGAATTCTGCGCATGTGCGTGAACTCGACTCCTAAAATTTCTCTTGAATATAGAAATATTTTGACATTAAATTTTATTTTAGTAGTATAAGATTTGGAAAAGTTCGTAGTAAGTGTGGGAATAAAGGATAAAAATATCTTAAAAAAATGTAAAAAAAAGAAAAGAAAAATATATTTAAAAAGTTTCAGTTTCGAGACTCGAACTGAAGACCAGCAAAAATAGGTGGCTCTTGCTGCCGATCTGGCCACGAAGCTTCGTACCCGCAGCGCGTCTGAATGGTCTAAGACTCTCATTATGATTATCCACTAAAGGTTTTAACGTGGTGACATTCTGGTCTAAAAGCACAATGTTTTGAATACGACTGAATTCTGCGCATGTGCATGAACTCGACTCCTAAAATTTCTCTTGAATATAGAAATATTTTGACATAAAATTTTATTTTACTAGTATAAGATTTGGGAAAGTTCATAGTAAGTGTGGGAATAAAGGATAAAAATATCTAAAAAAAATGTAAAAAAAAGAAAAGAAAAATATATTGAAAAAGTTCTCAGTTTCGAGACTCGAACTGAAGACCAGCAAAACCAGATGGCTCGTGCTGCCGATCTGGCCACGAAGCTTCGTACCCGCAGCGCGTCTGAATGGTCTAGACTCTCATTATGATTATCCACTAAAAGTTTTAACGTGGTGTCATTCTGGTCTAAAAGCACAATGTTTTGAATAGGAATGAATTCTGCGCATGTGCATGAACTCGACTCCTAAAATTTCTCTTGAATATAGAAATATTTTGACATAAAATTTTATTTTAGTAGTATAAAATTTGGAAAAGTTCGTAGTAAGTGTGGGAATAAAGGATAAAAATATCTTAAAAAAATGTAAAAAAAAAAGAAAAGAAAAATATATTTAAAAAGTTCTCAGTTTCGAGACTCGAACTGAAGACCAGCAAAACTAGATGGCTCGTGCTGCCGATCTGGCCACGAAGCTTCGTACCCGCAGCGCGTCTGAATGGTCTAAGACTCTCATTATGATTATCCACTAAAGGTTTTAACGTGGTGTCATTCTGGTCTAAAAGCACAATGTTTTGAATACGACTGAATTCTGCGCATGTGCATGAACTCGACTCCTAAAATTTCTCTTGAATATAGAAATATTTTGACATAAAACTTTATTTTACTAGTATAAGATTTGGGAAAGTTCGTAGTAAGTGTGGGAAAAAAGGATAAAAATATCTAAAAAAATGTAAAAAAAAAGAAAAGAAAAATATATTGAAAAAGTTCTCAGTTTCGAGTCTCGAACTGAAGACCAGCAAAACTAGATGGCTCGTGCTGCCGATCTGGCCACGAAGCTTCGTACCCGCAGAGCGTCTGAATGGTCTAAGACTCTCATTATGATTATCCACTAAACGTTTTAACGTGGTGTCATTCTGGACTAAAAGCACAATGTTTTGAATAGGAATGAATTCTGCGCATGTGCGTGAACTCGACTCCTAAAATTTCTCTTGAATATAGAAATATTTTGACATAAAATTTTATTTTAGTAGTATAAGATTTGGAAAAGTTCGTAGTAAGTGTGGGAATAAAGGATAAAAATATCTAAAAAAAATGTAAAAAAAAGAAAAGAAAAATATATTTAAAAAGTTTCAGTTTCGAGACTCGAACTGAAGACCAGCAAAACTAGATGGCTCGTGCTGCCGATCTGGCCACGAAGCTTCGTTCCCGCAGCGCGTCTGAATGGTCTAAGACTCTCATTATGATTATCCACTAAAGGTTTTAACGTGGTGACATTCTGGTCTAAAAGCACAATGTTTTGAATACGACTGAATTCTGCGCATGTGCATGAACTCGACTCCTAAAATTTCTCTTGAATATAGAAATATTTTGACATAAAATTTTATTTTACTAGTATAAGATTTGGGAAAGTTCATAGTAAGTGTGGGAATAAAGGATAAAAATATCTAAAAAAAATGTAAAAAAAAGAAAAGAGAAATATATTGAAAAAGTTCTCAGTTTCGAGACTCGAACTGAAGACCAGCAAAACCAGATGGCTCGTGCTGCCGATCTGGCCACGAAGCTTCGTACACGCAGCGCGTCTGAATGGTCTAGACTCTCATTATGATTATCCACTAAAAGTTTTAACGTGGTGTCATTCTGGTCTAAAAGCACAATGTTTTGAATAGGAATGAATTCTGCGCATGTGCATGAACTCGACTCCTAAAATTTCTCTTGAATATAGAAATATTTTGACATAAAATTTTATTTTAGTAGCATAAGATTTGGAAAAGTTCGTAGTAAGTGTGGGAATAAAGGATAAAAATATCTAAGAAAAATGTAAAAAAAAGAAAAGAAAAATATATTTAAAAAGTTCTCAGTTTCGAGACTCGAACTGAAGACCAGCAAAACTAGATGGCTCGTGCTGCCGATCTGGCCACGAAGCTTCGTACCCGCAGCGCGTCTGAATGGTCTAAGACTCTCATTATGATTATCCACTAAAGGTTTTAACGTGGTGTCATTCTGGTCTAAAAGCACAATGTTTTGAATACGACTGAATTCTGCGCATGTGCGTGAACTCGACTCCTAAACTTTCTGTTGAATATAGAAATACTTTGACATAAAATTTTATTTTACTAGTATAAGATTTGGGAAAGTTCGTAGTAAGTGTGGGAATTAAGGATAAAAATATCTTTAAAAAATGTAAAAAAAAGAAAAGAAAAATATATTGAAAAAGTTCTCAGTTTCGAGACTCGAACTGAAGACCAGCAAAACTAGATGGCTCGTGCTGCCGATCTGGAAACGAAGCTTCGTACCCGCAGCGTGTCTGAATGGTCAAAGACTCTCATTATGATTATCCACTAAAAGTTTTAACGTGGTGTCATTCTGGTCTAAAAGCACAATGTTTCGAATAGGAATGAATTCTGCGCATGTGCGTGAAATCGACTCCTAAAATTTCTCTTGAATATAGAAATATTTTGACATAAAATTTTATTTTAGTAGTATAAAATTTGGAAAAGTTCGTAGTAAGTGTGGGAATAAAGGATAAAAATATCTTAAAAAAATGTAAAAAAAAAGAAAAGAAAAATATATTTAAAAAGTTCTCAGTTTCGAGACTCGAACTGAAGACCAGCAAAACTAGATGGCTCGTGCTGCCGATCTGGCCACGAAGCTTCGTACCCGCAGCGCGTCTGAATGGTCTAAGACTCTCATTATGATTATCCACTAAAGGTTTTAACTTGGTGTCATTCTGGTCTAAAAGCACAATGTTTTGAATACGACTGAATTCTGCGCATGTGCATGAACTCGACTCCTAAAATTTCTCTTGAATATAGAAATATTTTGACATAAAACTTTATTTTACTAGTATAAGATTTGGGAAAGTTCGTAGTAAGTGTGGGAATAAAGGATAAAAATATCTAAAAAAATGTAAAAAAAAGAAAAGAAAAATATATTGAAAAAGTTCTCAGTTTCGAGTCTCGAACTGAAGACCAGCAAAACTAGATGGCTCGTGCTGCCGATCTGGCCACGAAGCTTCGTACCCGCAGCGCGTCTGAATGGTCTAAGACTCTCATTATGATTATCCACTAAACGTTTTAACGTGGTGTCATTCTGGACTAAAAGCACAATGTTTTGAATAGGAATGAATTCTGCGCATGTGCGTGAACTCGACTCCTAAAATTTCTCTTGAATATAGAAATATTTTGACATAAAATTTTATTTTAGTAGTATAAGATTTGGAAAAGTTCGTAGTAAGTGTGGGAATAAAGGATAAAAATATCTAAGAAAAATGTAAAAAAAAGAAAAGAAAAATATATTTAAAAAGTTCTCAGTTTCGAGACTCGAACTGAAGACCAGCAAAACTAGATGGCTCGTGCTGCCGATCTGGCCACGAAGCTTCGTACCCGCAGCGCGTCTGAATGGTCTAAGACTCTCATTATGATTATCCACTAAAGGTTTTAACGTGGTGACATTCTGGTCTAAAAGCACAATGTTTTGAATACGACTGAATTCTGCGCATGTGCATGAACTCGACTCCTAAAATTTCTCTTGAATATAGAAATATTTTGACATAAAATTTTATTTTACTAGTATAAGATTTGGGAAAGTTCATAGTAAGTGTTGGAATAAAGGATAAAAATATCTAAAAAAATGTAAAAAAAAGAAAAGAAAAATATATTGAAAAAGTTCTCAGTTTCGAGACTCGAACTGAAGACCAGCAAAACCAGATGGCTCGTGCTGCCGATCTGGCCACGAAGCTTCGTACCCGCAGCGCGTCTGAATGGTCTAGACTCTCATTATGATTATCCACTAAAAGTTTTAACGTGGTGTCATTCTGGTCTAAAAGCACAATGTTTTGAATAGGAATGAATTCTGCGCATGTGCATGAACTCGACTCCTAAAATTTCTCTTGAATATAGAAATATTTTGACATAAAATTTTATTTTAGTAGTATAAGATTTGGAAAAGTTCGTAGTAAGTGTGGGAATAAAGGATAAAAATATCTAAGAAAAATGTAAAAAAAAGAAAAGAAAAATATATTTAAAAAGTTCTCAGTTTCGAGACTCGAACTGAAGACCAGCAAAACTAGATGGCTCGTGCTGCCGATCTGGCCACGAAGCTTCGTACCCGCAGCGCGTCTGAATGGTCTAAGACTCTCATTATGATTATCCACTAAAGGTTTTAACGTGGTGTCATTCTGGTCTAAAAGCACAATGTTTTGAATACGACTGAATTCTGCGCATGTGCGTGAACTCGACTCCTAAAATTTCTCTTGAATATAGAAATATTTTGACATAAAATTTTATTTTAGTAGTATAAAATTTGGAAAAGTTCGTAGTAAGTGTGGGAATAAAGGATAAAAATATCTTAAAAAAATGTAAAAAAAAAGAAAAGAAAAATATATTTAAAAAGTTCTCAGTTTCGAGACTCGAACTGAAGACCAGCAAAACTAGATGGCTCGTGCTGCCGATCTGGCCACGAAGCTTCGTACCCGCAGCGCGTCTGAATGGTCTAAGACTCTCATTATGATTATCCACTAAAGGTTTTAACGTGGTGTCATTCTGGTCTAAAAGCACAATGTTTTGAATACGACTGAATTCTGCGCATGTGCATGAACTCGACTCCTAAAATTTCTCTTGAATATAGAAATATTTTGACATAAAATTTTATTTTACTAGTATAAGATTTGGGAAAGTTCGTAGTAAGTGTGGGAATAAAGGATAAAAATATCTAAAAAAATGTAAAAAAAAGAAAAGAAAAATATATTGAAAAAGTTCTCAGTTTCGAGTCTCGAACTGAAGACCAGCAAAACTAGATGGCTCGTGCTGCCGATCTGGCCACGAAGCTTCGTACCCGCAGCGCGTCTGAATGGTCTAAGACTCTCATTATGATTATCCACTAAACGTTTTAACGTGGTGTCATTCTGGACTAAAAGCACAATGTTTTGAATAGGAATGAATTCTGCGCATGTGCGTGAACTCGACTCCTAAAATTTCTCTTGAATATAGAAATATTTTGACATAAAATTTTATTTTAGTAGTATAAGATTTGGAAAAGTTCGTAGTAAGTGTGGGAATAAAGGATAAAAATATCTAAGAAAAATGTAAAAAAAAGAAAAGAAAAATATATTTAAAAAGTTCTCAGTTTCGAGACTCGAACTGAAGACCAGCAAAACTAGATGGCTCGTGCTGCCGATCTGGCCACGAAGCTTCGTACCCGCAGCGCGTCTGAATGGTCTAAGACTCTCATTATGATTATCCACTAAAGGTTTTAACGTGGTGTCATTCTGGTCTAAAAGCACAATGTTTTGAATACGACTGAATTCTGCGCATGTGCATGAACTCGACTCCTAAAATTTCTGTTGAATATAGAAATATTTTGACATAAAATTTTATTTTACTAGTATAAGATTTGGGAAAGTTCGTAGTAAGTGTGGGAATTAAGGATAAAAATATCTTTAAAAAATATAAAAAAAAAGAAAAGAAAAATATATTGAAAAAGTTCTCAGGTTCGAGACTCGAACTGAAGACCAGCAAAACTAGATGGCTCGTGCTGCCGATCTGGAAACGAAGCTTCGTACCCGCAGCGCGTCTGAATGGTCTAAGACTCTCATTATGATTATCCACTAAAAGTTTTAACGTGGTGTCATTCTGGTCTAAAAGCACAATGTTTCGAATAGGAATGAATTCTGCGCATGTGCGTGAAATCGACTCCTAAAATTTCTCTTGAATATAGAAATATTTTGACATAAAATTTTATTTTAGTAGTATAAGATTTGGAAATGTTCGTAGTAAGTGTGGGAATAAAGGATAAAAATATCTTAAAAAAATGTAAAAAAAGAAAAGAAAAATTTATTTAAAAAGTTCTCAGTTTCGAGACTCGAACTGAAGACCAGCAAAACTAGATGGCTCGTGCTGCCGATCTGGCCACGAAGCTTCGTACCCGCAGCGCGTCTGAATGGTCTAAGACTCTCATTATGATTATCCACTAAAGGTTTTAACGTGGTGTCATTCTGGTCTAAAAGCACAATGTTTTGAATACGACTGAATTCTGCGCATGTGCATGAACTCGACTCCTAAAATTTCTCTTGAATATAGAAATATTTTGACATAAAATTTTATTTTACTAGTATAAGATTTGGGAAAGTTCGTAGTAAGTGTGGGAATAAAGGATAAAAATATCTAAAAAAATGTAAAAAAAAGAAAAGAAAAATATATTGAAAAAGTTCTCAGTTTCGAGTCTCGAACTGAAGACCAGCAAAACTAGATGGCTCGTGCTGCCGATCTGGCCACGAAGCTTCGTACCCGCAGCGCGTCTGAATGGTCTAAGACTCTCATTATGATTATCCACTAAAAGTTTTAACGTGGTGTCATTCTGGTCTAAAAGCACAATGTTTTGAATAGGAATGAATTCTGCGCATGTGCATGAACTCGACTCCTAAAATTTCTCTTGAATATAGATATATTTTGACATAAAATTTTATTTTACTAGTATAAGATTTGGGAAAGTTCGTAGTAAGTGTGGGAATTAAGGATAAAAATATCTTTAAAAAATGTAAAAAAAAGAAAAGAAAAATATATTGAAAAAGTTCTCAGTTTCGAGACTCGAACTGAAGACCAGCAAACTAGATGGCTCGTGCTGCCGATCTGGCCACGAAGCTTCGTACCCGCAGCGCGTCTGAATGGTCTAAGACTCTCATTATGATTATCCACTAAAGGTTTTATCGTGGTGTCATTCTGGTCTAAAAGCACAATGTTTTGAATACGACTGAATTCTGCGCATGTGCATGAACTCGACTCCTAAAATTTCTCTTGAATATAGAAATATTGTGACATAAAATTTTATTTTACTAGTATAAGATTTGGAAAAGTTCGTAGTAAGTGTGGGAATAAAGGATAAAAATATCTAAAAAAAATGTAAAAAAAATTTATTTAAAGAG
Organism: Argiope bruennichi; assembly: GCF_947563725.1. Lineage (NCBI taxonomy): Eukaryota > Metazoa > Arthropoda > Arachnida > Araneae > Araneidae > Argiope > Argiope bruennichi. The sequence goes on along the minus strand of NC_079162.1, from coordinate 369,688 downwards.
TTCTCAGTTTCGTGACTCGAACTGAAGACCATCAAAACTAGATGGCTCCTGCTGCCGATCTGGCCACGAAGCGTCGTACGGGCAGCGCGTCTGAATGGTCTAAGACTCTCATTATGATTATCCACTAAAAGTTTTAACGTGGTGTCATTCTGATCTAAAAGCACAATGTTTTGAATAGGAATGAATTCTGCGCATGTGCGTGAACTCGACTCCTAAAATTTCTGTTGAATATAGAAATATTTTGACATAAAATTTTATTTTAGTAGTATAAGATTTGGAAAAGTTCTTAGTAAGTGTGGGAATAAAGGATAAAAATATCTTAAAAAAATGTAAAAAAAAAGAAAAGAAAAATATATTGAAAAAGTTCTCAGTTTCGAGACTCGAACTGAAGACCAGCAAAACTAGATGGCTCGTGCTGCCGATCTGGCCACGAAGCTTCGTACCCGCAGCGCGTCTGAATGGTCTAGACTCTCATTATGATTATCCACTAAAAGTTTTAACGTGGTGTCATTCTGGTCTAAAAGCACAATGTTTTGAATAGGAATGAATTCTGCGCATGTGCATGAACTCGACTCCTAAAATTTCTCTTGAATATAGAAATATTTTGACATAAAATTTTATTTTAGTAGTATAAGATTTGGAAAAGTTCGTAGTAAGTGTGGGAATAAAGGATAAAAATATCTAAGAAAAATGTAAAAAAAAGAAAAGAAAAATATATTTAAAAAGTTCTCAGTTTCGAGACTCGAACTGAAGACCAGCAAAACTAGATGGCTCGTGCTGCCGATCTGGCCACGAAGCTTCGTACCCGCAGCGCGTCTGAATGGTCTAAGACTCTCATTATGATTATCCACTAAAGGTTTTAACGTGGTGTCATTCTGGTCTAAAAGCACAATGTTTTGAATACGACTGAATTCTGCGCATGTGCGTGAACTCGACTCCTAAAATTTCTGTTGAATATAGAAATATTTTGACATAAAATTTTATTTTACTAGTATAAGATTTGGGAAAGTTCGTAGTAAGTGTGGGAATTAAGGATAAAAATATCTTTAAAAAATGTAAAAAAAAGAAAAGAAAAATATATTGAAAAAGTTCTCAGTTTCGAGACTCGAACTGAAGACCAGCAAAACTAGATGGCTCGTGCTGCCGATCTGGAAACGAAGCTTCGTACCCGCAGCGCGTCTGAATGGTCTAAGACTCTCATTATGATTATCCACTAAAAGTTTTAACGTGGTGTCATTCTGGTCTAAAAGCACAATGTTTCGAATAGGAATGAATTCTGCGCATGTGCGTGAAATCGACTCCTAAAATTTCTCTTGAATATAGAAATATTTTGACATAAAATTTTATTTTAGTAGTATAAAATTTGGAAAAGTTCGTAGTAAGTGTGGGAATAAAGGATAAAAATATCTTAAAAAAATGTAAAAAAAAAGAAAAGAAAAATATATTTAAAAAGTTCTCAGTTTCGAGACTCGAACTGAAGACCAGCAAAACTAGATGGCTCGTGCTGCCGATCTGGCCACGAAGCTTCGTACCCGCAGCGCGTCTGAATGGTCTAAGACTCTCATTATGATTATCCACTAAAGGTTTTAACGTGGTGTCATTCTGGTCTAAAAGCACAATGTTTTGAATACGACTGAATTCTGCGCATGTGCATGAACTCGACTCCTAAAATTTCTCTTGAATATAGAAATATTTTGACATAAAATTTTATTTTACTAGTATAAGATTTGGGAAAGTTCGTAGTAAGTGTGGGAATAAAGGATAAAAATATCTAAAAAAATGTAAAAAAAAGAAAAGAAAAATATATTGAAAAAGTTCTCAGTTTCGAGTCTCGAACTGAAGACCAGCAAAACTAGATGGCTCGTGCTGCCGATCTGGCCACGAAGCTTCGTACCCGCAGCGCGTCTGAATGGTCTAAGACTCTCATTATGATTATCCACTAAACGTTTTAACGTGGTGTCATTCTGGACTAAAAGCACAATGTTTTGAATAGGAATGAATTCTGCGCATGTGCGTGAACTCGACTCCTAAAATTTCTCTTGAATATAGAAATATTTTGACATAAAATTTTATTTTAGTAGTATAAGATTTGGAAAAGTTCGTAGTAAGTGGGGGAATAAAGGATAAAAATATCTAAGAAAAATGTAAAAAAAAGAAAAGAAAAATATATTTAAAAAGTTCTCAGTTTCGAGACTCGAACTGAAGACCAGCAAAACTAGATGGCTCGTGCTGCCGATCTGGCCACGAAGCTTCGTACCCGCAGCGCGTCTGAATGGTCTAAGACTCTCATTATGATTATCCACTAAAGGTTTTAACGTGGTGTCATTCTGGTCTAAAAGCACAATGTTTTGAATACGACTGAATTCTGCGCATGTGCATGAACTCGACTCCTAAAATTTCTGTTGAATATAGAAATATTTTGACATAAAATTTTATTTTACTAGTATAAGATTTGGGAAAGTTCGTAGTAAGTGTGGGAATTAAGGATAAAAATATCTTTAAAAAATGTAAAAAAAAGAAAAGAAAAATATATTGAAAAAGTTCTCAGGTTCGAGACTCGAACTGAAGACCAGCAAAACTAGATGGCTCGTGCTGCCGATCTGGAAACGAAGCTTCGTACCCGCAGCGCGTCTGAATGGTCTAAGACTCTCATTATGATTATCCACTAAAAGTTTTAACGTGGTGTCATTCTGGTCTAAAAGCACAATGTTTCGAATAGGAATGAATTCTGCGCATGTGCGTGAAATCGACTCCTAAAATTTCTCTTGAATATAGAAATATTTTGACATAAAATTTTATTTTAGTAGTATAAGATTTGGAAATGTTCGTAGTAAGTGTGGGAATAAAGGATAAAAATATCTTAAAAAAATGTAAAAAAAAGAAAAGAAAAATTTATTTAAAAAGTTCTCAGTTTCGAGACTCGAACTGAAGACCAGCAAAACTAGATGGCTCGTGCTGCCGATCTGGCCACGAAGCTTCGTACCCGCAGCGCGTCTGAATGGTCTAAGACTCTCATTATGATTATCCACTAAAGGTTTTAACGTGGTGTCATTCTGGTCTAAAAGCACAATGTTTTGAATACGACTGAATTCTGCGCATGTGCATGAACTCGACTCCTAAAATTTCTCTTGAATATAGAAATATTTTGACATAAAATTTTATTTTACTAGTATAAGATTTGGGAAAGTTCGTAGTAAGTGTGGGAATAAAGGATAAAAATATCTAAAAAAATGTAAAAAAAAGAAAAGAAAAATATATTGAAAAAGTTCTCAGTTTCGAGTCTCGAACTGAAGACCAGCAAAACTAGATGGCTCGTGCTGCCGATCTGGAAACGAAGCTTCGTACCCGCAGCGCGTCTGAATGGTCTAAGACTCTCATTATGATTATCCACTAAAAGTTTTAACGTGGTGTCATTCTGGTCTAAAAGCACAATGTTTCGAATAGGAATGAATTCTGCGCATGTGCGTGAAATCGACTCCTAAAATTTCTCTTGAATATAGAAATATTTTGACATAAAATTTTATTTTAGTAGTATAAGATTTGGAAATGTTCGTAGTAAGTGTGGGAATAAAGGATAAAAATATCTTAAAAAAATGTAAAAAAAAGAAAAGAAAAATTTATTTAAAAAGTTCTCAGTTTCGAGACTCGAACTGAAGACCAGCAAAACTAGATGGCTCGTGCTACCGATCTGGCCACGAAGCTTCGTACCCGCAGCGCGTCTGAATGGTCTAAGACTCTCATTATGATTATCCACTAAAGGTTTTAACGTGGTGTCATTCTGGTCTAAAAGCACAATGTTTTGAATACGACTGAATTCTGCGCATGTGCATGAACTCGACTCCTAAAATTTCTCTTGAATATAGAAATATTTTGACATAAAATTTTATTTTACTAGTATAAGATTTGGGAAAGTTCGTAGTAAGTGTGGGAATAAAGGATAAAAATATCTAAAAAAATGTAAAAAAAAGAAAAGAAAAATATATTGAAAAAGTTCTCAGTTTCGAGTCTCGAACTGAAGACCAGCAAAACTAGATGGCTCGTGCTGCCGATCTGGCCACGAAGCTTCGTACCCGCAGCGCGTCTGAATGGTCTAAGACTCTCATTATGATTATCCACTAAAAGTTTTAACGTGGTGTCATTCTGGTCTAAAAGCACAATGTTTTGAATAGGAATGAATTCTGCGCATGTGCATGAACTCGACTCCTAAAATTTCTCTTGAATATAGAAATATTTTGACATAAAATTTTATTTTACTAGTATAAGATTTGGGAAAGTTCGTAGTAAGTGTGGGAATTAAGGATAAAAATATCTTTAAAAAATGTAAAAAAAAGAAAAGAAAAATATATTGAAAAAGTTCTCAGTTTCGAGACTCGAACTGAAGACCAGCAAACTAGATGGCTCGTGCTGCCGATCTGGCCACGAAGCTTCGTACCCGCAGCGCGTCTGAATGGTCTAAGACTCTCATTATGATTATCCACTAAAGGTTTTATCGTGGTGTCATTCTGGTCTAAAAGCACAATGTTTTGAATACGACTGAATTCTGCGCATGTGCATGAACTCGACTCCTAAAATTTCTCTTGAATATAGAAATATTGTGACATAAAATTTTATTTTACTAGTATAAGATTTGGAAAAGTTCGTAGTAAGTGTGGGAATAAAGGATAAAAATATCTAAAAAAAATGTAAAAAAAATTTATTTAAAGAGTTCTCAGTTTCGTGACTCGAACTGAAGACCATCAAAACTAGATGGCTCCTGCTGCCGATCTGGCCACGAAGCGTCGTACGGGCAGCGCGTCTGAATGGTCTAAGACTCTCATTATGATTATCCACTAAAAGTTTTAACGTGGTGTCATTCTGATCTAAAAGCACAATGTTTTGAATAGGAATGAATTCTGCGCATGTGCGTGAACTCGACTCCTAAAATTTCTGTTGAATATAGAAATATTTTGACATAAAATTTTATTTTAGTAGTATAAGATTTGGAAAAGTTCTTAGTAAGTGTGGGAATAAAGGATAAAAATATCTTAAAAAAATGTAAAAAAAAAGAAAAGAAAAATATATTGAAAAAGTTCTCAGTTTCGAGACTCGAACTGAAGACCAGCAAAACTAGATGGCTCGTGCTGCCGATCTGCCCACGAAGCTTCGTACCCGCAGCGCGTCTGAATGGTCTAAGACTCTCATTATGATTATCTACTAAAAGTGTTAACGTGGTGTCATTCTGGTCTAAAAGCACAATGTTTTGAATAGGAATGAATTCTGCGCATGTGCGTGAAATCGACTCCTAAAATTTCTCTTGAATATAGAAATATTTCGACATAAAATTTTATTTTAGTAGTATAAGATTTATAAAAGTTCGTAGTAAGTGTGGGAATAAAGGATTAAAATATCTAAAAAAATGTAAAAAAAATTTAAAAAAAATTTATTTAAAGAGTTCTCAGTTTCGTGACTCGAACTGAAGACCATCAAAACTAGATGGCTCCTGCTGCCGATCTGGCCACGAAGCGTCGTACGGGCAGCGCGTCTGAATGGTCTAAGACTCTCATTATGATTATCCACTAAAAGTTTTAACGTGGTGTCATTCTGGTCTAAAAGCACAATGTTTTGAATAGGAATGAATTCTGCGCATGTGCGTGAACTCGACTCCTAAAATTTCTGTTGAATATAGAAATATTTTGACATAAAATTTTATTTTAGTAGTATAAGATTTGGAAAAGTTCTTAGTAAGTGTGGGAATAAAGGATAAAAATATCTTAAAAAAATGTAAAAAAAAAGAAAAGAAAAATATATTGAAAAAGTTCTCAGTTTCGAGACTCGAACTGAAGACCAGCAAAACTAGATGGCTCGTGCTGCCGATCTGGAAACGAAGCTTCGTACCCGCAGAGCGTCTGAATGGTCTAAGACTCTCATTATGATTATCCACTAAAGGTTTTAACGTGGTGTCATTCTGGTCTAAAAGCACAATGTTTTGAATACGACTGAATTCTGCGCATGTGCATGAACTCGACTCCTAAAATTTCTCTTGAATATAGAAATATTGTGACATAAAATTTTATTTTACTAGTATAAGATTTGGAAAAGTTCGTAGTAAGTGTGGGAATAAAGGATAAAAATATCTAAAAAAAATGTAAAAAAAATTTATTTAAAGAGTTCTCAGTTTCGTGACTCGAACTGAAGACCATCAAAACTAGATGGCTCCTGCTGCCGATCTGGCCACGAAGCGTCGTACGGGCAGCGCGTCTGAATGGTCTAAGACTCTCATTATGATTATCCACTAAAAGTTTTAACGTGGTGTCATTCTGATCTAAAAGCACAATGTTTTGAATAGGAATGAATTCTGCGCATGTGCGTGAACTCGACTCCTAAAATTTCTGTTGAATATAGAAATATTTTGACATAAAATTTTATTTTAGTAGTATAAGATTTGGAAAAGTTCTTAGTAAGTGTGGGAATAAAGGATAAAAATATCTTAAAAAAATGTAAAAAAAAAGAAAAGAAAAATATATTGAAAAAGTTCTCAGTTTCGAGACTCGAACTGAAGACCAGCAAAACTAGATGGCTCGTGCTGCCGATCTGCCCACGAAGCTTCGTACCCGCAGCGCGTCTGAATGGTCTAAGACTCTCATTATGATTATCTACTAAAAGTGTTAACGTGGTGTCATTCTGGTCTAAAAGCACAATGTTTTGAATAGGAATGAATTCTGCGCATGTGCGTGAAATCGACTCCTAAAATTTCTCTTGAATATAGAAATATTTCGACATAAAATTTTATTTTAGTAGTATAAGATTTATAAAAGTTCGTAGTAAGTGTGGGAATAAAGGATTAAAATATCTAAAAAAATGTAAAAAAAATTTAAAAAAAATTTATTTAAAGAGTTCTCAGTTTCGTGACTCGAACTGAAGACCATCAAAACTAGATGGCTCCTGCTGCCGATCTGGCCACGAAGCGTCGTACGGGCAGCGCGTCTGAATGGTCTAAGACTCTCATTATGATTATCCACTAAAAGTTTTAACGTGGTGTCATTCTGGTCTAAAAGCACAATGTTTTGAATAGGAATGAATTCTGCGCATGTGCGTGAACTCGACTCCTAAAATTTCTGTTGAATATAGAAATATTTTGACATAAAATTTTATTTTAGTAGTATAAGATTTGGAAAAGTTCTTAGTAAGTGTGGGAATAAAGGATAAAAATATCTTAAAAAAATGTAAAAAAAAAGAAAAGAAAAATATATTGAAAAAGTTCTCAGTTTCGAGACTCGAACTGAAGACCAGCAAAACTAGATGGCTCGTGCTGCCGATCTGGAAACGAAGCTTCGTACCCGCAGAGCGTCTGAATGGTCTAAGACTCTCATTATGATTATCCACTAAAGGTTTTAACGTGGTGTCATTCTGGTCTAAAAGCACAATGTTTTGAATACGACTTTATTCTGCGCATGTGCATGAACTCGACTCCTAAAATTTCTCTTGAATATAGAAATATTTTGACATAAAATTTTATTTTAGTAGTATAAGATTTGGAAAAATTCGTAGTAAGTGTGGGAATAAAGGATAAAAATATCTAAAAAAATTTTAAAAAAAGAAAAGAAAAATATGTTTAAAAAGTTCTCAGTTTCGATACTCGAACTGAAGACCATCAAAACTAGATGGCTCCTGCTGCGGATTTGGCCACGAAGCGTCGTACCCGCAGCGCGTCTGAATGGTCTAAGACTCTCATTATGATTATCCACTAAAAGTTTTAACGTGGTGTCATTCTGGTCTAAAAGCACAATGTTTTGAATAGGAATGAATTCGTGCGTGAACTCGACTCCTAAAATTTCTGTTGAATATAGAAATATTTTGACATAAAATTTTATTTTACGAGTATAAGATTTGGGAAAGTTCGTAGTAAGTGTGGGAATAAAGGATAAAAATATCTAAAAAAAATGTAAAAAAAAGAAAAGAAAAATATATTGAAAAACTTCTCAGTTTCGAGACTCGAACTGAAGACCAGCAAAACTAGATGGCTCGTGCTGCCGATATGGCCACGAAACTTCGTACCCGCAGCGCATCTGAATGGTCTAAGACTCTCATTATGATTATCCACTAAAAGTTTTAACGTGGTGTCATTCTGGTCTAAAAGCACAATGTTTTGAATAGGAATGAATTCTGCGCATGTGCATGAACACGACTCCTAAAATTTCTCTTGAATATAGAAATATTTTGACATAAAATTTTATTTTAGTAGTATAAGATTTGGAAAAGTTCGTAGTAAGTGTGGGAATAAAGGATAAAAATATCTAAGAAAAATGTAAAAAAAAGAAAAGAAAAATATATTGAAAAAGTTCTCAGTTTCGAGACTCGAACTGAAGACCAGCAAAACTAGATGGCTCGTGCTGCCGATCTGGCCACGAAGCTTCGTACCCGCAGCGCGTCTGAATGGTCTAAGACTCTCATTATGATTATCCACTAAAGGTTTTAACGTGGTGTCATTCTGGTCTAAAAGCACAATGTTTTGAATACGACTGAATTCTGCGCATGTGCGTGAACTCGACTCCTAAAATTTCTGTTGAATATAGAAATATTTTGAAATAAAATTTTATTTTACTAGTATAAGATTTGGGAAAGTTCGTAGTAAGTGTGGGAATTAGGGATAAAAATATCTTTAAAAAATGTAAAAAAAAGAAAAGAAAAATATATTGAAAAAGTTCTCAGTTTCGAGACTCGAACTGAAGACCAGCAAAACTAGATGGCTCGTGCTGCCGATCTGGAAACGAAGCTTCGTACCCGCAGCGCGTCTGAATGGTCTAAGACTCTCATTATGATTATCCACTAAAAGTTTTAACGTGGTGTCATTCTGGTCTAAAAGCACAATGTTTCGAATAGGAATGAATTCTGCGCATGTGCGTGAAATCGACTCCTAAAATTTCTCTTGAATATAGAAATATTTTGACATAAAATTTTATTTTACTAGTATAAGATTTGGAAAAGTTCGTAGTAAGTGTGGGAATAAAGGATAAAAATATCTAAAAAAAAATGTAAAAAAAATTTAAAAAAAATTAATTTAAAAAGTTCTCAGTTTCGTGACTCGCACTGAAGACCATCAAAACTAGATGGCTCCTGCTGCCGATCTGGCCACGAAGCGTCGTACGGGCAGCGCGTCTGAATGGTCTAAGACTCTCATTATGATTATCCACTAAAAGTTTTAACGTGGTGTCATTCTGGTCTAAAAGCACAATGTTTTGAATAGGAATGAATTCTGCGCATGTGCGTGAACTCGACTCCTAAAATTTCTGTTGAATATAGAAATATTTTGACATAAAATTTTATTTTAGTAGTATAAGATTTGGAAAAATTCTTAGTAAGTGTGGGAATAAAGGATAAAAATATCTTAAAAAAATGTAAAAAAAAAGAAAAGAAAAATATATTGAAAAAGTTCTCAGTTTCGAGACTCGAACTGAAGACCAGCAAAACTAGATGGCTCGTGCTGCCGATCTGGAAACGAAGCTTCGTACCCGCAGAGCGTCTGAATGGTCTAAGACTCTCATTATGATTATCCACTAAAGGTTTTAACGTGGTGTCATTCTGGTCTAAAAGCACAATGTTTTGAATACGACTTTATTCTGCGCATGTGCATGAACTCGACTCCTAAAATTTCTCTTGAATATAGAAATATTTTGACATAAAATTTTATTTTACTAGTATAAGATTTGGGAAAGTTCGTAGTAAGTGTGGGAATAAAGGATAAAAATATCTAAAAAAATGTAAAAAAAAGAAAAGAAAAATATATTGAAAAAGTTCTCAGTTTCGAGTCTCGAACTGAAGACCAGCAAAACTAGATGGCTCGTGCTGCCGATCTGGCCACGAAGCTTCGTACCCGCAGCGCGTCTGAATGGTCTAAGACTCTCATTATGATTATCTACTAAAAGTGTTAACGTGGTGTCATTCTGGTCTAAAAGCACAATGTTTTGAATAGGAATGAATTCTGCGCATTTGCGTGAAATCGACTCCTAAAATTTCTCTTGAATATAGAAATATTTCGACATAAAATTTTATTTTAGTAGTATAAGATTTGGAAAAGTTCGTAGTAAGTGTGGGAATAAAGGATAAAAATATCTAAGAAAAATGTAAAAAAAAGAAAAGAAAAATATATTTAAAAAGTTCTCAGTTTCGAGACTCGAACTGAACACCAGCAAAACTAGATGGCTCGTGCTGCCGATCTGCCCACGAAGCTTCGTACCCGCAGCGCGTCTGAATGGTCTAAGACTCTCATTATGATTATCTACTAAAAGTGTTAACGTGGTGTCATTCTGGTCTAAAAGCACAATGTTTTGAATAGGAATGAATTCTGCGCATGTGCGTGAAATCGACTCCTAAAATTTCTCTTGAATATAGAAATATTTCGACATAAAATTTTATTTTAGTAGTATAAGATTTGGAAAAGTTCGTAGTAAGTGTGAGAATAAAGGATAAAAATATCTCAAAAAATTTTAAAAAAAGAAAAGAAAAATATGTTTAAAAAGTTCTCAGTTTCGAGACTCGAACTGAAGACCATCAAAACTAGATGGCTCCTGCTGCGGATTTGGCCACGAAGCGTCGTACCCGCAGCGCGTCTGAATGGTCTAAGACTCTCATTATGATTATCCACTAAAAGTTTTAACGTGGTGTCATTCTGGTCTAAAAGCACAATGTTTTGAATAGGAATGAATTCTGCGCATGTGCATGAACACGACTCCTAAAATTTCTCTTGAATATAGAAATATTTTGACATAAAATTTTATTTTAGTAGTATAAGATTTGGAAAAGTTCGTAGTAAGTGTGGGAATAAAGGATAAAAATATCTAAGAAAAATGTAAAAAAAAGAAAAGAAAAATATATTGAAAAAGTTCTCAGTTTCGAGACTCGAACTGAAGACCAGCAAAACTAGATGGCTCGTGCTGCCGATCTGGCCACGAAGCTTCGTACCCGCAGCGCGTCTGAATGGTCTAAGACTCTCATTATGATTATCCACTAAAGGTTTTAACGTGGTGTCATTCTGGTCTAAAAGCACAATGTTTTGAATACGACTGAATTCTGCGCATGTGCGTGAACTCGACTCCTAAAATTTCTGTTGAATATAGAAATATTTTGAAATAAAATTTTATTTTACTAGTATAAGATTTGGGAAAGTTCGTAGTAAGTGTGGGCATTAAGGATAAAAATATCTTTAAAAAATGTAAAAAAAAGAAAAGAAAAATATATTGAAAAAGTTCTCAGTTTCGAGACTCGAACTGAAGACCAGCAAAACTAGATGGCTCGTGCTGCCGATCTGGAAACGAAGCTTCGTACCCGCAGCGCGTCTGAATGGTCTAAGACTCTCATTATGATTATCCACTAAAAGTTTTAACGTGGTGTCATTCTGGTCTAAAAGCACAATGTTTCGAATAGGAATGAATTCTGCGCATGTGCGTGAAATCGACTCCTAAAATTTCTCTTGAATATAGAAATATTTTGACATAAAATTTTATTTTAGTAGTATAAGATTTGGAAAAATTCTTAGTAAGTGTGGGAATAAAGGATAAAAATATCTTTAAAAAATGTAAAAAAAAAGAAAAGAAAAATATATTGAAAAAGTTCTCAGTTTCGAGACTCGAACTGAAGACCAGCAAAACTAGATGGCTCGTGCTGCCGATCTGGAAACGAAGCTTCGTACCCGCAGAGCGTCTGAATGGTCTAAGACTCTCATTATGATTATCCACTAAAGGTTTTAACGTGGTGTCATTCTGGTCTAAAAGCACAATGTTTTGAATACGACTTTATTCTGCGCATGTGCATGAACTCGACTCCTCTAAAATTTCTCTTGAATATAGAAATATTTTGACATAAAATTTTATTTTACTAGTATAAGATTTGGGAAAGTTCGTAGTAAGTGTGGGAATAAAGGATAAAAATATCTAAAAAAAATGTAAAAAAAAGAAAAGAAAAATATATTGAAAAAGTTCTCAGTTTCGAGTCTCGAACTGAAGACCAGCAAAACTAGATGGCTCGTGCTGCCGATCTGGCCACGAAGCTTCGTACCCGCAGCGCGTCTGAATGGTCTAAGACTCTCATTATGATTATCCACTAAAAGTTTTAACGTGGTGTCATTCTGGTCTAAAAGCACAATGTTTTGAATAGGAATGAATTCGTGCGTGAACTCGACTCCTAAAATTTCTGTTGAATATAGAAATATTTTGACATAAAATTTTATTTTAGTAGTATAAGATTTGGAAAAATTCTTAGTAAGTGTGGGAATAAAGGATAAAAATATCTTAAAAAAATGTAAAAAAAAGAAAAGAAAAATATATTGAAAAAGTTCTCTGTTTCGAGACTCGAACTGAAGACCAGCAAAACTAGATGGCTCGTGCTGCCGATCTGGAAACGAAGCTTCGTACCCGCAGAGCGTCTGAATGGTCTAAGACTCTCATTATGATTATCCACTAAAGGTTTTAACGTGGTGTCATTCTGGTCTAAAAGCACAATGTTTTGAATACGACTTTATTCTGCGCATGTGCATGAACTCGACTCCTAAAATTTCTCTTGAATATAGAAATATTTTGACATAAAATTTTATTTTACTAGTATAAGATTTGGGAAAGTTCGTAGTAAGTGTGGGAATAAAGGATAAAAATATCTAAAAAAAATGTAAAAAAAAGAAAAGAAAAATATATTGAAAAAGTTCTCAGTTTCGAGTCTCGAACTGAAGACCAGCAAAACTAGATGGCTCGTGCTGCCGATCTGGCCACGAAGCTTCGTACCCGCAGCGCGTCTGAATGGTCTAAGACTCTCATTATGATTATCCACTAAAAGTTTTAACGTGGTGTCATTCTGGTCTAAAAGCACAATGTTTTGAATAGGAATGAATTCTGCGCATGTGCATGAACTCGACTCCTAAAATTTCTCTTGAATATAGAAATATTTTGACATAAAATTTTATTTTAGTAGTATAAGATTTGGAAAAGTTCGTAGTAAGTGTGGGAATAAAGGATAAAAATATCTAAGAAAAATGTAAAAAAAAGAAAAGAAAAATATATTTAAAAAGTTCTCAGTTTCGAGACTCGAACTGAACACCAGCAAAACTAGATGGCTCGTGCTGCCGATCTGCCCACGAAGCTTCGTACCCGCAGCGCGTCTGAATGGTCTAAGACTCTCATTATGATTATCTACTAAAAGTGTTAACGTGGTGTCATTCTGGTCTAAAAGCACAATGTTTTGAATAGGAATGAATTCTGCGCATGTGCGTGAAATCGACTCCTAAAATTTCTCTTGAATATAGAAATATTTCGACATAAAATTTTATTTTAGTAGTATAAGATTTGGAAAAGTTCGTAGTAAGTGTGGGAATAAAGGATAAAAATATCTCAAAAAATTTTTAAAAAAGAAAAGAAAAATATGTTTAAAAAGTTCTCAGTTTCGAGACTCGAACTGAAGACCATCAAAACTAGATGGCTCCTGCTGCGGATTTGGCCACGAAGCGTCGTACCCGCAGCGCGTCTGAATGGTCTAAGACTCTCATTATGATTATCCACTAAAAGTTTTAACGTGGTGTCATTCTGGTCTAAAAGCACAATGTTTTGAATAGGAATGAATTCGTGCGTGAACTCGACTCCTAAAATTTCTGTTGAATATAGAAATATTTTGACATAAAATTTTATTTTACGAGTATAAGATTTGGGAAAGTTCGTAGTAAGTGTGGGAATAAAGGATAAAAATATCTAAAAAAAATGTAAAAAAAAGAAAAGAAAAATATATTGAAAAACTTCTCAGTTTCGAGACTCGAACTGAAGACCAGCAAAACTAGATGGCTCGTGCTGCCGATATGGCCACGAAACTTCGTACCCGCAGCGCGTCTGAATGGTCTAAGACTCTCATTATGATTATCCACTAAAAGTTTTAACGTGGTGTCATTCTGGTCTAAAAGCACAATGTTTTGAATAGGAATGAATTCTGCGCATGTGCATGAACTCGACTCCTAAAATTTCTCTTGAATATAGAAATATTTTGACATAAAATTTTATTTTAGTAGTATAAGATTTGGAAAAGTTCGTAGTAAGTGTGGGAATAAATGATAAAAATATCTAAGAAAAATGTAAAAAAAAGAAAAGAAAAATATATTTAAAAAGTTCTCAGTTTCGAGACTCGAACTGAAGACCAGCAAAACTAGATGGCTCGTGCTGCCGATCTGGCCACGAAGCTTCGTACCCGCAGCGCGTCTGAATGGTCTAAGACTCTCATTATGATTATCCACTAAAGGTTTTAACGTGGTGTCATTCTGGTCTAAAAGCACAATGTTTTGAATACGACTGAATTCTGCGCATGTGCGTGAACTCGACTCCTAAAATTTCTGTTGAATATAGAAATATTTTGACATAAAATTTTATTTTAGTAGTATAAGATTTGGGAAAGTTCGTAGTAAGTGTGGGAATTAAGGATAAAAATATCTTTAAAAAATGTAAAAAAAAGAAAAGAAAAATATATTGAAAAAGTTCTCAGTTTCGAGACTCGAACTGAAGACCAGCAAAACTAGATGGCTCGTGCTGCCGATCTGGAAACGAAGCTTCGTACCCGCAGCGCGTCTGAATGGTCTAAGACTCTCATTATGATTATCCAATAAAAGTTTTAACGTGGTGTCATTCTGGTCTAAAAGCACAATGTTTCGATTAGGAATGAATTCTGCGCATGTGCGTGAAATCGACTCCTAAAATTTCTCTTGAATATAGAAATATTTTGACATAAAATTTTATTTTACTAGTATAAGATTTGGAAAAGTTCGTAGTAAGTGTGGGAATAAAGGATAAAAATATCTAAAAAAAATGTAAAAAAAATTTAAAAAAAATTTATTTAATAAGTTCTCAGTTTCGTGACTCGCACTGAAGACCATCAAAACTAGATGGCTCCTGCTGCCGATCTGGCCACGAAGCGTCGTACGGGCAGCGCGTCTGAATGGTCTAAGACTCTCATTATGATTATCCACTAAAAGTTTTAACGTGGTGTCATTCTGGTCTAAAAGCACAATGTTTTGAATAGGAATGAATTCTGCGCATGTGCGTGAACTCGACTCCTAAAATTTCTGTTGAATATAGAAATATTTTGACATAAAATTTTATTTTAGTAGTATAAGATTTGGAAAAATTCTTAGTAAGTGTGGGAATAAAGGATAAAAATATCTTAAAAAAATGTAAAAAAAAAGAAAAGAAAAATATATTGAAAAAGTTCTCAGTTTCGAGACTCGAACTGAAGACCAGCAAAACTAGATGGCTCGTGCTGCCGATCTGGAAACGAAGCTTCGTACCCGCAGAGCGTCTGAATGGTCTAAGACTCTCATTATGATTATCCACTAAAAGTTTTAACGTGGTGTCATTCTGGTCTAAAAGCACAATGTTTTGAATAGGAATGAATTCTGCGCATGTGCATGAACTCGACTCCTAAAATTTCTCTTGAATATAGAAATATTTTGACATAAAATTTTATTTTAGTAGTATAAGATTTGGAAAAGTTCGTAGTAAGTGTGGGAATAAATGATAAAAATATCTAAGAAAAATGTAAAAAAAAGAAAAGAAAAATATATTTAAAAAGTTCTCAGTTTCGAGACTCGAACTGAAGACCAGCAAAACTAGATGGCTCGTGCTGCCGATCTGGCCACGAAGTTTCGTACCCGCAGCGCGTCTGAATGGTCTAAGACTCTCATTATGATTATCCACTAAAGGTTTTAACGTGATGTCATTCTGGTCTAAAAGCACAATGTTTTGAATACGACTGAATTCTGCGCATGTGCGTGAACTCGACTCCTAAAATTTCTCTTGAATATAGAAATATTTTGACATAAAATTTTATTTTAGTAGTATAAGATTTGGAAAAGTTCGTAGTAAGTGTGGGAATAAAGGATAAAAATATCTAAGAAAAATGTAAAAAAAAGAAAAGAAAAATATATTTAAAAAGTTCTCAGTTTCGAGACTCGAACTGAAGACCAGCAAAACTAGATGGCTCGTGCTGCCGATCTGGCCACGAAGCTTCGTACCCGCAGCGCGTCTGAATGGTCTAAGACTCTCATTATGATTATCTACTAAAAGTGTTAACGTGGTGTCATTCTGGTCTAAAAGCACAATGTTTTGAATAGGAATGAATTCTGCGCATGTGCGTGAAATCGACTCCTAAAATTTCTCTTGAATATAGAAATATTTCGACATAAAATTTTATTTTAGTAGTATAAGATTTGGAAAAGTTCGTAGTAAGTGTGGGAATAAAGGATAAAAATATCTAAAAAAAATTTTAAAAAAAGAAAAGAAAAATATGTTTAAAAAGTTCTCAGTTTCGAGACTCGAACTGAAGACCATCAATACTAGATGGCTCCTGCTGCCGATCTGGCCACGAAGCGTCGTACCCACAGCGCGTCTGAATGGTCTAAGACTCTCATTATGATTATCCACTAAAAGTTTTAACGTGGTGTCATTGTGGTCTAAAAGCACAATGTTTTGAATAGGACTGAATTCTGCGCATGTGCATGAACTCGACTCCTAAAATTTCTCTTGAATATAGAAATATTTTGACATAAAATTTTATTTTAGTAGTATAAAATTTATAAAAGTTCGTAGTAAGTGTGGGAATAAAGGATTAAAATATCTAAAAAAAATGTAAAAAAAAGAAAAGAAAAATATATTTAAAAAGTTCTCAGTTTCGAGACTCGAACTGAAGACCAGCAAAACGAGATGGCTCGTGCTGCCGATCTGGCCACGAAGCTTCGTACCCGCAGCGCGTCTGAATGGTCTAAGACTCTCATTATGATTATCCACTAAAGGTTTTATTGTGGTGTCATTCTGGTCTAAAAGCACAATGTTTTGAATAGGAATGAATTCTGCGCATGTGCGTGAACTCGACTCCTAAAAGTTCTCTTGAATATAGAAATATTTTGACATAAAATTTTATTTTAGTAGTATAAGATTTGGAAAAGTTCGTAGTAAGTGTGGGAATAAAGGATTAAAATATCTAAAAAAAATGTAAAAAAAAGAAAAGAAAAATATATTTAAAAAGTTCTCAGTTTCGAGACTCGAACTGAAGACCAGCAAAACGAGATGGCTCGTGCTGCCGATCTGGCCACGAAGCTTCCTACCCGCAGCGCGTCTGAATGGTCTAAGACTCTCATTATGATTATCCACTAAAGGTTTTAACGTGGTGTCATTCTGGTCTAAAAGCACAATGTT
Source organism: Argiope bruennichi (assembly GCF_947563725.1). NCBI lineage: Eukaryota > Metazoa > Arthropoda > Arachnida > Araneae > Araneidae > Argiope > Argiope bruennichi. Next base: position 352,499 of record NC_079162.1, on the reverse strand, counting down.
TTGAATACGACTGAATTCTGCGCATGTGCATGAACTCGACTCCTAAAATTTCTCTTGAATATAGAAATATTTTGACATAAAATTTTATTTTACTAGTATAAGATTTGGGAAAGTTCGTAGTAAGTGTGGGAATAAAGGATAAAAATATCTAAAAAAATGTAAAAAAAAGAAAAGAAAAATATATTTAAAAAGTTCTCAGTTTCGAGACTCGAACTGAAGACCAGCAAAACTAGATGGCTCGTGCTGCCGATCTGGCCACGAAGCTTCGTACCCGCAGCGCGTCTGAATGGTCTAAGAGTCTCATTATGATTATCCACTAAAAGTTTTAACGTGGTGTCATTCTGGTCTAAAAGCACAATGTTTTGAATAGGAATGAATTCTGCGCATGTGCATGAACTCGACTCCTAAAATTTCTCTTGAATATAGAAATATTTTGACATAAAATTTTATTTTAGTAGTATAAGATTTGGAAAAGTTCGTAGTAAGTGTGGGAATAAAGGATAAAAATATCTAAAAAAATGTAAAAAAAAGAAAAGAAAAATATATTTAAAAAGTTCTCAGTTTCGAGACTCGAACTGAAGACCAGCAAAACTAGATGGCTCGTGCTGCCGATCTGGCCACGAAGCTTCGTACCCGCAGCGCGTCTGAATGGTCTAAGAGTCTCATTATGATTATCCACTAAAAGTTTTAACGTGGTGTCATTCTGGTCTAAAAGCACAATGTTTTGAATAGGAATGAATTCTGCGCATGTGCATGAACTCGACTCCTAAAATTTCTCTTGAATATAGAAATATTTTGACATAAAATTTTATTTTAGTAGTATAAGATTTGGAAAAGTTCGTAGTAAGTGTGGGAATAAAGGATAAAAATATCTAAGAAAAATGTAAAAAAAAGAAAAGAAAAATATATTTAAAAAGTTCTCAGTTTCGAGACTCGAACTGAAGACCAGCAAAACTAGATGGCTCGTGCTGCCGATCTGGCCACGAAGCTTCGTACCCGCAGCGCGTCTGAATGGTCTAAGACTCTCATTATGATTATCTACTAAAAGTGTTAACGTGGTGTCATTCTGGTCTAAAAGCACAATGTTTTGAATAGGAATGAATTCTGCGCATGTGCGTGAAATCGACTCCTAAAATTTCTCTTGAATATAGAAATATTTTGACATAAAATTTTATTTTAGTAGTATAAGATTTGGAAAAGTTCGTAGTAAGTGTGGGAATAAAGGATAAAAATATCTTAAAAAAATGTAAAAAAAAGAAAAGAAAAATATATTTAAAAAGTTCTCAGTTTCGAGACTCGAACTGAAGACCATCAATACTAGATGGCTCCTGCTGCCGATCTGGCCACGAAGCGTCGTACCCACAGCGCGTCTGAATGGTCTAAGACTCTCATTATGATTATCCACTAAAAGTTTTAACGTGGTGTCATTGTGGTCTAAAAGCACAATGTTTTGAATAGGACTGAATTCTGCGCATGTGCATGAACTCGACTCCTAAAATTTCTCTTGAATATAGAAATATTTTGACATAAAATTTTATTTTAGTAGTATAAGATTTATAAAAGTTCGTAGTAAGTGTGGGAATAAAGGATTAAAATATCTAAAAAAATGTAAAAAAAAGAAAAGAAAAATATATTTAAAAAGTTCTCAGTTTCGAGAATTGAACTGAAGACCAGCAAAACTAGATGGCTCGTGCTGCCGATCTGGCCACGAAGCTTCGTACTCGCAGCGCGTCTGAATGGTCTAAGACTCTTATTATGATTATCCACTAAAAGTTTTAACGAGGTGTCATTCTGGTCTAAAAGCGCAATGTTTTGAATAGGAATGAATTCTGCGCATGTGCGTGAACTCGACTTCTAAAATTTCTCTTGAATATAGAAATATTTTGACATAAAATTTTATTTTAGTAGTATAAGATTTGGAAAAGTTCGTAGTAAGTGTGGGAATAAAGGATAAAAATATCTAAGAAAAATGTAAAAAAAAGAAAAGAAAAATATATTTAAAAAGTTTCAGTTTCGAGACTCGAACTGAAAACCAGTAAAACTAGATGGCTCGTGCTGCCGATCTGGAAACGAAGCTTCGTACCGGCAGCGCGTCTCAATGGTCTAAGACTCTCATTATGATTATCCACTAAAAGTTTTAACATGGGGTCATTCTGGTCTAAAAGCACAATGTTTCGAATAGGAATGAATTCTGCGCATGTGCGTGAACTCGACTCCTAAAATGTCTCTTGAATATAGAAATATTTTGACATAAAATTTTATTTTACTAGTATAAGATTTGGGAAAGTTCGTAGTAAGTGTGGGAATAAAGGATAAAAATATCTGAAAAAAATGTAAAAAAAAGAAAAGAAAAATATATTGAAAAAGTTCTCAGTTTCGAGACTCGAACTGAAGACCAGCAAAACTAGATGGCTCGTGCTGCCGATCTGGCCACGAAGCTTCGTACCCTCAGCGCGTCTGAATGGTCTAAGACTCTCATTATGATTATCCACTAAAAGTTTTAACGTGGTGTCATTCTGGTCTAAAAGCACAACGTTTTGAATACGACTGAATTCTTCGCATGTGCATGAACTCGACTCCTAACATTTCTCTTGAATATAGAAATATTTTGACATAAAATTTTATTTTACTAGTATAAGATTTGGAAAAGTTCGTAGTAAGTGTGGGAATAAAGGATAAAAGTATCTAAAAAAAAAGTCAAAAAAAGAAAAGAAAAATATATTGAAAAAGTTCTCAGTTTCGAGACTCGAACTGAAGACCAGCAAAACTAGATGGCTCGTGCTGCCGATCTGGCCACGAAGCTTCGTACCCGCAGCGCGTCTGAATGGTCTAAGACTCTCATTATGATTATCCACTAAAAGTTTTAACGTGGTGTCATTGTGGTCTAAAAGCACAATGTTTTGAATACGACTGAATTCTGCGCATGTGCATGAACTCGACTCCTAAAATTTCTCTTGAATATAGAAATATTTTGACATAAAATTTTATTTTACTAGTATAAGATTTGGAAAAGTTCGTAGTAAGTGTGGGAATAAAGGATAAAAATATCTAAGAAAAATGTAAAAAAAAGAAAAGAAAAATATATTTAAAAAGTTCTCAGTTTCGAGACTCGAACTGAAGACCAGCAAAACTAGATGGCTCGTGCTGCCGATCTGGCCACGAAGCGTCGTACCCGCAGCGCGTCTGAATGGTCTAAGACTCTCATTATGATTATCCACTAAAAGTTTTAACGTGGTGTCATTGTGGTCTAAAAGCACAATGTTTTGAATAGGACTGAATTCTGCGCATGTGCATGAACTCGACTCCTAAAATTTCTCTTGAATATAGAAATATTTTGACATAAAATTTTATTTTAGTAGTATAAGATTTATAAAAGTTCGTAGTAAGTGTGGGAATAAAAGATAAAAATATCTAAAAAAAATGTAAAAAAAAGAAAAGAAAAATATATTGAAAAAGTTCTCAGTTTCGAGACTCGAACTAAAGACCAGCAAAACTAGATGGCTCGTGCTGCCGATCTGGCCACGAAGCTTCGTACCCGCAGCGCGTCTGAATGGTCTAAGAATCTCATTATGATTATCCACTAAAAGTTTTAACGTGGTGTCATTCTGGTCTAAAAGCACAATGTTTTGAATACGACTGAATTCTTCGCATGTGCATGAACTCGACTCCTAACATTTCTCTTGAATATAGAAATATTTTGACATAAAATTTTATTTTACTAGTATAAGATTTGGAAAAGTTCGTAGTAAGTGTGGGAATAAAGGATAAAAATATCTAAAAAAAAAGTCAAAAAAAGAAAAGAAAAATATATTGAAAAAGTTCTCAGTTTCGAGACTCGAACTGAAGACCAGCAAAACTAGATGGCTCGTGCTGCCGATCTGGAAACGAAGCTTCGTACCCGCAGCGCATCTGAATGGTCTAAGACTCTCATTATGATTATCCACTAAAAGTTTTAACGTGGTGTCATTCTGGTCTAAAAGCACAATGTTTCGAATAGGAATGAATTCTGCGCATGTGCGTGAAATCGACTCCTAAAATTTCTCTTGAATATAGAAATATTTTGACATAAAATTTTATTTTAGTAGTATAAGATTTGGAAAAGTTCGTAGTAAGTGTGGGAATTAAGGATAAAAATATCTTAAAAAATGTAAAAAAAAGAAAAGAAAAATATATTTAAAAAGTTCTCAGTTTCGAGACTCGAACTGAAGACCAGCAAAACTAGATGGCTCGTGCTGCCGATCTGGCCACGAAGCTTCGTACCCGCAGCGCGTCTGAATGGTCTAAGACTCTCATTATGATTATCCACTAAAGGTTTAAACGTGGTGTCATTCTGGTCTAAAAGCACAATGTTTTGAATACGACTGAATTCTGCGCATGTGCGTGAACTCGACTCCTAAAATTTCTGTTGAATATAGAAATATTTTGACATAAAATTTTATTTTACTAGTTTAAGATTTTCGAAAGTTCGTAGTAAGTGTGGGAATTAAGGATAAAAATATCTTAAAAAAATGTAAAAAAAAGAAAAGAAAAATATATTTAAAAAGTTCTCAGTTTCGAGACTCGAACTGAAGACCAGCAAAACTAGATGGCTCGTGCTGCCGATCTGGCCACGAAGCTTCGTACCCGCAGCGCGTCTGAATGGTCTAAGACTCTCATTATGATTATCCACTAAAGGTTTTAACGTGGTGTCATTCTGGTCTAAAAGCACAATGTTTTGAATACGACTGAATTCAGCGCATGTGCATGAACTCGACTCCTAAAATTTCTCTTGAATATAGAAATATTTTGACATCAAATTTTATTTTACTAGTATAAGATTTGGGAAAGTTCGTAGTAAGTGTGGGAATAAAGGATAAAAATATCTAAAGAAATGTAAAAAAAAGAAAAGAAAAATAAATTGAAAAAATTCTCAGTTTCCAGTATCGAACTGAAGACCAGCAAAACTAGATGGCTCGTGCTGCCGATCTGGCCACGAAGCTTCGTACCCGCTGCGCGTCTGAATGGTCTAAGACTCTCATTATGATTATCCACTAAAAGTTTTAACGTGGTGTCATTCTGGTCTAAAAGCACAATGTTTTGAATAGGAATGAATTCTGCGCATGTGCATGAACTCGACTCCTAAAATTTCTCTTGAATATAGAAATATTTTGACATAAAATTTTATTTTAGTAGTATAAGATTTGGAAAAGTTCGTAGTAAGTGTGGGAATAAAGGATAAAAATATCTAAGAAAAATGTAAAAAAAAGAAAAGAAAAATATATTTAAAAAGTTTTCAGTTTCGAGACTCGAACTGAAGACCAGCAAAACTAGATGGCTCGTGCTGCCGATCTGGCCACGAAGCTTCGTACCAGCAGCGCGTCTGAATGGTCTAAGACTCTCATTATGATTATCTACTAAAAGTGTTAACGTGGTGTCATTCTGGTCTAAAAGCACAATGTTTTGAATAGGAATGAATTCTGCGCATGTGCGTGAAATCGACTCCTAAAATTTCTCTTGAATATAGAAATATTTCGACATAAAATTTTATTTTAGTAGTATAAGATTTGGAAAAGTTCGTAGTAAGTGTGGGAATAAAGGATAAAAATATCTAAAAAAAATTTTTTAAAAAGAAAAGAAAAATATGTTTAAAAAGTTCTCAGTTTCGAGACTCGAACTGAAGACCATCAAAACTAGATTTCTCCTGCTGCGGATCTGGCCACGAAGCTTCGTACCCGCAGCGCGTCTGAATGGTCTAAGACTCTCATTATGATTATCCACTAAAAGTTTTAACGTGGTGTCATTCTATTCTAAAAGCACAATGTTTTGAATAGGAGTGAATTCTGCGCATGTGCGTGAACTCGACTCCTAAAATTTCTCTTGAATATAGAAATATTTTGACATAAAATTTTATTTTAGTAGTATAAGATTTGGAAAAGTTCGTAGTAAGTGTGGGAATAAAGGATAAAAATATCTGAGAAAAATGTAAAAAAAAAGAAAAGAAAAATATATTTAAAAAGTTCTCAGTTTCGAGACTCGAACTGAAGACCAGCAAAACTAGATGGCTCGTGCTGCCGATCTGGCCACGAAGCTTCGTACCCGCAGCGCGTCTGAATGGTCTAAGACTCTCATTATGATTATCTACTAAAAGTGTTAACGTGGTGTCATTCTGGTCTAAAAGCACAATGTTTTGAATAGGAATGAATTCTGCGCATGTGCGTGAAATCGACTCCTAAAATTTCTCTTGAATATAGAAATATTTCGACATAAAATTTTATTTTAGTAGTATAAGATTTGGAAAAGTTCGTAGTAAGTGTGGGAATAAAGGATAAAAATATCTAAAAAAAATTTTTTAAAAAGAAAAGAAAAATATGTTTAAAAAGTTCTCAGTTTCGAGACTCGAACTGAAGACCATCAAAACTAGATTTCTCCTTCTGCGGATCTGGCCACGAAGCTTCGTACCCGCAGCGCGTCTGAATGGTCTAAGACTCTCATTATGATTATCCACTAAAAGTTTTAACGTGGTGTCATTCTATTCTAAAAGCACAATGTTTTGAATAGGAGTGAATTCTGCGCATGTGCGTGAACTCGACTCCTAAAATTTCTCTTGAATATAGAAATATTTTGACATAAAATTTTATTTTAGTAGTATAAGATTTGGAAAAGTTCATAGTAAGTGTGGGAATAAAGGATAAAAATATCTTTAAAAAATGTAAAAAAAAGAAAAGAAAAATATATTTAAAAAGTTCTCAGTTTCGAGACTCGAACTGAAGACCAGCAAAACTAGATGGCTTGTGCTGCCGATCTGGCCACGAAGCTTCGTTCCCGCAGCGCGTCTGAATGGTCTAAGACTCTCATTATGATTATCCACTAAAGGTTTTAAGGTGGTGTCATTCTGGTCTAAAAGCACAATGTTTTGAATAGGAATGAATTCTGCGCATGTGCATGAACTCGACTCCTAAAATTTCTCTTGAATATAGAAATATTTTGACATAAAATTTTATTTTACTAGTATAAGATTTGGGAAAGTTCGTAGTAAGTGTGGGAATAAAGGATAAAAATATCTAAAAAAAATGTAAAAAAAAAAGAAAAGAAAAATATATTGAAAACGTTCTCAGTTTCGAAACTCGAACTGAAGACCAGCAAAACTAGATGGCTCGTGCTGCCGATCTGGCCACGAAGCTTCGTACCCGCAGCGCGTCTGAATGGTCTAAGACTCTCATTATGATTATCTACTAAAAGTGTTAACGTGGTGTCATTCTGGTCTAAGAGCACAATGTTTTGAATAGGAATGAATTCTGCGCATGTGCGTGAAATCGACTCCTAAAATTTCTCTTGAATATAGAAATATTTCGACATAAAATTTTATTTTAGTAGTATAAGATTTGGAAAAGTTCGTAGTAAGTGTGGGAATAAAGGATAAACATATCTAAAAAAAATTTTAAAAAAAGAAAAGAAAAATATGTTTAAAAAGTTCTCAGTTTCGAGACTCGAACTGAAGACCAGCAAAACTAGCTGGCTCGTGCTGCCGATCTGGCCACGAAGCTTCGTACCCGCAGCGCGTCTGAATGGTCTAAGACTCTCATTATGATTATCTACTAAAAGTTTTAACGTGGTGTCATTCTATTCTAAAAGCACAATGTTTTGAATAGGAGTGAATTCTGCGCATGTGCGTGAACTCGACTCCTAAAATTTCTCTTGAATATAGAAATATTTTGACATAAAATTTTATTTTAGTAGTATAAGATTTGGAAAAGTTCGTAGTAAGTGTGGGAATAAAGGATAAAAATATCTAAGAAAAATGTAAAAAAAAGAAAAGAAAAATATATTTAAAAAGTTCTCAGTTTCGAGACTCGAACTGAAGACCAGCAAAACTAGATGGCTCGTGCTGCCGATCTGGCCACGAAGCTTCGTACCCGCAGCGCGTCTGAATGGTCTAAGACTCTCATTATGATTATCTACTAAAAGTGTTAACGTGGTGTCATTCTGGTCTAAAAGCACAATGTTTTGAATAGGAATGAATTCTGCGCATGTGCGTGAAATCGACTGCTAAAATTTCTCTTGAATATAGAAATATTTCGACATAAAATTTTATTTTAGTAGTATAAGATTTGGAAAAGTTCGTAGTAAGTGTGGGAATAAAGGATAAAAATATCTAAAAAAAATTTTTTAAAAAGAAAAGAAAAATATGTTTAAAAAGTTCTCAGTTTCGAGACTCGAACTGAAGACCATCAAAACTAGATTTCTCCTGCTGCGGATCTGGCCACGAAGCTTCGTACCCGCAGCGCGTCTGAATGGTCTAAGACTCTCATTATGATTATCCACTAAAAGTTTTAACGTGGTGTCATTCTATTCTAAAAGCACAATGTTTTGAATAGGAGTGAATTCTGCGCATGTGCGTGAACTCGACTCCTAAAATTTCTCTTGAATATAGAAATATTTTGACATAAAATTTTATTTTAGTAGTATAAGATTTGGAAAAGTTCATAGTAAGTGTGGGAATAAAGGATAAAAATATCTTTAAAAAATGTAAAAAAAAGAAAAGAAAAATATATTTAAAAAGTTCTCAGTTTCGAGACTCGAACTGAAGACCAGCAAAACTAGGTGGCTTGTGCTGCCGATCTGGCCACGAAGCTTCGTACCCGCAGCGCGTCTGAATGGTCTAAGACTCTCATTATGATTATCCACTAAAGGTTTTAAGGTGGTGTCATTCTGGTCTAAAAGCACAATGTTTTGAATACGACTGAATTCTGCGCATGTGCATGAACTCGACTCCTAAAATTTCTCTTGAATATAGAAATATTTTGACATAAAATTTTATTTTACTAGTATAAGATTTGGGAAAGTTCGTAGTAAGTGTGGGAATAAAGGATAAAAATATCTAAAAAAAATGTAAAAAAAAAAGAAAAGAAAAATATATTGAAAACGTTCTCAGTTTCGAAACTCGAACTGAAGACCAGCTAAACTAGATGGCTCGTGCTGCCGATCTGGCCACGAAGCTTCGTACCCGCAGCGCGTCTGAATGGTCTAAGACTCTCATTATGATTATCTACTAAAAGTGTTAACGTGGTGTCATTCTGGTCTAAGAGCACAATGTTTTGAATAGGAATGAATTCTGCGCATGTGCGTGAAATCGACTCCTAAAATTTCTCTTGAATATAGAAATATTTCGACATAAAATTTTATTTTAGTAGTATAAGATTTGGAAAAGTTCGTAGTAAGTGTGGGAATAAAGGATAAACATATCTAAAAAAAAATTTTAAAAAAAGAAAAGAAAAATATGTTTAAAAAGTTCTCAGTTTCGAGACTCGAACTGAAGACCAGCAAAACTAGCTGGCTCGTGCTGCCGATCTGGCCACGAAGCTTCGTACCCGCAGCGCGTCTGAATGGTCTAAGACTCTCATTATGATTATCTACTAAAAGTGTTAACGTGGTGTCATTCTGGTCTAAGAGCACAATGTTTTGAATAGGAATGAATTCTGCGCATGTGCGTGAAATCGACTCCTAAAATTTCTCTTGAATATAGAAATATTTCGACATAAAATTTTATTTTAGTAGTATAAGATTTGGAACAGTTCGTAGTAAGTGTGGGAATAAAGGATAAAAATATCTTTAAAAAATGTAAAAAAAAGAAAAGAAAAATATATAATTAAAAAGTTCTCAGTTTCGAGACTCGAACTGAAGAACAGCAAAACTAGATGGCTCGTGCTGCCGATCTGGCCACAAAGCTTCGTACCCGCAGCGCATCTGAATGGTCTAAGACTCTCATTATGATTATCCACTAAAAGTTTTAACGTGGTGTCATTCTGGTCTAAAAGCACAATGTTTTGAATAGGAATGAATTCTGCGCATGTGCATGAACTCGACTCCTAAAATTTCTCTTGAATATAGAAATATTTTGACATAAAATTTTATTTTACTAGTATAAGATTTGGGAAAGTTCGTAGTAAGTGTGGGAATAAAGGATAAAAATATCTAAAAAAAATGTAAAAAAAAAAGAAAAGAAAAATATATTGAAAACGTTCTCAGTTTCGAAACTCGAACTGAAGACCAGCAAAACTAGATGGCTCGTGCTGCCGATCTGGCCACGAAGCTTCGTACCCGCAGCGCGTCTGAATGGTCTAAGACTCTCATTATGATTATCTACTAAAAGTGTTAACGTGGTGTCATTCTGGTCTAAGAGCACAATGTTTTGAATAGGAATGAATTCTGCGCATGTGCGTGAAATCGACTCCTAAAATTTCTCTTGAATATAGAAATATTTCGACATAAAATTTTATTTTAGTAGTATAAGATTTGGAAAAGTTCGTAGTAAGTGTGGGAATAAAGGATAAACATATCTAAAAAAAATTTTAAAAAAAGAAAAGAAAAATATGTTTAAAAAGTTCTCAGTTTCGAGACTCGAACTGAAGACCAGCAAAACTAGCTGGCTCGTGCTGCCGATCTGGCCACGAAGCTTCGTACCCGCAGCGCGTCTGAATGGTCTAAGACTCTCATTATGATTATCTACTAAAAGTTTTAACGTGGTGTCATTCTATTCTAAAAGCACAATGTTTTGAATAGGAGTGAATTCTGCGCATGTGCGTGAACTCGACTCCTAAAATTTCTCTTGAATATAGAAATATTTTGACATAAAATTTTATTTTAGTAGTATAAGATTTGGAAAAGTTCGTAGTAAGTGTGGGAATAAAGGATAAAAATATCTAAGAAAAATGTAAAAAAAAGAAAAGAAAAATATATTTAAAAAGTTCTCAGTTTCGAGACTCGAACTGAAGACCAGCAAAACTAGATGGCTCGTGCTGCCGATCTGGCCACGAAGCTTCGTACCCGCAGCGCGTCTGAATGGTCTAAGACTCTCATTATGATTATCTACTAAAAGTGTTAACGTGGTGTCATTCTGGTCTAAAAGCACAATGTTTTGAATAGGAATGAATTCTGCGCATGTGCGTGAAATCGACTCCTAAAATTTCTCTTGAATATAGAAATATTTCGACATAAAATTTTATTTTAGTAGTATAAGATTTGGAAAAGTTCGTAGTAAGTGTGGGAATAAAGGATAAAAATATCTAAAAAAAATTTTTTAAAAAGAAAAGAAAAATATGTTTAAAAAGTTCTCAGTTTCGAGACTCGAACTGAAGACCATCAAAACTAGATTTCTCCTGCTGCGGATCAGGCCACGAAGCTTCGTACCCGCAGCGCGTCTGAATGGTCTAAGACTCTCATTATGATTATCCACTAAAAGTTTTAACGTGGTGTCATTCTATTCTAAAAGCACAATGTTTTGAATAGGAGTGAATTCTGCGCATGTGCGTGAACTCGACTCCTAAAATTTCTCTTGAATATAGAAATATTTTGACATAAAATTTTATTTTAGTAGTATAAGATTTGGAAAAGTTCATAGTAAGTGTGGGAATAAAGGATAAAAATATCTTTAAAAAATGTAAAAAAAAGAAAAGAAAAATATATTTAAAAAGTTCTCAGTTTCGAGACTCGAACTGAAGACCAGCAAAACTAGATGGCTTGTGCTGCCGATCTGGCCACGAAGCTTCGTACCCGCAGCGCGTCTGAATGGTCTAAGACTCTCATTATGATTATCCACTAAAGGTTTTAAGGTGGTGTCATTCTGGTCTAAAAGCACAATGTTTTGAATACGACTGAATTCTGCGCATGTGCATGAACTCGACTCCTAAAATTTCTCTTGAATATAGAAATATTTTGACATAAAATTTTATTTTACTAGTATAAGATTTGGGAAAGTTCGTAGTAAGTGTGGGAATAAAGGATAAAAATATCTAAAAAAAATGTAAAAAAAAAAGAAAAGAAAAATATATTGAAAACGTTCTCAGTTTCGAAACTCGAACTGAAGACCAGCTAAACTAGATGGCTCGTGCTGCCGATCTGGCCACGAAGCTTCGTACCCGCAGCGCGTCTGAATGGTCTAAGACTCTCATTATGATTATCTACTAAAAGTGTTAACGTGGTGTCATTCTGGTCTAAGAGCACAATGTTTTGAATAGGAATGAATTCTGCGCATGTGCGTGAAATCGACTCCTAAAATTTCTCTTGAATATAGAAATATTTCGACATAAAATTTTATTTTAGTAGTATAAGATTTGGAAAAGTTCGTAGTAAGTGTGGGAATAAAGGATAAACATATCTAAAAAAAAATTTTAAAAAAAGAAAAGAAAAATATGTTTAAAAAGTTCTCAGTTTCGAGACTCGAACTGAAGACCAGCAAAACTAGCTGGCTCGTGCTGCCGATCTGGCCACGAAGCTTCGTACCCGCAGCGCGTCTGAATGGTCTAAGACTCTCATTATGATTATCTACTAAAAGTGTTAACGTGGTGTCATTCTGGTCTAAGAGCACAATGTTTTGAATAGGAATGAATTCTGCGCATGTGCGTGAAATCGACTCCTAAAATTTCTCTTGAATATAGAAATATTTCGACATAAAATTTTATTTTAGTAGTATAAGATTTGGAACAGTTCGTAGTAAGTGTGGGAATAAAGGATAAAAATATCTTTAAAAAATGTAAAAAAAAGAAAAGAAAAATATATAATTAAAAAGTTCTCAGTTTCGAGACTCGAACTGAAGAACAGCAAAACTAGATGGCTCGTGCTGCCGATCTGGCCACAAAGCTTCGTACCCGCAGCGCATCTGAATGGTCTAAGACTCTCATTATGATTATCCACTAAAAGTTTTAACGTGGTGTCATTCTGGTCTAAAAGCACAATGTTTTGAATAGGAATGAATTCTGCGCATGTGCGTGAACTCGACTCCTAAAATTTCTCTTGAATATAGAAATATTTTGACATAAAATTTTATTTTAGTAGTATAAGATTTGGAAACGTTCGTAGTAAGTGTGGGATTAAAGGATAAAAATATATAAAAAAAAATTGTAAAAAAAAGAAAAGAAAAATATATTTAAAAAGTTCTCAGTTTCGAGACTCGAACTGAAGACCAGCAAAACTAGATGGCTCGTGCTGCCGATCTGGCCACGAAGCGTCGTACCCGCAGCGCGTCTGAATGGTCTAAGACTCTCATTATGATTATCCACTAAAAGTTTTAACGTGGTGTCATTGTGGTCTAAAAGCACAATGTTTTGAATAGGACTGAATTCTGCGCATGTGCATGAACTCGACTCCTAAAATTTCTCTTGAATATAGAAATATTTTGACATAAAATTTTATTTTAGTAGTATAAGATTTATAAAAGTTCGTAGTAAGTGTGGGAATAAATTATTAAAATATCTAAAAAAAATGTAAAAAAAAGAAAAGAAAAATATATTTAAAAAGTTCTCAGTTTCGAGACTCGAACTGAAGACCAGCAAAACTAGATGGCTCGTGCTGCCGATCTGGCCACGAAGCTTCGTACCCGCAGCGCGTCTGAATGGTCTAAGACTCTTATTATGATTATCCACTAAAAGTTTTAACGAGGTGTCATTCTGGTCTAAAAGCGCAATGTTTTGAATAGGAATGAATTCTGCGCATGTGCGTGAACTCGACTTCTAAAATTTCTCTTGAATATAGAAATATTTTGACATAAAATTTTATTTTAGTAGTATAAGATTTGGAAAAGTTCGTAGTAAGTGTGGGAATAAAGGATAAAAATATATAAGAAAAATGTAAAAAAAAGAAAAGAAAAATATATTTAAAAAGTTCTCAGTTTCGAGACTCGAACTGAAAACCAGTAAAACTAGATGGCTCGTGCTGCCGATCTGGAAACGAAGCTTCGTACCGGCAGCGCGTCTCAATGGTCTAAGACTCTCATTATGATTATCCACTAAAAGTTTTAACATGGGGTCATTCTGGTCTAAAAGCACAATGTTTCGAATAGGAATGAATTCTGCGCATGTGCGTGAACTCGACTCCTAAAATGTCTCTTGAATATAGAAATATTTTGACATAAAATTTTATTTTACTAGTATAAGATTTGGGAAAGATCGTAGTAAGTGTGGGAATAAAGGATAAAAATATCTAAGAAAAATGTAAAAAAAAGAAAAGAAAAATATATTTAAAAAGTTCTCAGTTTCGAGACTCGAACTGAAGACCAGCAAAACTAGATGGCTCGTGCTGCCGATCTGGCCACGAAGCGTCGTACCCGCAGCGCGTCTGAATGATCTAAGACTCTCATTATGATTATCCACTAAAAGTTTTAACGTGGTGTCATTGTGGTCTAAAAGCACAATGTTTTGAATAGGACTGAATTCTGCGCATGTGCATGAACTCGACTCCTAAAATTTCTCTTGAATATAGAAATATTTTGACATAAAATTTTATTTTAGTAGTATAAGATTTATAAAAATTCGTAGTAAGTGTGGGAATAAAAGATAAAAATATCTAAAAAAAATGTAAAAAAAAGAAAAGAAAAATATATTGAAAAAGTTCTCAGTTTCGTGACTCGAACTAAAGACCAGCAAAATTAGATGGCTCGTGCTACCGATCTGGCGACGAAGCTTCGTACCCGCAGCGCGTCTGAATGGTTTAAGACTCTCATTATGATTATCCACTAAACGTTTTAACGTGGTGTCATTCTGGTCTAAAAGCACAATGTTTTGAATACGACTGAATTCTTCGCATGTGCATGAACTCGACTCCTAACATTTCTCTTCAATATAGAAATATTTTGACATAAAATTTTATTTTAGTAGTATAAGATTTGGAAAAGTTCGTAATAAGTGTGGGAATAAAGGATAAAAATATCTAAAAAAAATGTAAAGAAAAGAAAAGAAAAATATATTTAAAAAGTTCTCAGTTTCGAGACTCGAACTGAAGACCAGCAAAATTAGATGGCTCGTGCTGCCGATCTGGAAACGAAGCTTCGTACCCGCAGCGCGTCTGAATGGTCTAAGACTCTCATTATGATTATACACTAAAAGTTTTAACATTTGGTCATTCTGGTCTAAAAGCACAATGTTTCGAATAGGAATGAATTCTGCGCATGTGCGTGAACTCGACTCCTAAAATTTCTCTTGAATATAGAAATATTTTGACATAAAATTTTATTTTAGTACTATAAGATTTGGAAAAGTTCGTAGTAAGTGTGGGAATAAAGGATTAAAATATCTAAAAAAAAAGTAAAAAAAAGAAAAGAAAAATATATTGAAAAAGTTCTCAGTTTCGAGACTCGAACTGAAGACCAGCAAAACTAGATGGCTCGTGCTGCCGATATGGCCACGAAGCTTCGTACCCGCAGCGCGTCTGAATGGTCTAAGACTCTCATTATGATTATCCACTAAAAGTTTTAATGTGGTGTCATTGTGGTCTAAAAGCACAATGTTTGGAATACGACTGAATTCTGCGCATGTGCATGAACTCGACTCCTAAAATTTCTCTTGAATATAGAAATATTTTGACATAAAATTTTATTTTACTAGTATAAGATTTGGAAAAGTTCGTAGTAAGTGTGGGAATAAAGGATAAAAATATCTAAAAAAAAATGTAAAGAAAAGAAAAGAAAAATATATTTAAAAAGTTCTCAGTTTCGAGACTCGAACTGAAGACCAGCAAAACTAGATGGCTCGTGCTGCCGATCTGGAAACGAAGCTTCGTACCCGCAGCGCGTCTGAATGGTCTTAGACTCTCATTATGATTATACACTAAAAGTTTTAACGTGGTGTCATTCTGGTCTAAAAGCACAATATTTTGCATAAGAATGAATTCTGCGCATGTGCGTGAACTCGACTCCTAAAATTTCTCTTGAATATAGAAAAATTTTGACATAAAATTTTATTTTAGTACTATAAGATTTGGAAAAGTTCGTAGTAAGTGTGGGAATAAAGGATTAAAATATCTAAAAAAAATGTAAAAAAAAGAAAAGAAAAATATATTGAAAAAGTTCTCAGGTTCGAGACTCGAACTGAAGACCAGCAAAACTAGATGGCTCGTGCTGCCTATCTGGCCACGAAGCTTCGTACCCGCAGCGCGTCTGAATGGTCTAAGACTCTCATTAGGATTATCCACTAAAAGTTTTAACGAGGTGTCATTCTGGTCTAAAAGCACAATGTTTTGAATAGGAATGAATTCTGCGCATGTGCGTGAAATCGAATTCTAAAATTTCTCTTGAATATAGAAATATTTTGACATAAAATTTTATTTTAGTAGTATAAGATTTGGAAAAGTTCGTAGTAAGTGTGGGAATAAAGGATAAAAATATCTAAGAAAAATGTAAAAAAAAGAAAAGAAAAATATATTTAAAAAGTTCTCAGTTTCGAGACTCGAACTGAAGACCAGCAAAACTAGATGGCTCGTGCTGCTGATCTGGAAACGAAGCTTCGTACCCGCAGCGCGTCTGAATGGTCTAAGACTCTCATTATGATTATCCACTAAAAGTTTTAACGTGGTGTCATTCTGGTCTAAAAGCACAATGTTTTGAATAGGAATGAATTCTGCGCATGTGCGTGAACTCGACTCCTAACATTTCTCTTGAATATAGAAATATTTTGATATAAAATTTTATTTTACTAGTATAAGATTTGGAAAAGTTCGTAGTAAGTGTGGGAATAAATTATAAAAATATCTAAAAAAAAAGTGAAAAAAAGAAAAGAAAAATATATTGAAAAAGTTCTCAGTTTCGAGACTCGAACTGAAGACCAGCAAAACTAGATGGCTCGTGCTGCCGATCTGGCCACGAAGCTTCGTACCCGCAGCGCGTCTGAATGGTCTAAGACTCTCATTATGATTATCCACTAAAAGTTTTAACGTGGTGTCATTGTGGTCTAAAAGCACAATGTTTTGAATACGACTGAATTCTGCGCATGTGCATGAACTCGACTCCTAAAATTTCTCTTGAATATAGAAATATTTTGACATAAAATTTTATTTTACTAGTATAAGATTTGGAAAAGTTCGTAGTAAGTGTGGGAATAAAGGATAAAAATATCTAAGAAAAATGTAAAAAAAAGAAAAGAAAAATATATTTAAAAAGTTCTCAGTTTCGAGACTCGAACTGAAGACCAGCAAAACTAGATGGCTCGTGCTGCCGATCTGGCTACGAAGCTTCGTACCCGCAGCGCGTCTGAATGGTCTAAGACTCTCATTAGGATTATCCACTAAAAGGTTTAACGAGGTGTCATTCTGGTCTAAAAGCACAATGTTTTGAATAGGAATGAATTCTGCGCATGTGCGTGAACTCGACTTCTAAAATTTCTCTTGAATATAGAAATATTTTGACATAAAATTTTATTTTAGTAGTATAAGATTTGGAAAAGTTCGTAGTAAGTGTGGGAATAAAGGATAAAAATATCTAAGAAAAATGTAAAAAAAAGAAAAGAAAAATATATTTAAAAAGTTCTCAGTTTCGAGACTCGAACTGAAGACCAGTAAAACTAGATGGCTCGTGCTGCCGATCTGGAAACGAAGCTTCGTACCGGCAGCGCGTCTGAATGGTCTAAGACTCTCATTATGATTATCCACTAAAAGTTTTAACGTGGTGTCATTCTGGTCTAAAAGCACAATGTTTTGAATAGGAATGAATTCTGCGCATGTGCGTGAACTCGACTCCTAACATTTCTCTTGAATATAGAAATATTTTGACATAAAATTTTATTTTACTAGTATAAGATTTGGAAAAGTTCGTAGTAAGTGTGGGAATAAATTATAAAAATATCTAAAAAAAAAGTGAAAAAAAGAAAAGAAAAATATATTGAAAAAGTTCTCAGTTTCGAGACTCGAACTGAAGACCAGCAAAACTAGATGGCTCGTGCTGCCGATCTGGCCACGAAGCTTCGTACCCGCAGCGCGTCTGAATGGTCTAAGACTCTCATTATGATTATCCACTAAAAGTTTTAACGTGGTGTCATTGTGGTCTAAAAGCACAATGTTTTGAATACGACTGAATTCTGCGCATGTGCATGAACTCGACTCCTAATATTTCTCTTGAATATAGAAATATTTTGACATAAAATTTTATTTTACTAGTATAAGATTTGGAAAAGTTCGTAGTAAGTGTGGGAATAAAGGATAAAAATATCTAAAAAAAAGTAAAAAAAAGAAAAGAAAAATATATTGAAAAAGTTCTCAGTTTCGAGACTCGAACTGAAGACCAGCAAAACTAGATGGCTCGTGCTGCCGATCTGGCCACGAAGCTTCGTACCCGCAGCGCGTCTGAATGGTCTAAGACTCTCATTATGATTATCCACTAAAAGTTTTAACGTGGTGTCATTGTGGTCTAAAAGCACAATGTTTTGAATACGACTGAATTCTGCGCATGTGCATGAACTCGACTCCTAATATTTCTCTTGAATATAGAAATATTTTGACATAAAATTTTATTTTACTAGTATAAGATTTGGAAAAGTTCGTAGTAAGTGTGGGAATAAAGGATAAAAATATCTAAAAAAAAGTAAAAAAAAGAAAAGAAAAATATATTGAAAAAGTTCTCAGTTTCGAGACTCGAACTGAAGACCAGCAAAACTAGATGGCTCGTGCTGCCGATCTGGCCACGAAGCTTCGTACCCGCAGCGCGTCTGAATGGTCTAAGACTCTCATTATGATTATCCACTAAAAGTTTTAACGTGGTGTCATTGTGGTCTAAAAGCACAATGTTTTGAATACGACTGAATTCTGCGCATGTGCATGAACTCGACTCCTAAAATTTCTCTTGAATATAGAAATATTTTGACATAAAATTTTATTTTACTAGTATAAGATTTGGAAAAGTTCGTAGTAAGTGTGGGAATAAAGGATAAAAATATCTAAGAAAAATGTAAAAAAAAGAAAAGAAAAATATATTTAAAAAATTCTCAGTTTCGAGACTCGAACTGAAGACCAGCAAAACTAGATGGCTCGTACTGCCGATCTGGCTACGAAGCTTCGTACCCGCAGCGCGTCTGAATGGTCTAAGACTCTCATTAGGATTATCCACTAAAAGTTTTAACGAGGTGTCATTCTGGTCTAAAAGCACAATGTTTTGAATAGGAATGAATTCTGCGCATGTGCGTGAACTCGACTTCTAAAATTTCTCTTGAATATAGAAATATTTTGACATAAAATTTTATTTTAGTAGTATAAGATTTGGAAACGTTCGTAGTAAGTGTGGGAATAAAGGATAAAAATATCTAAGAAAAATGTAAAAAAAAGGAAAGAAAAATATATTTAAAAAGTTCTCAGTTTCGAGACTCGAACTGAAGACCAGTAAAACTAGATGGCTCGTGCTGCCGATCTGGAAACGAAGCTTCGTACCGGCAGCGCGTCTGAATGGTCTAAGACTCTCATTATGATTATCCACTAAAAGTTTTAACATGGGATCATTCTGGTCTAAAAGCACAATGTTTCGAATAGGAATGAATTCTGCGCATGTGCGTGAACTCGACTCCTAAAATTTCTCTTGAATATAGAAATATTTTGACATAAAAATTTTTTTTAGTAGTATAAGATTTGGAAAAGTTCGTAGTAAGTGTGGGAATAAAGGATAAAAATATCTAAAAAAAATGTAAAGAAAAGAAAAGAAA
Source organism: Argiope bruennichi (assembly GCF_947563725.1). Lineage (NCBI taxonomy): Eukaryota > Metazoa > Arthropoda > Arachnida > Araneae > Araneidae > Argiope > Argiope bruennichi. The sequence continues at coordinate 333,072 of NC_079162.1, read as the reverse complement.
AATATATTTAAAAAGTTCTCAGTTTCGAGACTCGAACTGAAGACCAGCAAAACTAGATGGCTCGTGCTGCTGATCTGGAAACGAAGCTTCGTACCCGCAGCGCGTCTGAATGGTCTAAGACTCTCATTATGATTATCCACTAAAAGTTTTAACGTGGTGTCATTCTGGTCTAAAAGCACAATGTTTTGAATAGGAATGAATTCTGCGCATGTGCGTGAACTCGACTCCTAACATTTCTCTTGAATATAGAAATATTTTGACATAAAATTTTATTTTACTAGTATAAGATTTGGAAAAGTTCGTAGTAAGTGTGGGAATAAAGGATAAAAATATCTAAAAAAAAGTGAAAAAAAGAAAAGAAAAATATATTGAAAAAGTTCTCAGTTTCGAGACTCGAACTGAAGACCAGCAAAACTAGATGGCTCGTGCTGCCGATCTGGCCACGAAGCTTCGTACCCGCAGCGCGTCTGAATGGTCTAAGACTCTCATTATGATTATCCACTAAAAGTTTTAACGTGGTGTCATTGTGGTCTAAAAGCACAATGTTTTGAATACGACTGAATTCTGCGCATGTGCATGAACTCGACTCCTAAAATTTCTCTTGAATATAGAAATATTTTGACATAAAAATTTATTTTACTAGTATAAGATTTGGAAAAGTTCGTAGTAAGTGTGGGAATAAAGGATAAAAATATCTAAGAAAAATGTAAAAAAAAGAAAAGAAAAATATATTTAAAAAGTTCTCAGTTTCGAGACTCGAACTGAAGACCAGCAAAACTAGATGGCTCGTGCTGCCGATCTGGCCACGAAGCGTCGTTCCAGCAGCGCGTCTGAATGGTCTAAAACTCTCATTATGATTATCCACTAAAAGTTTTAACGTGGTGTCATTGTGGTCTAAAAGCACAATGTTTTGAATAGGACTGAATTCTGCGCATGTGCATGAACTCGACTCCTAAAATTTCTCTTGAATATAGAAATATTTTGACATAAAATTTTATTTTAGTAGTATAAGATTTGGAAAAGTTCGTAGTAAGTGTGGGAATAAAGGATAAAAATATCTAAAAAAAAAGTAAAAAAAAGAAAAGAAAAATATATTGAAAAAGTTCTCAGTTTCGAGACTCGAACTGAAGACCAGCAAAACTAGATGGCTCGTGCTGCTGATCTGGCCACGAAGCTTCGTACCCGCAGCGCGTCTGAATGGTCTAAGACTCTGATTATGATTATCCACTAAAAGTTTTAACGTGGTGTCATTGTGGTCTAAAAGCACAATGTTTTGAATACGACTGAATTCTGCGCATGTGCATGAACTCGACTCCTAAAATTTCTCTTGAATATAGAAATATTTTGACATAAAATTTTATTTTACTAGTATAAGATTTGGAAAGGTTCGTAGTAAGTGTGGGAATAAAGGATAAAAATATCTAAGAAAAATGTAAAAAAAAGAAAAGAAAAATATATTTAAAAAGTTCTCAGTTTCGAGACTCGAACTGAAGACCAGCAAAACTAGATGGCTCGTGCTGCCGATCTGGAAACGAAGCTTCGTACCCGCAGCGCGTCTGAATGGTCTAAGACTCTCATTATGATTATACACTAAAAGTTTTAACGTGGTGTCATTCTGGTCTAAAAGCACAATGTTTTGAATAGGAATGAATTCTGCGCATGTGCGTGAACTCGACTTCTAAAATTTCTCTTGAATATAGAAATATTTTGACATAAAATTTTATTTTAGTAGTATAAGATTTGGAAAAGTTCGTAGTGAGTGTGGGAATAAAGGATAAAAATATCTTAAAAAATGTAAAAAAAAGAAAAGAAAAATATATTTAAAAAGTTCTCAGTTTCGAGACTCGAACTCAAGACCAGCAAAACTAGATGGCTCGTGCTGCCGATCTGGCCACGAAGCGTCGTACCCGCAGCGCGTCTGAATGGTCAAAGACTCTCATTATGATTATCCCCTAAAGGTTTTAACGTGGTGTCATTCTGGTCTAAAAGAGCAATGTTTTAAATACGACTGAATTCTGCGCATGTGCATGAACTCGACTCCTAAAATTTCTCTTGAATATAGAAATATTTTGACATAAAATTTTATTTTACTAGTATAAGATTTGGGAAAGTTCGTAGTAAGTGTGGGAATAAAGGATAAAAATATCTAAAAAAAAATGTAAAAAAAAGAAAAGAAAAATATATTGAAAAAGTTCTCAGTTTCGAGACTCGAACTGAAGACCATCAAAACTAGATGGCTCGTGCTGCCGATCTGGCCACGAAGAATCGTACCCGCAGCGCGTCTGAATGGTCTAAGACTCTCATTCTGATTATCCACCGAAAGTTTTAATGTGGTGTCATTCTGGTCTAAAAGCACAATGTTTTGAATACGACTGAATTCTGCGCATGTGCATGAACTCGACTCCTAAAATTTCTCTTGAATATAGAAATATTTTGACATAAAATTTTATTTTACTAGTATAAGATTTGGAAAAGTTCGTAGTAAGTGTGGGAATAAAGGATAAAAATATCTTAAAAAAATGTAAAAAAAAAGAAAAGAAAAATATATTTAAAAAGTTCTCAGTTTCGAGACTCGAACTGAAGACCAGCAAAACTAGATGGCTCGTGCTGCCGATCTGGCCACGAAGCTTCGTACCCGCAGCGCATCTGAATGGTCTAAGACTCTCATTATGATTATCCACTAAAAGTTTTAACGTGGTGTCATTCTGGTCTAAAAGCACAATGTTTTGAATAGGAATGAATTCTGCGCATGTGCGTGAACTCGACTCCTAAAATTTCTCTTGAATATAGAAATATTTTGACATAAAATTTTATTTTAGTAGTATAAGATTTGGAAAAGTTCGTATTAAGTGTGGGATTAAAGAATAAAAATATATAAAAAAAATTGTAAAAAAAAGAAAAGAAAAATATATTTAAAAAGTTCTCAGTTTCGAGACTCGAACTGAAGACCAGCAAAACTAGATGGCTCGTGCTGCCGATCTGGCCACGAAGCTTCGCACCCGCAGCGCGTCTGAATGGTCTAAGTCTCTCATTATGATTATCCACTAAAAGTTTTAACGTGGTGTCATTGTGGTCTAAAAGCACAATGTTTTGAATACGACTGAATTCTGCGCATGTGCATGAACTCGACTCCTAAAATTTCTCTTGAATATAGAAATATTTTGACATAAAATTTTATTTTAGTAGTATAAGATTTGGAAAAGTTCGTAGTAAGTGTGGGAATAAAGGATAAAAATATCTAAGAAAAATGTAAAAAAAAGAAAAGAAGAATATATTTAAAAAGTTCTCAGTTTCGAGACTCGAACTGAAGACCAGCAAAACTAGATGGCTCGTGCTGCCGATCTGGCCACGAAGCTTCGTACCCGCAGAGCATCTGAATGGTCTAAGACTCTCATTATGATTATCCACTAAAAGTTTTAACGTGGTGTCATTCTGGTCTAAAAGCACAATGTTTTGAATAGGAATGAATTCTGCGCATGTGCGTGAACTCGACTCCTAAAATTTCTCTTGAATATAGAAATATTTTGACATAAAATTTTATTTTAGTAGTATAAGATTTGGAAAAGTTCGTAGTAAGTGTGGGATTAAAGGATAAAAATATATAAAAAAATTTGTTAAAAAAAGAAAAGAAAAATATATTTAAAAAGTTCTCAGTTTCGACACTCGAACTGAAGACCAGCAAAACTAGATGGCTCGTGCTGCCGATCTGGCCACGAAGCTTCGTACCCGCAGCGCGTCTGAATGGTCTAAGACTCTCATTATGATTATCCACTAAAAGTTTTAACGTGATGTCATTCTGGTCTAAAAGCACAATGTTTTGAATAGGAATGAATTCTGCGCATGTGCGTGAACTCGACTCCTAAAATTTCTCTTGAATATAGAAATGTTTTGACATTAAATTTTATTTTACTAGTATAAGATTTGGAAAAGTTCGTAGTAAGTGTGGGAATAAAGGATAAAAATATCTAAAAAAAATTGTAAAAAAAAGAAAAGAAAAATATATTTAAAAAGTTCTCAGTTTCGAGACTCGAACTGAAGACCAGCAAAACTAGATGGCTCGTGTTGCCGATCTGGCCACGAAGCTTCGTACCCGCAGCGCGTCTGAATGGTCTAAGACTCTCATTATGATTATCCACTAAAAGTTTTAACGTGGTGTCATTCTGGTCTAAAAGCACAATGTTTTAAATAGGAATGAATTCTGCGCATGTGCGTGAACTCGACTCCTAAAATTTCTCTTGAATATAGAAATATTTTGACATAAAATTTTATTTTAGTATTATAAGATTTGGAAAAGTTCGTAGTAAGTGTGGGATTAAAGGATAAAAATATATAAAAAAAAGAAAAGAAAAATATATTTAAAAAGTTCTCAGTTTCGAGACTCGAACTGAAGATCAGCAAAACTAGATGGCTCGTGCTGCCGATCTGGCCACGAAGCTTCGTACCCGCAGCGCGTCTGAATGGTCTAAGACTCTGATTATGATTATCCACTAAAAGTTTTAACGTGGTGTCATTGTGGTCTAAAAGCACAATGTTTTGAATACGACTGAATTCTGCGCATGTGCATGAACTCGACTCCTAAAATTTCTCTTGAATATAGAAATATTTTGACATAAAATTTTATTTTACTAGTATAAGATTTGGAAAGGTTCGTAGTAAGTGTGGGAATAAAGGATAAAAATATCTAAGAAAAATGTAAAAAAAAGAAAAGAAAAATATATTTAAAAAGTTCTCAGTTTCGAGACTCGAACTGAAGACCAGCAAAACTAGATGGCTCGTGCTGCCGATCTGGAAACGAAGCTTCGTACCCGCAGCGCGTCTGAATGGTCTAAGACTCTCATTATGATTATACACTAAAAGTTTTAACGTGGTGTCATTCTGGTCTAAAAGCACAATGTTTTGAATAGGAATGAATTCTGCGCATGTGCGTGAACTCGACTTCTAAAATTTCTCTTGAATATAGAAATATTTTGACATAAAATTTTATTTTAGTAGTATAAGATTTGGAAAAGTTCGTAGTGAGTGTGGGAATAAAGGATAAAAATATCTTAAAAAATGTAAAAAAAAGAAAAGAAAAATATATTTAAAAAGTTCTCAGTTTCGAGACTCGAACTCAAGACCAGCAAAACTAGATGGCTCGTGCTGCCGATCTGGCCACGAAGCGTCGTACCCGCAGCGCGTCTGAATGGTCAAAGACTCTCATTATGATTATCCCCTAAAGGTTTTAACGTGGTGTCATTCTGGTCTAAAAGAGCAATGTTTTAAATACGACTGAATTCTGCGCATGTGCATGAACTCGACTCCTAAAATTTCTCTTGAATATAGAAATATTTTGACATAAAATTTTATTTTACTAGTATAAGATTTGGGAAAGTTCGTAGTAAGTGTGGGAATAAAGGATAAAAATATCTAAAAAAAATGTAAAAAAAAGAAAAGAAAAATATATTGAAAAAGTTCTCAGTTTCGAGACTCGAACTGAAGACCATCAAAACTAGATGGCTCGTGCTGCCGATCTGGCCACGAAGAATCGTACCCGCAGCGCGTCTGAATGGTCTAAGACTCTCATTCTGATTATCCACCGAAAGTTTTAACGTGGTGTCATTCTGGTCTAAAAGCACAATGTTTTGAATACGACTGAATTCTGCGCATGTGCATGAACTCGACTCCTAAAATTTCTCTTGAATATAGAAATATTTTGACATAAAATTTTATTTTACTAGTATAAGATTTGGAAAAGTTCGTAGTAAGTGTGGGAATAAAGGATAAAAATATCTTAAAAAAATGTAAAAAAAAAGAAAAGAAAAATATATTTAAAAAGTTCTCAGTTTCGAGACTCGAACTGAAGACCAGCAAAACTAGATGGCTCGTGCTGCCGATCTGGCCACGAAGCTTCGTACCCGCAGCGCATCTGAATGGTCTAAGACTCTCATTATGATTATCCACTAAAAGTTTTAACGTGGTGTCATTCTGGTCTAAAAGCACAATGTTTTGAATAGGAATGAATTCTGCGCATGTGCGTGAACTCGACTCCTAAAATTTCTCTTGAATATAGAAATATTTTGACATAAAATTTTATTTTAGTAGTATAAGATTTGGAAAAATTCGTATTAAGTGTGGGATTAAAGAATAAAAATATATAAAAAAAATTGTAAAAAAAAGAAAAGAAAAATATATTTAAAAAGTTCTCAGTTTCGAGACTCGAACTGAAGACCAGCAAAACTAGATGGCTCGTGCTGCCGATCTGGCCACGAAGCTTCGCACCCGCAGCGCGTCTGAATGGTCTAAGTCTCTCATTATGATTATCCACTAAAAGTTTTAACGTGGTGTCATTGTGGTCTAAAAGCACAATGTTTTGAATACGACTGAATTCTGCGCATGTGCATGAACTCGACTCCTAAAATTTCTCTTGAATATAGAAATATTTTGACATAAAATTTTATTTTAGTAGTATAAGATTTGGAAAAGTTCGTAGTAAGTGTGGGAATAAAGGATAAAAATATCTAAGAAAAATGTAAAAAAAAGAAAAGAAGAATATATTTAAAAAGTTCTCAGTTTCGAGACTCGAACTGAAGACCAGCAAAACTAGATGGCTCGTGCTGCCGATCTGGCCACGAAGCTTCGTACCCGCAGCGCATCTGAATGGTCTAAGACTCTCATTATGATTATCCACTAAAAGTTTTAACGTGGTGTCATTCTGGTCTAAAAGCACAATGTTTTGAATAGGAATGAATTCTGCGCATGTGCGTGAACTCGACTCCTAAAATTTCTCTTGAATATAGAAATATTTTGACATAAAATTTTATTTTAGTAGTATAAGATTTGGAAAAGTTCGTAGTAAGTGTGGGATTAAAGGATAAAAATATATAAAAAAATTTGTTAAAAAAAGAAAAGAAAAATATATTTAAAAAGTTCTCAGTTTCGACACTCGAACTGAAGACCAGCAAAACTAGATGGCTCGTGCTGCCGATCTGGCCACGAAGCTTCGTACCCGCAGCGCGTCTGAATGGTCTAAGACTCTCATTATGATTATCCACTAAAAGTTTTAACGTGATGTCATTCTGGTCTAAAAGCACAATGTTTTGAATAGGAATGAATTCTGCGCATGTGCGTGAACTCGACTCCTAAAATTTCTCTTGAATATAGAAATGTTTTGACATTAAATTTTATTTTACTAGTATAAGATTTGGAAAAGTTCGTAGTAAGTGTGGGAATAAAGGATAAAAATATCTAAAAAAAATTGTAAAAAAAAGAAAAGAAAAATATATTTAAAAAGTTCTCAGTTTCGAGACTCGAACTGAAGACCAGCAAAACTAGATGGCTCGTGTTGCCGATCTGGCCACGAAGCTTCGTACCCGCAGCGCGTCTGAATGGTCTAAGACTCTCATTATGATTATCCACTAAAAGTTTTAACGTGGTGTCATTCTGATCTAAAAGCACAATGTTTTAAATAGGAATGAATTCTGCGCATGTGCGTGAACTCGACTCCTAAAATTTCTCTTGAATATAGAAATATTTTGACATAAAATTTTATTTTAGTATTATAAGATTTGGAAAAGTTCGTAGTAAGTGTGGGAATAAAGGATAAAAATATCTAAAAAAAATGTAAAGAAAAGAAAAGAAAAATATATTTAAAAAGTTCTCAGTTTCGAGACTCGAACTGAAGACCAGCAAAACTAGATGGCTCGTGCTGCCGATCTGGCCACGAAGCTTCGTACCCGCAGCGCGTCTGAATGGTCTAAGAATCTCATTATGATTATCCACTAAAAGTTTTAACGTGGTGTCATTGTGGTCTAAATGCACAATGTTTTGAATACGACTGAATTCTGCGAATGTGCATGAATTCGACTCCTAAAATTTCTCTTGAATATAGAAATATTTTGACATAAAATTTTATTTTAGTAGTATAAGATTTGGAAAAGTTCGTAGTAAGTGTGGGAATAAAGGATAAAAATATCTAAAAAAAAATGTAAAGAAAAGAAAAGAAAAATATATTTAAAAAGTTCTCAGTTTCGAGACTCGAACTGAAGACCAGCAAAACTAGATGGCTCGTGCTGCCGATCTGGAAACGAAGCTTCGTACCCGCAGCGCGTCTGAATGGTCTAAGACTCTCATTATGATTATCCACTAAAGGTTTTAACGAGGTGTCATTCTGGTCTAAAAGCACAATGTTTTGAATAGGAATGAATTCTGCGCATGTGCGTGAACTCGACTTCTAAAATTTCTCTTGAATATAGAAATATTTTGACATAAAATTTTATTTTAGTAGTATAAGATTTGGAAAAGTTCGTAGTAAGTGTGGGAATAAAGGATAAAAATATCTAAGAAAAATGTAAAAAAAAGAAAAGAAAAATATATTTAAAAAGTTCTCAGTTTCGAGACTCGAACTGAAGACCAGCAAAACTAGATGGCTCGTGCTGCCGATCTGGCCACGAAGCTTCGTACCCGCAGCGCGTCTGAATGGTCTAAGACTCTCATTATGATTATCCACTAAAAGTTTTAACGTGGTGTCATTGTGGTCTAAATGCACAATGTTTTGAATACAACTGAATTCTGCGAATGTGCATGAACTCGACTCCTAAAATTTCTCTTGAATATAGAAATATTTTGACATAAAATTTTATTTTAGTAGTATAAGATTTGGAAAAGTTCGTAGTAAGTGTGGGAATAAAGGATAAAAATATCTAAAAAAAAAATGTAAAGAAAAGAAAAGAAAAATATATTTAAAAAGTTCTCAGTTTCGAGACTCGAACTGAAGACCAGCAAAACTAGATGGCTCGTGCTGCCGATCTGGAAACGAAGCTTCGTACCCGCAGCGCGTCTGAATGGTCTAAGACTCTCATTATGATTATCCACTAAAGGTTTTAACGAGGTGTCATTCTGGTCTAAAAGCACAATGTTTTGAATAGGAATGAATTCTGCGCATGTGCGTGAACTCGACTTCTAAAATTTCTCTTGAATATAGAAATATTTTGACATAAAATTTTATTTTAGTAGTATAAGATTTGGAAAAGTTCGTAGTAAGTGTGGGAATAAAGGATAAAAATATCTAAGAAAAATGTAAAAAAAAGAAAAGAAAAATATATTTAAAAAGTTCTCAGTTTCGAGACTCGAACTGAAGACCAGCAAAACTAGATGGCTCGTGCTGCCGATCTGGCCACGAAGCTTCGTACCCGCAGTGCGTCTGAATGGTCTAAGACTCTCATTATGATTATCCACTAAAAGTTTTAACGTGGTGTCATTCTGGTCTAAAAGCACAATGTTTTGAATAGGAATGAATTCTGCGCATGTGCGTGAACTCGACTCCTAAAATTTCTCTTGAATATAGAAATATTTTGACATAAAATTTTATTTTAGTAGTATAAGATTTGGAAAAGTTCGTAGTAAGTGTGGGAATAAAGGATAAAAATATCTAAGAAAAATGTAAAAAAAAGAAAAGAAAAATATATTTAAAAAGTTCTCAGTTTCGAGACTCGAACTGAAGACCAGCAAAACTAGATGGCTCGTGCTGCCGATCTGGCCACGAAGCTTCGTACCCGCAGTGCGTCTGAATGGTCTAAGACTCTCTTTATGATTATCCACTAAAAGTTTTAATGTGGTGTCATTCTGGTCTAAAAGCACAATGTTTTGTATAGGAATGAATTCTGCGCATGTGCGTGAACTCGACTCCTAAAATTTCTCTTGAATATAGAAATATTTTGACATAAAATTTTATTTTAGTAGTATAAGATTTCGAAAAGTTCGTAGTAAATGTGGGATTAAAGGATAAAAATATCTAAAAAAAATGTAAAAAAAAAGAAAAGAAAAATATATTTAAAAAGTTCTCAGTTTCGAGACTCGAACTGAAGACCAGCAAAGTTAGATGACTCGTGCTGCCGATCTGGCCACGAAGCTTCGTACCCGCAGCGCGTCTGAATGGTCTAAGACTCTCATTATGATTATCCACTAAAAGTTTTAACTAGGTGTCATTCTGGTCTAAAAGCACAATGTTTTGAATAGGAATGAATTCTGCGCATGTGCGTGAACTCGACTTCTAAAATTTCTCTTGAATATAGAAATATTTTGACATAAAATTTTATTTTAGTAGTATAAGATTTGGAAAAGTTCGTAGTAAGTGTGGGAATAAAGGATAAAAATATCTAAGAAAAATGTAAAAAAAAGAAAAGAAAAATATATTTAAAAAGTTCTCAGTTTCGAGACTCGAACTGAAGACCAGTAAAACTAGATGGCTCGTGCTGCCGATCTGGAAATGAAGCTTCGTACCCGCAGCGCGTCTGAATGGTCTAAGACTCTCATTATGATTATCCACTAAAAGTTTTAACGTGGTTTCATTCTGGTCTAAAAGCACAATGTTTTCAATAGGAATGAATTCTGCGCATGTGCGTGAACTCGACTCCTAAAATTTCTCTTGAATATAGAAATATTTTGACATAAAATTTTATTTTAGTAGTATAAGATTTGGAAAAGTTCGTAGTAAGTGTGGGAAAAAAGGATAAAAATATCTAAGAAAAATGTAAAAAAAAGAAAAGAAACATATATTTAAAAAGTTCTCAGTTTCGACACTCGAACTGAAGACCAGCAAAACTAGATGGCTCGTGCTGCCGATCTGGCCACGAAGCTTCGTACCCGCAGCGCGTCTGAATGGTCTAAGACTCTCATTATGATTATCAACTAAAAGTTTTAACGTGGTGTCATTCTGGTCTAAAAGCACAATGTTTTGAATAGGAATGAATTCTGCGCATGTGCGTGAACTCGACTCCTAAAATTTCTCTTGAATATAGAAATATTTTGACATAAAATTTTATTTTAGTAGTATAAGATTTGGAAAAGTTCGTAGTAAGTGTGGGATTAAAGGATAAAAATATATAAAAAAATTTGTTAAAAAAAGAAAAGAAAAATATATTTAAAAAGTTCTCAGTTTCGACACTCGAACTGAAGACCAGCAAAACTAGATGGCTCGTGCTGCCGATCTGGCCACGAAGCTTCGTACCCGCAGTGCGTCTGAATGGTCTAAGACTCTCATTATGATTATCCACTAAAAGTTTTAACGTGATGTCATTCTGGTCTAAAAGCACAATGTTTTGAAGAGGAATGAATTCTGCGCATGTGCGTGAACTCGACTCCTAAAATTTCTCTTGAATATAGAAATGTTTTGACATTAAATTTTATTTTACTAGTATAAGATTTGGAAAAGTTCGTAGTAAGTGTGGGAATAAAGGATAAAAATATCTAAAAAAAATTTTAAAAAAAAGAAAAGAAAAATATATTTAAAAAGTTCTCAGTTTCGACACTCGAACTGAAGACCAGCAAAACTAGATGGCTCGTGCTGCCGATCTGGCCACGAAGCTTCGTACCCGCAGCGCGTCTGAATGGTCTAAGACTCTCATTATGATTATCCACTAAAAGTTTTAACGTGATGTCATTCTGGTCTAAAAGCACAATGTTTTGAATAGGAATGAATTCTGCGCATGTGCGTGAACTCGACTCCTAAAATTTCTCTTGAATATAGAAATGTTTTGACATTAAATTTTATTTTACTAGTATAAGATTTGGAAAAGTTCGTAGTAAGTGTGGGAATAAAGGATAAAAATATCTAAAAAAAATTGTAAAAAAAAGAAAAGAAAAATATATTTAAAAAGTTCTCAGTTTCGAGACTCGAACTGAAGACCAGCAAAACTAGATGGCTCGTGTTGCCGATCTGGCCACGAAGCTTCGTACCCGCAGCGCGTCTGAATGGTCTAAGACTCTCATTATGATTATCCACTAAAAGTTTTAACGTGGTGTCATTCTGGTCTAAAAGCACAATGTTTTGAATAGGAATGAATTCTGCGCATGTGCGTGAACTCGACTCCTAAAATTTCTCTTGAATATAGAAATATTTTGACATAAAAGTTTATTTTAGTAGTATAAGATTTGGAAAAGTTCGTAGTAAGTGTGGGATTAAAGGATAAAAAAATATAAAAAAAAAGAAAAGAAAAATATATTTAAAAAGTTCTCAGTTTCGAGACTCGAACTGAAGACCAGCAAAACTAGATGGCTCGTGCTGCCGATCTGGCCACGAAGCTTCGTACCCGCAGCGCGTCTGAATGGTCTAAGAATCTCATTATGATTATCCACTAAAAGTTTTAACGTGGTGTCATTGTGGTCTAAATGCACAATGTTTTGAATACGACTGAATTCTGCGAATGTGCATGAATTCGACTCCTAAAATTTCTCTTGAATATAGAAATATTTTGACATAAAATTTTATTTTACTAGTATAAGATTTGGAAAAGTTCGTAGTAAGTGTGGGAATAAAGGATAAAAATATCTAAGAAAAATGTAAAAAAAAGAAAAGAAAAATATATTTAAAAAGTTCTCAGTTTCGAGACTCGAACTGAAGACCAGCAAAACTAGATGGCTCGTGCTGCCGATCTGGCCACGAAGCTTCGTACCCGCAGCGCGTCTGAATGGTCTAAGACTCTCATTATGATTATCCACTAAAAGTTTTAACGTGGTGTCATTGTGGTCTAAAAGCACAATGTTTTGAATAGGACTGAATTCTGCGCATGTGCATGAACTCGACTCCTAAAATTTGTCTTGAATATAGAAATATTTTGACATAAAATTTTATTTTAGTAGTATAAGATTTGGAAAAGTTCGTAGTAAGTGTGGGAATAAAGGATAAAAATATCTAAAAAAAATGTAAAGAAAAGAAAAGAAAAATATATTTAAAAAGTTCTCAGTTTCGAGACTCGAACTGAAGACCAGCAAAACTAGATGGCTCGTGCTGCCGATCTGGAAACGAAGCTTCGTACCCGCAGCGCGTCTGAATGGTCTAAGACTCTCATTATGATTATCCACTAAAGGTTTTAACGAGGTGTCATTCTGGTCTAAAAGCACAATGTTTTGAATAGGAATGAATTCTGCGCATGTGCGTGAACTCGACTTCTAAAATTTCTCTTGAATATAGAAATATTTTGACATAAAATTTTATTTTAGTAGTATAAGATTTGGTAAAGTTCGTAGTAAGTGTGGGAATAAAGGATAAAAATATCTAAGAAAAATGTAAAAAAAAGAAAAGAAAAATATATTTAAAAAGTTCTCAGTTTCGAGACTCGAACTGAAGACCAGCAAAACTAGATGGCTCGTGCTGCCGATCTGGCCACGAAGCTTCGTACCCGCAGCGCGTCTGAATGGTCTAAGACTCTCATTATGATTATCCACTAAAAGTTTTAACGTGGTGTCATTCTGGTCTAAAAGCACAATGTTTTGAATAGGAATGAATTCTGCGCATGTGCGTGAACTCGACTCCTAAAATTTCTCTTGAATATAGAAATATTTTGACATAAAATTTTATTTTAGTAGTATAAGATTTCGAAAAGTTCGTAGTAAGTGTGGGATTAAAGGATAAAGATATCTAAAAAAATATAAAAAAAAGAAAAGAAAAATATATTGAAAAAAATCTCAGTTTCGAGACTCGAACTGAAGACCAGCAAAACTAGATGACTCGTGCTGCCGATCTGGCCACGACGCTTCGTACCCGCAGCGCGTCTGAATGGTCTAAGACTCTCATTATGATTATCCACTAAAAGTTTTAACGTGGTGTCATTCTGGTCTAAAAGCACAATGTTTTGAATAGGAATGAATTCTGCGCATGTGCAAGAACTCGACTCCTAAAATTTCTCTTGAATATAGAAATATTTTGACATAAAATTTTATTTTACTAGTATAAGATTTGGGAAAGTTCGTAGTAAGTGTGGGAATAAAGGATAAAAATATCTAAAAAAATGTAAAAAAAAGAAAAGAAAAATATATTTAAAAAGTTCTCAGTTTCGAGACTCGAACTGAAGACCAGCAAAGGTAGATGACTCGTGCTGCCGATCTGGCCACGAAGCTTCGTACCCACAGCGCGTCTGAATGGTCTAAGACTCTCATTATGATTATCCACTAAAAGTTTTAACGTGGTGTCATTCTGGTCTAAAAGCACAATGTTTTGAATAGGAATGAATTCTGCGCATGTGCGTGAACTCGACTTCTAAAATTTCTCTTGAATATAGAAATATTTTGACATAAAATTTTATTTTAGTAGTATAAGATTTGGTAAAGTTCGTAGTAAGTGTGGGAATAAAGGATAAAAATATCTAAGAAAAATGTAAAAAAAAGAAAAGAAAAATATATTTAAAAAGTTCTCAGTTTCGAGACTCGAACTGAAGACCAGCAAAACTAGATGGCTCGTGCTGCCGATCTGGCCACGAAGCTTCGTACCCGCAGCGCGTCTGAATGGTCTAAGACTCTCATTATGATTATCCACTAAAAGTTTTAACGTGGTGTCATTCTGGTCTAAAAGCACAATGTTTTGAATAGGAATGAATTCTGCGCATGTGCGTGAACTCGACTCCTAAAATTTCTCTTGAATATAGAAATATTTTGACATAAAATTTTATTTTAGTAGTATAAGATTTCGAAAAGTTCGTAGTAAGTGTGGGATTAAAGGATAAAGATATCTAAAAAAATATAAAAAAAAGAAAAGAAAAATATATTGAAAAAAATCTCAGTTTCGAGACTCGAACTGAAGACCAGCAAAACTAGATGACTCGTGCTGCCGATCTGGCCACGAAGCTTCGTACCCGCAGCGCGTCTGAATGGTCTAAGACTCTCATTATGATTATCCACTAAAAGTTTTAACGTGGTGTCATTCTGGTCTAAAAGCACAATGTTTTGAATAGGAATGAATTCTGCGCATGTGCAAGAACTCGACTCCTAAAATTTCTCTTGAATATAGAAATATTTTGACATAAAATTTTATTTTACTAGTATAAGATTTGGGAAAGTTCGTAGTAAGTGTGGGAATAAAGGATAAAAATATCTAAAAAAATGTAAAAAAAAGAAAAGAAAAATATATTTAAAAAGTTCTCAGTTTCGAGACTCGAACTGAAGACCAGCAAAGGTAGATGACTCGTGCTGCCGATCTGGCCACGAAGCTTCGTACCCTCAGCGCGTCTGAATGGTCTAAGACTCTCATTATGATTATCCACTAAAAGTTTTAACGTTGTGTCATTCTGGTCTAAAAGCACAATGTTTTGAATAGGAATGAATTCTGCGCATGTGCGTGAACTCAACTACTAAAATTTCTCTTGAATATAGAAATATTTTGACATAAAATTTTATTTTAGTAGTATAAGATTTGGAAAAGTTCGTAGTAAGTGTGGGAATAAAGGATAAAAATATCTTAAAAAAATGTAAAAAAAAGAAAAGAAAAATATATTTAAAAAATACTCACTTTCGAGACTGGAACTGAAGACCAGCAAAACTAGATGGCTCGTGATGCCGATCTGGCCACGAAGCTTCGTACCCGCAGCGCGTCTGAATGGTCTAAGACTCTCATTATGATTATCCACTAAAAGTTTTAACGTGGTGTCATTCTGGTCTAAAAGCACAATGTTTTGAATAGGAATGAATTCTGCGCATGTGCGTGAACGACACTTATAAAATTTCTCTTGAATATAGAAATGTTTTGACATAAAATTTTATTTTACTAGTATAAGATTTGGAAAAGTTCGTAGTAAGTGTGGGATTAAAGGATAAAGATATCTAAAAAAATGTAAAGAAAAGAAAAGAAAAATATATTTAAAAAGTTCTTAGTTTCGAGACTCGAACTGAAGACCAGGAAAACTAGATGGCTCGTGCTGCCGATCTAGAAACGAAGCTTCGTACCCGCAGCGTGTCTGAATGGTCTAAGACTCTCATTATGATTATCCACTAAAAGTTTTAACGTGGTGTCATTCTGGGCTAAAAGCACAATGTTTTGAATAGGAATGAATTCTGCGCATGTGCGTGAACTCGACTCCTAAAATTTCTCTTGAATATAGAAATATTTTGACATAAAATTTTATTTTAGTAGTATAAGATTTGGAAAAGTTCGTAGTAAGTGTGGGATTAAAGGATAAAAATATATAAAAAAAAGAAAAGAAAGATATATTTAAAAAGTTCTCAGTTTCGAGACTCGAACTGAAGACCAGCAAAACTAGAAGGCTCGTGCTGCCGATCTGGGCACGAAGCTTCGTACCCGCAGCGCGTCTGAATGGTCTAAGACTCTCATTATGATTATCCACTAAAATTTTTAACGTGGTGTCATTCTGGTCTAAAAGCACAATGTTTTGAATAGGAATGAATTCTGCGCATGTGCGTGAACTCGACTCCTAAAATTTCTCTTGAATATAGAAATATTTTGACATAAATTTTATTTTAGTAGTATAAGATTTGGAAAAGTTCGTAGTAAGTGTGGGAATAAAGGATAAAAATATCTAAAAAAAATGTAAAGAAAAGAAAAGAAAAATATATTTAAAAAGTTCTCAGTTTCGAGACTCGAACTGAAGACCAGCAAAACTAGATAACTCGTGCTGCCGATCTGGAAACGAAGCTTCGTACCCGCAGCGCGTCTGAATGGTCTAAGACTCTCATTATGATTATCCACTAAAAGTTTTAACGTGGTGTCATTCTGGTCTAAAAGCACAATGTTTTGAATAGGAATGAATTCTGCGCATGTGCATGAACTCGACTCCTAAAATTTCTCTTGAATATAGAAATATTTTGACATAAAATTTTATTTTACTAGTATAAGATTTGGGAAAGTTCGTAGTACGTGTGGGAATAAAGGATAAAAATATCTAAAAAAAATGTAAAAAAAAGAAAAGAAAAATATATTGAAAAAGTTCTCAGTTTCGAGACTCGAACTGAAGACCAGTAAAACTAGATGGCTCGTGCTGCCGATCTGAAAACGAAGCTTCGTACCCGCAGCGCGTCTGAATGGTCTAAGACTCTCATTATGATTATCCACTAAAAGTTTTAACGTGATTTCATTCTGGTCTAAAAGCACAATGTTTTGAATAGGAATGAATTCTGCGCATGTGCGTGAACTCGACTCCTAAAATTTCTCTTGAATATAGAAATATTTTGACATAAAATTTTTTTTTAGTAGTATAAGATTTGGGAAAGGTCGTAGTAAGTGTGGGAATAAAGGATAAAAATATCTAAGAAAAATGTAAAAAAAAGAAAAGAAAAATATATTTAAAAAGTTCTCAGTTTCGAGACTCGAACTGAAGACCAGCAAAACTAGATGGCTCGTGCTGCCGATCTGGCCACGAAGCTTCGTACTCGCAGTGCGTCTGAATGGTCTAAGACTCTCATTATGATTATCCACTAAAAGTTTTAACGTGGTGTCATTCTGGTCTAAAAGCACAATGTTTTGAATAGGAATGAATTCTGCGCATGTGCGTGAACTCGACTCCTAAAATTTCTCTTGAATATAGAAATATTTTGACATAAAATTTTATTTTAGTAGTATAAGATTTCGAAAAGTTCGTAGTAAGTGTGGGATTAAAGGATAAAAATATCTAAAAAAAATGTAAAAAAAAAAGAAAAGAAAAATATATTTATAAAGTTCTCAGTTTCGAGACTCGAACTGAAGACCAGCAAAGCTAGATGACTCGTGCTGCCGATCTGGCCACGAAGCTTCGTACCCGCAGCGCGTCTGAATAGTCTAAGACTCTCATTATGATTATCCACTAAAAGTTTTAACGTGGTGTCATTCTGGTCTAAAAGCACAATGTTTTGAATAGGAATGAATTCTGCGCATGTGCATGAACTCGACTCCTAAAATTTCTCTTGAATATAGAAATATTTTGACATAAAATTTTATTTTAGTAGTATAAGATTTGGAAAAGTTCGTAGTAAGTGTGGGAATAAAGGATAAAGATATCTAAGAAAAATGTCAAAAAAAGAAAAGAAAAATATATTTAAAAAGTTCTCAGTTTCGAGACTCGAACTGAAGACCAGCAAAACTAGATGGCTCGTGCTGCCGATCTGGCCACGAAGCTTCGTACCCGCAGTGCGTCTGAAAGGTCTAAGACTCTCATTATGATTATCCACTAAAAGTTTTAACGTGGTGTCATTCTGGTCTAAAAGCACAATGTTTTGAATAGGAATGAATTCTGCGCATGTGCGTGAACTCGACTCCTAAAATTTCTCTTGAATATAGAAATATTTTGACATAAAATTTTATTTTAGTAGTATAAGATTTCGAAAAGTTCGTAGTAAGTGTGGGATTAAAGGATAAAGATATCTAAAAAAATATAAAAAAAAGAAAAGAAAAATATATTGAAAAAGTTCTCAGTTTCGAGACTCGAACTGAAGACCAGCAAAACTAGATGGCTCGTGCTGCCGATCTGGCCACGAAGCTTCGTACCCGCAGTGCGTCTGAATGGTCTAAGACTCTCATTATGATTATCCACTAAAAGTTTTAACGTGGTGTCATTCTGGTCTAAAAGCACAATGTTTTGAATAGGAATGAATTCTGCGCATGTGCGTGAACTCGACTCCTAAAATTTCTCTTGAATATAGAAATATTTTGACATAAAATTTTATTTTAGTAGTATAAGATTTCGAAAAGTTCGTAGTAAGTGTGGGATTAAAGGATAAATATATCTAAAAAAATATAAAAAAAAGAAAAGAAAAATATATTGAAAAAGTTCTCAGTTTCGAGACTCGAACTGAAGACCAGCAAAACTAGATGGATCGTGCTGCCGATCTGGCCACGAAGCTTCGTACCCGCAGTGCGTCTGAATGGTCTAAGACTCTCATTATGATTATCCACTAAAAGTTTTAACGTGGTGTCATTCTGGTCTAAAAGCACAATGTTTTGAATAGGAATGAATTCTGCGCATGTGCCTGAACTCGACTCCTAAAATTTCTCTTGAATATAGAAATATTTTGACATAAAATTTTATTTTACTAGTATAAGATTTGGGAAAGTTCGTAGTAAGTGTGGGAATAAAGGATAAAAATATCTAAAAAAAATGTAAAAAAAAGAAAAGAAAAATATATTGAAAAAGTTCTCAGTTTCGAGACTCGAACTGAAGACCAGCAAAACTAGATGGCTCGTGCTGCCGATCTGGCCACGAAGCTTCTTACCCGCAGCGCGTCTGAATGGTCTAAAACTCTCATTATGATTATCCACTAAAAGTTTTAACGTGGTGTCATTCTGGTCTAAAAGCACAATGTTTTGAATAGGAATGAATTCTGCGCATGTGCGTGAACTCGACTCCTAAAATTTCTCTTGAATATAGAAATATATTGACATAAAATTTTATTTTAGTAGTATAAGATTTGGAAAAGTTCGTAGTAAGTGTGGGAATAAAGGATAAAAATATCTAAGAAAAATGTCAAAAAAAGAAAAGAAAAATATATTTAAAAAGTTCTCAGTTTCGAGACTCGAACTGAAGACCAGCAAAACTAGATGGCTCGTGCTGCCGATCTGGCCACGAAGCTTCGTACCCGCAGTGCGTCTGAAAGGTCTAAGACTCTCATTATGATTATCCACTAAAAGTTTTAACGTGGTGTCATTCTGGTCTAAAAGCACAATGTTTTGAATAGGAATGAATTCTGCGCATGTGCGTGAACTCGACTCCTAAAATTTCTCTTGAATATAGAAATATTTTGACATAAAATTTTATTTTAGTAGTATAAGATTTCGAAAAGTTCGTAGTAAGTGTGGGATTAAAGGATAAAGATATCTAAAAAAATATAAAAAAAAGAAAAGAAAAATATATTGAAAAAGTTCTCAGTTTCGAGACTCGAACTGAAGACCAGCAAAACTAGATGGATCGTGCTGCCGATCTGGCCACGAAGCTTCGTACCCGCAGTGCGTCTGAATGGTCTAAGACTCTCATTATGATTATCCACTAAAAGTTTTAACGTGGTGTCATTCTGGTCTAAAAGCACAATGTTTTGAATAGGAATGAATTCTGCGCATGTGCGTGAACTCGACTCCTAAAATTTCTCTTGAATATAGAAATATTTTGACATAAAATTTTATTTTAGTAGTATAAGATTTCGAAAAGTTCGTAGTAAGTGCGGGATTAAAGGATAAAGATATCTAAAAAAAATGTAAAAAAAAGAAAAGAAAAATATATTTAAAAAGTTCTCAGTTTCGACACTCGAACTGAAGACCAGCAAAACTAGATGACTCGTGCTGCCGATCTGGCCACGAAGCTTCGTACCCGCAGCGCGTCTGAATGGTCGAAGACTCTCATTATGATTATCCACTAAAAGTTTTAACGTGGTGTCATTCTGGTCTAAAAGCACAATGTTTTGAATAGGAATGAATTCTGCGCATGTGAGTGAACTCGACTCCTAAAATTTCTCTTGAATATAGAAATATTTTACATAAAATTTTATTTTAGTAGTATAATATTTCGAAAAGTTCGTAGTAAGTGTGGGATTAAAGGATAAAGATATCTAAAAAAATGTAAAAAAAAGAAAAGAAAAATATATTTAAAAAGTTCTCAGTTTCGAGACTCGAACTGAAGACCAGCAAAACTAGATGGTTCGTGCTGCCGATCTGGCCACGAAACTTCGTACCCGCAGCGCGTCTGAATGGTCTAAGACTCTCATTATGATTATCCACTAAAAGTTTTAACGTGGTGTCATTCTGGTCTAAAAGCACAATGTTTTGAATAGGAATGAATTCTGCGCATGTGCGTGAACTCGACTCCTAAAATTTCTCTTGAATATAGAAATGTTTTGACATAAAATTTTATTTTACTATTATAAGATTTGGAAAAGTTCGTAGTAAGTGTGGGAATAAAGGATAAAAATATCTAAAAAAAATGTAAAAAAAAGAAAAGAAAAATATATTGAAAAAGTTCTCAATTTCGAGACTCGAACTGGAGACCAGCAAAACTAGATGGCTCGTGCTGCCGATCTATCCACGAAGCTTCGTACCCGCAGCGCGTCTGAAGGGTCTAAGACTCTCATTATGATTATCCACTAAAAGTTTTAACGTGATGTCATTCTGGTCTAAAAGCACAATGTTTTGAATAGGAATGAATTCTGCGCATGTGCGTGAACTCGACTCCTAAAATTTCTCTTGAATATAGAAATGTTTTGACATAAAATTTTATTTTACTAGTATAAGATTTGGAAAAGTTCGTAGTAAGTGTGGGAATAAAGGATAAAAATATCTAAAAAAAATGTAAAAAAAAGAAAAGAAAAATATATTGAAAAAGTTCTCAGTTTCGAGACTCGAACTGGAGACCAGGAAAACTAGATGGCTCGTGCTGCCGATCTATCCACGAAGCTTCGTACCCGCAGCGCGTCTGAAGGGTCTAAGACTCTTATTAATGTTATCCACTAAAAGTTTTAACGTGATGTCTTTCTGGTCTAAAAGCACAATGTTTTGAATAGGAATGAATTCTGCGCATGTGCGTGAACTCGACTCCTAAAATTTCTCTTGAATATAAAAATATTTTGACATAAAATTTTATTTTAGTAGTATAAGATTTGGAAAAGTTCGTAGTAAGTGTGGGAATAAAGGATAAAAATATCTATAAAAAAATGTAAAAAAAAGAGAAGAAAAATATATTTAAAAAGTTCTCAGTTTCGAGACTCGAACTGAAGACCAGCAAAACTAGATAGCTCGTGCTGCCGATCCAGAAACGAAGCTTCGTACCCGCAGCGTGTCTGAATGGTCTAAGACTCTCATTATGATTATCCACTAAAAGTTTTAACGTGGTGTCATTCTGGTCTAAAAGCCCAATGTTTTGAATAGGAATGAATTCTGCGCATGTGCGTGAACTCGACTCCTAAAATTTCTCTTGAATATAGAAATATTCTGACATAAAATTTGATTTTAGTAGTATAAGATTTGGAAAATTCGTAGTAAGTGTGGGAATAAAAATATCTAAGAAAAATGTAAAAAAAAAGAAAAGAAAAATATATTTAAAAAGTTCTCAGTTTCGAGACTCGAACTGAAGACCAGCAAAACTAGATGGCTCGTGCTGCCGATCTGGCCACGAAACTTCGTACCCGCAGCGCGTCTGAATGGTCTAACATTCTCATTATGATTATCCACTAAAAGTTTTAAAGTGGTGTCATTCTGGTCTAAAAGCACAATGTTTTGAATAGGAACGAATTCTGCGCATGTGCGTGAACTCGACTCTTAAAATTTCTCTTGAATATAGAAATATTTTGACATAAAATTTTGTTTTAGTAGTATAAGATTTGGAAAAGTTCGTAGTAAGTGTGGGAATAAAGGATAAAAATATCTTAAAAAAATGTAAAAAAAAGAAAAGAAAAATATATTTAAAAAGTTCTCAGTTTCAAGACTCGAACTGGAGACCAGGAAAACTAGATTACTCGTGCTGCCGATCTATCCACGAAGCTTCGTACCCCCAGCGCGTCTGAATGGTCTAAGACTCTCATTATGATTATCCACTAAAAGTTTTAACGTGATGTCATTCTGGTCTAAAAGCACAATGTTTTGAATAGGAATGAATTCTGCGCATGTGCGTGAACTCGACTCCTAAAATTTCTCTTGAATATAGAAATGTTTTGACATAAAATTTTATTTTACTAGTATAAGATTTCGAAAAGTTCGTAGTAAATGTGGGATTAAAGGATAAAAATATCTAAAAAAAATGTAAAAAAAAAGAAAAGAAAAATATATTTAAAAAGTTCTCAGTTTCGAGACTCGAACTGAAGACCAGCAAAACTAGATGGCTCGTGCTGCCGATCTGGCCACGAAACTTCGTACCCGCAGCGCGTCTGAATGGTCTAAGACTCTCATTATGATTATCCACTAAAAGTTTTAACGTGGTGTCATTCTGGTCTAAAAGCACAATGTTTTGAATAGGAATGAATTCTGCGCATGTGCGTGAACTCGACTCCTAAAATTTCTCTTGAATATAGAAATGTTTTGACATAAAATTTTATTTTACTAGTATAAGATTTGGAAAAGTTCGTAGTAAGTGTGGGAATAAAGGATAAAAATATCTAAAAAAAATGTAAAAAAAAGAAAAGAAAAATATATTGAAAAAGTTCTCAATTTCGAGACTCGAACTGGAGACCAGCAAAACTAGATGGCTCGTGCTGCCGATCTATCCACGAAGCTTCGTACCCGCAGCGCGTCTGAAGGGTCTAAGACTCTCATTATGATTATCCACTAAAAGTTTTAACGTGGTGTTATTCTGGTCTAAAAGCACAATGTTTTGAATAGGAATGAATTCTGCGCATGTGCGTGAACTCGACTCCTAAATTTCTCTTGAATATAGAAATATTTTGACATAAAATTTTATTTTAATAGTATAAGATTTGGAAAAGTTCGTAGTAAGTGTGGGAATAAAGGATAAAAATATCTAAGAAAAATGTAAAAAAAAGAAAAGAAAAATATATTTAAAAAGTTCTCAGTTTCGAGACTCGAACTGAAGACCAGCGAAACTAGATAGCTCGTGCTGCCGATCCAGAAACGAAGCTTCGTACCCGCAGCGTGTCTGAATGTTCTAAGACTCTCATTATGATTATCCACTAAAAGTTTTAACGTGATGTCATTCTGGTCTAAAAGCACAATGTTTTGAATAGGAATGAATTCTGCGCATGTGCGTGAACTCGACTCCTAAAATTTCTCTTGAATATAGAAATGTTTTGACATAAAATTTTATTTTACTAGTATAAGATTTGGAAAAGTTCGTAGTAAGTGTGGGAATAAAGGATAAAAATATCTAAAAAAAATGTAAAAAAAAGAAAAGAAAAATATATTGAAAAAGTTCTCAGTTTCGAGACTCGAACTGGAGACCAGGAAAACTAGATGGCTCGTGCTGCCGATCTATCCACGAAGCTTCGTACCCGCAGCGCGTCTGAAGGGTCTAAGACTCTCATTATGATTATCCACTAAAAGTTTTAACGTGATGTCATTCTGGTCTAAAAGCACAATGTTTTGAATAGGAATGAATTCTGCGCATGTGCGTGAACTCGACTCCTAAAATTTCTCTTGAATATAAAAATATTTTGACATAAAATTTTATTTTAGTAGTATAAGATTTGGAAAAGTTCGTAGTAAGTGTGGGAATAAAGGATAAAAATATCTATAAAAAAAATGTAAAAAAAAGAGAAGAAAAATATATTTAAAAAGTTCTCAGTTTCGAGACTCGAACTGATGACCAGCAAAACTAGATAGCTCGTGCTGCCGATCCAGAAACGAAGCTTCGTACCCGCAGCGTGTCTGAATGGTCTAAGACTCTCATTATGATTATCCACTAAAAGTTTTAACGTGGTGTCATTCTGGTCTAAAAGCCCAATGTTTTGAATAGGAATGAATTCTGCGCATGTGCGTGAACTCGACTCCTAAAATTTCTCTTGAATATAGAAATATTCTGACATAAAATTTTATTTTAGTAGTATAAGATTTGGAAAATTCGTAGTAAGTGTGGGAATAAAGGATAAAAATATCTAAGAAAAATGTAAAAAAAAAGAAAAGAAAAATATATTTAAAAAGTTCTCAGTTTCGAGACTCGAACTGAAGACCAGCAAAACTAGATGGCTCGTGCTGCCGATCTGGCCACGAAGCTTCGTACCCGCCGCGCGTCTGAATGGTCTAACATTCTCATTATGATTATCCACTAAAAGTTTTAAAGTGGTGTCATTCTGGTCTAAAAGCACAATGTTTTGAATAGGAACGAATTCTGCGCATGTGCGTGAACTCGACTCTTAAAATTTCTCTTGAATATAGAAATATTTTGACATAAAATTTTGTTTTAGTAGTATAAGATTTGGAAAAGTTCGTAGTAAGTGTGGGAATAAAGGATAAAAATATCTTAAAAAAATGTAAAAAAAAGAAAAGAAAAATATATTGAAAAAGTTCTCAGTTTCGAGACTCGAACTGGAGACCAGGAAAACTAGATGGCTCGTGCTGCCAATCTATCCACGAAGCTTCGTACCCGCAGCGCGTCTGAATGGTCTAAGACTCTCATTATGATTATCCACTAAAAGTTTTAACGTGATGTCATTCTGGTCTAAAAGCACAATGTTTTGAATAGGAATGAATTCTGCGCATGTGCGTGAACTCGACTCCTAAAATTTCTCTTGAATATAGAAATGTTTTGATATAAAATTTTATTTTACTAGTATAAGATTTGGAAAAGTTCGTAGTAAGTGTGGGAATAAAGGATAAAAATATCTAAAAAAAATGTAAAAAAAAGAAAAGAAAAATATATTGAAAAAGTTCTCAGTTTCGAGACTCGAACTGGAGACCAGGAAAACTAGATGGCTCGTGCTGCCGATCTATCCACGAAGCTTCGTACCCGCAGCGCGTCTGAATGGTCTAAGACTCTCATTATGATTATCCACTAAAAGTTTTAACGTGGTGTCATTCTGGTCTAAAAGCACAATGTTGTGAATAGGAATGAATTCTGCGCATGTGCGTGAACTCGACTCCTAAAATTTCTCTTGAATATAGAAATATTTTGACATAAAATTTTTTTTAGTAGTATAAGATTTGGAAAAGTTCGTAGTAAGTGTGGGAATAAAGGATAAAAATATCTATAAAAAATGTAAAAAAAAGAGAAGAAAAATATATTTAAAAAGTTCTCAGTTTCGAGACTCGAACTGAAGGCCAGCAAAACTAGATAGCTCGTGCTGCCGATCCAGAAACGAAGCTTCGTACCCGCAGCGTGTCTGAATGGTCTAAGACTCTCATTATGATTATCCACTAAAAGTTTTAACGTGGTGTCATTCTGGTCTAAAAGCACAATGTTTTGAATAGGAATGAATTCTGCGCATGTGCGTGAACTCGACTCCTAAACTTTCTCTTGAATATAGAAATATTTTGACATAAAATTTTATTTTAATAGTATAAGATTTCGAAAAGTTCGTAGTAAGTGTGGGAATAAAGGATAAAAATATCTTTAAAAAATGTAAAAAAAAGAAAAGAAAAATATATTTAAAAAGTTCTCAGTTTCGAGACTCGAACTGAAGACCAGCAAAACTAGACGGCTCGTGCTGCCGATCTGGCCACGAAGCTTCGTACCTGCAGCGCGTCTGAATGGTCTAAGACTCTCATTATGATTATCCACTAAAAGTTTTAACGTGGTGTCATTCTGGTCTAAAAGCACAATGTTTTGAATAGGAATGAATTCTGCGCATGTGCGTGAACTCGACTCCTAAAATTTCTCTTGAATATAGAAATATTCTGACATAAAATTTTATTTTAGTAGTATAAGATTTGGAAAATTCGTAGTAAGTGTGGGAATAAAGGATAAAAATATCTAAGAAAAATGTAAAAAAAAGAAAAGAAAAATATATTTAAAAAGTTCTCAGTTTCGAGACTCGAACTGAAGACCAGCAAAACTAGATGGCTCGTGCTGCCGATCTGGCCACGAAACTTCGTACCCGCAGCGCCTCTGAATGGTCTAACATTCTCATTATGATTATCCACTAAAAGTTTTAAAGTGGTGTCATTCTGGTCTAAAAGCACAATGTTTTGAATAGGAACGAATTCTGCGCATGTGCGTGAACTCGACTCTTAAAATTTCTCTTGAATATAGAAATATTTTGACATAAAATTTTGTTTTAGTAGTATAAGATTTGGAAAAGTTCGTAGTAAGTGTGGGAATAAAGGATAAAAATATCTTAAAAAAATGTAAAAAAAAGAAAAGAAAAATATATTTAAAAAGTTCTCAGTTTCGAGACTCGAACTGAAGACCAGCAAAACTAGATGGCTCGTGCTGCCGATCTGGCCACGAAACTTCGTACCCGCAGCGCGTCTGAATGGTCTAACATTCTCATTATGATTATCCACTAAAAGTTTTAAAGTGGTGTCATTCTGGTCTAAAAGCACAATGTTTTGAATAGGAACGAATTCTGCGCATGTGCGTGAACTCGACTCTTAAAATTTCTCTTGAATATAGAAATATTTTGACATAAAATTTTGTTTTAGTAGTATAAGATTTGGAAAAGTTCGTAGTAAGTGTGGGAATAAAGGATAAAAATATCTTAAAAAAATGTAAAAAAAAGAAAAGAAAAATATATTTAAAAAGTTCTCAGTTTCGAGACTCGAACTGAAGACCAGCAAAACTAGATGGCTCGTGCTGCCGATCTGGCCACGAAGCTTCGTACCCGCAGCGCGTCTGAATGGTCTAAGACTCTCATTATGATTATCCACTAAAAGTTTTAACGTGGTGTCATTCTGGTCTAAAAGCACAATGTTTTGAATAGGAATGAATTCTGCGCATGTGCGTGAACTCGACTCCTAAAATTTCTCTTGAATATAGAAATATTTTGACATAAAATTTTATTTTAGTAGTATAAGATTTGGAAAAGTTCGTAGTAAGTGTGGGAATAAAGGATAAAAATATCTATAAAAAAAATGTAAAAAAAAGAGAAGAAAAATATATTTAAAAAGTTCTCAGTTTCGAGACTCGAACTGAAGACCAGCAAAACTAGATAGCTCGTGCTGCGATCCAGAAACGAAGCTTCGTACCCGCAGCGTGTCTGAATGGTCTAAGATTCTCATTATGATTATCCACTAAAAGTTTTAACGTGGTGTCATTCTGGTCTAAAAGCACAATGTTTTAAATAGGAATGATTTCTGCGCATGTGCGTGAACTCGACTCCTAAAATTTCTCTTGAATATAGAAATGTTTTGACATAAAATTTTATTTTACTAGTATAAGATTTGGAAAGGTTCGTAGTAAGTGTGGGATCAAAGGATAAAAATATCTAAAAAAAATGTAAAAAAAAGAAAAGAAAAATATATTTAAAAAGTTCTCAGTTTCGAGACTCGAACTGAAGACCAGCAAAACTAGATCACTCGTGCTGCCGATCTGGCAACGAAGCTTCGTACCCGCAGCGCGTCTGAATGGTCTAACACTCTGATTATGATTATCCACTAAAAGTTTTAACGTGGTGTCATTCTGGTCTAAAAGCACAATGTTTTGAATAGGAATGAATTCTGCGCATGTGCGTGAACTCGACTCCTAAAATTTCTCTTGAATATAGAAATGTTTTGACATAAAATTTTATTTTACTAGTATAAGATTTGGAAAAGTTCGTAGTAAGTGTGGGAATAAAGGATAAAAATATCTAAAAAAAAATGTAAAAAAAAGAAAAGAAAAATATATTGAAAAAGTTCTCAGTTTCGAGACTCGAACTGGAGACCAGCAAAACTAGATGGCTCGTGCTGCCGATCTGGCCACGAAGCTTCGTACCCGCAGCGCGTCTGAAGGGTCTAAGACTCTCATTATGATTATCCACTAAAAGTTTTAACGTGGTGTCATTCTGGTCTAAAAGCACAATGTTTTGAATAGGAATGATTTCTGCGCATGTGCGTGAACTCGACTCCTAAAATTTCTCTTGAATATAGAAATGTTTTGACATAAAATTTTATTTTACTAGTATAAGATTTGGAAAGGTTCGTAGTAAGTGTAGGATCAAAGGATAAAAATATCTAAAAAAATGTAAAAAAAAGAAAAGAAAAATATATTTAAAAAGTTCTCAGTTTCGAGACTCGAACTGAAGACCAGCAAAACTAGATAGCTCGTGCTGCCGATCCAGAAACGAAGCTTCGTACCCGCAGCGCGTCTGAATGGTCTAAGACTCTGATTATGATTATCCACTAAAAGTTTTAACGTGGTGTCATTCTGGTCTAAAAGCACAATGTTTTGAATAGGAATGAATTCTGCGCATGTGCGTGAACTCGACTCCTAAAATTTCTCTTGAATATAGAAATATTCTGACATAAAATTTTATTTTAGTAGTATAAGATTTGGAAAATTCGTAGTAAGTGTGGGAATAAAGGATAAAAATATCTAAGAAAAATGTAAAAAAAAGAAAAGAAAAATATATTTAAAAAGTTCTCAGTTTCGAGACTCGAACTGAAGACCAGCAAAACTAGATGGCTCGTGCTGCCGATCTGGCCACGAAACTTCGTACCCGCAGCGCGTCTGAATGGTCTAACATTCTCATTATGATTATCCACTAAAAGTTTTAAAGTGGTGTCATTCTGGTCTAAAAGCACAATGTTTTGAATAGGAACGAATTCTGCGCATGTGCGTGAACTCGACTCTTAAAATTTCTCTTGAATATAGAAATATTTTGACATAAAATTTTGTTTTAGTAGTATAAGATTTGGAAAAGTTCGTAGTAAGTGTGGGAATAAAGGATAAAAATATCTTAAAAAAATGTAAAAAAAAGAAAAGAAAAATATATTTAAAAAGTTCTCAGTTTCGAGACTCGAACTGAAGACCAGCAAAACTAGATGGCTCGTGCTGCCGATCTGGCCACGAAGCTTCGTACCCACAGCGCGTCTGAATGGTCTAAGACTCTCATTATGATTATCCACTAAAAGTTTTAACGTGGTGTCATTCTGGTCTAAAAGCACAATGTTTTGAATAGGAATGAATTCTGCGCATGTGCGTGAACTCGACTCCTAAAATTTCTCTTGAATATAGAAATATTTTGACATAAAATTTTATTTTAGTAGTATAAGATTTGGAAAAGTTCGTAGTAAGTGTGGGAATAAAGGATAAAAATATCTATAAAAAAAATGTAAAAAAAAGAGAAGAAAAATATATTTAAAAAGTTCTCAGTTTCGAGACTCGAACTGAAGACCAGCAAAACTAGATAGCTCGTGCTGCCGATCCAGAAACGAAGCTTCGTACCCGCAGCGTGTCTGAATGGTCTAAGATTCTCATTATGATTATCCACTAAAAGTTTTAACGTGGTGTCATTCTGGTCTAAAAGCACAATGTTTTAAATAGGAATGATTTCTGCGCATGTGCGTGAACTCGACTCCTAAAATTTCTCTTGAATATAGAAATATTTTGACATAAAATTTTATTTTAGTAGTATAAGATTTGGAAAGGTTCGTAGTAAGTGTAGGATCAAAGGATAAAAATATCTAAAAAAATGTAAAAAAAAGAAAAGAAAAATATATTTAAAAAGTTCTCAGTTTCGAGACTCGAACTGAAGACCAGCAAAACTAGATAGCTCGTGCTGCCGATCCAGAAACGAAGCTTCGTACCCGCAGCGCGTCTGAATGGTCTAAGACTCTGATTATGATTATCCACTAAAAGTTTTAACGTGGTGTCATTCTGGTCTAAAAGCACAATGTTTTGAATAGGAATGAATTCTGCGCATGTGCGTGAACTCGACTCCTAAAATTTCTCTTGAATATAGAAATGTTTTGACATAAAATTTTATTTTACTAGTATAAGATTTGGAAAAGTTCGTAGTAAGTGTGGGAATAAAGGATAAAAATATCTAAAAAAAAATGTAAAAAAAAGAAAAGAAAAATATATTGAAAAAGTTCTCAGTTTCGAGACTCGAACTGGAGACCAGCAAAACTAGATGGCTCGTGCTGCCGATCTGGCCACGAAGCTTCGTACCCGCAGCGCGTCTGAAGGGTCTAAGACTCTCATTATGATTATCCACTAAAAGTTTTAACGTGGTGTCATTCTGGTCTAAAAGCACAATGTTTTGAATAGGAATGATTTCTGCGCATGTGCGTGAACTCGACTCCTAAAATTTCTCTTGAATATAGAAATGTTTTGACATAAAATTTTATTTTACTAGTATAAGATTTGGAAAGGTTCGTAGTAAGTGTGGGATCAAAGGATAAAAATATCTAAAAAAAATGTTAAAAAAAGAAAAGAAAAATATATTTAAAAAGTTCTCAGTTTCGAGACTCGAACTGAAGACCAGCAAAACTAGATCACTCGTGCTGCCGATCTGGCAACGAAGCTTCCTACCCGCAGCGCGTCTGAATGGTCTAACACTCTTATTATGATTATCCACTAAAAGTTTTAACGTGGTGTCATTCTGGTCTAAAAGCACAATGTTTTGAATAGGAATGAATTCTGCGCATGTGCGTGAACTCGACTCCTAAAATTTCTCTTGAATATAGAAATATTTTGACATAAAATTTTATTTTAGTAGTATAAGATTTGGAAAAGTTCGTAGTAAGTGTGGGAATAAAGGATAAAAATATCTTTAAAAAATGTAAAGAAAAGAAAAGAAAAATATATTTAAAAAGTTCTCAGTTTCGAGACTTGAACTGAAGACCAGCAAAACTAGATGGCTCGTGATGCCGATCTGGCCACGAAGCTTCGTACCCGCAGCGCGTCTGAATGGTCTAAGACTCTGATTATGATTATCCACTAAAAGTTTTAACATGGTGTCATTCTGGTCTAAAAGCACAATGTTTTGAATAGGAATGAATTCTGCGCATGTGCGTGAACTCGACTCCTAAAATTTCTCTTGAATATAGAAATATTTTGACATAAAATTTTATTTTAGTAGTATAAGATTTGGAAAAGTTCGTAATAAGTGTGGAAATAAAGGATAAAAATATCTAAGAAAAATGTAAAAAAAAGAAAAGAAAAATATATTTAAAAAGTTCTCAGTTTCGAGACTCGAACTGAAGACCAGCAAAACTAGATAGCTCGTGCTGCCGATCTGGCAACGAAGCTTCCTACCCGCAGCGCGTCTGAATGGTCTAACACTCTTATTATGATTATCCACTAAAAGTTTTAACGTGGTGTCATTCTGGTCTAAAAGCACAATGTTTTGAATAGGAATGAATTCTGCGCATGTGCGTGAACTCGACTCCTAAAATTTCTCTTGAATATAGAAATATTTTGACATAAAATTTTATTTTAGTAGTATAAGATTTGGAAAAGTTCGTAGTAAGTGTGGGAATAAAGGATAAAAATATCTTTAAAAAATGTAAAGAAAAGAAAAGAAAAATATATTTAAAAAGTTCTCAGTTTCGAGACTTGAACTGAAGACCAGCAAAACTAGATGGCTCGTGATGCCGATCTGGCCACGAAGCTTCGTACCCGCAGCGCGTCTGAATGGTCTAAGACTCTGATTATGATTATCCACTAAAAGTTTTAACATGGTGTCATTCTGGTCTAAAAGCACAATGTTTTGAATAGGAATGAATTCTGCGCATGTGCGTGAACTCGACTCCTAAAATTTCTCTTGAATATAGAAATATTTTGACATAAAATTTTATTTTAGTAGTATAAGATTTGGAAAAGTTCGTAATAAGTGTGGAAATAAAGGATAAAAATATCTAAGAAAAATGTAAAAAAAAGAAAAGAAAAATATATTTAAAAAGTTCTCAGTTTCGAGACTCGAACTGAAGACCAGCAAAACTAGATAGCTCGTGCTGCCGATCCAGAAACGAAGCTTCGTACCCGCAGCGCGTCTGAAGTGTCTAAGACTCTCATTATGATTATCCACTAAAAGTTTTAACGTGCTGTCATTCTGGTCTAAAAGCCCAATGTTTTGAATAGGAATGAATTCTGCGCATGTGCGTGAACTCGACTCCTAAAATTTCTCTTGAATATAGAAATATTTTGACATAAAGTTTTATTTTAGTAGTATAAGATTTGAAAAAGTTCGTAGTAAGTGTGGGAATAAAGGGTAAAAATATCTAAGAAAAATGTAAAAAAAAGAAAAGAAAAATATATTTAAAAAGTTCTCAGTTTCGAGACTTGAACTGAAGACCAGCAAAACTAGATGGCTCGTGATGCCGATCTGGCCACGAAGCTTCGTACCCGCAGCGCGTCTGAATGGTCTAAGACTCTCATTATGATTATCCACTAAAAGTTTTAACGTGGTGTCATTCTGGTCTAAAAGCACAATGTTTTGAATAGGAATGAATTCTGCGCATGTGCGTGAACTCGACTCTTAAAATTTCTCTTGAATATAGAAATATTTTGACATAAAATTTTATTTTAATAGTATAAGATTTGGAAAAGTTCGTAGTAAGTGTGGGAATAAAGGATAAAAATATCGATAAAAAATGTAAAAAAAAGAAAAGAAAAATATATTGAAAAAGTTCTCAGTTTCGAGACTCGAACTGGAGACCAGCAAAACTAGATGGCTCGTGCTGCCGATCCAGAAACGAAGCTTCGTACCCGCAGCGTGTCTGAATGGTCTAAGACTCTCATTATGATTATCCACTAAAAGTTTTAACGTGGTGTCATTCTGGTCTAAAAGCACAATGTTTTGAATAGGAATGAATTCTGCGCATGTGCGTGAACTCGACTCCTAAACTTTCTCTTGAATATAGAAATATTTTGACATAAAATTTTATTTTAATAGTATAAGATTTGGAAAAGTTCGTAGTAAGTGTGGGAATAAAGGATAAAAATATCTTTAAAAAATGTAAAAAAAAGAAAAGAAAAATATATTTAAAAAGTTCTCAGTTTCGAGACTCGAACTGAAGACCAGCAAAACTAGACGGCTCGTGCTGCCGATCCAGAAACGAAGCTTCGTACCCGCAGCGTGTCTGAATGGTCTAAGACTCTCATTATG
The DNA here is from genome assembly GCF_947563725.1 of Argiope bruennichi. Taxonomy (NCBI): domain Eukaryota; kingdom Metazoa; phylum Arthropoda; class Arachnida; order Araneae; family Araneidae; genus Argiope; species Argiope bruennichi. The sequence continues at coordinate 299,940 of NC_079162.1, read as the reverse complement.
ATTATCCACTAAAAGTTTTAACGTGGTGTCATTCTGGTCTAAAAGCCCAATGTTTTGAATAGGAATGAATTCTGCGCATGTGCGTGAACTCGACTCCTAAAATTTCTCTTGAATATAGAAATATTCTGACATAAAATTTTATTTTCGTAGTATAAGATTTGGAAAATTCGTAGTAAGTGTGGGAATAAAGGATAAAAATATCTAAGAAAAATGTAAAAAAGAAGAAAAGAAAAATTTATTTAAAAAGTTCTCAATTTCGAGACTCGAACTGAAGACCAGCAAAACTAGATGGCTCGTGCTGCCGATCTGGCCACGAAACTTCGTACCCGCAGCGCGTCTGAATGGTCTAACATTCTCATTATGATTATCCACTAAAAGTTTTAAAGTGGTGTCATTCTGGTCTAAAAGCACAATGTTTTGAATAGGAACGAATTCTGCGCATGTGCGTGAACTCGACTCTTAAAATTTCTCTTGAAGATAGAAATATTTTGACATAAAATTTTGTTTTAGTAGTATAAGATTTGGAAAAGTTCGTAGTAAGTGTGGGAATAAAGGATAAAAATATCTTAAAAAAATGTAAAAAAAAGAAAAGAAAAATATATTTAAAAAGTTCTCAGTTTCGAGACTCGAACTGAAGACCAGCAAAACTAGATGGCTCGTGCTGCCGATCTGGCCACGAAGCTTCGTACCCGCAGCGCGTCTGAATGGTCTAAGACTCTCATTATGATTATCCACTAAAAGTTTTAACGTGGTGTCATTCTGGTCTAAAAGCACAATGTTTTGAATAGGAATGAATTCTGCGCATGTGCGTGAACTCGACTCCTAAAATTTCTCTTGAATATAGAAATATTTTGACATAAAATTGTATTTTAGTAGTATAAGATTTGGAAAAGTTCGTAGTAAGTGTGGGAATAAAGGATAAAAATATCTATAAAAAATGTAAAAAAAAGAGAAGAAAAATATATTTAAAAAGTTTTCAGTTTCGAGACTTGAACTGAAGACCAGCAAAACTAGATGGCTCGTGATGCCGATCTGGCCACGAAGCTTCTTACCCGCAGCGCGTCTGAATGGTCTAAGACTCTCATTATGATTATCCACTAAAAGTTTTAACGTGGTGTCATTCTGGTCTAAAAGCACAATGTTTTGAATAGGAACGAATTCTGCGCATGTGCGTGAACTCGACTCTTAAAATTTCTCTTGAATATAGAAATATTCTGACATAAAATTTTATTTTCGTAGTATAAGATTTGGAAAATTCGTAGTAAGTGTGGGAATAAAGGATAAAAATATCTAAGAAAAATGTAAAAAAAAAGAAAAGAAAAATATATTTAAAAAGTTCTCAATTTCGAGACTCGAACTGAAGACCAGCAAAACTAGATGGCTCGTGCTGCCGATCTGGCCACGAAACTTCGTACCCGCAGCGCGTCTGAATGGTCTAACATTCTCATTATGATTATCCACTAAAAGTTTTAAAGTGGTGTCATTCTGGTCTAAAAGCACAATGTTTTGAATAGGAACGAATTCTGCGCATGTGCGTGAACTCGACTCTTAAAATTTCTCTTGAATATAGAAATATTTTGACATAAAATTTTGTTTTAGTAGTATAAGATTTGGAAAGGTTCGTAGTAAGTGTGGGAATAAAGGATAAAAATATCTTAAAAAAATGTAAAAAAAAGAAAAGAAAAATATATTTAAAAAGTTCTCAGTTTCGAGACTCGAACTGAAGACCAGCAAAACTAGATGGCTCGTGCTGCCGATCTGGCCACGAAGCTTCGTACCCGCAGCGCGTCTGAATGGTCTAAGACTCTCATTATGATTATCCACTAAAAGTTTTAACGTGGTGTCATTCTGGTCTAAAAGCACAATGTTTTGAATAGGAATGAATTCTGCGCATGTGCGTGAACTCGACTCCTAAAATTTCTCTTGAATATAGAAATATTTTGACATAAAATTTTATTTTAGTAGTATAAGATTTGGAAAAGTTCGTAGTAAGTGTGGGAATAAAGGATAAAAATATCTATAAAAAAATGTAAAAAAAAGAGAAGAAAAATATATTTAAAAAGTTCTCAGTTTCGAGACTCGAACTGAAGACCAGCAAAACTAGATAGCTCGTGCTGCCGATCCAGAAACGAAGCTTCGTACCCGCAGCGTGTCTGAATGGTCTAAGACTCTCATTATGATTATCCACTAAAAGTTTTAACGTGGTGTCATTCTGGTCTAAAAGCACAATGTTTTGAATAGGAATGATTTCTGCGCATGTGCGTGAACTCGACTCCTAAAATTTCTCTTGAATATAGAAATGTTTTGACATAAAATTTTATTTTACTAGTATAAGTTTTGGAAAGGTTCGTAGTAAGTGTGGGATCAAAGGATAAAAATATCTAAAAAAAATGTAAAAAAAAGAAAAGAAAAATATATTTAAAAAGTTCTCAGTTTCGAGACTCGAACTGAAGACCAGCAAAACTAGATCACTCGTGCTGCCGATCTGGCAACGAAGCTTCGTACCCGCAGCGCGTCTGAATGGTCTAACACTCTTATTATGATTATCCACTAAAAGTTTTAACGTGGTGTCATTCTGGTCTAAAAGCACAATGCTTTGAATAGGAATGAATTCTGCGCATGTGCGTGAACTCGACTCCTAAAATTTCTCTTGAATATAGAAATATTTTGACATAAAATTTTATTTTAGTAGTATAAGATTTGGAAAAGTTCGTAGTAAGTGTGGGAATAAAGGATAAAAATATCTTTAAAAAATGTGAAAAAAAGAAAAGAAAAATATATTTAAAAAGTTCTCAGTTTCGAGACTTGAACTAAAGACCAGCAAAACTAGATGGCTCGTGATGCCGATCTGGCCACGAAGCTTCGTACCCGCAGCGCGTCTGAATGGTCTAAGACTCTCATTATGATTATCCACTAAAAGTTTTAACGTGGTGTCATTCTGGTCTAAAAGCACAATGTTTTGAATAGGAATGAATTCTGCGCATGTGCGTGAACTCGACTCCTAAAATTTCTCTTGAATATAGAAATATTTTGACATAAAATTTTATTTTAGTAGTATAAGATTTGGAAAAGTTCGTAGTAAGTGTGGGAATAAAGGATAAAAATATCTATAAAAAAATGTAAAAAAAAGAGAAGAAAAATATATTTAAAAAGTTCTCAGTTTCGAGACTCGAACTGAAGACCAGCAAAACTAGATAGCTCGTGCTGCCGATCCAGAAACGAAGCTTCGTACCCGCAGCGTGTCTGAATGGTCTAAGACTCTCATTATGATTATCCACTAAAAGTTTTAACGTGGTGTCATTCTGGTCTAAAAGCACAATGTTTTGAATAGGAATGAATTCTGCGCATGTGCGTGAACTCGACTCCTAAACTTTCTCTTGAATATAGAAATATTTTGACATAAAATTTTATTTTAATAGTATAAGATTTGGAAAAGTTCGTAGTAAGTGTGGGAATAAAGGATAAAAATATCTTTAAAAAATGTAAAAAAAAGAAAAGAAAAATATATTTAAAAAGTTCTCAGTTTCGAGACTTGAACTGAAGACCAGCAAAACTAGATGGCTCGTGATGCCGATCTGGCCACGAAGCTTCGTACCCGCTCCGCGTCTGAATGGTCTAAGACTCTCATTATGCTTATCCACTAAAAGTTTTAACGTGGTGTCATTCTGGTCTAAAAGCACAATGTTTTGAATAGGAATGATTTCTGCGCATGTGCGTGAACTCGACTCCTAAAATTTCTCTTGAATATAGAAATGTTTTGACATAAAATTTTATTTTACTAGTATAAGATTTGGAAAGGTTCGTAGTAAGTGTGGGATCAAAGGATAAAAATATCTAAAAAAAATGTAAAAAAAAGAAAAGAAAAATATATTTAAAAAGTTCTCAGTTTCGAGACTCGAACTGAAGACCAGCAAAACTAGATCACTCGTGCTGCCGATCTGGCAACGAAGCTTCGTACCCGCAGCGCGTCTGAATGGTCTAACACTCTTATTATGATTATCCACTAAAAGTTTTAACGTGGTGTCATTCTGGTCTAAAAGCACAATGCTTTGAATAGGAATGAATTCTGCGCATGTGCGTGAACTCGACTCCTAAAATTTCTCTTGAATATAGAAATATTTTGACATAAAATTTTATTTTAGTAGTATAAGATTTGGAAAAGTTCGTAGTAAGTGTGGGAATAAAGGATAAAAATATCTTTAAAAAATGTGAAAAAAAGAAAAGAAAAATATATTTAAAAAGTTCTCAGTTTCGAGACTTGAACTAAAGACCAGCAAAACTAGATGGCTCGTGATGCCGATCTGGCCACGAAGCTTCGTACCCGCAGCGCGTCTGAATGGTCTAAGACTCTGATTATGATTATCCACTAAAAGTTTTAACGTGGTGTCATTCTGGTCTAAAAGCACAATGTTTTGAATAGGAATGAATTCTGCGCATGTGCGTGAACTCGGCTCCTAAAATTTCTCTTGAATATAGAAATGTTTTGACATAAAATTTTATTTTACTAGTATAAGATTTGGAAAAGTTCGTAGTAAGTGTGGGAATAAAGGATAAAAATATCTAAAAAAAAATGTAAAAAAAAGAAAAGAAAAATATATTGAAAAAGTTCTCAGTTTCGAGACTCGAACTGGAGACCAGCAAAACTAGATGGCTCGTACAGCCGATCTGGCCACGAAGCTTCGTACCCGCAGCGCGTCTGAAGGGTCTAAGACTCTCATTATGATTATCCACTAAAAGTTTTAACGTGGTGTCATTCTGGTCTAAAAGCACAATGTTTTGAATAGGAATGAATTCTGCGCATGTGCGTGAACTCGACTCCTAAAATTTCTCTTGAATATAGAAATATTTTGACATAAAATTTTATTTTAGTAGTATAAGATTTGGAAAAGTTCGTAATAAGTGTGGAAATAAAGGATAAAAATATCTAAGAAAAATGTAAAAAAAAGAAAAGAAAAATATATTTAAAAAGTTCTCAGTTTCGAGACTCGAACTGAAGACCAGCAAAACTAGATAGCTCGTGCTGCCGATCCAGAAACGAAGCTTCGTACCCGCAGCGCGTCTGAAGTGTCTAAGACTCTCATTATGATTATCCACTAAAAGTTTTAACGTGCTGTCATTCTGGTCTAAAAGCACAATGTTTTGAATAGGAATGAATTCTGCGCATGTGCGTGAACTCGACTCCTAAAATTTCTCTTGAATATAGAAATATTTTGACATAAAATTTTATTTTAGTAGTATAAGATTTGGAAAATTCGTAGTAAGTGTGGGAATAAAGGATAAAAATATCTAAGAAAAATGTAAAAAAAAAGAAAAGAAAAATATATTTAAAAAGTTCTCAATTTCGAGACTCGAACTGAAGACCAGCAAAACTAGATGGCTCGTGCTGCCGATCTGGCCACGAAACTTCGTACCCGCAGCGCGTCTGAATGGTCTAACATTCTCATTATGATTATGCACTAAAAGTTTTAAAGTGGTGTCATTCTGGTCTAAAAGCACAATGTTTTGAATAGGAACGAATTCTGCGCATGTGCGTGAACTCGACTCTTAAAATTTCTCTTGAATATAGAAATATTTTGACATAAAATTTTGTTTTAGTAGTATAAGATTTGGAAAGGTTCGTAGTAAGTGTGGGAATAAAGGATAAAAATATCTTAAAAAAATGTAAAAAAAAGAAAAGAAAAATATATTTAAAAAGTTCTCAGTTTCGAGACTCGAACTGAAGACCAGCAAAACTAGATGGCTCGTGCTGCCGATCTGGCCACGAAGCTTCGTACCCGCAGCGCGTCTGAATGGTCTAAGACTCTCATTATGATTATCCACTAAAAGTTTTAACGTGGTGTCATTCTGGTCTAAAAGCACAATGTTTTGAATAGGAATGAATTCTGCGCATGTGCGTGAACTCGACTCCTAAAATTTCTCTTGAATATAGAAATATTTTGACATAAAATTTTATTTTAGTAGTATAAGATTTGGAAAAGTTCGTAGTAAGTGTGGGAATAAAGGATAAAAATATCTATAAAAAAATGTAAAAAAAAGAGAAGAAAAATATATTTAAAAAGTTCTCAGTTTCGAGACTCGAACTGAAGACCAGCAAAACTAGATAGCTCGTGCTGCCGATCCAGAAACGAAGCTTCGTACCCGCAGCGTGTCTGAATGGTCTAAGACTCTCATTATGATTATCCACTAAAAGTTTTAACGTGGTGTCATTCTGGTCTAAAAGCACAATGTTTTGAATAGGAATGAATTCTGCGCATGTGCGTGAACTCGACTCCTAAACTTTCTCTTGAATATAGAAATATTTTGACATAAAATTTTATTTTAATAGTATAAGATTTGGAAAAGTTCGTAGTAAGTGTGGGAATAAAGGATAAAAATATCTTTAAAAAATGTAAAAAAAAGAAAAGAAAAATATATTTAAAAAGTTCTCAGTTTCGAGACTTGAACTGAAGACCAGCAAAACTAGATGGCTCGTGATGCCGATCTGGCCACGAAGCTTCGTACCCGCACCGCGTCTGAATGGTCTAAGACTCTCATTATGATTATCCACTAAAAGTTTTAACGTGGTGTCATTCTGGTCTAAAAGCACAATGTTTTGAATAGGAATGATTTCTGCGCATGTGCGTGAACTCGACTCCTAAAATTTCTCTTGAATATAGAAATGTTTTGACATAAAATTTTATTTTACTAGTATAAGATTTGGAAAGGTTCGTAGTAAGTGTGGGATCAAAGGATAAAAATATCTAAAAAAAATGTAAAAAAAAGAAAAGAAAAATATATTTAAAAAGTTCTCAGTTTCGAGACTCGAACTGAAGACCAGCAAAACTAGATCACTCGTGCTGCCGATCTGGCAACGAAGCTTCGTACCCGCAGCGCGTCTGAATGGTCTAACACTCTTATTATGATTATCCACTAAAAGTTTTAACGTGGTGTCATTCTGGTCTAAAAGCACAATGCTTTGAATAGGAATGAATTCTGCGCATGTGCGTGAACTCGACTCCTAAAATTTCTCTTGAATATAGAAATATTTTGACATAAAATTTTATTTTAGTAGTATAAGATTTGGAAAAGTTCGTAGTAAGTGTGGGAATAAAGGATAAAAATATCTTTAAAAAATGTGAAAAAAAGAAAAGAAAAATATATTTAAAAAGTTCTCAGTTTCGAGACTTGAACTGAAGACCAGCAAAACTAGATGGCTCGTGATGCCGATCTGGCCACGAAGCTTCGTACCCGCAGCGCGTCTGAATGGTCTAAGACTCTGATTATGATTATCCACTAAAAGTTTTAACGTGGTGTCATTCTGGTCTAAAAGCACAATGTTTTGAATAGGAATGAATTCTGCGCATGTGCGTGAACTCGACTCCTAAAATTTCTCTTGAATATAGAAATGTTTTGACATAAAATTTTATTTTACTAGTATAAGATTTGGAAAAGTTCGTAGTAAGTGTGGGAATAAAGGATAAAAATATCTAAGAAAAATGTAAAAAAAAGAAAAGAAAAATATATTTAAAAAGTTCTCAGTTTCGAGACTCGAACTGAAGACCAGCAAAACTAGATGGCTCGTGCTACCGATCTGGCCACGAAGCTTCGTACCCGCAGCGCGTCTGAATGGTCTAAGACTCTCATTATGATTATCCACTAAAAGTTTTAACGTGGTGTCATTCTGGTCTAAAAGACCAATGTTTTGAATAGGAATGAATTCTGCGCATGTGCGTGAACTCGACTCCTAAAATTTCTCTTGAATATAGAAATGTTTTGACATAAAATTTTATTTTACTAGTATAAGATTTGGAAAAGTTCGTAGTAAGTGTGGGAATAAAGGATAAAAATATCTAAGAAAAATGTAAAAAAAAGAAAAGAAAAATATATTTAAAAAGTTCTCAGTTTCGAGACTTGAACTGAAGACCAGCAAAACTAGATGGCTCGTGATGCCGATCTGGCCACGAAGCTTCGTACCCGCAGCGCGTCTGAATGGTCTAAGACTCTCATTATGATTATCCACTAAAAGTTTTAACGTGGTGTCATTCTGGTCTAAAAGACCAATGTTTTGAATAGGAATGAATTCTGCGCATGTGCGTGAACTCGACTCCTAAAATTTCTCTTGAATATAGAAATGTTTTGACATAAAATTTTATTTTACTAGTATAAGATTTGGAAAAGTTCGTAGTAAGTGTGGGAATAAAGGATAAAAATATCTAAGAAAAATGTAAAAAAAAGAAAAGAAAATATATTTAAAAAGTTCTCAGTTTCGAGACTCGAACTGAAGACCAGCAAAATTAGATGGCTCGTGCTGCCGATCTGGCCACGAAGCTTCGTACCCGCAGCGCGTCTGAAGGGTCTAAGACTCTCATTATGATTATCCACTAAAAGTTTTAACGTGGTGTCATTCTGGTCTAAAAGCACAATGTTTTGTATAGGAATGAATTCTGCGCATGTGCGTGAACTCGACTCCTAAAATTTCTCTTGAATATAGAAATATTTTGACATAAAATTTTATTTTAGTAGTATAAGATTTGGAAAAGTTCGTAGTAAGTGTGGGAATAAAGGATAAAAATATCTAAGAAAAATGTAAAAAAAAGAAAAGAAAAATATATTTAAAAAGTTCTCAGTTTCGAGACTCGAACTGAAGACCAGCAAAACTAGATAGCTCGTGCTGCCGATCCAAATACGAAGCTTCGTACCCGCAGCGTGTCTGAATGGTCTAAGACTCTCATTATGATTATCCACTAAAAGTTTTAACGTGGTGTCATTCTGGTCTAAAAGCCCAATGTTTTGAATAGGAATGAATTCTGCGCATGTGCGTGAACTCGACTCCTAAAATTTCTCTTGAATATAGAAATATTTTGACATAAAATTTTATTTTAGTAGTATAAGATTTGGAAAAGTTCGTAGTAAGTGTGGGAATAAAGGATAAAAATATCTAAGAAAAATGTAAAAAAAAAAGAAAAGAAAAATATATTGAAAAAGTTCTCAAATTCGAGACTCGAACTGAAGACCAGCAAAACTAGATGGCTCGTGCTGCCGATCTATCCACGAAGCGTCGTACCCGCAGCGCGTCTGAAGGGTCTAAGACTCTCATTATAATTATCCACTAAAAGTTTTAACGTGGTGTCATTCTGGTCTAAAATCACAATGTTTTGAATAGGAATGAATTCTGCGCAGGTGCGTGAACTCGACTCCTAAAATTTCTCTTGAATATAGAAATATTTTGACATAAAATTTTATTTTAGTAGTATAAGATTTGGAAAAGTTCGTAGTAAGTGTGGGAATAAAGGATAAAAATATCTAAGAAAAATGTAAAAAAAAGAAAAGAAAAATATATTGAAAAAGTTCTCAGTTTCGAGACTCGAACTGGAGACCAGCAAAACTAGATGGCTCGTGCTGCCGATCTGGCCACGAAGCTTCGTACCCGCAGCGCGTCTGAAGGGTCTAAGACTCTCATTATGATTATCCACTAAAAGTTTTAACGTGGTGTCATTCTGGTCTAAAAGCACAATGTTTTGTATAGGAATGAATTCTGCGCATGTGCGTGAACTCGACTCCTAAAATTTCTCTTGAATATAGAAATATTTTGACATAAAATTTTATTTTAGTAGTATAAGATTTGGAAAAGTTCGTAGTAAGTGTGGGAATAAAGGATAAAAATATCTAAGAAAAATGTAAAAAAAAGAAAAGAAAAATATATTTAAAAAGTTCTCAGTTTCGAGACTTGAACTGAAGACCAGCAAAACTAGATGGCTCGTGATGCCGATCTGGCCACGAAGCTTCGTACCCGCAGCGCGTCTGAACGGTCTAAGACTCTCATTATGATTATCCACTAAAAGTTTTTACGTGGTGTCATTCTGGTCTAAAAGCACAATGTTTTGAATAGGAATGAATTCTGCGCATGTGCGCGAACTCGACTCCTAAAATTTCTCTTGAATATAGAAATGTTTTGACATAAAATTTTATTTTACTAGTATAAGATTTGGAAAAGTTCGTAGTAAGTGTGGGAATAAAGGATAAAAATATCTAAAAAAAATGTAAAAAAAAGAAAAGAAAAATATATTGAAAAAGTTCTCAGTTTCGAGACTCGAACTGGAGACCAGCAAAACTAGATGGCTCGTGCTGCCGATCTGGCCACGAAGCTTCGTACCCGCAGCGCTTCTGAAGGGTCTAAGACTCTCATTATGATTATCCACTGAAAGTTTTAACGTGGTGTCATTCTGGTCTAAAAACACAATGTTTTGAATAGGAATGAATTCTGCGCATGTGCGTGAACTCGACTCCTAAAATTTCTCTTGAATATAGAAATATTTTGACATAAAATTTTATTTTAGTAGTATAAGATTTGGAAAAGTTCGTAATAAGTGTGGAAATAAAGGATAAAAATATCTAAGAAAAATGTAAAAAAAAGAAAAGAAAAATATATTTAAAAAGTTCTCAGTTTCGAGACTCGAACTGAAGACCAGCAAAACTAGATAGCTCGTGCTGCCGATCCAGAAACGAAGCTTCGTACCCGCAGCGTGTCTGAATGGTCTAAGACTCTCATTATGATTATCCACTAAAAGTTTTAACGTGGTGTCATTCTGGTCTAAAAGCCCAATGTTTTGAATAGGAATGAATTCTGCGCATGTGCGTGAACTCGACTCCTAAAATTTCTCTTGAATATAGAAATGTTTTGACATAAAATTTTATTTTACTAGTATAAGATTTGGAAAAGTTCGTAGTAAGTGTGGGAATAAAGGATAAAAATATCTAAAAAAATGTAAAAAAAAGAAAAGAAAAATATATTGAAAAAGTTCTCAGTTTCGAGACTCGAACTGGAGACCAGCAAAACTAGATGGCTCGTGCTGCCGATCTATCCACGAAGCGTCGTACCCGCAGCGCGTCTGAAGGGTCTAAGACTCTCATTATGATTATCCACTAAAAGTTTTAACGTGGTGTCATTCTGGTCTAAAAGCACAATGTTTTGAATAGGAATGAATTCTGCGCAGGTGCGTGAACTCGACTCCTAAAATTTCTCTTGAATATAGAAATATTTTGACATAAAATTTTATTTTAGTAGTATAAGATTTGGAAAAGTTCGTAGTAAGTGTGGGAATAAAGGATAAAAATATCTAAGAAAAATGTAAAAAAAAAGAAAAGAAAAATATATTGAAAAAGTTCTCAGTTTCGAGACTCGAACTGGAGACCAGCAAAACTAGATGGCTCGTGATGCCGATCTGGCCACGAAGCTTCGTACCCGCAGCGCGTCTGAATGGTCTAAGACTCTCATTATGATTATCCACTAAAAGTTTTAACGTGGTGTCATTCTGGTCTAAAAGACCAATGTTTTGAATAGGAATGAATTCTGCGATTGTGCGTGAACTCGACTCCTAAAATTTCTCTTGAATATAGAAATGTTTTGACATACAATTTTATTTTACTAGTATAAGATTTGGAAAAGTTCGTAGTAAGTGTGGGAATAAAGGATAAAAATATCTAAAAAAATGTAAAAAAAAGAAAAGAAAAATATATTGAAAAAGTTCTCAGTTTCGAGACTCGAACTGGAGAACAGCAAAACTAGATGGCTCGTGCTGCCGATCTATCCACGAAGCGTCGTACCCGCAGCGCGTCTGAAGGGTCTAAGACTCTCCTTATGATTATCCACTAAAAGTTTTAACGTGGTGTCATTCTGGTCTAAAAGCACAATGTTTTGAATTGGAATGAATTCTGCGCAGGTGCGTGAACTCGACTCCTAAAATTTCTCTTGAATATAGAAATATTTTGACATAAAATTTTATTTTAGTAGTATAAGATTTGGAAAAGTTCGTAGTAAGTGTGGGAATAAAGGATAAAAATATCTAAGAAAAATGTAAAAAAAAGAAAAGAAAAATATATTGAAAAAGTTCTCAGTTTCGAGACTCGAACTGGAGACCAGCAAAACTAGATGGCTCGTGCTGCCGATCTGGCCACGAAGCTTCGTACCCGCAGCGCGTCTGAAGGGTCTAAGACTCTCATTATGATTATCCACTAAAAGTTTTAACGTGGTGTCATTCTGGTCTAAAAGCACAATGTTTTGTATAGGAATGAATTCTGCGCATGTGCGTGAACTCGACTCCTAAAATTTCTCTTGAATATAGAAATATTTTGACATAAAATTTTATTTTAGTAGTATAAGATTTGGAAAAGTTCGTAGTAAGTGTGGGAATAAAGGATAAAAATATCTAAGAAAAATGCAAAAAAAAAGAAAAGAAAAATATATTTAAAAAGTTCTCAGTTTCGAGACTCGAACTGAAGACCAGCAAAACTAGATGGCTCGTGCTGCCGATCTGGCCACGAAGCTTCGTACCCGCATTGCGTCTGAAGGGTCTAAGACTCTCATTATGATTATCCACTAAAAGTTTTAACGTGGTGTCATTCTGGTCTAAAAGCACAATGTTTTGAATAGGAATGAATTCTGCGCATGTGCGTGAACTCGACTCCTAAAATTTCTCTTGAATATAGAAATATTTTGACATAAAATTTTATTTTAGTAGTATAAGATTTGGAAAAGTTCGTAGTAAGTGTGGGAATATAGGATAAAAATATCTTAAAAAAATGTAAAAAAAAGAAAAGAAAAATATATTTAAAAAGTTCTCAGTTTCGAGACTTGAACTGAAGACCAGCAAAACTAGATGGCTCGTGATGCCGATCTGGCCACGAAGCTTCGTACCCGCAGCGCGTCTGAACGGTCTAAGACTCTCATTATGATTATCCACTAAAAGTTTTAACGTGGTGTCATTCTGGTCTAAAAGCACAATGTTTTGAATATTAATGAATTCTGCGCATGTGCGTGAACTCGACTCCTAAAATTTCTCTTGAATATAGAAATATTTTGACATAAAATTTTATTTTAGTAGTATAAGATTTGGAAAAGTTCGTAATAAGTGTGGAAATAAAGGATAAAAATATTTAAGAAAAATGTAAAAAAAAGAAAAGAAAAATATATTTAAAAAGTTCTCAGTTTCGAGACTCGAACTGAAGACCAGCAAAACTAGATAGCTCGTGCTGCCGATCCAGAAACGAAGCTTCGTACCCGCAGCGTGTCTGAATGGTCTAAGACTCTCATTATGATTATCCACTAAAAGTTTTAACGTGGTGTCATTCTGGTCTAAAAGCACAATGTTTTGAATAGGAATGAATTCTGCGCATGTGCGTGAACTCGACTCCTAAAATTTCTCTTGAATATAGAAATATTTTGACATAAAATTTTATTTTAGTAGTATAAGATTTGGAAAAGTTCGTAGTAAGTGTGGGAATAAAGGATAAAAATATCTAAAAAAAATGTAAAAAAAGAGAAGAAAAATATATTTAAAAAGTTCTCAGTTTCGAGACTCGAACTGAAGACCAGCAAAACTAGATAGCTCGTGCTGCCGATCCAGAAACGAAGCTTCGTACCCGCAGCGTGTCTGAATGGTCTAAGACTCTCATTATGATTATCCACTAAAAGTTTTAACGTGGTGTCATTCTGGTCTAAAAGCACAATGTTTTGAATAGGAATGAATTCTGCGCATGTGCGTGAACTCGACTCCTAAAATTTCTCTTGAATATAGAAATGTTTTGACATAAAATTTTATTTTACTAGTATAAGATTTGGAAAAGTTCGTAGTAAGTGTGGGAATAAAGGATAAAAATATCTAAAAAAATGTAAAAAAAACAAAAGAAAAATATATTGAAAAAGTTCTCAGTTTCGAGACTCGAACTGGAGACCAGCAAAACTAGATGGCTCGTGCTGCCGATCTATCCACGAAGCTTCGTACCCGCAGCGCGTCTGAAGTGTCTAAGACTCTCATTATGATTATCCACTAAAAGTTTTAACGTGCTGTCATTCTGGTCTAAAAGCACAATGTTTTGAATAGGAATGAATTCTGCGCATGTGCGTGAACTCGACTCCTAAAATTTCTCTTGAATATAGAAATATTTTGACATAAAATTTTATTTTAGTAGTATAAGATTTGGAAAAGTTCGTAGTAAGTGTGGGAATAAAGGATAAAAATATCTAAGAAAAATGTAAAAAAAAGAAAAGAAAAATATATTTAAAAATTTCTCAGTTTCGAGACTCGAACTGAAGACCAGCAAAACTAGATGGCTCGTGCTGCCGATCTGGCCACGAAGCTTCGTACCCGCAGCGCGTCTGAATGGTCTAAGACTCTCATTATGATTATCCACTAAAAGTTTTAACGTGGTGTCATTCTGGTCTAAAAGACCAATGTTTTGAATAGGAATGAATTCTGCGCATGTGCGTGAACTCGACTCCTAAAATTTCTCTTGAATATAGAAATGTTTTGACATAAAATTTTATTTTACTAGTATAAGATTTGGAAAAGTTCGTAGTAAGTGTGGGAATAAAGGATAAAAATATCGAAAAAAAATGTAAAAAAAAGAAAAGAAAAATATATTGAAAAAGTTCTCAGTTTCGAGACTCGAACTGGAGACCAGCAAAACTAGATGGCTCGTGCTGCCGATCTGGCCACGAAGCTTCGTACCCGCAGCGCGTCTGAAGGGTCTAAGACTCTCATTATGACTATCCACTAAAAGTTTTAACGTGTTGTCATTCTGGTCTAAAAGCACAATGTTTTGAATAGGAATGAATTCTGCGCATGTGCGTGAACTCGACTCCTAAAATTTCTCTTGAATATAGAAATATTTTGACATAAAATTTTATTTTAGTATTATAAGATTTGGAAAAGTTCGTAGTAAGTGTGGGAATAAAGGATAAAAATATCTAAGAAAAATGTAAAAAAAAGAAAAGAAAAATATATTTAAAAAGTTCTCAGTTTCGAGACTCGAACTGAAGACCAGCAAAACTAGATAGCTCGTGCTGCCGATCCAAATACGAAGCTTCGTACCCGCAGCGTGTCTGAATGGTCTAAGACTCTCATTATGATTATCCACTAAAAGTTTTAACGTGGTGTCATTCTGGTCTAAAAGCCCAATGTTTTGAATAGGAATGAATTCTGCGCATGTGCGTGAACTCGACTCCTAAAATTTCTCTTGAATATAGAAATATTTTGACATGAAATTTTATTTTAGTAGTATAAGATTTGGAAAAGTTCGTAGTAAGTGTGGGAATAAAGGATAAAAATATCTAAGAAAAATGTTAAAAAAAAAGAAAAGAAAAATATATTTAAAAAGTTCTCAGTTTCGAGACTCGAACTGAAGACCAGCAAAACTAGATAGCTCGTGCTGCCGATCCAGAAACGAAGCTTCGTACCCGCAGCGTGTCTGAATGGTCTAAGACTCTCATTATGATTATCCACTAAAAGTTTTAACGTGGTGTCATTCTGGTCTAAAAGCACAATGTTTTGAATAGGAATGAATTCTGCGCATGTGCGTGAACTCGACTCCTAAAATTTCTCTTGAATATAGAAATGTTTTGACATAAAATTTTATTTTACTAGTATAAGATTTGGAAAAGTTCGTAGTAAGTGTGGGAATAAAGGATAAAAAATATCTAAAAAAATGTAAAAAAAAGAAAAAAAAATTTATTGAAAAAGTTCTCAGTTTCGAGACTCGAACTGGAGACCAGCAAAACTAGATGGCTCGTGCTGCCGATCTATCCACGAAGCGTCGTACCCGCAGCGCGTCTGAAGTGTCTAAGACTCTCATTATGATTATCCACTAAAAGTTTTAACGTGGTGTCATTCTGGTCTAAAAGCCCAATGTTTTGAATAGGAATGAATTCTGCGCATGTGCGTGAACTCGACTCCTAAAATTTCTCTTGAATATAGAAATATTTTGACATAAAATTTTATTTTAGTAGTATAAGATTTGGAAAAGTTCGTAGTAAGTGTGGGAATAAAGGATAAAAATATCTAAGAAAAATGTAAAAAAAAAAGAAAAGAAAAATATATTTAAAAAGTTCTCAGTTTCGAGACTCGAACTGAAGACCAGCAAAACTAGATAGCTCGTGCTGCCGATCCAGAAACGAAGCTTCGTACCCGCAGCGTGTCTGAATGGTCTAAGACTCTCATTATGATTATCCACTAAAAGTTTTAACGTGGTGTCATTCTGGTCTAAAAGCACAATGTTTTGAATAGGAATGATATCTGCGCATGTGCGTGAACTCGACTCCTAAAATTTCTCTTGAATATAGAAATGTTTTGACATAAAATTTTATTTTACTAGTATAAGATTTGGAAAAGTTCGTAGTAAGTGTGGGAATAAAGGATAAAAATATCTAAAAAAATGTAAAAAAAAGAAAAGAAAAATATATTGAAAAAGTTCTCAGTTTCGAGACTCGAACTGGAGACCAGCAAAACTAGATGGCTCGTGCTGCCGATCTATCCACGAAGCGTCGTACCCGCAGCGCGTCTGAAGTGTCTAAGACTCTCATTATGATTATCCACTAAAAGTTTTAACGTGCTGTCATTCTGGTCTAAAAGCACAATGTTTTGAATAGGAATGAATTCTGCGCATGTGCGTGAAATCTACTCCTAAAATTTCTCTTGAATATAGAAATATTTTGACATAAAATTTTATTTTAGTAGTATAAGATTTGGAAAAGTTCGTAGTAAGTGTGGGAATAAAGGATAAAAATATCTAAAAAAAATGTAAAAAAAAGTAGAGAAAAATATATTGAAAAAGTTCTCAGTTTCGAGACTCGAACTGGAGACCAGCAAAACTAGATGGCTCGTGCTGCCGATCTGGCCACGAAGCTTCGTACCCGCAGCGCGTCTGAAGGGTCTAAGACTCTCATTATGATTATCCACTAAAAGTTTTAACGTGGTGTCATTCTGGTCTAAAAGCACAATGTTTTGAATAGGAATGAATTCTGCGCAGGTGCGTGAACTCGACTCCTAAAATTTCTCTTGAATATAGAAATATTTTGACATAAAATTTTATTTTAGTAGTATAAGATTTGGAAAAGTTCGTAGTAAGTGTGGGAATAAAGGATAAAAATATCTAAGAAAAATGTAAAAAAAAGAAAAGAAAAATATATTGGAAAAGTTCTCAGTTTCGAGACTCGAACTGGAGACCAGCAAAACTAGATGGCTCGTGCTGCCGATCTGGCCACGAAGCTTCGTACCCGCAGCGCGTCTGAAGGGTCTAAGACTCTCATTATGATTATCCACTAAAAGTTTTAACGTGGTGTCATTCTGGTCTAAAAGCACAATGTTTTGTATAGGAATGAATTCTGCGCATGTGCGTGAACTCGACTCCTAAAATTTCTCTTGAATATAGAAATATTTTGACATAAAATTTTATTTTTGTAGTATAAGATTTGAAAAAGTTCGTAGTAAGTGTGGGAATAAAGGATAAAAATATCTAAGAAAAATGTAAAAAAAAGAAAAGAAAAATATATTTAAAAAGTTCTCAGTTTCGAGACTCGAACTGAAGACCAGCAAAACTAGATGGCTCGTGATGCCGATCTGGCCACGAAGCTTCGTACCCGCAGCGCGTCTGAATGGTCTAAGATCTCATTATGATTATCCACTAAAAGTTTTAACGTGGTGTCATTCTGGTCTAACAGACCAATGTTTTGAATAGGAATGAATTCTGCGCATGTGAGTGAACTCGACTCCTAAAATTTCCCTTGAATATAGAAATGTTTTGACATAAAATTTTATTTTACTAGTATAAGATTTGGAAAAGTTCGTAGTAAGTGTGGGAATAAAGGATAAAAATATCGAAAAAAAATGTAAAAAAAAGAAAAGAAAAATATATTGAAAAAGTTCTCAGTTTCGAGACTCGAACTGGAGACCAGCAAAACTAGATGGCTCGTGCTGCCGATCTGGCCACGAAGCTTCGTACCCGCAGCGCGTCTGAAGGGTCTAAGACTCTCATTATGATTATCCACTAAAAGTTTTAACGTGGTGTCATTCTGGTCTAAAAGCACAATGTTTTGAATAGGAATGAATTCTGCGCATGTGCGTGAACTCGACTCCTAAAATTTCTCTTGAATATAGAAATATTTTGACATAAAATTTTATTTTAGTAGTATAAGATTTGGAAAAGTTCGTAGTAAGTGTGGGAATATAGGATAAAAATATCTTAAAAAAATGTAAAAAAAAGAAAAGAAAAATATATTTAAAAAGTTCTCAGTTTCGAGACTTGAACTGAAGACCAGCAAAACTAGATGGCTCGTGATGCCGATCTGGCCACGAAGCTTCGTACCCGCTGCGCGTCTGAATGGTCTAAGACTCTCATTATGATTATCCACTAAAAGTTTTAACGTGGTGTCATTCTGGTCTAAAAGCACAATGTTTTGAATAGGAATGAATTCTGCGCATGTGCGTGAACTCGACTCCTAAAATTTCTCTTGAATATAGAAATGTTTTGACATAAAATTTTATTTTACTAGTATAAGATTTGGAAAAGTTCGTAGTAAGTGTGGGAATAAAGGATAAAAATATCTAAAAAAAATGTAAAAAAAAGAAAAGAAAAATATATTGAAAAAGTTCTCAGTTTTGAGAGTCGAACTGGAGACCAGCAAAACTAGATGGCTCGTGCTGCCGATCTGGCCACGTAGCTTCGTACCCGCAGCGCGTCTGAAGGGTCTAAGACTCTCATTATGATTATCCACTAAAAGTTTTAACGTGGTGTCATTCTGGTCTAAAAGCACAATGTTTTGAATAGGAATGAATTCTGCGCATGTGCGTGAACTCGACTACTAAAATTTCTCTTGAATATAGAAATGTTTTGACATAAAATTTTATTTTACTAGTATAAGATTTGGAAAAGTTCGTAGTAAGTGTGGGAATAAAGGATAAAAATATCTAAAAAAAAATGTAAAAAAAAGAAAAGAAAAATATATTGAAATAGTTCTCAGTTTCGAGACTCGAACTGGAGACCAGCAAAACTAGATGGCTCGTGCTGCCGATCTGGCCACGAAGCTTCGTACCCGCAGCGCGTCTGAAGAGTCTAAGACTCTCATTATGATTATCCACTAAAAGTTTTAACGTGGTGTCATTCTGGTCTAAAAGCACAATGATTTGAATAGGAATGAATTCTGCGCATGTGCGTGAACTCGACTTCTAAATTTTCTCTTGAATATAGAAATATTTTGACATAAAATGTTATTTTAGTAGTATAAGATTTGGAAAAGTTCGTAGTAAGTGTGGGAATAAAGGCTAAAAATATATAAGAAAAATGTAAAAAAAAGAAAAGAAAAATATATTTAAAAAGTTCTCAGTTTCGAGACTCGAACTGGAGACCAGCAAAACTAGATGGCTCGTGCTGCCGATCTGGCCACGAAGCTTCGTACCCGCATTGCGTCTGAATGGTCTAAGACTCTCATTATGATTATCCACTAAAAGTTTTAACGTGGTGTCATTCTGGTCTAAAAGCACAATGTTTTGAATAGGAATGAATTCAGCGCATGTGTGTGAACTTGACTCCTAAAATTTCTCTTGAATATAGAAATATTTTGACATAAAATTTTATTTTAGTAGTATAAGATTTGGAAAAGTTCGTAGTAAGTGTGGGAATAAAGGATAAAATTATCTAAGAAAAATGTAAAAAAAAGAAAAGAAAAATATATTTATAAAGTTCTCAGTTTTTAGACTCGAACTGAAGACCAGCAAAACTAGATGGCTCGTGCTGCCGATCTGGCCATGAAGCTTCGTACCCGCAGCGCGTCTGAATGGTCTAAGACTCTCATTATGATTATCCACTAAAAGTTTTAACGTGGTTTCATTCTGGTCTAAAACCACAATGTTTTGAATAGGAATGAATTCTGCGCATGTGCGTGAACTCGACTCCTAAAATTTCTCTTGAATATAGAAATATTTTGACATAAAATTTTGTTTTAGTAGTATAAGATTTGGAAAAGTTCGTAGTAAGTGTGGGAATAAAGGATAAAAATATCTAAAAAAAAATGTAAAAAAAAGAGAAGAAAAATATATTTAAAAAGTTCTCAGTTTCGAGACTCGAAATGAAGACCAGCAAAACTAGATAGCTACTGCTGCCGATCCAGAAACGAAGCTTCGTACCCGCAGCGCGTCTGAATGGTCTAAGACTCTCATTATGATTATCCACTAAAAGTTTTAAAGTGGTGTCATTCTGGTCTAAAAGCACAATGTTTTGAATAGGAACGAATTCTGCGCATGTGCGTGAACTCGACTCTTAAAATTTCTCTTGAATATAGAAATATTTTGACATTAAATTTTGTTTTAGTAGTATAAGATTTGGAAAAGTTCGTAGTAAGTGTGGGAATAAAGGATAAAAATATCTAAAAAGAAATGTAAAAAAAAGAGAAGAAAAATATATTTAAAAATTTCTCAGTTTCGAGACTCGACCTGAAGACCAGCAAAACTAGATAGCTCGTGCTGCCGATCTGGCCACGAAGCTTCGTACTCGCAGCGCGTCTGAATGGTCTAAGACTCTCATAATGATTATCCACTAAAAGTTTTAACATGGTGTCATTCTGGTCTAAAAGCACAATGTTTTGAATAGGAATGAATTCTGCGCATGTGCGTGAACTCGACTCCTAAAATTTTTCTTGAATATAGAAATATTTTGACATAAAATTTTATTTTAGTAGTATAAGATTTGGAAAAGTTCGTAGTAAGTGTGGGAATAAAGGATAAAAATATCTAAGAAAAATGTAAAAAAAAGAAAAGAAAAAAATATTTAAAAAGTTCTCAGTTTTTAGACTCGAACTGAAGACCAGCAAAACTAGATGTCTCGTGCTGCCGATCTGGATATGAGGCTTCGTACCCGCAGCACGTCTGAATGGTCTAAGACTCTCATTATGATTATCCACTAAAAGTTTTAACGTGGTTTCATTCTGGTCTAAAATCACAATGTTTTGAATCGGAATGAATTCTGCGCATGTGCGTGAACTCGACTCCTAAATTTCTCTTGAATATAGAAATATTTTGACATTAAATTTTGTTTTAGTAGTATAAGATTTGGAAAAGTTCGTAGTAAGTGTGGGAATAAAGGATAAAAATATCTAAAAAGAAATGTAAAAAAAAGAGAAGAAAAATATATTTAAAAATTTCTCAGTTTCGAGACTCGACCTGAAGACCAGCAAAACTAGATAGCTCGTGCTGCCGATCTGGCCACGAAGCTTCGTACTCGCAGCGCGTCTGAATGGTCTAAGACTCTCATAATGATTATCCACTAAAAGTTTTAACATGGTGTCATTCTGGTCTAAAAGCACAATGTTTTGAATAGGAATGAATTCTGCGCATGTGCGTGAACTCGACTCCTAAAATTTTTCTTGAATATAGAAATATTTTGACATAAAATTTTATTTTAGTAGTATAAGATTTGGAAAAGTTCGTAGTAAGTGTGGGAATAAAGGATAAAAATATCTAAGAAAAATGTAAAAAAAAGAAAAGAAAAAAATATTTAAAAAGTTCTCAGTTTTTAGACTCGAACTGAAGACCAGCAAAACTAGATGTCTCGTGCTGCCGATCTGGATATGAGGCTTCGTACCCGCAGCACGTCTGAATGGTCTAAGACTCTCATTATGATTATCCACTAAAAGTTTTAACGTGGTTTCATTCTGGTCTAAAATCACAATGTTTTGAATCGGAATGAATTCTGCGCATGTGCGTGAACTCGACTCCTAAATTTCTCTTGAATATAGAAATATTTTGACATAAAATTTTATTTTAGTAGTATAAGATTTGGAAAAGTTCGTAGTAAGTGTGGGAATAAAGGATAAAAATATCTAAGAAAAATGTAAAAAAACGAAAAGAAAAATATATTTAAAAAGTTCTCAGTTTCGAGACTCGAACTGAAGACCAGCAAAACTAGATGGCTCGTGCTGCCGATCTGGCCTCGAAACTTCGTACTCGCAGCGCGTCTGAATGGTCTAAGACTCTGATTATGATTATCCACTAAAAGTTTTAACGTTGTGTCATTCTGGTCTAAAAGACCAATGTTTTGAATAGGAATGAATTCTGCGCATGTGCGTGAACTCGACTCCTAAAATTTCTCTTGAATATAGAAATATTTTGACATAAAATTTTATTTTAGTAGTATAAGATTTTGAAAAGTTCGTAGTAAGTGTGGGAATAAAGGATAAAAATATCTAAGGAAAATGTAAAAAAAAGAAAAGAAAAATATATTTAAAAAGTTCTCAGTTTTTAGACTCGAACTGAAGACCAGCAAAACTAGATGGCTCCTGCTGCCGATCTGGCCATGAAGCTTCGTACCCGCAGCGCGTCTGAATGGTCTAAGACTCTCATTATGATTATCCACTAAAAGTTTTAACGTGGTTTCATTCTGGTCTAAAACCACAATGTTTTGAATAGGAATGAATTCTGCGCATGTGCGTGAACTCGACTCCTAAAATTTCTCTTGAATATAGAAATATTTTGACATAAAATTTTGTTTTAGTAGTATAAGATTTGGAAAAGTTCGTAGTAAGTGTGGGAATAAAGGATAAAAATATCTAAAAAAAATGTAAAAAAAAGAGAAGAAAAATATATTTAAAAAGTTCTCAGTTTCGAGACTCGAAATGAAGACCAGCAAAACAAGATAGCTCCTGCTGCCGATCCAGAAACGAAGCTTCGTACCCGCAGCGCGTCTGAATGGTCTAAGACTCTCATTATGATTATCCACTAAAAGTTTTAAAGTGGTGTCATTCTGGTCTAAAAGCACAATGTTTTGAATAGGAATGAATTCTGCGCATGTGCGTGAACTCGACTCCTAAAATTTTTCTTGAATATAGAAATATTTTGACATAAAATTTTATTTTAGTAGTATAAGATTTGGAAAAGTTCGTAGTAAGTGTGGGAATAAAGGATAAAAATATCTAAGAAAAATGTAAAAAAAAGAAAAGAAAAATATATTGAAAAAGTTCTCAGTTTCGAGACTCGAACTGGAGACCAGCAAAACTAGACGGCTCGTGCTGCCGATCTGGCCACGAAGCTTCGTACCCGCAGCGCGTCTGAAGGGTCTAAGACTCTCATTATGATTATCCACTAAAAGTTTTAACGTGGTGTCATTCTGGTCTAAAAGCACAATGTTTTGAATAGGAATGAATTCTGCGCATGTGCGTGAACTCGACTCCTAAAATTTCTCTTGAATATAGAAATGTTTTGACATAAAATTTTATTTTACTAGTATAAGATTTGGAAAAGTTCGTAGTAAGTGTGGGAATAAAGGATAAAAATATCTAAAAAAAATGTAAAAAAAAGAAAAGAAAAATATATTGAAAAAGTTCTCAGTTTCGAGACTCGAACTGGAGACCAGCAAAACTAGATGGCTCGTGCTGCCGATCTGGCCACGAAGCTTCGTACCCGCAGCGCGTCTGAAGGGTCTAAGACTCTCATTATGATTATCCACTAAAAGTTTTAACGTGGTGTCATTCTGGTCTAAAAGCACAATGTTTTGAATAGGAATGAATTCTGCGCAGGTGCGTGAACTCGACTCCTAAAATTTCTCTTGAATATAGAAATATTTTGACATAAAATTTTATTTTAGTAGTATAAGATTTGGAAAAGTTCGTAGTAAGTGTGGGAATAAAGGATAAAAATATCTAAGAAAAATGCAAAAAAAAGAAAAGAAAAATATATTGAAAAAGTTCTCAGTTTCGAGACTCGAACTGGAGACCAGCAAAACTAGATGGCTCGTGCTGCCGATCTGGCCACGAAGCTTCGTACCCGCAGCGCGTCTGAAGGGTCTAAGACTCTCATTATGATTATCCACTAAAAGTTTTAACGTGGTGTCATTCTGGTCTAAAAGCACAATGTTTTGTATAGGAATGAATTCTGCGCATGTGCGTGAACTCGACTCCTAAAATTTCTCTTGAATATAGAAATATTTTGACATAAAATTTTATTTTAGTAGTATAAGATTTGGAAAAGTTCGTAGTAAGTGTGGGAATAAAGGATAAAAATATCTAAGAAAAATGTAAAAAAAAAGAAAAGAAAAATATATTTAAAAAGTTCTCAGTTTCGAGACTCGAACTGAAGACCAGCAAAACTAGATGGCTCGTGCTGCCGATCTGGCCACGAAGCTTCGTACCCGCATTGCGTCTGAAGGGTCTAAGACTCTCATTATGATTATCCACTAAAAGTTTTAACGTGGTGTCATTCTGGTCTAAAAGCACAATGTTTTGAATAGGAATGAATTCTGCGCATGTACGTGAACTCGACTCCTAAAATTTCTCTTGAATATAGAAATATTTTGACATAAAATTTTATTTTAGTAGTATAAGATTTGGAAAAGTTCGTAGTAAGTGTGGGAATATAGGATAAAAATATCTTTAAAAAATGTAAAAAAAAGAAAAGAAAAATATATTTAAAAAGTTCTCAGTTTCGAGATTTGAACTGAAGACCAGCAAAACTAGATGGCTCGTGATGCCGATCTGGACACGAAGCTTCGTACCCGCAGCGCGTCTGAATGGTCTAAGACTCTCATTATGATTATCCACTAAAAGTTTTAACGTGGTGTCATTCTGGTCTAAAAGCACAATGTTTTGAATAGGAATGAATTCTGCGCATGTGCGTGAACTCGACTCCTAAAATTTCTCTTGAATATAGAAATGTTTTGACATAAAATTTAATTTTACTAGTATAAGATTTGGAAAAGTTCGTAGTAAGTGTGGGAATAAAGGATAAAAATATCTAAAAAAAATGTAAAAAAAAGAAAAGAAAAATATATTGAAAAAGTTCTCAGTTTTGAGAGTCGAACTGGAGACCAGCAAAACTAGATGGCTCGTGCTGCCGATCTGGCCACGTAGCTTCGTACCCGCAGCGCGTCTGAAGGGTCTAAGACTCTCATTATGATTATCCACTAAAAGTTTTAACGTGGTGTCATTCTGGTCTAAAAGCACAATGTTTTCAATAGGAATGAATTCTGCGCATGTGCGTGAACTCGACTCCTAAAATTTCTCTTGAATATAGAAATGTTTTGACATAAAATTTTATTTTACTAGTATAAGATTTGGAAAAGTTCGTAGTAAGTGTGGGAATAAAGGATAAAAATATCTAAAAAAAAAATGTAAAAAAAAGAAAAGAAAAATATATTGAAAAAGTTCTCAGTTTCGAGACTCGAACTGGAGACCAGCAAAACTAGATGGCTCGTGCTGCCGATCTGGCCACGAAGCGTCGTACCCGCAGCGCGTCTGAAGGGTCTAAGACTCTCATTATGATTATCCACTAAAAGTTTTAACGTGGTGTCATTCTGGTCTAAAAGCACAATGATTTGAATAGGAATGAATTCTGCGCATGTGCGTGAACTCGACTTCTAAAATTTCTCTTGAATATAGAAATATTTTGACATAAAATGTTATTTTAGTAGTATAAGATTTGGAAAAGTTCGTAGTAAGTGTGGGAATAAAGGCTAAAAATATATAAGAAAAATGTAAAAAAAAGAAAAGAAAAATATATTTAAAAAGTTCTCAGTTTCGAGACTCGAACTGAAGACCAGCAAAACTAGATGGCTCGTGCTGCCGATCTGGCCACGAAGCTTCGTACCCGCATTGCGTCTGAATGGTCTAAGACTCTCATTATGATTATCCACTAAAAGTTTTAACGTGGTGTCATTCTGGTCTAAAAGCACAATGTTTTGAATAGGAATGAATTCAGCGCATGTGCGTGAACTTGACTCCTAAAATTTCTCTTGTATATAGAAATATTTTGACATAAAATTTTATTTTAGTAGTATAAGATTTGGAAAAGTTCGTAGTAAGTGTGGGAATAAAGGATAAAAATATCTAAGAAAAATGTAAAAAAAAGAAAAGAAAAATATATTTAAAAAGTTCTCAGTTTTTAGACTCGAACTGAAGACCAGCAAAACTAGATGGCTCGTGCTGCCGATATGGCCATGAAGCTTCGTACCCGCAGCGCGTCTGAATGGTCTAAGACTCTCATTATGATTATCCACTAAAAGTTTTAACGTGGTTTCATTCTGGTCTAAAACCACAATGTTTTGAATAGGAATGAATTCTGCGCATGTGCGTGAACTCGACTCCTAAAATTTCTCTTGAATATAGAAATATTTTGACATAAAATTTTGTTTTAGTAGTATAAGATTTGGAAAAGTTCGTAGTAAGTGTGGGAATAAAGGATAAAAATATCTAAAAAAAAATGTAAAAAAAAGAGAAGAAAAATATATTTAAAAAGTTCTCAGTTTCGAGACTCGAAATGAAGACCAGCAAAACTAGATAGCTCCTGCTGCCGATCCAGAAACGAAGCTTCGTACCCGCAGCGCGTCTGAATGGTCTAAGACTCTCATTATGATTATCCACTAAAAGTTTTAAAGTGGTGTCATTCTGGTCTAAAAGCACAATGTTTTGAATAGGAATGAATTCTGCGCATGTGCGTGAACTCGACTCCTAAAATTTTTCTTGAATATAGAAATATTTTGACATAAAATTTTATTTTAGTAGTATAAGATTTGGAAAAGTTCGTAGTAAGTGTGGGAATAAAGGATAAAAATATCTAAGAAAAATGTAAAAAAAAGAAAAGAAAAAAATATTTAAAAAGTTCTCAGTTTTTAGACTCGAACTGAAGACCAGCAAAACTAGATGTC
This sequence comes from Argiope bruennichi, assembly GCF_947563725.1. Classification (NCBI taxonomy): domain Eukaryota; kingdom Metazoa; phylum Arthropoda; class Arachnida; order Araneae; family Araneidae; genus Argiope; species Argiope bruennichi. The sequence continues at coordinate 273,501 of NC_079162.1, read as the reverse complement.
TCGTGCTGCCGATCTGGATATGAGGCTTCGTACCCGCAGCACGTCTGAATGGTCTAAGACTCTCATTATGATTATCCACTAAAAGTTTTAACGTGGTTTCATTCTAGTCTAAAACCACAATGTTTTGAATAGGAATGAATTCTGCGCATGTGCGTGAACTCGACTCCTAAATTTCTCTTGAATATAGAAATATTTTGACATAAAATTTTATTTTAGTAGTATAAGATTTGGAAAAGTTCGTAGTAAGTGTGGGAATAAAGGATAAAAATATCTAGGAAAAATGTAAAAAAAAGAAAAGAAAAATATATTTAAAAAGTTCTCAGTTTCGAGACTCGAACTGAAGACCAGCAAAACTAGATGGCTCGTGCTGCCGATCTGGCCTCGAAACTTCGTACCCGCAGCGCGTCTGAATGGTCTAAGACTCTGATTATGATTATCCACTAAAAGTTTTAACGTTGTGTCATTCTGGTCTAAAAGACCAATGTTTTGAATAGGAATGAATTCTGCGCATGTGCGTGAACTCGACTCCTAAAATTTCTCTTGAATATAGAAATATTTTGACATAAAATTTTATTTTAGTAGTATAAGATTTGGAAAAGTTCGTAGTAAGTGTGGGAATAAAGGATAAAAATATCTAAGGAAAATGTAAAAAAAAGAAAAGAAAAATATATTTAAAAAGTTCTCCGTTTTTAGACTCGAACTGAAGACCAGCAAAACTAGATGGCTCGTGCTGCCGATCTGGCCATGAAGCTTCGTACCCGCAGCGCGTCTGAATGGTCTAAGACTCTCATTATGATTATCCACTAAAAGTTTTAACGTGGTTTCATTCTGGTCTAAAACCACAATGTTTTGAATAGGAATGAATTCTGCGCATGTGCGTGAACTCGACTCCTAAAATTTCTCTTGAATATAGAAATATTTTGACATAAAATTTTGTTTTAGTAGTATAAGATTTGGAAAAGTTCGTAGTAAGTGTGGGAATAAAGGATAAAAATATCTATAAAAAAATGTAAAAAAAAGAGAAGAAAAATATATTTAAAAAGTTCTCAGTTTCGAGACTCGAAATGAAGACCAGCAAAACTAGATAGCTCCTGCTGCCGATCCAGAAACGAAGCTTCGTACCCGCAGCGCGTCTGAAGGGTCTAAGACTCTCATTATGATTATCCACTAAAAGTTTTAACGTGGTTTCATTCTAGTCTAAAACCACAATGTTTTGAATAGGAATGAATTCTGCGCATGTGCGTGAACTCGACTCCTAAATTTCTCTTGAATATAGAAATATTTTGACATAAAATTTTATTTTAGTAGTATAAGATTTGGAAAAGTTCGTAGTAAGTGTGGGAATAAAGGATAAAAATATCTAGGAAAAATGTAAAAAAAAGAAAAGAAAAATATATTTAAAAAGTTCTCAGTTTCGAGACTCGAACTGAAGACCAGCAAAACTAGATGGCTCGTGCTGCCGATCTGGCCTCGAAACTTCGTACCCGCAGCGCGTCTGAATGGTCTAAGACTCTGATTATGATTATCCACTAAAAGTTTTAACGTTGTGTCATTCTGGTCTAAAAGACCAATGTTTTGAATAGGAATGAATTCTGCGCATGTGCGTGAACTCGACTCCTAAAATTTCTCTTGAATATAGAAATATTTTGACATAAAATTTTATTTTAGTAGTATAAGATTTGGAAAAGTTCGTAGTAAGTGTGGGAATAAAGGATAAAAATATCTAAGGAAAATGTAAAAAAAAGAAAAGAAAAATATATTTAAAAAGTTCTCAGTTTTTAGACTCGAACTGAAGACCAGCAAAACTAGATGGCTCGTGCTGCCGATCTGGCCATGAAGCTTCGTACCCGCAGCGCGTCTGAATGGTCTAAGACTCTCATTATGATTATCCACTAAAAGTTTTAACGTGGTTTCATTCTGGTCTAAAACCACAATGTTTTGAATAGGAATGAATTCTGCGCATGTGCGTGAACTCGACTCCTAAAATTTCTCTTGAATATAGAAATATTTTGACATAAAATTTTGTTTTAGTAGTATAAGATTTGGAAAAGTTCGTAGTAAGTGTGGGAATAAAGGATAAAAATATCTATAAAAAAATGTAAAAAAAAGAGAAGAAAAATATATTTAAAAAGTTCTCAGTTTCGAGACTCGAAATGAAGACCAGCAAAACTAGATAGCTCCTGCTGCCGATCCAGAAACGAAGCTTCGTACCCGCAGCGCGTCTGAAGGGTCTAAGACTCTCATTATGATTATCCACTAAAAGTTTTAACGTGGTGTCATTCTGGTCTAAAAGCCCAATGTTTTGAATAGGAATGAATTCTGCGCATGTGCGTGAACTCGACTCTTAAAATTTCTCTTGAATATAGAAATATTTTGACATAAAATTTTATTTTAGTAGTATAAGATTTGGAAAAGTTCGTAGAAAGTGTGGGAATAAAGGATAAAATTATCTAAAAAAAATGAAAAGAAAAATATATTGAAAAAGTTCTCAGTTTCGAGACTCGAACTGAAGACCAGCAAAACTAGGTGGCTTGTGCTGCCGATCTGGCCACGAAGCTTCGTACCCGCAGCGCGTCTGAATGGTCTAAGACTCTCATTATGATTATCCACTAAAAGTTTTAACGTGGTGTCATTCTGGTCTAAAAGCACAATGTTTTGAATAGGAATGAATTCTGCGCATGTGCGTGAACTCGACTCCTAAAATTTCTCTTGAATATAGAAATATTTTGACATAAAATTTTATTTTAGTAGTATAAGATTTGGAAAAGTTCGTAGTAAGTGTGGGAATAAAGGATAAAAATATCTAAGAAAAATGTAAAAAAAAAGAAAAGAAAAATATATTTAAAAAGTTCTCAGTTTTTAGACTCGAACTGAAGACCAGCAAAACTAGATGGCTCGTGCTGCCGATCTGGCCTTGAAGCTTCGTACCCGCAGCGCGTCTGAATGGTCTAAGACTCTCATAATGATTATCCAGTAAAAGTTTTAACGTGGTGTCATTCTGGTCTAAAAGCACAATGTTTTGAATAGGAATAAATTCTGCGCATGTGCGTGAACTCGACTCCTAAAATTTCTCTTGAATATAGAAATATTTTGACATAAAATTTTATTTTAGTAGTATAAGATTTGGAAAAGTTCGTAGTAAGTGTGGGAATAGAGGATAAAAATATCTTAAAAAAATGTAAAAAAAAGAAAAGAAAAATATATTTAAAAAGTTCTCAGTTTCGAGACTCGAACTGAAGACCAGCAAAAATAGATGGCTCGTGCTGCCGATCTGGCCACGAAGCTTCGTACCCGCAGCGCGTCTGAATGGTCTAAGACTCTCATTATGATTATCCACTAAAAGTTTTAACGTGGTGTCATTCTGGTCTAAAAGCACAATGTTTTGAATAGGAATGAATTCTGAGCATGTGCGTGAACTCGACTCATAAAATTTCTCTTGAATATAGAAATATTTTGACATAAAATTTTATTTTAGTAGTATAAGATTTGGAAAAGTTCGTAGTAAGTGTGGGAATAGAGGATAAAAATATCTTAAAAAAATTTCTCTTGAATATAGAAATATTTTGACATTAAATTTTGTTTTAGTAGTATAAGATTTGGAAAAGTTCGTAGTAAGTGTGGGAATAAAGGATAAAAATATCTAAAAAAAATGTAAAAAAAAGAGAAGAAAAATATATTTAAAAAGTTCTCAGTTTCGAGACTCGACCTGAAGACCAGCAAAACTAGATAGCTCGTGCTGCCGATCTGGCCACGAAGCTTCGTACTCGCAGCGCGTCTGAATGGTCTAAGACTCTCATAATGATTATCCACTAAAAGTTTTAACATGGTGTCATTCTGGTCTAAAAGCACAATGTTTTGAATAGGAATGAATTCTGCGCATGTGCGTGAACTCGACTCCTAAAATTTTTCTTGAATATAGAAATATTTTGACATAAAATTTTATTTTAGTAGTATACGATTTGGAAAAGTTCGTAGTAAGTGTGGGAATAAAGGATAAAAATATCTAAGAAAAATGTAAAAAAAAGAAAAGAAAAAAATATTTAAAAAGTTCTCAGTTTTTAGACTCGAACTGAAGACCAGCAAAACTAGATGTCTCGTGCTGCCGATCTGGATATGAGGCTTCGTACCCGCAGCACGTCTGAATGGTCTAAGACTCTCATTATGATTATCCACTAAAAGTTTTAACGTGGTTTCATTCTGGTCTAAAACCACAATGTTTTGAATAGGAATGAATTCTGCGCATGTGCGTGAACTCGACTCCTAAATTTCTCTTGAATATAGAAATATTTTGACATAAAATTTTATTTTAGTAGTATAAGATTTGGAAAAGTTCGTAGTAAGTGTGGGAATAAAGGATAAAAATATCTAAGAAAAATGTAAAAAAAAGAAAAGAAAAATATATTTAAAAAGTTCTCAGTTTCGAGACTCGAACTGAAGACCAGCAAAACTAGATGGCTCGGGCTGCCGATCTGGCCTCGAAACTTCGTACCCGCAGCGCGTCTGAATGGTCTAAGACTCTGATTATGATTATCCACTAAAAGTTTTAACGTGACGTCATTCTGGTCTAAAAGCCCAATGTTTTGAATAGGAATGAATTCTGCGCATGTGCGTGAACTCGACTCCTAAAATTGTTCTTGAATATAGAAATATTTTGACATAAAATTTTATTTTAGTAGTATAAGATTTGGAAAAGTTCGTAGTAAGTGTGGGAATAAAGGATAAAAATATCTAAGAAAAATGTAAAAAAAAGAAAAGAAAAAAATATTTAAAAAGTTCTCAGTTTTTAGACTCGAACTGAAGACCAGCAAAACTAGATGTCTCGTGCTGCCGATCTGGATATGAGGCTTCGTACCCGCAGCACGTCTGAATGGTCTAAGACTCTCATTATGATTATCCACTAAAAGTTTTAACGTGGTTTCATTCTGGTCTAAAACCACAATGTTTTGAATAGGAATGAATTCTGAGCATGTGCGTGAACTCGACTCCTAAATTTCTCTTGAATATAGAAATATTTTGACATAAAATTTTATTTTAGTAGTATAAGATTTGGAAAAGTTCGTAGTAAGTGTGGGAATAAAGGATAAAAATATCTAGGAAAAATGTAAAAAAAAGAAAAGAAAAATATATTTAAAAAGTTCTCAGTTTTTAGACTCGAACTGAAGACCAGCAAAACTAGATGGCTCGTGCTGCCGATCTGGCCATGAAGCTTCGTACCCGCAGCGCGTCTGAATGGTCTAAGACTCTCATTATGATTATCCACTAAAAGTTTTAACGTGGTTTCATTCTGGTCTAAAACCACAATGTTTTGAATAGGAATGAATTCTGCGCATGTGCGTGAACTCGACTCCTAAAATTTCTCTTGAATATAGAAATATTTTGACATAAAATTTTGTTTTAGTAGTATAAGATTTGGAAAAGTTCGTAGTAAGTGTGGGAATAAAGGATAAAAATATCTATAAAAAAATGTAAAAAAAAGAGAAGAAAAATATATTTAAAAAGTTCTCAGTTTCGAGACTCGAAATGAAGACCAGCAAAACTAGATAGCTCCTGCTGCCGATCCAGAAACGAAGCTTCGTACCCGCAGCGCGTCTGAAGGGTCTAAGACTCTCATTATGATTATCCACTAAAAGTTTTAACGTGGTGTCATTCTGGTCTAAAAGCCCAATGTTTTGAATAGGAATGAATTCTGCGCATGTGCGTGAACTCGACTCTTAAAATTTCTCTTGAATATAGAAATATTTTGACATAAAATTTTATTTTAGTAGTATAAGATTTGGAAAAGTTCGTAGTAAGTGTGGGAATAAAGGATAAAATTATCTAAAAAAAATGAAAAGAAAAATATATTGAAAAAGTTCTCAGTTTCGAGACTCGAACTGAAGACCAGCAAAACTAGGTGGCTTGTGCTGCCGATCTGGCCACGAAGCTTCGTACCCGCAGCGCGTCTGAATGGTCTAAGACTCTCATTATGATTATCCACTAAAAGTTTTAACGTGGTGTCATTCTGGTCTAAAAGCACAATGTTTTGAATAGGAATGAATTCTGCGCATGTGCGTGAACTCGACTCCTAAAATTTCTCTTGAATATAGAAATATTTTGACATAAAATTTTATTTTAGTAGTATAAGATTTGGAAAAGTTCGTAGTAAGTGTGGGAATAAAGGATAAAAATATCTAAGAAAAATGTAAAAAAAAGAAAAGAAAAATATATTTAAAAAGTTCTCAGTTTTTAGACTCGAACTGAAGACCAGCAAAACTAGATGGCTCGTGCTGCCGATCTGGCCATGAAGCTTCGTGCCCGTAGCGCGTCTGAATGGTCTAAGACTCTCATAATGATTATCCAGTAAAAGTTTTAACGTGGTGTCATTCTGGTCTAAAAGCACAATGTTTTGAATAGGAATAAATTCTGCGCATGTGCGTGAACTCGACTCCTAAAATTTCTCTTGAATATAGAAATATTTTGACATAAAATTTTATTTTAGTAGTATAAGATTTGGAAAAGTTCGTAGTAAGTGTGGGAATAGAGGATAAAAATATCTTAAAAAAATGTAAAAAAAAGAAAAGAAAAAAATATTTAAAAAGTTCTCAGTTTTTAGACTCGAACTGAAGACCAGCAAAACTAGATGTCTCGTGCTGCCGATCTGGATATGAGGCTTCGTACCCGCAGCACGTCTGAATGGTCTAAGACTTTCATTATGATTATCCACTAAAAGTTTTAACGTGGTTTCATTCTGGTCTAAAACCACAATGTTTTGAATAGGAATGAATTCTGCGCATGTGCGTGAACTCGACTCCTAAATTTCTCTTGAATATAGAAATATTTTGACATAAAATTTTATTTTAGTAGTATAAGATTTGGAAAAGTTCGTAGTAAGTGTGGGAATAAAGGATAAAAATATCTAAGAAAAATGTAAAAAAAAGAAAAGAAAAATATATTTAAAAAGTTCTCAGTTTCGAGACTCGAACTGAAGACCAGCAAAACTAGATGGCTCGGGCTGCCGATCTGGCCTCGAAACTTCGTACCCGCAGCGCGTCTGAATGGTCTAAGACTCTCATTATGATTATCCACTAAAAGTTTTAACGTGGTTTCATTCTGGTCTAAAACCACAATGTTTTGAATAGGAATGAATTCTGCGCATGTGCGTGAACTCGACTCCTAAATTTCTCTTGAATATAGAAATATTTTGACATAAAATTTTATTTTAGTAGTATAAGATTTGGAAAAGTTCGTAGTAAGTGTGGGAATAAAGGATAAAAATATCTAAGAAAAATGTAAAAAAAAGAAAAGAAAAATATATTTAAAAAGTTCTCAGTTTCGAGACTCGAACTGAAGACCAGCAAAACTAGATGGCTCGGGCTGCCGATCTGGCCTCGAAACTTCGTACCCGCAGCGCGTCTGAATGGTCTAAGACTCTGATTATGATTATCCACTAAAAGTTTTAACGTGACGTCATTCTGGTCTAAAAGCCCAATGTTTTGAATAGGAATGAATTCTGCGCATGTGCGTGAACTCGACTCCTAAAATTGTTCTTGAATATAGAAATATTTTGACATAAAATTTTATTTTAGTAGTATAAGATTTGGAAAAGTTCGTAGTAAGTGTGGGAATAAAGGATAAAAATATCTAAGAAAAATGTAAAAAAAAGAAAAGAAAAAAATATTTAAAAAGTTCTCAGTTTTTAGACTCGAACTGAAGACCAGCAAAACTAGATGTCTCGTGCTGCCGATCTGGATATGAGGCTTCGTACCCGCAGCACGTCTGAATGGTCTAAGACTCTCATTATGATTATCCACTAAAAGTTTTAACGTGGTTTCATTCTGGTCTAAAACCACAATGTTTTGAATAGGAATGAATTCTGAGCATGTGCGTGAACTCGACTCCTAAATTTCTCTTGAATATAGAAATATTTTGACATAAAATTTTATTTTAGTAGTATAAGATTTGGAAAAGTTCGTAGTAAGTGTGGGAATAAAGGATAAAAATATCTAGGAAAAATGTAAAAAAAAGAAAAGAAAAATATATTTAAAAAGTTCTCAGTTTCGAGACTCGAACTGAAGACCAGCAAAACTAGATGGCTCGTGCTGCCGATCTGGCCTCGAAACTTCGTACCCGCAGCGCGTCTGAATGGTCTAAGACTCTGATTATGATTATCCACTAAAAGTTTTAACGTTGTGTCATTCTGGTCTAAAAGACCAATGTTTTGAATAGGAATGAATTCTGCGCATGTGCGTGAACTCGACTCCTAAAATTTCTCTTGAATATAGAAATATTTTGACATAAAATTTTATTTTAGTAGTATAAGATTTGGAAAAGTTCGTAGTAAGTGTGGGAATAAAGGATAAAAATATCTAAGGAAAATGTAAAAAAAAAGAAAAGAAAAATATATTTAAAAAGTTCTCAGTTTTTAGACTCGAACTGAAGACCAGCAAAACTAGATGGCTCGTGCTGCCGATCTGGCCATGAAGCTTCGTACCCGCAGCGCGTCTGAATGGTCTAAGACTCTCATTATGATTATCCACTAAAAGTTTTAACGTGGTTTCATTCTGGTCTAAAACCACAATGTTTTGAATAGGAATGAATTCTGCGCATGTGCGTGAACTCGACTCCTAAAATTTCTCTTGAATATAGAAATATTTTGACATAAAATTTTGTTTTAGTAGTATAAGATTTGGAAAAGTTCGTAGTAAGTGTGGGAATAAAGGATAAAAATATCTATAAAAAAATGTAAAAAAAAGAGAAGAAAAATATATTTAAAAAGTTCTCAGTTTCGAGACTCGAAATGAAGACCAGCAAAACTAGATAGCTCCTGCTGCCGATCCAGAAACGAAGCTTCGTACCCGCAGCGCGTCTGAAGGGTCTAAGACTCTCATTATGATTATCCACTAAAAGTTTTAACGTGGTGTCATTCTGGTCTAAAAGCCCAATGTTTTGAATAGGAATGAATTCTGCGCATGTGCGTGAACTCGACTCTTAAAATTTCTCTTGAATATAGAAATATTTTGACATAAAATTTTATTTTAGTAGTATAAGATTTGGAAAAGTTCGTAGTAAGTGTGGGAATAAAGGATAAAATTATCTAAAAAAAATGAAAAGAAAAATATATTGAAAAAGTTCTCAGTTTCGAGACTCGAACTGAAGACCAGCAAAACTAGGTGGCTTGTGCTGCCGATCTGGCCACGAAGCTTCGTACCCGCAGCGCGTCTGAATGGTCTAAGACTCTCATTATGATTATCCACTAAAAGTTTTAACGTGGTGTCATTCTGGTCTAAAAGCACAATGTTTTGAATAGGAATGAATTCTGCGCATGTGCGTGAACTCGACTCCTAAAATTTCTCTTGAATATAGAAATATTTTGACATAAAATTTTATTTTAGTAGTATAAGATTTGGAAAAGTTCGTAGTAAGTGTGGGAATAAAGGATAAAAATATCTAAGAAAAATGTAAAAAAAAGAAAAGAAAAATATATTTAAAAAGTTCTCAGTTTTTAGACTCGAACTGAAGACCAGCAAAACTAGATGGCTCGTGCTGCCGATCTGGCCATGAAGCTTCGTGCCCGTAGCGCGTCTGAATGGTCTAAGACTCTCATAATGATTATCCAGTAAAAGTTTTAACGTGGTGTCATTCTGGTCTAAAAGCACAATGTTTTGAATAGGAATAAATTCTGCGCATGTGCGTGAACTCGACTCCTAAAATTTCTCTTGAATATAGAAATATTTTGACATAAAATTTTATTTTAGTAGTATAAGATTTGGAAAAGTTCGTAGTAAGTGTGGGAATAGAGGATAAAAATATCTTAAAAAAATGTAAAAAAAAGAAAAGAAAAAAATATTTAAAAAGTTCTCAGTTTTTAGACTCGAACTGAAGACCAGCAAAACTAGATGTCTCGTGCTGCCGATCTGGATATGAGGCTTCGTACCCGCAGCACGTCTGAATGGTCTAAGACTTTCATTATGATTATCCACTAAAAGTTTTAACGTGGTTTCATTCTGGTCTAAAACCACAATGTTTTGAATAGGAATGAATTCTGCGCATGTGCGTGAACTCGACTCCTAAATTTCTCTTGAATATAGAAATATTTTGACATAAAATTTTATTTTAGTAGTATAAGATTTGGAAAAGTTCGTAGTAAGTGTGGGAATAAAGGATAAAAATATCTAAGAAAAATGTAAAAAAAAGAAAAGAAAAATATATTTAAAAAGTTCTCAGTTTCGAGACTCGAACTGAAGACCAGCAAAACTAGATGGCTCGGGCTGCCGATCTGGCCTCGAAACTTCGTACCCGCAGCGCGTCTGAATGGTCTAAGACTCTGATTATGATTATCCACTAAAAGTTTTAACGTGATGTCATTCTGGTCTAAAAGCCCAATGTTTTGAATAGGAATGAATTCTGCGCATGTGCGTGAACTCGACTCCTAAAATTTTTCTTGAATATAGAAATATTTTGACATAAAATTTTATTTTAGTAGTATAAGATTTGGAAAAGTTCGTAGTAAGTGTGGGAATAAAGGATAAAAATATCTAAGAAAAATGTAAAAAAAAGAAAAGAAAAAAATATTTAAAAAGTTCTCAGTTTTTAGACTCGAACTGAAGACCAGCAAAACTAGATGTCTCGTGCTGCCGATCTGGATATGAGGCTTCGTACCCGCAGCACGTCTGAATGGTCTAAGACTCTCATTATGATTATCCACTAAAAGTTTTAACGTGGTTTCATTCTGGTCTAAAACCACAATGTTTTGAATAGGAATGAATTCTGAGCATGTGCGTGAACTCGACTCCTAAATTTCTCTTGAATATAGAAATATTTTGACATAAAATTTTATTTTAGTAGTATAAGATTTGGAAAAGTTCGTAGTAAGTGTGGGAATAAAGGATAAAAATATCTAGGAAAAATGTAAAAAAAAGAAAAGAAAAATATATTTAAAAAGTTCTCAGTTTCGAGACTCGAACTGAAGACCAGCAAAACTAGATGGCTCGTGCTGCCGATCTGGCCTCGAAACTTCGTACCCGCAGCGCGTCTGAATGGTCTAAGACTCTGATTATGATTATCCACTAAAAGTTTTAACGTTGTGTCATTCTGGTCTAAAAGACCAATGTTTTGAATAGGAATGAATTCTGCGCATGTGCGTGAACTCGACTCCTAAAATTTCTCTTGAATATAGAAATATTTTGACATAAAATTTTATTTTAGTAGTATAAGATTTGGAAAAGTTCGTAGTAAGTGTGGGAATAAAGGATAAAAATATCTAAGGAAAATGTAAAAAAAAAGAAAAGAAAAATATATTTAAAAAGTTCTCAGTTTTTAGACTCGAACTGAAGACCAGCAAAACTAGATGGCTCGTGCTGCCGATCTGGCCATGAAGCTTCGTACCCGCAGCGCGTCTGAATGGTCTAAGACTCTCATTATGATTATCCACTAAAAGTTTTAACGTGGTTTCATTCTGGTCTAAAACCACAATGTTTTGAATAGGAATGAATTCTGCGCATGTGCGTGAACTCGACTCCTAAAATTTCTCTTGAATATAGAAATATTTTGACATAAAATTTTGTTTTAGTAGTATAAGATTTGGAAAAGTTCGTAGTAAGTGTGGGAATAAAGGATAAAAATATCTATAAAAAAATGTAAAAAAAAGAGAAGAAAAATATATTTAAAAAGTTCTCAGTTTCGAGACTCGAAATGAAGACCAGCAAAACTAGATAGCTCCTGCTGCCGATCCAGAAACGAAGCTTCGTACCCGCAGCGCGTCTGAAGGGTCTAAGACTCTCATTATGATTATCCACTAAAAGTTTTAACGTGGTGTCATTCTGGTCTAAAAGCCCAATGTTTTGAATAGGAATGAATTCTGCGCATGTGCGTGAACTCGACTCTTAAAATTTCTCTTGAATATAGAAATATTTTGACATAAAATTTTATTTTAGTAGTATAAGATTTGGAAAAGTTCGTAGTAAGTGTGGGAATAAAGGATAAAATTATCTAAAAAAAATGAAAAGAAAAATATATTGAAAAAGTTCTCAGTTTCGAGACTCGAACTGAAGACCAGCAAAACTAGGTGGCTTGTGCTGCCGATCTGGCCACGAAGCTTCGTACCCGCAGCGCGTCTGAATGGTCTAAGACTCTCATTATGATTATCCACTAAAAGTTTTAACGTGGTGTCATTCTGGTCTAAAAGCACAATGTTTTGAATAGGAATGAATTCTGCGCATGTGCGTGAACTCGACTCCTAAAATTTCTCTTGAATATACAAATATTTTGACATAAAATTTTATTTTAGTAGTATAAGATTTGGAAAAGTTCGTAGTAAGTGTGGGAATAAAGGATAAAAATATCTAAGAAAAATGTAAAAAAAAGAAAAGAAAAATATATTTAAAAAGTTCTCAGTTTTTAGACTCGAACTGAAGACCAGCAAAACTAGATGGCTCGTGCTGCCGATCTGGCCATGAAGCTTCGTACCCGTAGCGCGTCTGAATGGTCTAAGACTCTCATAATGATTATCCAGTAAAAGTTTTAACGTGGTGTCATTCTGGTCTAAAAGCACAATGTTTTGAATAGGAATAAATTCTGCGCATGTGCGTGAACTCGACTCCTAAAATTTCTCTTGAATATAGAAATATTTTGACATAAAATTTTATTTTAGTAGTATAAGATTTGGAAAAGTTCGTAGTAAGTGTGGGAATAGAGGATAAAAATATCTTAAAAAAATGTAAAAAAAAGAAAAGAAAAATATATTTAAAAAGTTCTCAGTTTCGAGACTCGAACTGAAGACCAGCAAAAATAGATGGCTCGTGCTGCCGATCTGGCCACGAAGCTTCGTACCCGCAGCGCGTCTGAATGGTCTAAGACTCTCATTATGATTATCCACTAAAAGTTTTAACGTGGTGTCATTCTGGTCTAAAAGCACAATGTTTTGAATAGGAATGAATTCTGAGCATGTGCGTGAACTCGACTCATAAAATTTCTCTTGAATATAGAAATATTTTGACATAAAATTTTATTTTAGTAGTATAAGATTTGGAAAAGTTCGTAGTAAGTGTGGGAATAGAGGATAAAAATATCTTAAAAAAATTTCTCTTGAATATAGAAATATTTTGACATAAAATTTTATTTTACTAGCATAAGATTTGGAAAAGTTCGTTGTAAGTGTGGGAATAAAGGATAAAAATATCTAAAAAAAAATGTAAAAAAAAGAAAAGAAAAATATATTGAAAAAGTTCTCAGTTTCGAGACTCGAACTGGAGACCAGCAAAACTAGATGGCTCGTGCTGCCGATCTGGCCACGAAGCTTCGTACCCGCAGCGCGTCTGAAGGGTCTAAGACTCTCATTATGATTATCCACTAAAAGTTTTAACGTGGTGTCATTCTGGTCTAAAAGCCCAATTTTTTGAATAGGAATGAATTCTGCGCATGTGCGTGAACTCGACTCTTAAAATTTCTCTTGAATATAGAAATATTTTGACATAAAATTTTATTTTAGTAGTATAAGATTTGGAAAAGTTCGTAGTAAGTTTGGGAATAAAGGATAAAAATATCTAAAAAAAATGAAAGGAAAAATATATTGAAAAAGTTCTCAAATTCGAGACTCGAAATGAAGACCAGCAAAACTAGGTGGCTTGTGCTGCCGATCTGGCCACGAAGCTTCGTACCCGCAGCGCGTCTGAATGGTCTAAGACTCTCATTATGATTATCCACTAAAAGTTTTAACGTGGTGTCATTCTGGTCTAAAAGCACAATGTTTTGAATAGGAATAAATTCTGCGCATGTGCGTGAATTCGACTCCTAAAATTTCTCTTGAATATAGAAATATTTTGACATAAAATTTTATTTTAGTAGTATAAGATTTGGAAAAGTTCGTAGTAAGTGTGGGAATAGAGGATAAAAATATCTTAAAAAAATGTAAAAAAAAGAAAAGAAAAATATATTTAAAAAGTTCTCAGTTTCGAGACTCGAACTGAAGACCAGCAAAAATAGATGGCTCGTGCTGCCGATCTGGCCACGAAGCTTCGTACCCGCAGCGCGTCTGAATGGTCTAAGACTCTCATTATGATTATCCACTAAAAGTTTTAACGTGGTGTCATTCTGGTCTAAAAGCACAATGTTTTGAATAGGAATGAATTCTGCGCATGTGCGTGAACTTTACTCATAAAATTTCTCTTGAATATAGAAATATTTTGACATAAAATTTTATTTTAGTAGTATAAGATTTGGAAAAGTTCGTAGTAAGTGTGGGAATAAAGGATAAAAATATCTAAAAAAAATGAAAAGAAAAATATATTGAAAAAATTCTCAGTTTCGAGACTCGAACTGAAAACCAGCAAAACTAGGTGGCTTCTGCTGCCGATCTGGCCACGAAGCTTCGTACCCGCAGCGCGTCTGAATGGTCTAAGACTCTCATTATGATTATCCACAAAAAGTTTTAAAGTGGTGTCATTCTGGTCTAAAAGCACAATGTTTTGAATAGGAATGAATTCTGCGCATGTGCGTGAACTCGACTCCTAAAATTTCTCTTGAATATAGAAATATTTTGACATAAAATTTTATTTTAGTAGTACAAGATTTGGAAAAGTTCGTAGTAAGTGTGGGAATAAAGGATAAAAATATCTTAAAAAAATTTCTCTTGAATATAGAAATATTTTGACATTAAATTTTGTTTTAGTAGTATAAGATTTGGAAAAGTTCGTAGTAAGTGTGGGAATAAAGGATAAAAATATCTAAAAAAAATGTAAAAAAAGAGAAGAAAAATATATTTAAAAAGTTCTCAGTTTCGAGACTCGACCTGAAGACCAGCAAAACTAGATGGCTCGTGCTGCCGATCTGGCCACGAAGCTTCGTACCCGCAGCGCGTCTGAAAGGTCTAAGACTCTCATTATGATTATCCACAAAAAGTTTTAAAGTGGTGTCATTCTGGTCTAAAAGCACAATGTTTTGAATAGGAACGAATTCTGCGCATGTGCGTGAACTCGACTCCTAAAATTTCTCTTGAATATAGAAATATTTTGACATAAAATTTTGTTTTAGTAGTATAAGATTTGGAAAAGTTCGTAGTAAGTGTGGGAATAAAGGATAAAAATATCTAAGAAAAATGTAAAAAAAAGAAAAGAAAAATATATTTAAAAAGTTCTCAGTTTCGAGACTCGAACTGAAGACCAGCAAAACTAGATGGCTCGTTCTGCCGATCTGGCCACGAAGCTTCGTACCCGCAGCGCGTCTGAATCGTCTAAGACTCTCATTATGATTATCCACTAAAAGTTTTAACGGGGTGTCATTCTGGTCTAAAAGCACAATGTTTTGAATAGGAACGAATTCTGCGCATGTGCGTGAACTCGACTCCTAAAATTTCTCTTGAATATAGAAATATTTTGACATAAAATTTTATTTTAGTAGTATAAGATTTGGAAAAGTTCGTAGTAAGTGTGGGAATAAAGGATAAAAATATCTAAGAAAAATGTAAAAAAAGAAAAGAAAAATATATTTAAAAAGTTCTCAGTTTTTAGACTCGAACTGAAGACCAGCAAAACTAGATGGCTCGTGCTGCCGATCTGGCCACGAAACTTCGTACCCGCAGCGCGTCTGAATGGTCTAAGACTCTCATTAGGATTATCCACTAAAAGTTTTAACGTGGTGTCATTCTGGTCTAAAAGCCCAATGTTTTGAATAGGAATGAATTCTGCGCATGTGCGTGAACTCGACTCCTAAAATTTCTCTTGAATATAGAAATATTTTGACATAAAATTTTATTTTAGTAGTACAAGATTTGGAAAAGTTCGTAGTAAGTGTGGGAATAAAGGATAAAAATATCTAAGAAAAATGTAAAAAAAATGAAAAGAAAAATATATTGAAAAAGTTCTCAGTTTCGAGACACGAACTGAAGACCAACAAAACTAGGTGGCTTGTGCTGCCGATCTGGCCACGAAGCTTCGTACTCGCAGCGCGTCTGAATGGTCTAAGACTCTCATAATGATTATCCACTAAAAGTTTTAACGTGGTGTCATTCTGGTCTAAAAGCACAATGTTTTGAATAGGAATGAATTCTGCGCATGTGCGTGAACTCGACTCCTAAAATTTCTCTTGAATATAGAAATATTTCGACATAAAATTTTATTTTAGTAATATAAGATTTGGAAAAGTTCGTAGTAAGTGTGGGAATAAAGGATAAAAATATCTAAAAAAAATGAAAAGGAAATATATTGAAAAAGTTCTCAGTTTCGAGACTCGAACTGAAAACCAGCAAAACTAGGTGGCTTCTGCTGCCGATCTGGCCACGAAGCTTCGTACTCGCAGCGCGTCTCAATGGTCTAAGACTCTCATAATGATTATCCACTAAAAGTTTTAACGTGGTGTCATTCTGGTCTAAAAGCACAATGTTTTGAATAGGAATGAATTCTGCGCATGTGCGTGAACTCGACTCCGAAAATTTCTCTAGAATATAGAAATATTTTGACATAAAATTTTATTTTAGTAGTACAAGATTTGGAAAAGTTCGTAGTAAGTGTGGGAATAAAGGATAAAAATATCTAAGAAAAATGTAAAAAAAAGAAAAGAAAAATGTATTTAAAAAGTTCTCAGTTTCGAGACTCGAACTGAAGACCAGCAAAACTAGATGGCTCGTGCTGCCGATCTGGCCACGAAGCTTCGTACCCGCAGCGCGTCTGAATGGTCTAAGACTCTCATTATGATTATCCACAAAAAGTTTTAAAGTGGTGTCATTCTGGTCTAAAAGCACAATGTTTTGAATAGGAACGAATTCTGCGCATGTGCGTGAACTCGACTCTTAAAATTTCTCTTGAATATAGAAATATTTTGACATAAAATTTTGTTTTAGTAGTATAAGATTTGGAAAAGTTCGTAGTAAGTGTGGGAATAAAGGATAAAAATATCTAGGAAAAATGTAAAAAAAAGAAAAGAAAAATATATTTAAAAAGTTCTCAGTTTCGAGACTCGAACTGAAGACCAGCAAAACTAGATGGCTCGTTCTGCCGATCTGGCCACGAAGCTTCGTACCCGCAGCGCGTCTGAATCGTCTAAGACTCTCATTATGATTATCCACTAAAAGTTTTAACGGGGTGTCATTCTGGTCTAAAAGCACAATGTTTTGAATAGGAACGAATTCTGCGCATGTGCGTGAACTCGACTCCTAAAATTTCTCTTGAATATAGAAATATTTTGACATAAAATTTTATTTTAGTAGTATAAGATATGGAAAAGTTCGTAGTAAGTGTGGGAATAAAGGATAAAAATATCTAAGAAAAATGTAAAAAAAGAAAAGAAAAATATATTTAAAAAGTTCTCAGTTTTTAGACTCGAACTGAAGACCAGCAAAACTAGATGGCTCGTGCTGCCGATCTGGCCACGAAACATCGTACCCGCAGCGCGTCTGAATGGTCTAAGACTCTGATTATGATTATCCACTAAAAGTTTTAACGTTGTGTCATTCTGGTCTAAAAGCCCAATGTTTTGAATAGGAATGAATTCTGCGCATGTGCGTGAACTCGACTCCTAAAATTTCTCTTGAATATAGAAATATTTTGACATAAAATTTTATTTTAGTAGTACAAGATTTGGAAAAGTTCGTAGTAAGTGTGGGAATAAAGGATAAAAATATCTAAAAAAAAAAAAATGAAAAGAAAAATATATTGAAAAAGTTCTCAGTTTCGAGACTCGAACTGAAGACCAGCAAAACTAGGTGGCTTGTGCTGCCGATCTGGCAACGAAGCTTTGTACCCGCAGCGCGTCTGAATGGTCTAAGACTCTCATTATGATTATCCACTAAAAGTTTTAACGTGGTGTCATTCTGGTCTAAAAGCACAATGTTTTGAATAGGAACGAATTTCTGCGCATGTGCGTGAACTCTACAATTAAAATTTCTCTTGAATATAGAAATATTTTGACATAAAATTTTGTTTTAGTAGTATAAGATTTGGAAAAGTTCGTAGTAAGTGTGGGAATAAAGGATAAAAATATCTAAAAAAAAATGTAAAAAAAAGAGAAGAAAAATATATTTAAAAAGTTCTCAGTTTCGAGACTCGAACTGAAGACCAGCAAAACTAGATAGCTCGTGCTGCCGATCCAGAAACGAAGCTTCGTACCTGCAGCGTGTCTGAATGGTCTAAGACTCTCATTATGATTATCAACTAAACGTTTTAACGTGGTGTCATTCTGGTCTAAAAGCACAATGTTTTGAATAGGAATGAATTCTGCGCATGTGCGTGAACTCGACTCCTAAAATTTCTCTTGAATATAGAAATATTTTGACATAAAATTTTATTTTAGTAGTATAAGATTTGGAAAAGTTCGTAGTAAGTGTGGGAATAAAGGATAAAAATATCTTAAAAAAATGCAAAAAAAAGAAAAGAAAAATATATTGAAAAAGTTCTCAGTTTCGAGACTCGAACTGGAGACCAGCAAAACTAGATGGCTCGTGCTGCCGATCTGGCCACGAAGCTTCGTACCCGCAGCGCGTCTGAAGGGTCTAAGACTCTCATTATGATTATCAACTAAACGTTTTAACGTGGTGTCATTCTGGTCTAAAAGCACAATGTTTTGAATAGGAATGAATTCTGCGCATGTGCGTGAACTCGACTCCTAAAATTTCTCTTGAATATAGAAATATTTTGACATAAAATTTTATTTTAGTAGTATAAGATTTGGAAAAGTTCGTAGTAAGTGTGGGAATAAAGGATAAAAATATCTTAAAAAATTGTAAAAAAAAGAAAAGAAAAATATATTGAAAAAGTTCTCAGTTTCGAGACTCGAACTGGAGACCAGCAAAACTAGATGGCTCGTGCTGCCGATCTGGCCACGAAGCCTCGTACCCGCAGCGCGTCTGAAGGGTCTAAGACTCTCATTATGATTATCCACTAAAAGTTTTAACGTGGTGTCATTCTGGTCTAAAAGCACAATGTTTTGAATAGTAATGAATTCTGCGCATGTGCGTGAACTCGACTCCTAAAATTTCTCTTGAATATAGAAATATTTTGACATAAAATTTTATTTTAGTAGTATAAGATTTGGAAAAGTTCGTAGTAAGTGTGGGAATAAAGGATAAAAATATCTAAGAAAAATGTAAAAAAAGAAAAGAAAAATATATTTAAAAAGTTCTCAGTTTCGAGACTCGAACTGAAGACCAGCAAAACTAGATGGCTCGTGCGGCCGATCTGGCCACGAAACTTCGTACTCGCAGCGCGTCTGAATGGTCTAAGACTCTCATTATGATTATCCACTAAAAGTTTTAACGTGGTGTCATTCTGGTCTAAAAGCAGAATGTTTTGAATAGGAATGAATTCTGCGCATGTGCGTGAACTCGACTCCTAAAATTTCTCTTGAATATAGAAATATTTTGACATAAAATTTTATTTTAGTAGTATAAGATTTGGAAAAGTCCGTAGTAAGTGTGGGAATAAAGGATAAAAATATCTAAAAAAAATGTAAAAAAAAGAAAAGAAAAATATATTTAAAAAGTTCTCAGTTTCGAGACTTGAACTGAAGACCAGCAAAACTAGATGGCTCGTGATGCCGATCTGGCCACGAAGCTTCGTACCCGCAGCGCGTCTGAAGGGTCTAAGACTCTCATTATGATTATCAACTAAACGTTTTAACGTGGTGTCATTCTGGTCTAAAAGCACAATGTTTTGAATAGGAATGAATTCTGCGCATGTGCGTGAACTCGACTCCTAAAATTTCTCTTGAATATAGAAATATTTTGACATAAAATTTTATTTTAGTAGTATAAGATTTGGAAAAGTTCGTAGTAACTGTGGGAATAAAGGATAAAAATATCTTAAAAAAATGTAAAAAAAAGAAAAGAAAAATATATTGAAAAAGTTCTCAGTTTCGAGACTCGAACTGGAGACCAGCAAAACTAGATGGCTCGTGCTGCCGATCTGGCCACGAAGCTTCGTACCCGCAGCGCGTCTGAAGGGTCTAAGACTCTCATTATGATTATCCACTAAAAGTTTTAACGTGGTGTCATTCTGGTCTAAAAGCACAATGTTTTGAATAGGAATGAATTCTGCGCATGTGCGTGAACTCGACTCCTAAAATTTCTCTTGAATATAGAAATATTTTGACATAAAATTTTATTTTAGTAGTATAAGATTTGGAAAAGTTCTATAGTAAGTGTGGGAATAAAGGATAAAAATATCTAAGAAAAATGTAAAAAAAAGAAAAGAAAAATATATTTAAAAAGTTCTCAGTTTCGAGACTCGAACTGAAGACCAGCAAAACTAGATGGCTCGTGCTGCCGATCTGGCCACGAAACTTCGTACTCGCAGCGCGTCTGAATGGTCTAAGACTCTCATTATGATTATCCACTAAAAGTTTTAACGTGGTGTCATTCTGGTCTAAAAGCAGAATGTTTTGAATAGGAATGAATTCTGCGCATGTGCGTGAACTCGACTCCTAAAATTTCTCTTGAATATAGAAATATTTTGACATAAAATTTTATTTTAGTAGTATAAGATTTGGAAAAGTCCGTAGTAAGTGTGGGAATAAAGGATAAAAATATCTAAAAAAAATGTAAAAAAAAGAAAAGAAAAATATATTGAAAAAGTTCTTAGTTTCGAGACTCGAACTGGAGACCAGCAAAACTAGATGGCTCGTGCTGCCGATCTGGCCACGAAGCTTCGTACCCGCAGCGCGTCTGAAGGGTCTAAGACTCTCATTATGATTATCCACTAAAAGTTTTAACGTGGTGTCATTCTGGTCTAAAAGCACAATGTTTTGAATAGGAATGAATTCTGCGCATGGGCGTGAACTCGACTCCTAAAATTTCTCTTGAATATAGAAATATTTTGACATAAAATTTTATTTTAGTAGTATAAGATTTGGAAAAGTTCGTTGTAAGTGTGGGAAAAAAGGATAAAAATATCTAAAAAAAAATGTAAAAAAAAGAAAAGAAAAATATATTGAAAAAGTTCTTAGTTTCGAGACTCGAACTGGAGACCAGCAAAACTAGATGGCTCGTGCTGCCGATCTGGCCACGATGCTTCGTACCCGCAGCGCGTCTGAAGGGTCTAAGACTCTCATTATGATTATCCACTAAAAGTTTTAACGTGGTGTCATTCTGGTCTAAAAGCACAATGTTTTGAATAGGAATGAATTCTGCGCATGTGCGTGAACTCGACTCCTAAAATTTCTCTTGAATATAGAAATATTTTGACATAAAATTTTATTTTAGTAGTATAAGATTTGGAAAAGTCCGTAGTAAGTGTGGGAATAAAGGATAAAAATATCTAAAAAAAATGTAAAAAAAAGAAAAGAAAAATATATTGAAAAAGTTCTTAGTTTCGAGACTCGAACTGGAGACCAGCAAAACTAGATGGCTCGTGCTGCCGATCTGGCCACGAAGCTTCGTACCCGCAGCGCGTCTGAAGGGTCTAAGACTCTCATTATGATTATCCACTAAAAGTTTTAACGTGGTGTCATTCTGGTCTAAAAGCACAATGTTTTGAATAGGAATGAATTCTGCGCATGTGCGTGAACTCGACTCCTAAAATTTCTCTTGAATATAGAAATATTTTGACATAAAATTTTATTTTAGTAGTATAATATTTGGAAAAGTTCTATAGTAAGTGTGGGAAAAAAGGATAAAAATATCTAAGAAAAATGTAAAAAAAAGAAAAGAAACATATATTTAAAAAGTTCTCAGTTTCGAGACTCGAACTGAAGACCAGCAAAACTAGATGGCTCGTGCTGCCGATCTGGCCACGAAGCTTCGTACCCGCAGCGCGTCTGAATGGTCTAAGACTCTCATTATGTTTATCCACTAAAATTTTTAACGTGGTGTCATTCTGGTCTAAAAGCCCAATGTTTTGAATAGGAATGAATTCTGCGCATGTGCGTGAACTCGACTTCTAAAATTTCTCTTGAATATAGAAATATTTTGACATAAATTTTATTTTAGTAGTATAAGATTTGGAAAAGTTCGTAGTAAGTGTGGGAATAAAGGATAAAAATATCTAAGAAAAATGTAAAAAAAAGAAAAGAAAAATATATTTAAAAAGTTCTCAGTTTCGAGACTCGAACTGAAGACCAGCAAAACTAGATGGCTCATGCTGCCGATCTGGCCACGAAACTTCGTACCCGCAGCGCGTCTGAATGGTCTAAGACTCTCAATATGATTATCCACTAAAAGTTTTAACGTGGTGTCATTCTGGTCTAAAAGCACAATGTTTTGAATAGGAATGAATTCTGCGCATGTGCGTGAACTCGACTCCGAAAATTTCTCTAGAATATAGAAATATTTTGACATAAAATTTTATTTTAGTAGTACAAGATTTGGAAAAGTTCGTAGTAAGTGTGGGAATAAAGGATAAAAATATCTAAGAAAAATGTAAAAAAAAGAAAAGAAAAATGTATTTAAAAAGTTCTCAGTTTCGAGACTCGAACTGAAGACCAGCAAAACTAGATGGCTCGTGCTGCCGATCTGGCCACGAAGCTTCGTACCCGCAGCGCGTCTGAATGGTCTAAGACTCTCATTATGATTATCCACAAAAAGTTTTAAAGTGGTGTCATTCTGGTCTAAAAGCACAATGTTTTGAATAGGAACGAATTCTGCGCATGTGCGTGAACTCGACTCTTAAAATTTCTCTTGAATATAGAAATATTTTGACATAAAATTTTGTTTTAGTAGTATAAGATTTGGAAAAGTTCGTAGTAAGTGTGGGAATAAAGGATAAAAATATCTAGGAAAAATGTAAAAAAAAGAAAAGAAAAATATATTTAAAAAGTTCTCAGTTTCGAGACTCGAACTGAAGACCAGCAAAACTAGATGGCTCGTTCTGCCGATCTGGCCACGAAGCTTCGTACCCGCAGCGCGTCTGAATCGTCTAAGACTCTCATTATGATTATCCACTAAAAGTTTTAACGGGGTGTCATTCTGGTCTAAAAGCACAATGTTTTGAATAGGAACGAATTCTGCGCATGTGCGTGAACTCGACTCCTAAAATTTCTCTTGAATATAGAAATATTTTGACATAAAATTTTATTTTAGTAGTATAAGATATGGAAAAGTTCGTAGTAAGTGTGGGAATAAAGGATAAAAATATCTAAGAAAAATGTAAAAAAAGAAAAGAAAAATATATTTAAAAAGTTCTCAGTTTTTAGACTCGAACTGAAGACCAGCAAAACTAGATGGCTCGTGCTGCCGATCTGGCCACGAAACATCGTACCCGCAGCGCGTCTGAATGGTCTAAGACTCTGATTATGATTATCCACTAAAAGTTTTAACGTTGTGTCATTCTGGTCTAAAAGCCCAATGTTTTGAATAGGAATGAATTCTGCGCATGTGCGTGAACTCGACTCCTAAAATTTCTCTTGAATATAGAAATATTTTGACATAAAATTTTATTTTAGTAGTACAAGATTTGGAAAAGTTCGTAGTAAGTGTGGGAATAAAGGATAAAAATATCTAAAAAAAAAAAAATGAAAAGAAAAATATATTGAAAAAGTTCTCAGTTTCGAGACTCGAACTGAAGACCAGCAAAACTAGGTGGCTTGTGCTGCCGATCTGGCAACGAAGCTTTGTACCCGCAGCGCGTCTGAATGGTCTAAGACTCTCATTATGATTATCCACTAAAAGTTTTAACGTGGTGTCATTCTGGTCTAAAAGCACAATGTTTTGAATAGGAACGAATTTCTGCGCATGTGCGTGAACTCTACAATTAAAATTTCTCTTGAATATAGAAATATTTTGACATAAAATTTTGTTTTAGTAGTATAAGATTTGGAAAAGTTCGTAGTAAGTGTGGGAATAAAGGATAAAAATATCTAAAAAAAAATGTAAAAAAAAGAGAAGAAAAATATATTTAAAAAGTTCTCAGTTTCGAGACTCGAACTGAAGACCAGCAAAACTAGATAGCTCGTGCTGCCGATCCAGAAACGAAGCTTCGTACCTGCAGCGTGTCTGAATGGTCTAAGACTCTCATTATGATTATCAACTAAACGTTTTAACGTGGTGTCATTCTGGTCTAAAAGCACAATGTTTTGAATAGGAATGAATTCTGCGCATGTGCGTGAACTCGACTCCTAAAATTTCTCTTGAATATAGAAATATTTTGACATAAAATTTTATTTTAGTAGTATAAGATTTGGAAAAGTTCGTAGTAAGTGTGGGAATAAAGGATAAAAATATCTTAAAAAAATGCAAAAAAAAGAAAAGAAAAATATATTGAAAAAGTTCTCAGTTTCGAGACTCGAACTGGAGACCAGCAAAACTAGATGGCTCGTGCTGCCGATCTGGCCACGAAGCTTCGTACCCGCAGCGCGTCTGAAGGGTCTAAGACTCTCATTATGATTATCAACTAAACGTTTTAACGTGGTGTCATTCTGGTCTAAAAGCACAATGTTTTGAATAGGAATGAATTCTGCGCATGTGCGTGAACTCGACTCCTAAAATTTCTCTTGAATATAGAAATATTTTGACATAAAATTTTATTTTAGTAGTATAAGATTTGGAAAAGTTCGTAGTAAGTGTGGGAATAAAGGATAAAAATATCTTAAAAAATTGTAAAAAAAAGAAAAGAAAAATATATTGAAAAAGTTCTCAGTTTCGAGACTCGAACTGGAGACCAGCAAAACTAGATGGCTCGTGCTGCCGATCTGGCCACGAAGCCTCGTACCCGCAGCGCGTCTGAAGGGTCTAAGACTCTCATTATGATTATCCACTAAAAGTTTTAACGTGGTGTCATTCTGGTCTAAAAGCACAATGTTTTGAATAGTAATGAATTCTGCGCATGTGCGTGAACTCGACTCCTAAAATTTCTCTTGAATATAGAAATATTTTGACATAAAATTTTATTTTAGTAGTATAAGATTTGGAAAAGTTCGTAGTAAGTGTGGGAATAAAGGATAAAAATATCTAAGAAAAATGTAAAAAAAGAAAAGAAAAATATATTTAAAAAGTTCTCAGTTTCGAGACTCGAACTGAAGACCAGCAAAACTAGATGGCTCGTGCGGCCGATCTGGCCACGAAACTTCGTACTCGCAGCGCGTCTGAATGGTCTAAGACTCTCATTATGATTATCCACTAAAAGTTTTAACGTGGTGTCATTCTGGTCTAAAAGCAGAATGTTTTGAATAGGAATGAATTCTGCGCATGTGCGTGAACTCGACTCCTAAAATTTCTCTTGAATATAGAAATATTTTGACATAAAATTTTATTTTAGTAGTATAAGATTTGGAAAAGTCCGTAGTAAGTGTGGGAATAAAGGATAAAAATATCTAAAAAAAATGTAAAAAAAAGAAAAGAAAAATATATTTAAAAAGTTCTCAGTTTCGAGACTTGAACTGAAGACCAGCAAAACTAGATGGCTCGTGATGCCGATCTGGCCACGAAGCTTCGTACCCGCAGCGCGTCTGAAGGGTCTAAGACTCTCATTATGATTATCAACTAAACGTTTTAACGTGGTGTCATTCTGGTCTAAAAGCACAATGTTTTGAATAGGAATGAATTCTGCGCATGTGCGTGAACTCGACTCCTAAAATTTCTCTTGAATATAGAAATATTTTGACATAAAATTTTATTTTAGTAGTATAAGATTTGGAAAAGTTCGTAGTAACTGTGGGAATAAAGGATAAAAATATCTTAAAAAAATGTAAAAAAAAGAAAAGAAAAATATATTGAAAAAGTTCTCAGTTTCGAGACTCGAACTGGAGACCAGCAAAACTAGATGGCTCGTGCTGCCGATCTGGCCACGAAGCTTCGTACCCGCAGCGCGTCTGAAGGGTCTAAGACTCTCATTATGATTATCCACTAAAAGTTTTAACGTGGTGTCATTCTGGTCTAAAAGCACAATGTTTTGAATAGGAATGAATTCTGCGCATGTGCGTGAACTCGACTCCTAAAATTTCTCTTGAATATAGAAATATTTTGACATAAAATTTTATTTTAGTAGTATAAGATTTGGAAAAGTTCTATAGTAAGTGTGGGAATAAAGGATAAAAATATCTAAGAAAAATGTAAAAAAAAGAAAAGAAAAATATATTTAAAAAGTTCTCAGTTTCGAGACTCGAACTGAAGACCAGCAAAACTAGATGGCTCGTGCTGCCGATCTGGCCACGAAACTTCGTACTCGCAGCGCGTCTGAATGGTCTAAGACTCTCATTATGATTATCCACTAAAAGTTTTAACGTGGTGTCATTCTGGTCTAAAAGCAGAATGTTTTGAATAGGAATGAATTCTGCGCATGTGCGTGAACTCGACTCCTAAAATTTCTCTTGAATATAGAAATATTTTGACATAAAATTTTATTTTAGTAGTATAAGATTTGGAAAAGTCCGTAGTAAGTGTGGGAATAAAGGATAAAAATATCTAAAAAAAATGTAAAAAAAAGAAAAGAAAAATATATTGAAAAAGTTCTTAGTTTCGAGACTCGAACTGGAGACCAGCAAAACTAGATGGCTCGTGCTGCCGATCTGGCCACGAAGCTTCGTACCCGCAGCGCGTCTGAAGGGTCTAAGACTCTCATTATGATTATCCACTAAAAGTTTTAACGTGGTGTCATTCTGGTCTAAAAGCACAATGTTTTGAATAGGAATGAATTCTGCGCATGGGCGTGAACTCGACTCCTAAAATTTCTCTTGAATATAGAAATATTTTGACATAAAATTTTATTTTAGTAGTATAAGATTTGGAAAAGTTCGTTGTAAGTGTGGGAAAAAAGGATAAAAATATCTAAAAAAAATGTAAAAAAAAGAAAAGAAAAATATATTGAAAAAGTTCTTAGTTTCGAGACTCGAACTGGAGACCAGCAAAACTAGATGGCTCGTGCTGCCGATCTGGCCACGATTATTCGTACCCGCAGCGCGTCTGAAGGGTCTAAGACTCTCATTATGATTATCCACTAAAAGTTTTAACGTGGTGTCATTCTGGTCTAAAAGCACAATGTTTTGAATAGGAATGAATTCTGCGCATGTGCGTGAACTCGACTCCTAAAATTTCTCTTGAATATAGAAATATTTTGACATAAAATTTTATTTTAGTAGTATAAGATTTGGAAAAGTCCGTAGTAAGTGTGGGAATAAAGGATAAAAATATCTAAAAAAAATGTAAAAAAAAGAAAAGAAAAATATATTGAAAAAGTTCTTAGTTTCGAGACTCGAACTGGAGACCAGCAAAACTAGATGGCTCGTGCTGCCGATCTGGCCACGAAGCTTCGTACCCGCAGCGCGTCTGAAGGGTCTAAGACTCTCATTATGATTATCCACTAAAAGTTTTAACGTGGTGTCATTCTGGTCTAAAAGCACAATGTTTTGAATAGGAATGAATTCTGCGCATGTGCGTGAACTCGACTCCTAAAATTTCTCTTGAATATAGAAATATTTTGACATAAAATTTTATTTTAGTAGTATAATATTTGGAAAAGTTCTATAGTAAGTGTGGGAAAAAAGGATAAAAATATCTAAGAAAAATGTAAAAAAAAGAAAAGAAACATATATTTAAAAAGTTCTCAGTTTCGAGACTCGAACTGAAGACCAGCAAAACTAGATGGCTCGTGCTGCCGATCTGGCCACGAAGCTTCGTACCCGCAGCGCGTCTGAATGGTCTAAGACTCTCATTATGTTTATCCACTAAAATTTTTAACGTGGTGTCATTCTGGTCTAAAAGCCCAATGTTTTGAATAGGAATGAATTCTGCGCATGTGCGTGAACTCGACTTCTAAAATTTCTCTTGAATATAGAAATATTTTGACATAAATTTTATTTTAGTAGTATAAGATTTGGAAAAGTTCGTAGTAAGTGTGGGAATAAAGGATAAAAATATCTAAGAAAAATGTAAAAAAAAGAAAAGAAAAATATATTTAAAAAGTTCTCAGTTTCGAGACTCGAACTGAAGACCAGCAAAACTAGATGGCTCATGCTGCCGATCTGGCCACGAAACTTCGTACCCGCAGCGCGTCTGAATGGTCTAAGACTCTCAATATGATTATCCACTAAAAGTTTTAACGTGGTGTCATTCTGGTCTAAAAGCACAATGTTTTGAATAGGAATGAATTCTGCGCATGTGCGTTAACTCGACTCCTAAAATTTCTCTTGAATATAGAAATATTTTGACATAAAATTTTATTTTAGTAGTACAAGATTTGGAAAAGTTCGTAGTAAGTGTGGGAATAAAGGATAAAAATATCTTTAAAAAATGTAAAAAAAAGAAAAGAAAAATTTATTTAAAAAGTTCTCAGTTTCGAGACTTGAACTGAAGACCAGCAAAACTAGATGGCTCGTGATGCCGATCTGGCCACGAAGCTTCGTACCCGCAGCGCGTCTGAATGGTCTAAGACTCTCATTATGATTATCCACTAAAAGTTTTAACGTGGTGTCATTCTGGTCTAAAAGCACAATGTTTTGAATAGGAATGAATTCTGCGCATGTGCGTGAACTCGACTCCTAAAATTTCTCTTGAATATAGAAATGTTTTGACATAAAATTTTATTTTACTAGTATAAGATTTGGAAAAGTTCGTAGTAAGTGTGGAAATAAAGGATAAAAATATCTAAAAAAAATGTAAAAAAAAGAAATGAAAAATATATTTAAAAAGTTCTTAGTTTCGAGACTCGAACTGAAGACCAGCAAAACTAGATGGGTCGTGCTGCCGGTCTGGCCACGAAGCATCGTACCCGCAGCGCGTCTGAATGGTCTAAGACTCTCATTATGATTATCCACTAAAATTTTAACGTGGTGTCATTCTGGTCTAAAAGCACAATGTTTTGAATAGGAATGAATTCTGCGCATGTGCGTGAACTCGACTCCTAAAATTTCTCTTGAATATAGAAATATTTTGACATAAAATTTTATTTTAGTAGTATAAGATTTGGAAAAGTTCGTAGTAAGTGTGGGAATAAAGGATAAAAATATCTAAGAAAAATATAAAAAAAAGAAAAGAAAAATATATTTAAAAAGTTCTCAGTTTCGAGACTCGAACTGAAGACCAGCAAAACTAGATGGCTCATGCTGCCCATCTGGCCACGAAACTTCGTACCCGCAGCGCATCTGAATGGTCTAAGACTCTCATTATGATTATCCACTAAAAGTTTTAACGTGGTGTCATTCTGGTCTAAAAGCACAATGTTTTGAATAGGAATGAATTCTGCGCATGTGCGTTAACTCGACTCCTAAAATTTCTCTTGAATATAGAAATATTTTGACATAAAATTTTATTTTAGTAGTACAAGATTTGGAAAAGTTCGTAGTAAGTGTGGGAATAAAGGATAAAAATATCTTAAAAAAATGTAAAAAAAAGAAAAGAAAAATTTATTTAAAAAGTCCTCAGTTTCGAGACTTGAACTGAAGACCAGCAAAACTAGATGGCTCGTGATGCCGATCTGGCCACGAAGCTTCGTACCCGCAGCGCGTCTGAATGGTCTAAGACTCTCATTATGATTATCCACTAAAAGTTTTAACGTGGTGTCATTCTGGTCTAAAAGCCCAATGTTTTGAATAGGAATGAATTCTGCGCATGTGCGTGAACTCGACTCCTAAAATTTCTCTTGAATATAGAAATATTTTGACATAAAATTTTATTTTAGTAGTATAAGATTTGGAAAAGTTCGTAGTAAGTGTGGGAATAAAGGATAAAAATATCTAAAAAAAATGTAAAAAAAAGAAATGAAAAATATATTTAAAAAGTTCTTAGTTTCGAGACTCGAACTGAAGACCAGCAAAACTAGATGGCTCGTGCTGCCGGTCTGGCCACGAAGCATCGTACCCGCAGCGCGTCTGAATGGTCTAAGACTCTCATTATGATTATCCACTAAAATTTTAACGTGGTGTCATTCTGGTCTAAAAGCACAATGTTTTGAATAGGAATGAATTCTGCGCATGTGCGTGAACTCGACTCCTAAAATTTCTCTTGAATATAGAAATATTTTGACATAAAATTTTATTTTAGTAGTATAAGATTTGGAAAAGTTCGTAGTAAGTGTGGGAATAAAGGATAAAAATATCTAAGAAAAATATAAAAAAAAGAAAAGAAAAATATATTTAAAAAGTTCTCAGGTTCGAGAGTCGAACTGAAGACCAGCAAAACTAGATGGCTCGTGCTGCCGATCTGGCCACGAAACTTCGTACCCGCAGCGCGTCTGAATGGTCTAAGACTCTCATTATGATTATCCACTAAAAGTTTTAACGTGGTGTCATTCTGGTCTAAAAGCACAATGTTTTGAATAGGAATGAATTCTGCGCATGTGCGTGAACTCGACTCCTAAAATTTCTCTTGAATATAGAAATATTTTGACATAAAATTTTATTTTAGTAGTATAAGATTTGGAAAAGTTCGTAGTAAGTTTGGGAATAAAGGATAAAAATATCTAAGAAAAATGTAAAAAAAAGAAAAGAAACATATATTTAAAAAGTTCTCAGTTTCGAGACTCGAACTGAAGACCAGCAAAACTAGATGGCTCGTGCTGCCGATCTGGCCACGAAGCTTCGTACTCGCAGCGCGTCTGAATGGTCTAAGACTCTCATTATGATTATCCACTAAAAGTTTTAACGTGGTGTCATTCTGGTCTAAAAGCCCAATGTTTTGAATAGGAATGAATTCTGCGTATGTGCGTGAACTCGACTCCTAAAATTTCTCTTGAATATAGAAATATTTTGACATAAAATTTTATTTTAGTAGTATAAGATTTGGAAAAGTTCGTAGTAAGTTTGGGAATAAAGGATAAAAATATCTAAGAAAAATGTAAAAAAAAGAAAAGAAAAATATATTTAAAAAGTTCTCAGTTTCGAGACTCGAACTGATGACCAGCAAAACTAGATAGCTCGTGCTGCCGATCCAGAAACGAAGCTTCGTACCCGCAGCGCGTCTGAATGGTCTAAGACTCTCATTATGATTATCCACTAAAAGTTTTAAAGTGGAGTCATTCTGGTCTAAAAGCACAATGTTTTGAATAGGAACGAATTCTGCGAATGTGCGTGAACTCGACTCTTAAAATTTCTCTTGAATATAGAAATATTTTGACATAAAATTTGGTTTTAGTAGTATAAGATTTGGAAAAGTTCGTAGAAGTGTGGGAATAAAGGATAAAAATATCTAAGAAAAATTTAAAAAAAAGAAAAGAAAAATATATTTAAAAAGTTCTCAGTTTCGAGACTCGAACTGATGACCAGCAAAATTAGATGGCTCGTGCTGCCGATCTGGCCACGAAGCTTCGTACCCGCAGCGCGTCTGAATGGTCTAAGACTCTCATTATGATTATCCACTAAAAGTTTTAAAGTGGTGTCATTCTGGTCTAAAAGCACAATGTTTTGAATAGGAACGAATTCTGCGCATGTCCGTGAACTCGACTCTTAAAATTTTTCTTGAATATAGAAATATTTTGACATAAAATTTTGTTTTAGTAGTATAAGATTTGGAAAAGTTCGTAGTAAGTGTGGGAATAAAGGATAAAAATATCTAAAAAAAATGTAAAAAAAAGAGAGAAAAATATATTTAAAAAGTTCTCAGTTTCGAGACTCGAACTGAAGACCAGCAAAACTAGATAGCTCGTGCTGCCGATCCAGAAACGAAGCTTCGTACCCGCAGCGTGTCTGAATGGTCTAAGAATCTCATTATGATTATCCACTAAAAGTTTTAACGTGGTGTCATTCTGGTCTAAAAGCACAATGTTTTGAATAGGAATGAATTCTGCGCATGTGCGTGAACTCGACTCCTAAAATTTCTCTTGAATATAGAAATATTTTGACATAAAATTTTATTTTAGTAGTACAAGATTTGGAAAAGTTCGTAGTAAGTGTGGGAATAAAGGATAAAAATATCTTAAAAAAATGTAAAAAAAAGAAAAGAAAAATTTATTTAAAAAGTCCTCAGTTTCGAGACTCGAACTGATGACCAGCAAAACTAGATGGCTCGTGCTGCCGATCTTGCCACGAAGCTTCGTACCCGCAGCGCGTCTGAATGGTCTAAGACACTCATTATGATTATCCACTAAAAGTTTTAAAGTGGTGTCATTCTGGTCTAAAAGCACAATGTTTTGAATAGGAACGAATTCTGCGCATGTGCGTGAACTCGACTCTTAAAATTTCTCTTGAATATAGAAATATTTTGACATAAAATTTTGTTTTAGTAGTATAAGATTTGGAAAAGTTCGTAGTAAGTGTGGGAATAAAGGATAAAAATATCTAAAAAAAAATGTAAAAAAAAGAGAAGAAAAATATATTTAAAAAGTTCTCAGTTTCGAGACTCGAACTGAAGACCAGCAAAACTAGATAGCTCGTGCTGCCGATCCAGAAACGAAGCTTCGTACCCGCAGCGTGTCTGAATGGTCTAAGACTCTCATTATGATTATCCACTAAAAGTTTTAACGTGGTGTCATTCTGGTCTAAAAGCACAATGTTTTGAATAGGAATGAATTCTGCGCATGTGCGTGAACTCGACTCCTAAAATTTCTCTTCAATATAGAAATATTTTGACATAAAATTTTATTTTAGTAGTATAAGATTTGGAAAAGTTCGTAGTAAGTGTGGGAAAAAAGGATAAAAATATCTAAGAAAAATGTAAAAAAAAGAAAAGAAACATATATTTAAAAAGTTCTCAGTTTCGAGACTCGAACTGAAGACCAGCAAAACTAGATGGCTCGTGCTGCCGATCTGGCCACGAAGCTTCGTACCCGCAGCGCGTCTGAATGGTCTGAGACTCTCATTATGATTATCCACTAAAAGTTTTAACGTTGTGTCATTCTGGTCTAAAAGCCCAATGTTTTGAATAGGAATGAATTCTGCGCATGTGCGTGAACTCGACTCCTAAAATTTCTCTTGAATATAGAAATATTTTGACATAAAATTTTATTTTAGTAGTATAAGATTTGGAAAAGTTCGTAGTAAGTGTGGGAATAAAGGATAAAAATATCTAAGAAAAATGTAAAAAAAAGAAAAGAAAAATATATTTAAAAAGTTCTCAGTTTCGAGACTCGAACTGATGACCAGCAAAACTAGATGGCTCGTGCTGCCGATCTTGCCACGAAGCTTCGTACCCGCAGCGCGTCTGAATGGTCTAAGACACTCATTATGATTATCCACTAAAAGATTTAAAGTGGTGTCATTCTGGTCTAAAAGCACAATGTTTTGAATAGGAACGAATTCTGCGCATGTGCGTGAACTCGACTCCTAAAATTTCTCTTGAATATAGAAATATTTTGACATAAAATTTTATTTTAGTAGTATAAGATTTGGAAAAGTTCGTAGTAAGTGTGGGAATAAAGGATAAAAATATCTAAGAAAAATGTAAAAAAAAGAAAAGAAAAATATATTTAAAAAGTTCTCAGTTTCGAGACTCGAACTGAAGACCAGCAAAACTAGATGGCTCATGCTGCCGATCTGGCCACGAAACTTCGTACCCGCAGCGCGTCTGAATGGTCTAAGACTCTCATTATGATTATCCACTAAAAGTTTTAACGTGGTGTCATTCTGGTCTAAAAGCCCAATGTTTTGAATAGGAATGAATTCTGCGCATGTGCGTGAACTCGACTCCTAAAATTTCTCTTGAATATAGAAATATTTTGACATAAAATTTTATTTTAGTAGTACAAGATTTGGAAAAGTTCGTAGTAAGTGTGGGAATAAAGGATAAAAATATCTAAAAAAAAATGTAAAAAAAAGAGAAGAAAAATATATTTAAAAAGTTCTCAGTTTCGAGACTCGAACTGAAGACCAGCAAAACTAGATAGCTCGTGCTGCCGATCTGGCCACGAAGCTTCGTACCCGCAGCGCGTCTGAATGGTCTAAGACTCTCATTATGATTATCCACTAAAAGTTTTAACGTGGTGTCATTCTGGTCTAAAAGCCCGATGTTTTGAATAGGAATGAATTCTGCGCATGTGCGTGAACTCGACTCCTAAAATTTCTCTTGAATATAGAAATATTTTGACATAAAATTTTATTTTAGTAGTAAAAGATTTGGAAACGTTCGTAGTAAGTGTGGGAATAAAGGATAAAAATATCTAAGAAAAATGTAAAAAAAAGAAAAGAAAAATATATTGAAAAAGTTCTCAGTTTCGAGACTCGAACTGAAGACCAGCAAAACTAGATGGCTCGTGCTGCCGATCTGGCCACGAAGCTTCGTACCCGCAGCGCGTCTGAATGGTCTAAGACTCTCATTATGATTATCCACTAAAAGTTTTAACGTGGTGTCATTCTGGTCTAAAAGCCCAATGTTTTGAATAGGAATGAATTCTGCGCATGTGCGTGAACTCGACTCCTAAAATTTCTCTTGAATATAGAAATATTTTGACATAAAATTTTATTTTAGTAGTACAAGATTTGGAAAAGTTCGTAGTAAGTGTGGGAATAAAGGATAAAAATATCTAAGAAAAATGTAAAAAAAAGAAAAGAAAAATATATTTAAAAAGTTCTCAGTTTCGAGACTCGAACTGATGACCAGCAAAACTAGATGGCTCGTGCTGCCGATCTGGCTACGAAGCTTCGTACCCGCAGCGCGTCTGAATGGTCTAAGAATCTCATTATGATTCTCCACTAAACGTTTTAACGTGGTGTCATTCTGGTTTAAAAGCACAATGTTTTGAATAGGAATGAATTCTGCGCATGTGCGTGAACTCGACTCCTAAAATTTCTCTTGAATATAGAAATATTTTGACATAAAATTTTATTTTAGTAGTATAAGATTTGGAAAAGTTCGTAGTAAGTGTGGGAATAAAGGATAAAAATATCTTAAAAAAATGTAAAAAAAAGAAAAGAAAAATATATTTAAAAAGTTCTCAGTTTCGAGTCTTGAACTGGAGACCAGCAAAACTAGATGGCTCGTGCTGCCGATCTGGCCACGAAGCTTCGTACCCGCAGCGTGTCTGAATGGTCTAAGACTCTCATTATGATTATCCACTAAAAGTTTTAACGTGGTGTCATTCTGGTCTAAAAGCCCAATATTTTGAATAGGAATGAATTCTGCGCATGTGCGTGAACTCGACTCCTAAAATTTCTCTTGAATATAGAAATATTTTGACATAAAATTTTGTTTTAGTAGTATAAGATTTGGAAAAGTTCGTAGTAAGTGTGGGAATAAAGGATAAAAATATCTAAAAAAAATGTAAAAAAAGAGAAGAAAAATATATTTAAAAAGTTCTCAGTTTCGAGACTCGAACTGAAGACCAGCAAAACTAGATAGCTCGTACTGCCGATCCAGAAACGAAGCTTCGTACCCGCAGCGTGTCTGAATGGTCTAAGACTCTCATTATGATTATCCACTAAAAGTTTTAACGTGGTGTCATTCTGGTCTAAAAGCACAATGTTTTGAATAGGAATGAATTCTGCGCATGTGCGTGAACTCGACTCCTAAAATTTCTCTTGAATATAGAAATGTTTTGACATAAAATTTTATTTTACTAGTATAAGATTTAGAAAAGTTCGTAGTAAGTGTGGGAATAAAGGATAAAAATATCTAAAAAAATGTAAAAAAAAGAAAAGAAAAATATATTGAAAAAGTTCTCAGTTTCGAGACTCGAACTGGAGACCAGCAAAACTAGATGGCTCGTGCTGCCGATCTATCCACGAAGCTTCGTACCCGCAGCGCGTCTGAAGTGTCTAAGACTCTCATTATGATTATCCACTAAAAGTTTTAACGTGCTGTCATTCTGGTCTAAAAGCACAATGTTTTGAATAGGAATGAATTCTGCGCATGTGCGTGAACTCGACTCCTAAAATTTCTCTTGAATATAGAAATATTTTGACATAAAATTTTATTTTAGTAGTATAAGATTTGAAAAAGTTCGTAGTAAGTGTGGGAATAAAGGATAAAAATATCTAAGAAAAATGTAAAAAAAAGAAAAGAAAAATATATTTAAAAAGTTCTCAGTTTCGAGACTCGAACTGGAGACCAGCAAAACTAGATGGCTCGTGCTGCCGATCTGGCCACGAAGCTTCGTACCCGCAGCGCGTCTGAAGGGTCTAAGACTCTCATTATAAATATCCACTAAAAGTTTTAACGTGGTGTCATTCTGTTCTAAAAGCACAATGTTTTGAATAGGAATGAATTCTGCGCATGTGCGTGAACTCGACTCCTAAAATTTCTCTTGAATATAGAAATATTTTGACATAAAATTTTATTTTAGTAGTATAAGATTTGGAAAAGTTCGTAGTAAGTGTGGGAATAAAGGATAAAAATATCTAAGAAAAATGTAAAAAAAAGAAAAGAAAAATATATTTAAAAAGTTCTCAGTTTCGAGACTCGAACTGAAGACCAGCAAAACTAGATAGCTCGTGCTGCCTATCCAAATACGAAGCTTCGTACCCGCAGCGTGTCTGAATGGTCTAAGACTCTCATTATGATTATCCACTAAAAGTTTTAACGTGGTGTCATTCTGGTCTAAAAGCCCAATATTTTGAATAGGAATGAATTCTGCGCATGTGCGTGAACTCGACTCCTAAAATTTCTCTTGAATATAGAAATATTTTGACATAAAATTTTGTTTTAGTAGTATAAGATTTGGAAAAGTTCGTAGTAAGTGTGGGAATAAAGGATAAAAATATCTAAAAAAAATGTAAAAAAAGAGAAGAAAAATATATTTAAAAAGTTCTCAGTTTCGAGACTCGAACTGAAGACCAGCAAAACTAGATAGCTCGTGCTGCCGATCCAGAAACGAAGCTTCGTACCCGCAGCGTGTCTGAATGGTCTAAGACTCTCATTATGATTATCCACTAAAAGTTTTAACGTGGTGTCATTCTGGTCTAAAAGCACAATGTTTTGAATAGGAATGAATTCTGCGCATGTGCGTGAACTCGACTCCTAAAATTTCTCTTGAATATAGAAATATTTTGACATAAAATTTTATTTTAGTAGTATAAGATTTGGAAAAGTTCGTAGTAAGTGTGGGAATAAAGGATAAAAATATCTAAAAAAAATGTAAAAAAAAGAAAAGAAAAATATATTGAAAAAGTTCTCAGTTTCGAGACTCGAACTGGAGACCAGCAAAACTAGATGGCTCGTGCTGCCGTTCTGGCCACGAAGCTTCGTACCCGCAGCGCGTCTGAATGGTCTAAGACACTCATTATGATTATCCACTAAAAGTTTTAAAGTGGTGTCATTCTGGTCTAAAAGCACAATGTTTTGAATAGGAACGAATTCTGCGCATGTGCGTGAACTCGACTCTTAAAATTTCTCTTGAATATAGAAATATTTTGATATAAAATTTTGTTTTAGTAGTATAAGATTTGGAAAAGTTCGTAGTAAGTGTGGGAATAAAGGATAAAAATATCTAAAAAAAAATGTAAAAAAAAGAGTAGAAAAATATATTTAAAAAGTTCTCAGTTTCGAGACTCGAACTGAAGACCAGCAAAACTAGATAGCTCGTGCTGCCGATCCAGAAACGAAGCTTCGTACCCGCAGCGTGTCTGAATGGTCTAAGACTCTCATTATGATTATCCACTAAAAGTTTTAACGTGGTGTCATTCTGGTCTAAAAGCACAATGTTTTGAATAGGAATGAATTCTGCGCATGTGCGTGAACTCGACTCCTAAAATTTCTCTTCAATATAGAAATATTTTGACATAAAATTTTATTTTAGTAGTATAAGATTTGGAAAAGTTCGTAGTAAGTGTGGGAAAAAAGGATAAAAATATCTAAGAAAAATGTAAAAAAAAGAAAAGAAACATATATTTAAAAAGTTCTCAGTTTCGAGACTCGAACTGAAGACCAGCAAAACTAGATGGCTCGTGCTGCCGATCTGGCCACGAAGCTTCGTACCCGCAGCGCGTCTGAATGGTCTAAGACTCTCATTATGATTATCCACTAAAAGTTTTAACGTTGTGTCATTCTGGTCTAAAAGCCCAGCCAATGTTTTGAATAGGAATGAATTCTGTGCATGTGCGTGAACTCGACTCCTAAAATTTCTCTTGAATATAGAAATATTTTGACATAAAATTTTATTTTAGTAGTATAAGATTTGGAAAAGTTCGTAGTAAGTGTGGGAATAAAGGATAAAAATATCTAAGAAAAATGTAAAAAAAAGAAAAGAAAAATATATTTAAAAAGTTCTCAGTTTCGAGACTCGAACTGATGACCAGCAAAACTAGATGGCTCGTGCTGCCGATCTTGCCACGAAGCTTCGTACCCGCAGCGCGTCTGAATGGTCTAAGACACTCATTATGATTATCCACTAAAAGATTTAAAGTGGTGTCATTCTGGTCTAAAAGCACAATGTTTTGAATAGGAACGAATTCTGCGCATGTGCGTGAACTCGACTCCTAAAATTCCTCTTGAATATAGAAATATTTTGACATAAAATTTTATTTTAGTAGTATAAGATTTGGAAAAGTTCGTAGTAAGTGTGGGAATAAAGGATAAAAATATCTAAGAAAAATGTAAAAAAAAGAAAAGAAAAATATATTTAAAAAGTTCTCAGTTTCGAGACTCGAACTGAAGACCAGCAAAACTAGATGGCTCATGCTGCCGATCTGGCCACGAAACTTCGTACCCGCAGCGCGTCTGAATGGTCTAAGACTCTCATTATGATTATCCACTAAAAGTTTTAACGTGGTGTCATTCTGGTCTAAAAGCCCAATGTTTTGAATAGGAATGAATTCTGCGCATGTGCGTGAACTCGACTCCTAAAATTTCTCTTGAATATAGAAATATTTTGACATAAAATTTTATTTTAGTAGTACAAGATTTGGAAAAGTTCGTAGTAAGTGTGGGAATAAAGGATAAAAATATCTAAAAAAAATGTAAAAAAAAGAGAAGAAAAATATATTTAAAAAGTTCTCAGTTTCGAGACTCGAACTGAAGACCAGCAAAACTAGATAGCTCGTGCTGCCGATCTGGCCACGAAGCTTCGTACCCGCAGCGCGTCTGAATGGTCTAAGACTCTCATTATGATTATCCACTAAAAGTTTTAACGTGGTGTCATTCTGGTCTAAAAGCCCGATGTTTTGAATAGGAATGAATTCTGCGCATGTGCGTGAACTCGACTCCTAAAATTTCTCTTGAATATAGAAATATTTTGACATAAAATTTTATTTTAGTAGTACAAGATTTGGAAAAGTTCGTAGTAAGTGTGGGAATAAAGGATAAAAATATCTAAGAAAAATGTAAAAAAAAGAAAAGAAAAATATATTTAAAAAGTTCTCAGTTTCGAGACTCGAACTGATGACCAGCAAAACTAGATGGCTCGTGCTGCCGATCCAGAAACGAAGCTTCGTACCCGCAGCGTGTCTGAATGGTCTAAGACTCTCATTATGATTATCCACTAAAAGTTTTAACGTGGTGTCATTCTGGTCTAAAAGCACAATGTTTTGAATAGGAATGAATTCTGCGCATGTGCGTGAACTCGACTCCTAAAATTTCTCTTCAATATAGAAATATTTTGACATAAAATTTTATTTTAGTAGTATAAGATTTGGAAAAGTTCGTAGTAAGTGTGGGAAAAAAGGATAAAAATATCTAAGAAAAATGTAAAAAAAAGAAAAGAAACATATATTTAAAAAGTTCTCAGTTTCGAGACTCGAACTGAAGACCAGCAAAACTAGATGGCTCGTGCTGCCGATCTGGCCACGAAGCTTCGTACCCGCAGCGCGTCTGAATGGTCTAAGACTCTCATTATGATTATCCACTAAAAGTTTTAACGTTGTGTCATTCTGGTCTAAAAGCCCAATGTTTTGAATAGGAATGAATTCTGCGCATGTGCGTGAACTCGACTCCTAAAATTTCTCTTGAATATAGAAATATTTTGACATAAAATTTTATTTTAGTAGTATAAGATTTGGAAAAGTTCGTAGTAAGTGTGGGAATAAAGGATAAAAATATCTAAGAAAAATGTAAAAAAAAGAAAAGAAAAATATATTTAAAAAGTTCTCAGTTTCGAGACTCGAACTGATGACCAGCAAAACTAGATGGCTCGTGCTGCCGATCTTGCCACGAAGCTTCGTACCCGCAGCGCGTCTGAATGGTCTAAGACACTCATTATGATTATCCACTAAAAGATTTAAAGTGGTGTCATTCTGGTCTAAAAGCACAATGTTTTGAATAGGAACGAATTCTGCGCATGTGCGTGAACTCGACTCCTAAAATTTCTCTTGAATATAGAAATATTTTGACATAAAATTTTATTTTAGTAGTATAAGATTTGGAAAAGTTCGTAGTAAGTGTGGGAATAAAGGATAAAAATATCTAAGAAAAATGTAAAAAAAAGAAAAGAAAAATATATTGAAAAAGTTCTCAGTTTCGAGACTCGAACTGAAGACCAGCAAAACTAGATGGCTCGTGCTGCCGATCTGGCCACGAAGCTTCGTACCCGCAGCGCGTCTGAATGGTCTAAGACTCTCATTATGATTATCCACTAAAAGTTTTAACGTGGTGTCATTCTGGTCTAAAAGCCCAATGTTTTGAATAGGAATGAATTCTGCGCATGTGCGTGAACTCGACTCCTAAAATTTCTCTTGAATATAGAAATATTTTGACATAAAATTTTATTTTAGTAGTACAAGATTTGGAAAAGTTCGTAGTAAGTGTGGGAATAAAGGATAAAAATATCTAAGAAAAATGTAAAAAAAAGAAAAGAAAAATATATTTAAAAAGTTCTCAGTTTCGAGACTCGAACTGATGACCAGCAAAACTAGATGGCTCGTGCTGCCGATCTGGCTACGAAGCTTCGTACCCGCAGCGCGTCTGAATGGTCTAAGAATCTCATTATGATTCTCCACTAAACGTTTTAACGTGGTGTCATTCTGGTTTAAAAGCACAATGTTTTGAATAGGAATGAATTCTGCGCATGTGCGTGAACTCGACTCCTAAAATTTCTCTTGAATATAGAAATATTTTGACATAAAATTTTATTTTAGTAGTATAAGATTTGGAAAAGTTCGTAGTAAGTGTGGGAATAAAGGATAAAAATATCTTAAAAAAATGTAAAAAAAAGAAAAGAAAAATATATTTAAAAAGTTCTCAGTTTCGAGTCTTGAACTGGAGACCAGCAAAACTAGATGGCTCGTGCTGCCGATCTGGCCACGAAGCTTCGTACCCGCAGCGCGTCTGAAGGGTCTAAGACTCTCATTATGATTATCCACTATAAGTTTTAACGTGGTGTTATTCTGGTCTAAAAGCACAATGTTTTGAATAGGAATGAATTCTGCGCATGTGCGTGAACTCGACTCCTAAAATTTCTCTTGAATATAGAAATATTTTGACATAAAATTTTATTTTAGTAGTATAAGATTTGGAAAAGTTCGTAGTAAGTGTGGGAATAAAGGATAAAAATATCTAAAAAAAATGTAAAAAAAAGAAAAGAAAAATATATTGAAAAAGTTCTCAGTTTCGAGACTCGAACTGGAGACCAGCAAAACTAGATGGCTCGTGCTGCCGATCTGGCCACGAAGCTTCGTACCCGCGGCGCGTCTGAAGGGTCTAAGACTCTCATTATAAATATCCACTAAAAGTTTTAACGTGGTGTCATTCTGTTCTAAAAGCACAATGTTTTGAATAGGAATGAATTCTGCGCATGTGCGTGAACTCGACTCCTAAAATTTCTCTTGAATATAGAAATATTTTGACATAAAATTTTATTTTAGTAGTATAAGATTTGGAAAAGTTCGTAGTAAGTGTGGGAATAAAGGATAAAAATATCTAAGAAAAATGTAAAAAAAAGAAAAGAAAAATATATTTAAAAAGTTCTCAGTTTCGAGACTCGAACTGAAGACCAGCAAAACTAGATAGCTCGTGCTGCCTATCCAAATACGAAGCTTCGTACCCGCAGCGTGTCTGAATGGTCTAAGACTCTCATTATGATTATCCACTAAAAGTTTTAACGTGGTGTCATTCTGGTCTAAAAGCCCAATATTTTGAATAGGAATGAATTCTGCGCATGTGCGTGAACTCGACTCCTAAAATTTCTCTTGAATATAGAAATATTTTGACATAAAATTTTGTTTTAGTAGTATAAGATTTGGAAAAGTTCGTAGTAAGTGTGGGAATAAAGGATAAAAATATCTAAAAAAAATGTAAAAAAAGAGAAGAAAAATATATTTAAAAAGTTCTCAGTTTCGAGTCTTGAACTGAAGACCAGCAAAACTAGATAGCTCGTACTGCCGATCCAGAAACGAAGCTTCGTACCCGCAGCGTGTCTGAATGGTCTAAGACTCTCATTATGATTATCCACTAAAAGTTTTAACGTGGTGTCATTCTGGTCTAAAAGCACAATGTTTTGAATAGGAATGAATTCTGCGCATGTGCGTGAACTCGACTCCTAAAATTTCTCTTGAATATAGAAATGTTTTGACATAAAATTTTATTTTACTAGTATAAGATTTAGAAAAGTTCGTAGTAAGTGTGGGAATAAAGGATAAAAATATCTAAAAAAATGTAAAAAAAAGAAAAGAAAAATATATTGAAAAAGTTCTCAGTTTCGAGACTCGAACTGGAGACCAGCAAAACTAGATGGCTCGTGCTGCCGATCTATCCACGAAGCTTCGTACCCGCAGCGCGTCTGAAGTGTCTAAGACTCTCATTATGATTATCCACTAAAAGTTTTAACGTGCTGTCATTCTGGTCTAAAAGCACAATGTTTTGAATAGGAATGAATTCTGCGCATGTGCGTGAACTCGACTCCTAAAATTTCTCTTGAATATAGAAATATTTTGACATAAAATTTTATTTTAGTAGTATAAGATTTGAAAAAGTTCGTAGTAAGTGTGGGAATAAAGGATAAAAATATCTAAGAAAAATGTAAAAAAAAGAAAAGAAAAATATATTTAAAAAGTTCTCAGTTTCGAGACTCGAACTGGAGACCAGCAAAACTAGATGGCTCGTGCTGCCGATCTGGCCACGAAGCTTCGTACCCGCAGCGCGTCTGAAGGGTCTAAGACTCTCATTATAAATATCCACTAAAAGTTTTAACGTGGTGTCATTCTGTTCTAAAAGCACAATGTTTTGAATAGGAATGAATTCTGCGCATGTGCGTGAACTCGACTCCTAAAATTTCTCTTGAATATAGAAATATTTTGACATAAAATTTTATTTTAGTAGTATAAGATTTGGAAAAGTTCGTAGTAAGTGTGGGAATAAAGGATAAAAATATCTAAGAAAAATGTAA
Organism: Argiope bruennichi; assembly: GCF_947563725.1. Lineage (NCBI taxonomy): Eukaryota > Metazoa > Arthropoda > Arachnida > Araneae > Araneidae > Argiope > Argiope bruennichi. Next base: position 230,494 of record NC_079162.1, on the reverse strand, counting down.
AAAAAAGAAAAGAAAAATATATTTAAAAAGTTCTCAGTTTCGAGACTCGAACTGAAGACCAGCAAAACTAGATAGCTCGTGCTGCCTATCCAAATACGAAGCTTCGTACCCGCAGCGTGTCTGAATGGTCTAAGACTCTCATTATGATTATCCACTAAAAGTTTTAACGTGGTGTCATTCTGGTCTAAAAGCACAATGTTTTGAATAGGAATGAATTCTGCGCATGTGCGTGAACTCGACTCCTAAAATTTCTCTTGAATATAGAAATATTTTGACATAAAATTTTATTTTAGTAGTATAAGATTTGGAAAAGTTCGTAGTAAGTGTGGGAATAAAGGATAAAAATATCTAAAAAAAATGTAAAAAAAAGAAAAGAAAAATATATTGAAAAAGTTCTCAGTTTCGAGACTCGAACTGGAGACCAGCAAAACTAGATGGCTCGTGCTGCCGATCTGGCCACGAAGCTTCGTACCCGCAGCGCGTCTGAATGGTCTAAGACACTCATTATGATTATCCACTAAAAGTTTTAAAGTGGTGTCATTCTGGTCTAAAAGCACAATGTTTTGAATAGGAACGAATTCTGCGCATGTGCGTGAACTCGACTCTTAAAATTTCTCTTGAATATAGAAATATTTTGACATAAAATTTTGTTTTAGTAGTATAAGATTTGGAAAAGTTCGTAGTAAGTGTGGGAATAAAGGATAAAAATATCTAAAAAAAAATGTAAAAAAATGAGAAGAAAAATATATTTAAAAAGTTCTCAGTTTCGAGACTCGAACTGAAGACCAGCAAAACTAGATAGCTCGTGCTGCCGATCCAGAAACGAAGCTTCGTACCCGCAGCGTGTCTGAATGGTCTAAGACTCTCATTATGATTATCCACTAAAAGTTTTAACGTGGTGTCATTCTGGTCTAAAAGCACAATGTTTTGAATAGGAATGAATTCTGCGCATGTGCGTGAACTCGACTCCTAAAATTTCTCTTCAATATAGAAATATTTTGACATAAAATTTTATTTTAGTAGTACAAGATTTGGAAAAGTTCGTAGTAAGTGTGGGAATAAAGGATAAAAATATCTAAGAAAAATGTAAAAAAAAGAAAAGAAAAATATATTTAAAAAGTTCTCAGTTTCGAGACTCGAACTGATGACCAGCAAAACTAGATGGCTCGTGCTGCCGATCTGGCTACGAAGCTTCGTACCCGCAGAGCGTCTGAATGGTCTAAGAATCTCATTATGATTCTCCACTAAACGTTTTAACGTGGTGTCATTCTGGTTTAAAAGCACAATGTTTTGAATAGGAATGAATTCTGCGCATGTGCGTGAACTCGACTCCTAAAATTTCTCTTGAATATAGAAATATTTTGACATAAAATTTTATTTTAGTAGTATAAGATTTGGAAAAGTTCGTAGTAAGTGTGGGAATAAAGGATAAAAATATCTTAAAAAAATGTAAAAAAAAGAAAAGAAAAATATATTTAAAAAGTTCTCAGTTTCGAGTCTTGAACTGGAGACCAGCAAAACTAAATGGCTCGTGCTGCCGATCTGGCCACGAAGCTTCTTACCCGCAGCGCGTCTGTAGGGTCTAAGACTCTCATTATGATTATCCACTATAAGTTTTAACGTGGTGTCATTCTGGTCTAAAAGCACAATGTTTTGAATAGGAATGAATTCTGCGCATGTGCGTGAACTCGACTCCTAAAATTTCTCTTGAATATAGAAATATTTTGACATAAAATTTTATTTTAGTAGTATAAGATTTGGAAAAGTTCGTAGTAACTGTGGGAATAAAGGATAAAAATATCTAAAAAAAATGTAAAAAAAAGAAAAGAAAAATATATTGAAAAAGTTCTCAGTTTCGAGACTCGAACTGGAGACCAGCAAAACTAGATGGCTCGTGCTGCCGATCTGGCCACGAAGCTTCGTACCCGCAGCGCGTCTGAAGGGTCTAAGACTCTCATTATAAATATCCACTAAAAGTTTTAACGTGGTGTCATTCTGTTTTAAAAGCACAATGTTTTGAATAGGAATGAATTCTGCGCATGTGCGTGAACTCGACTCCTAAAATTTCTCTTGAATATAGAAATATTTTGACATAAAATTTTATTTTAGTAGTATAAGATTTGGAAAAGTTCGTAGTAAGTGTGGGAATAAAGGATAAAAATATCTAAGAAAAATGTAAAAAAAAGAAAAGAAAAATATATTTAAAAAGTTCTCAGTTTCGAGACTCGAACTGAAGACCAGCAAAACTAGATAGCTCGTGCTGCCTATCCAAATACGAAGCTTCGTACCCGCAGCGTGTCTGAATGGTCTAAGACTCTCATTATGATTATCCACTAAAAGTTTTAACGTGGTGTCATTCTGGTCTAAAAGCACAATGTTTTGAATAGGAATGAATTCTGCGCATGTGCGTGAACTCGACTCCTAAAATTTCTCTTGAATATAGAAATATTTTGACATAAAATTTTATTTTAGTAGTATAAGATTTGGAAAAGTTCGTAGTAAGTGTGGGAATAAAGGATAAAAATATCTAAAAAAAAATGTAAAAAAAGAGAAGAAAAATATATTTAAAAAGTTCTCAGTTTCGAGACTCGAACTGAAGACCAGCAAAACTAGATAGCTCGTGCTGCCGATCCAGAAACGAAGCTTCGTACCCGCAGCGTGTCTGAATGGTCTAAGACTCTCATTATGATTATCCACTAAAAGTTTTAACGTGGTGTCATTCTGGTCTAAAAGCACAATGTTTTGAATAGGAATGAATTCTGCGCATGTGCGTGAACTCGACTCCTAAAATTTCTCTTCAATATAGAAATATTTTGACATAAAATTTTATTTTAGTAGTACAAGATTTGGAAAAGTTCGTAGTAAGTGTGGGAATAAAGGATAAAAATATCTAAGAAAAATGTAAAAAAAAGAAAAGAAAAATATATTTAAAAAGTTCTCAGTTTCGAGACTCGAACTGATGACCAGCAAAACTAGATGGCTCGTGCTGCCGATCTGGCTACGAAGCTTCGTACCCGCAGAGCGTCTGAATGGTCTAAGAATCTCATTATGATTCTCCACTAAACGTTTTAACGTGGTGTCATTCTGGTTTAAAAGCACAATGTTTTGAATAGGAATGAATTCTGCGCATGTGCGTGAACTCGACTCCTAAAATTTCTCTTGAATATAGAAATATTTTGACATAAAATTTTATTTTAGTAGTATAAGATTTGGAAAAGTTCGTAGTAAGTGTGGGAATAAAGGATAAAAATATCTTAAAAAAATGTAAAAAAAAGAAAAGAAAAATATATTTAAAAAGTTCTCAGTTTCGAGTCTTGAACTGGAGACCAGCAAAACTAAATGGCTCGTGCTGCCGATCTGGCCACGAAGCTTCTTACCCGCAGCGCGTCTGTAGGGTCTAAGACTCTCATTATGATTATCCACTATAAGTTTTAACGTGGTGTCATTCTGGTCTAAAAGCACAATGTTTTGAATAGGAATGAATTCTGCGCATGTGCGTGAACTCGACTCCTAAAATTTCTCATGAATATAGAAATATTTTGACATAAAATTTTATTTTAGTAGTATAAGATTTGGAAAAGTTCGTAGTAACTGTGGGAATAAAGGATAAAAATATCTAAAAAAAATGTAAAAAAAAGAAAAGAAAAATATATTGAAAAAGTTCTCAGTTTCGAGACTCGAACTGGAGACCAGCAAAACTAGATGGCTCGTGCTGCCGATCTGGCCACGAAGCTTCGTACCCGCAGCGCGTCTGAAGGGTCTAAGACTCTCATTATAAATATCCACTAAAAGTTTTAACGTGGTGTCATTCTGTTTTAAAAGCACAATGTTTTGAATAGGAATGAATTCTGCGCATGTGCGTGAACTCGACTCCTAAAATTTCTCTTGAATATAGAAATATTTTGACATAAAATTTTATTTTAGTAGTATAAGATTTGGAAAAGTTCGTAGTAAGTGTGGGAATAAAGGATAAAAATATCTAAGAAAAATGTAAAAAAAAGAAAAGAAAAATATATTTAAAAAGTTCTCAGTTTCGAGACTCGAACTGAAGACCAGCAAAACTAGATAGCTCGTGCTGCCTATCCAAATACGAAGCTTCGTACCCGCAGCGTGTCTGAATGGTCTAAGACTCTCATTATGATTATCCACTAAAAGTTTTAACATGGTGTCATTCTGGTCTAAAAGCCCAATATTTTGAATAGGAATGAATTCTGCGCATGTGCGTGAACTCGACTCCTAAAATTTCTCTTGAATATAGAAATGTTTTGACATAAAATTTTATTTTACTAGTATAAGATTTAGAAAAGTTCGTAGTAAGTGTGGGAATAAAGGATAAAAATATCTAAAAAAATGTAAAAAAAAGAAAAGAAAAATATATTGAAAAAGTTCTCAGTTTCGAGACTCGAACTGGAGACCAGCAAAACTAGATGGCTCGTGCTGCCGATCTATCCACGAAGCTTCGTACCCGCAGCGCGTCTGAAGTGTCTAAGACTCTCATTATGATTATCCACTAAAAGTTTTAACGTGCTGTCATTCTGGTCTAAAAGCACAATGTTTTGAATAGGAATGAATTCTGCGCATGTGCGTGAACTCGACTCCTAAAATTTCTCTTGAATATAGAAATATTTTGACATAAAATTTTATTTTAGTAGTATAAGATTTGAAAAAGTTCGTAGTAAGTGTGGGAATAAAGGATAAAAATATCTAAGAAAAATGTAAAAAAAAGAAAAGAAAAATATATTTAAAAAGTTCTCAGTTTCGAGACTCGAACTGGAGACCAGCAAAACTAGATGGCTCGTGCTGCCGATCTGGCCACGAAGCTTCGTACCCGCAGCGTGTCTGAATGGTCTAAGACTCTCATTATGATTATCCACTAAAAGTTTTAACGTGGTGTCATTCTGGTCTAAAAGCCCAATATTTTGAATAGGAATGAATTCTGCGCATGTGCGTGAACTCGACTCCTAAAATTTCTCTTGAATATAGAAATATTTTGACATAAAATTTTGTTTTAGTAGTATAAGATTTGGAAAAGTTCGTAGTAAGTGTGGGAATAAAGGATAAAAATATCTAAAAAAAATGTAAAAAAAGAGAAGAAAAATATATTTAAAAAGTTCTCAGTTTCGAGACTCGAACTGAAGACCAGCAAAACTAGATAGCTCGTGCTGCCGATCCAGAAATGAAGCTTCGTACCCGCAGCGTGTCTGAATGGTCTAAGACTCTCATTATGATTATCCACTAAAAGTTTTAACGTGGTGTCATTCTGGTCTAAAAGCACAATGTTTTGAATAGGAATGAATTCTGCGCATCTGCGTGAACTCGACTCCTAAAATTTCTCTTGAATATAGAAATATTTTGACATAAAATTTTATTTTAGTAGTATAAGATTTGGAAAAGTTCGTAGTAAGTGTGGGAATAAAGGATAAAAATATCTAAAAAAAATGTAAAAAAAAGAAAAGAAAAATATATTGAAAAAGTTCTCAGTTTCGAGACTCGAACTGGAGACCAGCAAAACTAGATGGCTCGTGCTGCCGATCTGGCCACGAAGCTTCGTACCCGCAGCGCGTCTGAAGGGTCTAAGACTCTCATTATAAATATCCACTAAAAGTTTTAATGTGGTGTCATTCTGTTCTAAAAGCACAATGTTTTGAATAGGAATGAATTCTGCGCATGTGCGTGAACTCGACTCCTAAAATTTCTCTTGAATATAGAAATATTTTGACATAAAATTTTATTTTAGTAGTATAAGATTTGGAAAAGTTCGTAGTAAGTGTGGGAATAAAGGATAAAAATATCTAAGAAAAATGTAAAAAAAAGAAAAGAAAAATATATTTAAAAAGTTCTCAGTTTCGAGACTCGAACTGAAGACCAGCAAAACTAGATAGCTCGTGCTGCCTATCCAAATACGAAGCTTCGTACCCGCAGCGTGTCTGAATGGTCTAAGACTCTCATTATGATTATCCACTAAAAGTTTTAACGTGGTGTCATTCTGGTCTAAAAGCCCAATATTTTGAATAGGAATGAATTCTGCGCATGTGCGTGAACTCGACTCCTAAAATTTCTCTTGAATATAGAAATATTTTGACATAAAATTTTGTTTTAGTAGTATAAGATTTGGAAAATTTCGTAGTAAGTGTGGGAATAAAGGATAAAAATATCTAAAAAAAATGTAAAAAAGAGAAGAAAAATATATTTAAAAAGTTCTCAGTTTCGAGACTCGAACTGAAGACCAGCAAAACTAGATAGCTCGTGCTGCCGATCCAGAAACGAAGCTTCGTACCCGCAGCGTGTCTGAATGGTCTAAGACTCTCATTATGATTATCCACTAAAAGTTTTAACGTGGTGTCATTCTGGTCTAAAAGCACAATGTTTTGAATAGGAATGAATTCTGCGCATGTGCGTGAACTCGACTCCTAAAATTTCTCTTGAATATAGAAATGTTTTGACATAAAATTTTATTTTACTAGTATAAGATTTAGAAAAGTTCGTAGTAAGTGTGGGAATAAAGGATAAAAATATCTAAAAAAATGTAAAAAAAAGAAAAGAAAAATATATTGAAAAAGTTCTCAGTTTCGAGACTCGAACTGGAGACCAGCAAAACTAGATGGCTCGTGCTGCCGATCTATCCACGAAGCTTCGTACCCGCAGCGCGTCTGAAGTGTCTAAGACTCTCATTATGATTATCCACTAAAAGTTTTAACGTGCTGTCATTCTGGTCTAAAAGCACAATGTTTTGAATAGGAATGAATTCTGCGCATGTGCGTGAACACGACTCCTAAAATTTCTCTTGAATATAGAAATATTTTGACATAAAATTTTATTTTAGTAGTATAAGATTTGGAAAAGTTCGTAGTAAGTGTGGGAATAAAGGATAAAAATATCTAAAAAAAATGTAAAAAAAAGAGAAGAAAAATATATTTAAAAAGTTCTCAGTTTCGAGACTCGAAATGAAGACCAGCAAAACTAGATAGCTCCTGCTGCCGATCCAGAAACGAAGCTTCGTACCCGCAGCGTGTCTGAATGGTCTAAGACTCTCATTATGATTATCCACTAAAAGTTTTAACGTGGTGTCATTCTGGTCTAAAAGCACAATGTTTTGAATAGGAATGAATTCTGCGCATGTGCGTGAACTCGACTCCTAAAATTTCTCTTGAATATAGAAATATTTTGACATAAAATTTTATTTTAGTAGTATAAGATTTGGAAAAGTTCGTAGTAAGTGTGGGAATAAAGGATAAAAATATCTAAGAAAAATGTAAAAAAAAGAAAAGAAAAATATATTTAAAAAGTTCTCAGTTTCGAGACTCGAACTGAAGACCAGCAAAACTAGATGGCTCGTGCTGCCGATCTGGCCACGAAGCTTCGTACCCGCATTGCGTCTGAATGGTCTAAGACTCTCATTATGATTATCCACTAAAAGTTTTAACGTGGTGTCATTCTGGTCTAAAAGCACAATGTTTTGAATAGGAATGAATTCTGCGCATGTGCATGAACTCGACTCCTAAAATTTCTCTTGAATATAGAAATGTTTTGACATAAAATTTTATTTTACTAGTATAAGATTTGGAAAAGTTCGTAGTAAGTGTGGGAATAAAGGATAAAAATATCTAAAAAAAAATGTAAAAAAAAGAAAAAAATATATTGAAAAAGTTCTCAGTTTCGAGAGTCGAACTGGAGACCAGCAAAACTAGATGGCTCGTGCTGCCGATCTGGCCACGAAGCTTCGTACCCGCAGCGCGTCTGAAGGGTCTAAGACTCTCATTATGATTATCCACTAAAAGTTTTAACGTGGTGTCATTCTGGTCTAAAAGCACAATGTTTTGAATAGGAATGAATTCTGCGCATGTGCGTGAACTCGACTCCTAAAATTTCTCTTGAATATAGAAATATTTTGACATAAAATTTTATTTTAGTAGTATAAGATTTGGAAAAGTTCGTAGTAAGTGTGGGAATATAGGATAAAAATATCTTAAAAAAATGTAAAAAAAAGAAAAGAAAAATATATTTAAAAAGTTCTCAGTTTCGAGACTCGAACTGAAGACCAGCAATACTAGATGGCTCGTGCTGCCGATCTGGCCACGAAGCTTCGTACCCGCAGCGCGTCTGAATGGTCTAAGACTCTCATTATGATTATCCACTAAAAGTTTTAACGTGGTGTCATTCTGGTCTAAAAGCCCGATGTTTTGAATAGGAATGAATTCTGCGCATGTGCGTGAACTCGACTCCTAAAATTTCTCTTGAATATAGAAATATTTTGACATAAAATTTTATTTTAGTAGTAAAAGATTTGGAGACGTTCGTAGTAAGTGTGGGAATAAAGGATAAAAATATCTAAGAAAAATGTAAAAAAAAGAAAAGAAAAATATATTTAAAAAATTCTCAGTTTCGAGACTCGAACTGAAGACCAGCAAAACTAGATGGCTCGTGCTGCCGATCTGGCCACGAAGCTTCGTACCCGCAGCGCGTCTGAATGGTCTAAGACTCTCATTATGATTATCCACTAAAAGTTTTAACGTGGTGTCATTCTGGTCTAAAAGCCCAATGTTTTGAATAGGAATGAATTCTGCGCATGTGCGTGAACTCGACTCCTAAAATTTCTCTTGAATATAGAAATATTTTGACATAAAATTTTATTTTAGTAGTACAAGATTTGGAAAAGTTCGTAGTAAATGTGGGAATAAAGGATAAAAATATCTAAGAAAAATGTAAAAAAAAGAAAAGAAAAATATATTTAAAAAGTTCTCAGTTTCGAGACTCGAACTGATGACCAGCAAAACTAGATGGCTCGTGCTGCCGATCTGGCTACGAAGCTTCGTACCCGCAGCGCGTCTGAATGGTCTAAGAATCTCATTATGATTCTCCACTAAACGTTTTAACGTGGTGTCATTCTGGTCTAAAAGCACAATGTTTTGAATAGGAATGAATTCTGCGCATGTGCGTGAACTCGACTCCTAAAATTTCTCTTGAATATAAAAATATTTTGACATAAAATTTTATTTTAGTAGTATAAGATTTGGAAAAGTTCGTAGTAAGTGTGGGAATAAAGGATAAAAATATCTTAAAAAAATGTAAAAAAAAGAAAAGAAAAATATATTTAAAAAGTTCTCAGTTTCGAGTCTTGAACTGGAGACCAGCAAAACTAGATGGCTCGTGCTGCCGATCTGGCCACGAAGCGTCGTACCCGCAGCGCGTCTGAAGGGTCTAAGACTCTCATTATGATTATCCACTAAAAGTTTTAACGTGGTGTCATTCTGGTCTAAAAGCACAATGTTTTGAATAGGAATGAATTCTGCGCATGTGCGTGAACTCGACTCCTAAAATTTCTCTTGAATATAGAAATATTTTGACATAAAATTTTATTTTAGTAGTATAAGATTTGGAAAAGTTCGTAGTAAGTGTGGGAATAAAGGATAAAAATATCTAAGAAAAATGTAAAAAAAAGAAAAGAAAAATATATTTAAAAAGTTCTCAGTTTCGAGACTCGAACTGAAGACCAGCAAAACTAGATGGCTCGTGCTGCCGATCTGGCCACGAAGCTTCGTACCCGCATGGCGTCTGAATGGTCTAAGACTCTCATTATGATTATCCACTAAAAGTTTTAACGTGGTGTCATTCTGGTCTAAAAGACCAATGTTTTGAATAGGAATGAATTCTGCGCATGTGCGTGAACTCGACTCCTAAAATTTCTCTTGAATATTGAAATATTTTGACATAAAATTTTATTTTAGTAGTATAAGATTTGGAAAAGTTCGTAGTAAGTGTGGGAATAAAGGATAAAAATATCTAAGAAAAATGTAAAAAAAAGAAAAGAAAAATATATTTAAAAAGTTCTCAGTTTCGAGACTCGAACTGAAGACCAGCAAAACTAGATAGCTCGTGCTGCCGATCCAAATACGAAGCTTCGTACCCGCAGCGTGTCTGAATGGTCTAAGACTCTCATTATGATTATCCACTAAAAGTTTTAACGTGGTGTCATTCTGGTCTAAAAGCCCAATATTTTGAATAGGAATGAATTCTGCGCATGTGCGTGAACTCGACTCCTAAAATTTCTCTTGAATATAGAAATATTTTGACATAAAATTTTGTTTTAGTAGTATAAGATTTGGAAAAGTTCGTAGTAAGTGTGGGAATAAAGGATAAAAATATCTAAAAAAAATGTAAAAAAAGAGAAGAAAAATATATTTAAAAAGTTCTCAGTTTCGAGACTCGAACTGAAGACCAGCAAAACTAGATAGCTCGTGCTGCCGATCCAGAAACGAAGCTTCGTACCCGCAGCGTGTCTGAATGGTCTAAGACTCTCATTATGATTATCCACTAAAAGTTTTAACGTGCTGTCATTCTGGTCTAAAAGCACAATGTTTTGAATAGGAATGAATTCTGCGCATGTGCGTGAACTCGACTCCTAAAATTTCTCTTGAATATAGAAATATTTTGACATAAAATTTTATTTTAGTATTATAAGATTTGAAAAAGTTCGTAGTAAGTGTGGGAATAAAGGATAAAAATATCTAAGAAAAATGTAATAAAAAGAAAAGAATAATATATTGAAAAAGTTCTCAGTTTCGAGACTCGAACTTGAGACCAGCAAAACTAGATGGCTCGTGCTGCCGATCTGGCCACGAAGCTTCGTACCCGCATGGCGTCTGAATGGTCTAAGACTCTCATTATGATTATCCACTAAAAGTTTTAACGTGGTGTCATTCTGGTCTAAAAGACCAATGTTTTGAATAGGAATGAATTCTGCGCATGTGCGTGAACTCGACTCCTAAAATTTCTCTTGAATATTGAAATATTTTGACATAAAATTTTATTTTAGTAGTATAAGATTTGCAAAAGTTCGTAGTAAGTGTGGGAATAAAGGATAAAAATATCTAAGAAAAATGTAAAAAAAAGAAAAGAAAAATATATTTAAAAAGTTCTCAGTTTCGAGACTCGAACTGAAGACCAGCAAAACTAGATAGCTCGTGCTGCCGATCCAAATACGAAGCTTCGTACCCGCAGCGTGTCTGAATGGTCTAAGACTCTCATTATGATTATCCACTAAAAGTTTTAACGTGGTGTCATTCTGGTCTAAAAGCCCAATATTTTGAATAGGAATGAATTCTGCGCATGTGCGTGAACTCGACTCCTAAAATTTCTCTTGAATATAGAAATATTTTGACATAAAATTTTGTTTTAGTAGTATAAGATTTGGAAAAGTTCGTAGTAAGTGTGGGAATAAAGGATAAAAATATCTAAAAAAAATGTAAAAAAAGAGAAGAAAAATATATTTAAAAAGTTCTCAGTTTCGAGACTCGAACTGAAGACCAGCAAAACTAGATAGCTCGTGCTGCCGATCCAGAAACGAAGCTTCGTACCCGCAGCGTGTCTGAATGGTCTAAGACTCTCATTATGATTATCCACTAAAAGTTTTAACGTGCTGTCATTCTGGTCTAAAAGCACAATGTTTTGAATAGGAATGAATTCTGCGCATGTGCGTGAACTCGACTCCTAAAATTTCTCTTGAATATAGAAATATTTTGACATAAAATTTTATTTTAGTATTATAAGATTTGAAAAAGTTCGTAGTAAGTGTGGGAATAAAGGATAAAAATATCTAAGAAAAATGTAATAAAAAGAAAAGAATAATATATTGAAAAAGTTCTCAGTTTCGAGACTCGAACTGGAGACCAGCAAAACTAGATGGCTCGTGCTGCCGATCTGGCCACGAAGCTTCGTACCCGCAGCGCGTCTGAATAGTCTAAGACTCTCATTATGATTATCCACTAAAAGTTTTAACGTGGTGTCATTCTGGTCTAAAAGCAATGTTTTGAATAGGAATGAATTCTGCGCATGTGCGTGAACTCGACTCCTAAAATTTCTCTTGAATATAGAAATATTTTGACATAAAATTTTATTTTAGTAGTATAAGATTTGGAAAAGTTCGTAGTAAGTGTGGGAATAAAGGATAAAAATATCTAAGAAAAATGTAAAAAAAAGAAAATAAAAATATATTTAAAAAGTTCTCAGTTTCGAGACTCGAACTGAAGACCAGCAAAACTAGATAGCTCGTGCTGCCGATCCAAATACGAAGCTTCGTACCCGCAGCGTGTCTGAATGGTCTAAGACTCTCATTATGATTATCCACTAAAAGTTTTAACGTGGTGTCATTCTGGTCTAAAAGCCCAATATTTTGAATAGGAATGAATTCTGCGCATGTGCGTGAACTCGACTCCTAAAATTTCTCTTGAATATAGAAATATTTTGACATAAAATTTTGTTTTAGTAGTATAAGATTTGGAAAAGTTCGTAGTAAGTGTGGGAATAAAGGATAAAAATATCTAAAAAAAATGTAAAAAAAGAGAAGAAAAATATATTTAAAAAGTTCTCAGTTTCGAGACTCGAACTGAAGACCAGCAAAACTAGATAGCTCGTGCTGCCGATCCAGAAACGAAGCTTCGTACCCGCAGCGTGTCTGAATGGTCTAAGACTCTCATTATGATTATCCACTAAAAGTTTTAACGTGCTGTCATTCTGGTCTAAAAGCACAATGTTTTGAATAGGAATGAATTCTGCGCATGTGCGTGAACTCGACTCCTAAAATTTCTCTTGAATATAGAAATATTTTGACATAAAATTTTATTTTAGTATTATAAGATTTGAAAAAGTTCGTAGTAAGTGTGTTAATAAAGGATAAAAATATCTAAGAAAAATGTAAAAAAAAGAAAAGAATAATATATTGAAAAAGTTCTCAGTTTCGAGACTCGAACTGGAGACCAGCAAAACTAGATGGCTCGTCCTGCCGATCTGGCCACGAAGCTTCGTACCCGCAGCGCGTCTGAAGGGTCTAAGACTCTCATTATGATTATCCACTAAAAGTTTTAACGTGGTGTCATTCTGGTCTAAAAGCACAATGTTTTGAATAGGAATGAATTCTGCGCATGTGCGTGAACTCGACTCCTAAAATTTCTCTTGAATATAGAAATATTTTGACATAAAATTTTATTTTAGTAGTATAAGATTTGGAAAAGTTCGTAGTAAGTGTGGGAATAAAGGATAAAAATATCTAAGAAAAATGTAAAAAAAAGAAAATAAAAATATATTTAAAAAGTTCTCAGTTTCGAGACTCGAACTGAAGACCAGCAAAACTAGATGGCTCGTGCTGCCGATCTGGCCACGAAGCTTCGTACCCGCATTGCGTCTGAATGGTCTAAGACTCTCATTATGATTATCCACTAAAAGTTTTAACGTGGTGTCATTCTGGTCTAAAAGCACAATGTTTTGAATAGGAATGAATTCTGCGCATGTGCGTGAACTCGACTCCTAAAATTTCTCTTGAATATAGAAATGTTTTGACATAAAATTTTATTTTACTAGTATAAGATTTGGAAAAGTTCGTAGTAAGTGTGGGAATAAAGGATAAAAATATCTAAAAAAATGTAAAAAAAAGAAAAGAAAAATATATTGAAAAAGTTCTCAGTTTCGAGACTCGAACTGGAGACCAGCAAAACTAGATGGCTCGTGCTGCCGATCTATCCACGAAGCTTCGTACCCGCAGCGCGTCTGAAGTGTCTAAGACTCTCATTATGATTATCCACTAAAAGTTTTAACGTGCTGTCATTCTGGTCTAAAAGCACAATGTTTTGAATAGGAATGAATTCTGCGCATGTGCGTGAACTCGACTCCTAAAATTTCTCTTGAATATAGAAATATTTTGACATAAAATTTTATTTTAGTAGTATAAGATTTGAAAAAGTTCGTAGTAAGTGTGGGAATAAAGGATAAAAATATCTAAGAAAAATGTAAAAAAAAGAAAAGAAAAATATATTTAAAAAGTTCTCAGTTTCGAGACTTGAACTGAAGACCAGCAAAACTAGATGGCTCGTGATGCCGATCTGGCCACGAAGCTTCGTACCCGCAGCGCGTCTGAATGGTCTAAGACTCTCATTATGATTATCCACTAAAAGTTTTAACGTGGTGTCATTCTGGTCTAAAAGACCAATGTTTTGAATAGGAATGAATTCTGCGCATGTGCGTGAACTCGACTCCTAAAATTTCTCTTGAATATAGAAATGTTTTGACATAAAATTTTATTTTACTAGTATAAGATTTGGAAAAGTTCGTAGTAAGTGTGGGAATAAAGGATAAAAATATCTAAAAAAAATGTAAAAAAAAAGAAAAGAATAATATATTGAAAAAGTTCTCAGTTTCGAGACTCGAACTGGAGACCAGCAAAACTATATGGCTCGTGCTGCCGATCTGGCCACGAAGCTTCGTACCCGCAGCGCGTCTGAAGGGTCTAAGACTCTCATTATGATTATCCACTAAAAGTTTTAACGTGGTGTCATTCTGGTCTAAAAGCACAATGTTTTGAATAGGAATGAATTCTGCGCATGTGCGTGAACTCGACTCCTAAAATTTCTCTTGAATATAGAAATATTTTGACATAAAATTTTATTTTAGTAGTATAAGATTTGGAAAAGTTCGTAGTAAGTGTGGGAATAAAGGATAAAAATATCTAAGAAAAATGTAAAAAAAAGAAAAATATATTTAAAAAGTTCTCAGTTTCGAGACTCGAACTGAAGACCAGCAAAACTAGATGGCTCGTGCTGCCGATCTGGCCACGAAGCTTCGTACCCGCATTGCGTCTGAATGGTCTAAGACTCTCATTATGATTATCCACTAAAAGTTTTAACGTGGTGTCATTCTGGTCTAAAACCACAATGTTTTGAATAGGAATGAATTCTGCGCATGTGCGTGAACTCGACTCCTAAAATTTCTCTTGAATATAGAAATATTTTGACATAAAATTTTGTTTTAGTAGTATAAGATTTGGAAAAGTTCGTAGTAAGTGTGGGAATAAAGGATAAAAATATCGAAAAAAAAATGTAAAAAAAAGAGAAGAAAAATATATTTAAAAAGTTCTCAGTTTCGAGACTCGAAATGAAGACCAGCAAAACTAGATAGCTCCTGCTGCCGATCTGGCCACGAAGCTTCGTACCCGCAGCGCGTCTGAAGGGTCTAAGACTCTCATTATGATTATCCACTAAAAGTTTTAACGTGGTGTCATTCTGGTCTAAAAGCACAATGTTTTGAATAGGAATGAATTCTGCGCATGTGCGTGAACTCGACTCCTAAAATTTCTCTTGAATATAGAAATATTTTGACATAAAATTTTATTTTAGTAGTATAAGATTTGAAAAAGTTCGTAGTAAGTGTGGGAATAAAGGATAAAAATATCTAAGAAAAATGTAAAAAAAAGAAAAGAAAAATATATTTAAAAAGTTCTCAGTTTCGAGACTTGAACTGAAGACCAGCAAAACTAGATGGCTCGTGATGCCGATCTGGCCACGAAGCTTCGTACCCGCAGCGCGTCTGAATGGTCTAAGACTCTCATTATGATTATCCACTAAAAGTTTTAACGTGGTGTCATTCTGGTCTAAAAGACCAATGTTTTGAATAGGAATGAATTCTGCGCATGTGCGTGAACTCGACTCCTAAAATTTCTCTTGAATATAGAAATGTTTTGACATAAAATTTTATTTTACTAGTATAAGATTTGGAAAAGTTCGTAGTAAGTGTGGGAATAAAGGATAAAAATATCTAAAAAAAATGTAAAAAAAAAAGAAAAGAATAATATATTGAAAAAGTTCTCAGTTTCGAGACTCGAACTGGAGACAAGCAAAACTAGATGGCTCGTGCTGCCGATCTGGCCACGAAGCTTCGTACCCGCAGCGCGTCTGAAGGGTCTAAGACTCTCATTATGATTATCCACTAAAAGTTTTAACGTGGTGTCATTCTGGTCTAAAAGCACAATGTTTTGAATAGGAATGAATTCTGCGCATGTGCGTGAACTCGACTCCTAAAATTTCTCTTGAATATAGAAATATTTTGACATAAAATTTTATTTTAGTAGTATAAGATTTGGAAAAGTTCGTAGTAAGTGTGGGAATAAAGGATAAAAATATCTAAGAAAAATGTAAAAAAAAGAAAAATATATTTAAAAAGTTCTCAGTTTCGAGACTCGAACTGAAGACCAGCAAAACTAGATAGCTCCTGCTGCCGATCTGGCCACGAAGCTTCGTACCCGCAGCGCGTCTGAAGGGTCTAAGACTCTCATTATGATTATCCACTAAAAGTTTTAACGTGGTGTCATTCTGGTCTAAAACCACAATGTTTTGAATAGGAATGAATTCTGCGCATGTGCGTGAACTCGACTCCTAAAATTTCTCTTGAATATAGAAATATTTTGACATAAAATTTTGTTTTAGTAGTATAAGATTTGGAAAAGTTCGTAGTAAGTGTGGGAATAAAGGATAAAAATATCGAAAAAAAAATGTAAAAAAAAGAGAAGAAAAATATATTTAAAAAGTTCTCAGTTTCGAGACTCGAAATGAAGACCAGCAAAACTAGATAGCTCCTGCTGCCGATCTGGCCACGAAGCTTCGTACCCGCAGCGCGTCTGAAGGGTCTAAGACTCTCATTATGATTATCCACTAAAAGTTTTAACGTGGTGTCATTCTGGTCTAAAAGCACAATGTTTTGAATAGGAATGAATTCTGCGCATGTGCGTGAACTCGACTCCTAAAATTTCTCTTGAATATAGAAATATTTTGACATAAAATTTTATTTTAGTAGTATAAGATTTGGAAAAGTTCGTAGTAAGTGTGGGAATATAGGATAAAAATATCTTAAAAAAATGTAAAAAAAAGAAAGGAAAATATATTTAAAAAGTTCTCAGTTTCGAGACTCGAAATGAAGACCAGCAAAACTAGATAGCTCCTGCTGCCGATCCAGAAACGAAGCTTCGTACCCGCAGCGCGTCTGAAGGGTCTAAGACTCTCATTATGATTATCCACTAAAAGTTTTAACGTGGTGTCATTCTGGTCTAAAAGCACAATGTTTTGAATAGGAATGAATTCTGCGCATGTGCGTGAACTCGACTCCTAAAATTTCTCTTGAATATAGAAATGTTTTGACATAAAATTTTATTTTACTAGTATAAGATTTGGAAAAGTTCGTAGTAAGTGTGGGAATAAAGGATAAAAATATCTAAAAAAAAATGTAAAAAAAAGAAAAGAAAAATATATTGAAAAAGTTCTCAGTTTCGAGAGTCGAACTGGAGACCAGCAAAACTAGATGGCTCTTGCTGCCGATCTGGCCACGAAGCTTCGTACCCGCAGCGCGTCTGAAGGGTCTAAGACTCTCATTATGATTATCCACTAAAAGTTTTAACGTGGTGTCATTCTGGTCTAAAAGCACAATGTTTTGAATAGGAATGAATTCTGCGCATGTGCGTGAACTCGACTCCTAAAATTTCTCTTGAATATAGAAATATTTTGACATAAAATTTTATTTTAGTAGTATAAGATTTGGAAAAGTTCGTAGTAAATGTGGGAATATAGGATAAAAATATCTTAAAAAAATGTAAAAAAAAGAAAGGAAAATATATTTAAAAAGTTCTCAGTTTCGAGACTCGAAATGAAGACCAGCAAAACTAGATAGCTCCTGCTGCCGATCCAGAAACGAAGCTTCGTACCCGCAGCGCGTCTGAAGGGTCTAAGACTCTCATTATGATTATCCACTAAAAGTTTTAACGTGGTGTCATTCTGGTCTAAAAGCACAATGTTTTGAATAGGAATGAATTCTGCGCATGTGCGTGAACTCGACTCCTAAAATTTCTCTTGAATATAGAAATATTTTGACATAAAATTTTATTTTAGTAGTATAAGATTTGGAAAAGTTCGTAGTAAGTGTGGGAATAAAGGATAAAAATATCTAAAAAAAAATGTAAAAAAAAGAGAAGAAAAATATATTTAAAAAGTTCTCAGTTTCGAGACTCGAAATGAAGACCAGCAAAACTAGATAGCTCCTGCTGCCGATCCAGAAACGAAGCTTCGTACCCGCAGCGCGTCTGAAGGGTCTAAGACTCTCATTATGATTATCCACTAAAAGTTTTAACGTGGTGTCATTCTGGTCTAAAAGCACAATGTTTTGAATAGGAATGAATTCTGCGCATGTGCGTGAACTCGACTCCTAAAATTTCTCTTGAATATAGAAATATTTTGACATAAAATTTTATTTTAGTAGTATAAGATTTGGAAAAGTTCGTAGTAAGTGTGGGAATAAAGGATAAAAATATCTAAGAAAAATGTAAAAAAAAGAAAAGAAAAATATATTTAAAAAGTTCTCAGTTTCGAGACTCGAACTGAAGACCAGCAAAACTAGATGGCTCGTGCTGCCGATCTGGCCACGAAGCTTCGTACCCGCATTGCGTCTGAATGGTCTAAGACTCTCATTATGATTATCCACTAAAAGTTTTAACGTGGTGTCATTCTGGTCTAAAACCACAATGTTTTGAATAGGAATGAATTCTGCGCATGTGCGTGAACTCGACTCCTAAAATTTCTCTTGAATATAGAAATGTTTTGACATAAAATTTTATTTTACTAGTATAAGATTTGGAAAAGTTCGTAGTAAGTGTGGGAATAAAGGATAAAAATATCTAAAAAAAATGTAAAAAAAAGAAAAGAAAAATATATTTAAAAAGTTCTCAGTTTCGAGAGTCGAACTGGAGACCAGCAAAACTAGATGGCTCGTGCTGCCGATCTGGCCACGAAGCTTCGTACCCGCAGCGCGTCTGAAGGGTCTAAGACTCTCATTATGATTATCCACTAAAAGTTTTAACGTGGTGTCATTCTGGTCTAAAAGCACAATGTTTTGAATAGGAATGAATTCTGCGCATGTGCGTGAATTCGACTCCTAAAATTTCTCTTGAATATAGAAATATTTTGACATAAAATTTTGTTTTAGTAGTATAAGATTTGGAAAAGTTCGTAGTAAGTGTGGGAATAAAGGATAAAAATATCTAAAAAAAAATGTAAAAAAAAGAGAAGAAAAATATATTTAAAAAGTTCTCAGTTTCGAGACTCGAAATGAAGACCAGCAAAACTAGATAGCTCCTGCTGCCGATCCAGAAACGAAGCTTCGTACCCGCAGCGTGTCTGAATGGTCTAAGACTCTCATTATGATTATCCACTAAAAGTTTTAACGTGGTGTCATTCTGGTCTAAAAGCACAATGTTTTGAATAGGAATTAATTCTGCGCATGTGCGTGAACTCGACTCCTAAAATTTCTCTTGAATATAGAAATATTTTGACATAAAATTTTATTTTAGTAGTATAAGATTTGGAAAAGTTCGTAGTAAGTGTGGGAATATAGGATAAAAATATCTTAAAAAAATGTAAAAAAAAGAAAAGAAAAATATATTTAAAAAGTTCTCAGTTTCGAGACTTGAACTGAAGACCAGCAAAACTAGATGGCTCGTGATTCCGATCTGGCCACGAAGCTTCGTACCCGCAGCGCGTCTGAATGGTCTAAGACTCTCATTATGATTATCCACTAAAAGTTTTAACGTGGTGTCATTCTGGTCTAAAAGCACAATGTTTTGAATAGGAATGAATTCTGCGCATGTGCGTGAACTCGACTCCTAAAATTTCTCTTGAATATAGAAATGTTTTGACATAAAATTTTATTTTACTAGTATAAGATTTGGAAAAGTTCGTAGTAAGTGTGGGAATAAAGGATAAAAATATCTAAAAAAAATGTAAAAAAAAGAAAAGAAAAATATATTGAAAAAGTTCTCAGTTTCGAGAGTCGAACTGGAGACCAGCAAAACTAGATGGCTCGTGCTGCCGATCTGGCCACGAAGCTTCGTACCCGCAGCGCGTCTGAAGGGTCTAAGACTCTCATTATGATTATCCACTAAAAGTTTTAACGTGGTGTCATTCTGGTCTAAAAGCACAATGTTTTGAATAGGAATGAATTCTGCGCATGTGCGTGAACTCAACTCCTAAAATTTCTCTTGAATATAGAAATATTTTGACATAAAATTTTATTTTAGTAGTATAAGATTTGGAAAAGTTCGTAGTAAGTGTGGGAATATAGGATAAAAATATCTTAAAAAAATGTAAAAAAAAGAAAAGAAAAATATATTGAAAAAGTTCTCAGTTTCGAGAGTCGAACTGGAGACCAGCAAAACTAGATGGCTCGTGCTGCCGATCTGGCCACGAAGCTTCGTACCCGCAGCGCGTCTGAAGGGTCTAAGACTCTCATTATGATTATCCACTAAAAGTTTTAACGTGGTGTCATTCTGGTCTAAAAGCACAATGTTTTGAATAGGAATGAATTCTGCGCATGTGCGTGAACTCGACTCCTAAAATTTCTCTTGAATATAGAAATATTTTGACATAAAATTTTATTTTAGTAGTATAAGATTTGGAAAAGTTCGTAGTAAGTGTGGGAATAAAGGATAAAAATATCTAAGAAAAATGTAAAAAAAAGAAAAGAAAAATATATTTAAAAAGTTCTCAGTTTCGAGACTCGAACTGAAGACCAGCAAAACTAGATAGCTCGTGCTGCCGATCTGGCCACGAAGCTTCGTACCCGCATTGCGTCTGCATGGTCTAAGACTCTTATTATGATTATCCACTAAAAGTTTTAACGTGGTGTCATTCTGGTCTAAAACCACAATGTTTTGAATAGGAATGAATTCTGCGCATGTGCGTGAACTCGACTCCTAAAATTTCTCTTGAATATAGAAATATTTTGACATAAAATTTTGTTTTAGTAGTATAAGATTTGGAAAAGTTCGTAGTAAGTGTGGGAATAAAGGATAAAAATATCTAAAAAAAATGTAAAAAAAAGAAAAGAAAAATATATTTAAAAAGTTCTCAGTTTCGAGACTCGAAATGAAGACCAGCAAAACTAGATAGCTCCTGCTGCCGATCCAGAAACGAAGCTTCGTACCCGCAGCGTGTCTGAATGGTCTAAGACTCTCATTATGATTATCCACTAAAAGTTTTAACGTGGTGTCATTCTGGTCTAAAAGCACAATGTTTTGAATAGGAATGAATTCTGCGCATGTGCGTGAACTCGACTCCTAAAATTTCTCTTGAATATAGAAATATTTTGACATAAAATTTTATTTTAGTAGTATAAGATTTGGAAAAGTTCGTAGTAAGTGTGGGAATATAGGATAAAAATATCTTAAAAAAATGTAAAAAAAAGAAAAGAAAAATATACTTAAAAAGTTCTCAGTTTCGAGACTTGAACTGAAGACCAGCAAAACTAGATGGCTCGTGATGCCGATCTGGCCACGAAGCTTCGTACCCGCTGCGCGTCTGAATGGTCTAAGACTCTCATTATGATTATCCACTAAAAGTTTTAACGTGGTGTCATTCTGGTCTAAAAGCACAATGTTTTGAATAGGAATGAATTCTGCGCATGTGCGTGAACTCGACTCCTAAAATTTCTCTTGAATATAGAAATGTTTTGACATAAAATTTTATTTTACTAGTATAAAATTTGGAAAAGTTCGTAGTAAGTGTGGGAATAAAAGATAAAAATATCTAAAAAAAAATGTAAAAAAAAGAAAAGAAAAATATATTGAAAAAGTTCTCAGTTTCGAGAGTCGAACTGGAGACCAGCAAAACTAGATGGCTCGTGCTGCCGATCTGGCCACGAAGCTTCGTACCCGCAGCGCGTCTGAAGGGTCTAAGACTCTCATTATGATTATCCACTAAAAGTTTTAACGTGGTGTCATTCTGGTCTAAAAGCACAATGTTTTGAATAGGAATGAATTCTGCGCATATGCGTGAACTCAACTCCTAAAATTTCTCTTGAATATAGAAATATTTTGACATAAAATTTTATTTTAGTAGTATAAGATTTGGAAAAGTTCGTAGTAAGTGTGGGAATATAGGATAAAAATATCTTAAAAAAATGTAAAAAAAAGAAAGGAAAATATATTTAAAAAGTTCTCAGTTTCGAGACTCGAAATGAAGACCAGCAAAACTAGATAGCTCCTGCTGCCGATCCAGAAACGAAGCTTCTTACCCGCATTGCGTCTGAATGGTCTAAGACTCTCATTATGATTATCCACTAAAAGTTTTAACGTGGTGTCATTCTGGTCTAAAAGCACAATGTTTTGAATAGGAACGAATTCTGCGCATGTGCGTGAACTCGACTCCTAAAATTTCTCTTGAATATAGAAATATTTTGACATAAAATTTTATTTTAGTAGTATAAGATTTGGAAAAGTTCGTAGTAAGTGTGGGAATATAGGATAAAAATATCTTAAAAAAATGTAAAAAAAAGAAAAGAAAAATATATTTAAAAAGTTCTCAGTTTCGAGACTCGAACTGGAGACCAGCAAAACTAGATGGCTCGTGCTGCCGATCTGGCCACGAAGCTTCGTACCCGCAGCGCGTCTGAAGGGTCTAAGAGTCTCATTATGATTATCCACTAAAAGTTTTAACGTGGTGTCATTCTGGTCTAAAAGCACAATGTTTTGAATAGGAATGAATTCTGCGCATGTGCGTGAACTCGACTCCTAAAATTTCTCTTGAATATAGAAATATTTTGACATAAAAAGTTATTTTAGTAGTATAAGATTTGGAAAAGTTCGTAGTAAGTGTGGGAATAAAGGATAAAAATATATAAGAAAAATGTAAAAAAAAGAAAAGAAAAATATATTTAAAAAGTTCTCAGTTTCGAGACTCGAACTGAAGACCAGCAAAACTAGATGGCTCGTGCTGCCGATCTGGCCACGAAGCTTCGTACCCGCATTGCGTCTGAATGGTCTAAGACTCTCATTATGATTATCCACTAAAAGTTTTAACGTGGTGTCATTCTGGTCTAAAAGCACAATGTTTTGAATAGGAATGAATTCAGCGCATGTGCGTGAACTCGACTCCTAAAATTTCTCTTGAATATAGAAATATTTTGACATAAAATTTTGTTTTAGTATTATAAGATTTGGAAAAGTTCGTAGTAAGTGTGGGAATAAAGGATAAAAATATCTAAAAAAAATGTACAAAAAAGAGAAGAAAAATATATTTAAAAAGTTCTCAGTTTCGAGACTCGAAATGAAGACCAGCAAAACTAGATAGCTCCTGCTGCCGATCCAGAAACGAAGCTTCGTACCCGCAGCGTGTCTGAATGGTCTAAGACTCTCATTATGATTATCCACTAAAAGTTTTAACGTGGTGTCATTCTGGTCTAAAAGCACAATGTTTTGAATAGGAATGAATTCTGCGCATGTGCGTGAACTCGACTCCTAAAATTTCTCTTGAATATAGAAATATTTTGACATAAAATTTTATTTTAGTAGTATAAGATTTGGAAAAGTTCGTAGTAAGTGTGGGAATATAGGATAAAAATATCTTAAAAAAATGTAAAAAAAAGAAAAGAAAAATATATTTAAAAAGTTCTCAGTTTCGAGACTTGAACTGAAGACCAGCAAAACTAGATGGCTCGTGATGCCGATCTGGCCACGAAGCTTCGTACCCGCAGCGCGTCTGAATGGTCTAAGACTCTCATTATGATTATCCACTAAAAGTTTTAACGTGGTGTCATTCTGGTCTAAAAGCACAATGTTTTGAATAGGAATGAATTCAGCGCATGTGCGTGAACTCGACTCCTAAAATTTCTCTTGAATATAGAAATATTTTGACATAAAATTTTGTTTTAGTATTATAAGATTTGGAAAAGTTCGTAGTAAGTGTGGGAATAAAGGATAAAAATATCTAAAAAAAAATGTACAAAAAAGAGAAGAAAAATATATTTAAAAAGTTCTCAGTTTCGAGACTCGAAATGAAGACCAGCAAAACTAGATAGCTCCTGCTGCCGATCCAGAAACGAAGCTTCGTACCCGCAGCGTGTCTGAATGGTCTAAGACTCTCATTATGATTATCCACTAAAAGTTTTAACGTGGTGTCATTCTGGTCTAAAAGCACAATGTTTTGAATAGGAATGAATTCTGCGCATGTGCGTGAACTCGACTCCTAAAATTTCTCTTGAATATAGAAATGTTTTGACATAAAATTTTATTTTACTAGTATAAGATTTGGAAAAGTTCGTAGTAAGTGTGGGAATAAAGGATAAAAATATCTAAAAAAAAAATGTAAAAAAAAGAAAAGAAAAATATATTGAAAAAGTTCTCAGTTTCGAGAGTCGAACTGGAGACCAGCAAAACTAGATGGCTCGTGCTGCCGATCTGGAAACGAAGCTTCGTACCCGCAGCGCGTCTGAAGGGTCTAAGACTCTCATTATGATTATCCACTAAAAGTTTTAACGTGGTGTCATTCTGGTCTAAAAGCACAATGTTTTGAATAGGAATGAATTCTGCGCATGTGCGTGAACTCGACTCCTAAAGTTTCTCTTGAATATAGAAATGTTTTGACATAAAATTTTATTTTACTAGTATAAGATTTGGAAAAGTTCGTAGTAAGTGTGGGAATAAAGGATAAAAAATATCTAAAAAAAAATGTAAAAAAAAGAAAAGAAAAATATATTGAAAAAGTTCTCAGTTTCGAGACTCGAACTGGAGACCAGCAAAACTAGATGGCTCGTGCTGCCGATCTGGCCACGAAGCTTCGTACCCGCAGCGCGTCTGAAGGGTCTAAGACTCTCATTATGATTATCCA
Organism: Argiope bruennichi; assembly: GCF_947563725.1. Taxonomy (NCBI): domain Eukaryota; kingdom Metazoa; phylum Arthropoda; class Arachnida; order Araneae; family Araneidae; genus Argiope; species Argiope bruennichi. The sequence goes on along the minus strand of NC_079162.1, from coordinate 206,030 downwards.
CTAAAAGTTTTAACGTGGTGTCATTCTGGTCTAAAAGCACAATGTTTTGAATAGGAATGAATTCTGCGCATGTGCGTGAACTCGACTCCTAAAATTTCTCTTGAATATAGAAATGTTTTGACATAAAATTTTATTTTACTAGTATAAGATTTGGAAAAGTTCGTAGTAAGTGTGGGAATAAAGGATAAAAAATATCTAAAAAAAATGTAAAAAAAAGAAAAGAAAAATATATTGAAAAAGTTCTCAGTTTCGAGACTCGAACTGGAGACCAGCAAAACTAGATGGCTCGTGCTGCCGATCTGGCCACGAAGCTTCGTACCCGCAGCGCGTCTGAAGGGTCTAAGACTCTCATTATGATTATCCACTAAAAGTTTTAACGTGGTGTCATTCTGGTCTAAAAGCACAATGTTTTGAATAGGAATGAATTCTGCGCATGTGCGTGAACTCGACTCCTAAAATTTCTCTTGAATATAGAAATATTTTGAAATAAAATGTTATTTTAGTAGTATAAGATTTGGAAAAGTTCGTAGTAAGTGTGGGAATAAAGGATAAAAATATCTAAGAAAAATGTAAAAAAAAAGAAAAGAAAAATATATTGAAAAAGTTCTCAGTTTCGAGACTCGAACTGAAGACCAGCAAAACTAGATGGCTCGTGCTGCCGATCTGGCCACGAAGCTTCGTACCCGCAGCGCGTCTGAATGGTCTAAGACTCTCATTATGATTATCCACTAAAAGTTTTAACGTGGTGTCATTCTGGTCTAAAAGCACAATGTTTTGAATAGGAATGAATTCTGCGCATGTGCGTGAACTCGACTCTTAAAATTTCTCTTGAATATAGAAATATTTTGACATAAAATTTTATTTTAGTAGTATAAGATTTGGAAAAGTTCGTAGTAAGTGTGGGAATAAAGGATAAAAATATCTAAGAAAAATGTAAAAAAAAGAAAAGAAAAATATATTTAAAAAGGTCTCAGTTTCGAGTCTTGAACTGAAGACCAGCAAAACTAGACGGCTCGTGATGCCGATCTGGCCACGAAGCGTCGTACCTGCAGCGCGTCTGAATGGTCTAAGACTCTCATAATGATTATCCACTAAAAGTTTTAACGTGGTGTCATTCTGGTCTAAAAGCACAATGTTTTGAATAGGAATGAATTCTGCGCATGTGCGTGAACTCGACTCCTAAAATTTCTCTTGAATATAGAAATATTTTGACATAAAATTTTATTTTAGTAGTATAAGATTTGGAAAAGTTCGTAGTAAGTGTGGGAATAAAGGATAAAAATATCTAAGGAAAATGTAAAAAAAAGAAAAGAAAAATATATTTAAAAAGTTCTCAGTTTTTAGACTCGAACTGAAGACCAGCAAAACTAGATGGCTCGAGCTGCCGATCTGGCCATGAGGCTTCGTACCCGCAGCACGTCTGAATGGTCTAAGACTCTCATTATTATTATCCACTAAAATTTTGAACGTGGTTTCATTCTGGTCTAAAACCACAATGTTTTGAATAGGAATGAATTCTGCGCATGTGCGTGAATTCGACTCCTAAATTTCTCTTGAATATAGGAATATTTTGACATAAAATTTTATTTTAGTAGCATAAGATTTTTAAAAGTTCGTAGTAAGTGTGGGAATAAAGGATAAAAATATCTAAGAAAAATGTAAAAAAAAGAAAAGAAAAATATATTTAAAAAGTTCTCAGTTTCGAGACTCGAACTGAAGACCAGCAAAACTAGATGTATCGTGCTGCCGATCTGGCCACGAAACTTCGTACCCGCAGCGCGTCTGAATGGTCTAAGACTCTCATTATGATTATCCACTAAAAGTTTTAAAGTGGTGTCATTCTGGTCTAAAAGCACAATGTTTTGAATAGGAATGAATTCTGCGCATGTGCGTGAACTCGACTCCTAAAATTTCTCTTGAATATAGAAATATTTTGACATAAAATTTTATTTTAGTAGTATAAGATTTGGAAAAGTTCGTAGTAAGTGTGGGAATAAAGGATAAAAATATCTAAGGAAAATGTAAAAAAAAGAAAAGAAAAATATATTTAAAAAGTTCTCAGTTTTTAGACTCGAACTGAAGACCAGCAAAACTAGATGGCTCGAGCTGCCGATCTGGCCATGAGGCTTCGTTCCCGCAGCACTTCTGAATGGTCTAAGACTCTCATTATTATTATCCACTAAAATTTTGAACGTGGTTTCATTCTGGTCTAAAACCACAATGTTTTGAATAGGAATGAATTCTGCGCATGTGCGTGAATTCGACTCCTAAATTTCTCTTGAATATAGGAATATTTTGACATAAAATTTTATTTTAGTAGTATAAGATTTTTAAAAGTTCGTAGTAAGTGTGGGAATAAAGGATAAAAATATCTAAGAAAAATGTAAAAAAAAGAAAAGAAAAATATATTTAAAAAGTTCTCAGTTTCGAGACTCGAACTGAAGACCAGCAAAACTAGATGAATCGTGCTGCCGATCTGGCCACGAAATTTCGTACCCGCAGCGCGTCTGAATGGTCTAAGACTCTCATTATGATTATCCACTAAAAGTTTTAAAGTGGTGTCATTCTGGTCTAAAAGCACAATGTTTTGAATAAGAAAGAATTCTGCGCATGTGCGTGAACTCGACTCCTAAAATTTCTCTTGAATATAGAAATATTTTGACATAAAATTTTATTTTAGTAGTATAAGATTTGGAAAAGTTCGTAGTAAGTGTGGGAATAAAGGATAAAAATATCTAAGAAAAATGTAAAAAAAAGAAAAGAAAAATATATTTAAAAAGGTCTCAGTTTCGAGTCTTGAACTGAAGACCAGCAAAACTAGACGGCTCGTGATGCCGATCTGGCCACGAAGCGTCGTACCTGCAGCGCGTCTGAATGGTCTAAGACTCTCATAATGATTATCCACTAAAAGTTTTAACGTGGTGTCATTCTGGTCTAAAAGCACAATGTTTTGAATAGGAATGAATTCTGCGCATGTGCGTGAACTCGACTCCTAAAATTTCTCTTGAATATAGAAATATTTTGACATAAAATTTTATTTTAGTAGTATAAGATTTGGAAAAGTTCGTAGTAAGTGTGGGAATAAAGGATAAAAATATCTAAGGAAAATGTAAAAAAAAGAAAAGAAAAATATATTTAAAAAGTTCTCAGTTTTTAGACTCGAACTGAAGACCAGCAAAACTAGATGGCTCGAGCTGCCGATCTGGCCATGAGGCTTCGTACCCGCAGCACGTCTGAATGGTCTAAGACTCTCATTATTATTATCCACTAAAATTTTGAACGTGGTTTCATTCTGGTCTAAAACCACAATGTTTTGAATAGGAATGAATTCTGCGCATGTGCGTGAATTCGACTCCTAAATTTCTCTTGAATATAGGAATATTTTGACATAAAATTTTATTTTAGTAGTATAAGATTTTTAAAAGTTCGTAGTAAGTGTGGGGATAAAGGATAAAAATATCTAAGAAAAATGTAAAAAAAAGAAAAGAAAAATATATTTAAAAAGTTCTCAGTTTCGAGACTCGAACTGAAGACCAGCAAAACTAGATGAATCGTGCTGCCGATCTGGCCACGAAACTTCGTACCCGCAGCGCGTCTGAATGGTCTAAGACTCTCATTATGATTATCCACTAAAAGTTTTAAAGTGGTGTCATTCTGGTCTAAAAGCACAATGTTTTGAATAGGAAAGTATTCTGCGCATGTGCGTGAACTCGACTCCTAAAATTTCTCTTGAATATAGAAATATTTTGACATAAAATTTTATTTTAGTAGTATAAGATTTGGAAAAGTTCGTAGTAAGTGTGGGAATAAAGGATAAAAATATCTAAGGAAAATGTAAAAAAAAGAAAAGAAAAATATATTTAAAAAGTTCTCAGTTTTTAGACTCGAACTGAAGACCAGCAAAACTAGATGGCTCGAGCTGCCGATCTGGCCATGAGGCTTCGTTCCCGCAGCACTTCTGAATGGTCTAAGACTCTCATTATTATTATCCACTAAAATTTTGAACGTGGTTTCATTCTGGTCTAAAACCACAATGTTTTGAATAGGAATGAATTCTGCGCATGTGCGTGAATTCGACTCCTAAATTTCTCTTGAATATAGGAATATTTTGACATAAAATTTTATTTTAGTAGTATAAGATTTGGAAAAGTTCGTAGTAAGTGTGGGAATAAAGGATAAAAATATCTAAGGAAAATGTAAAAAAAAGAAAAGAAAAATATATTTAAAAAGTTCTCAGTTTTTAGACTCGAACTGAAGACCAGCAAAACTAGATGGCTCGAGCTGCCGATCTGGCCACGAAATTTCGTACCCGCAGCGCGTCTGAATGGTCTAAGACTCTCATTATGATTATCCACTAAAAGTTTTAAAGTGGTGTCATTCTGGTCTAAAAGCACAATGTTTTGAATAAGAAAGAATTCTGCGCATGTGCGTGAACTCGACTCCTAAAATTTCTCTTGAATATAGAAATATTTTGACATAAAATTTTATTTTAGTAGTATAAGATTTGGAAAAGTTCGTAGTAAGTGTGGGAATAAAGGATAAAAATATCTAAGAAAAATGTAAAAAAAAGAAAAGAAAAATATATTTAAAAAGGTCTCAGTTTCGAGTCTTGAACTGAAGACCAGCAAAACTAGACGGCTCGTGATGCCGATCTGGCCACGAAGCGTCGTACCTGCAGCGCGTCTGAATGGTCTAAGACTCTCATAATGATTATCCACTAAAAGTTTTAACGTGGTGTCATTCTGGTCTAAAAGCACAATGTTTTGAATAGGAATGAATTCTGCGCATGTGCGTGAACTCGACTCCTAAAATTTCTCTTGAATATAGAAATATTTTGACATAAAATTTTATTTTAGTAGTATAAGATTTGGAAAAGTTCGTAGTAAGTGTGGGAATAAAGGATAAAAATATCTAAGGAAAATGTAAAAAAAAGAAAAGAAAAATATATTTAAAAAGTTCTCAGTTTTTAGACTCGAACTGAAGACCAGCAAAACTAGATGGCTCGAGCTGCCGATCTGGCCATGAGGCTTCGTACCCGCAGCACGTCTGAATGGTCTAAGACTCTCATTATTATTATCCACTAAAATTTTGAACGTGGTTTCATTCTGGTCTAAAACCACAATGTTTTGAATAGGAATGAATTCTGCGCATGTGCGTGAATTCGACTCCTAAATTTCTCTTGAATATAGGAATATTTTGACATAAAATTTTATTTTAGTAGTATAAGATTTTTAAAAGTTCGTAGTAAGTGTGGGGATAAAGGATAAAAATATCTAAGAAAAATGTAAAAAAAAGAAAAGAAAATATATTTAAAAAGTTCTCAGTTTCGAGACTCGAACTGAAGACCAGCAAAACTAGATGAATCGTGCTGCCGATCTGGCCACGAAACTTCGTACCCGCAGCGCGTCTGAATGGTCTAAGACTCTCATTATGATTATCCACTAAAAGTTTTAAAGTGGTGTCATTCTGGTCTAAAAGCACAATGTTTTGAATAGGAAAGTATTCTGCGCATGTGCGTGAACTCGACTCCTAAAATTTCTCTTGAATATAGAAATATTTTGACATAAAATTTTATTTTAGTAGTATAAGATTTGGAAAAGTTCGTAGTAAGTGTGGGAATAAAGGATAAAAATATCTAAGGAAAATGTAAAAAAAAGAAAAGAAAAATATATTTAAAAAGTTCTCAGTTTTTAGACTCGAACTGAAGACCAGCAAAACTAGATGGCTCGAGCTGCCGATCTGGCCATGAGGCTTCGTTCCCGCAGCACTTCTGAATGGTCTAAGACTCTCATTATTATTATCCACTAAAATTTTGAACGTGGTTTCATTCTGGTCTAAAACCACAATGTTTTGAATAGGAATGAATTCTGCGCATGTGCGTGAATTCGACTCCTAAATTTCTCTTGAATATAGGAATATTTTGACATAAAATTTTATTTTAGTAGTATAAGATTTTTAAAAGTTCGTAGTAAGTGTGGGAATAAAGGATAAAAATATCTAAGAAAAATGTAAAAAAAAGAAAAGAAAAATATATTTAAAAAGTTCTCAGTTTCGAGACTCGAACTGAAGACCAGCAAAACTAGATGAATCGTGCTGCCGATCTGGCCACGAAATTTCGTACCCGCAGCGCGTCTGAATGGTCTAAGACTCTCATTATGATTATCCACTAAAAGTTTTAAAGTGGTGTCATTCTGGTCTAAAAGCACAATGTTTTGAATAAGAAAGAATTCTGCGCATGTGCGTGAACTCGACTCCTAAAATTTCTCTTGAATATAGAAATATTTTGACATAAAATTTTATTTTAGTAGTATAAGATTTGGAAAAGTTCGTACTAAGTGTGGGAATAAAGGATAAAAATATCTAAGGAAAATGTAAAAAAAATAAAAGAAAAATATATTTAAAAAGTTCTCAGTTTTTAGACTCGAACTGAAGACCAGCAAAACTAGATGGCTCGAGCTGCCGATCTGGCCACGAAGCTTCGTACCCGCAGCGCGTCTGAATGGTCTAAGACTCTCATTATGATTATCCACTAAAAGTTTTAACGTGGTGTCATTCTGGTCTAAAAGCACAATGTTTTGAATAGGAATGAATTCTGCGCATGTGCGTGAACTCGACTCTTAAAATTTCTCTTGAATATAGAAATATTTTGACATAAAATTTTATTTTAGTAGTATAAGATTTGGAAAAGTTCGTAGTAAGTGTGGGAATAAAGGATAAAAATATCTAAGAAAAATGTAAAAAAAAGAAAAGAAAAATATATTTAAAAAGGTCTCAGTTTCGAGTCTTGAACTGAAGACCAGCAAAACTAGACGGCTCGTGATGCCGATCTGGCCACGAAGCGTCGTACCTGCAGCGCGTCTGAATGGTCTAAGACTCTCATAATGATTATCCACTAAAAGTTTTAACGTGGTGTCATTCTGGTCTAAAAGCACAATGTTTTGAATAGGAATGAATTCTGCGCATGTGCGTGAACTCGACTCCTAAAATTTCTCTTGAATATAGAAATATTTTGACATAAAATTTTATTTTAGTAGTATAAGATTTGGAAAAGTTCGTAGTAAGTGTGGGAATAAAGGATAAAAATATCTAAGGAAAATGTAAAAAAAAGAAAAGAAAAATATATTTAAAAAGTTCTCAGTTTTTAGACTCGAACTGAAGACCAGCAAAACTAGATGGCTCGAGCTGCCGATCTGGCCATGAGGCTTCGTACCCGCAGCACGTCTGAATGGTCTAAGACTCTCATTATTATTATCCACTAAAATTTTGAACGTGGTTTCATTCTGGTCTAAAACCACAATGTTTTGAATAGGAATGAATTCTGCGCATGTGCGTGAATTCGACTCCTAAATTTCTCTTGAATATAGGAATATTTTGACATAAAATTTTATTTTAGTAGTATAAGATTTTTAAAAGTTCGTAGTAAGTGTGGGAATAAAGGATAAAAATATCTAAGAAAAATGTAAAAAAAAGAAAAGAAAAATATATTTAAAAAGTTCTCAGTTTCGAGACTCGAACTGAAGACCAGCAAAACTAGATGAATCGTGCTGCCGATCTGGCCACGAAATTTCGTACCCGCAGCGCGTCTGAATGGTCTAAGACTCTCATTATGATTATCCACTAAAAGTTTTAAAGTGGTGTCATTCTGGTCTAAAAGCACAATGTTTTGAATAAGAAAGAATTCTGCGCATGTGCGTGAACTCGACTCCTAAAATTTCTCTTGAATATAGAAATATTTTGACATAAAATTTTATTTTAGTAGTATAAGATTTGGAAAAGTTCGTAGTAAGTGTGGGAATAAAGGATAAAAATATCTAAGGAAAATGTAAAAAAAAGAAAAGAAAAATATATTTAAAAAGTTCTCAGTTTTTAGACTCGAACTGAAGACCAGCAAAACTAGATGGCTCGAGCTGCCGATCTGGCCATGAGGCTTCGTACCCGCAGCACGTCTGAATGGTCTAAGACTCTCATTATTATTATCCACTAAAATTTTGAACGTGGTTTCATTCTGGTCTAAAACCACAATGTTTTGAATAGGAATGAATTCTGCGCATGTGCGTGAATTCGACTCCTAAATTTCTCTTGAATATAGGAATATTTTGACATAAAATTTTATTTTAGTAGTATAAGATTTTTAAAAGTTCGTAGTAAGTGTGGGAATAAAGGATAAAAATATCTAAGAAAAATGTAAAAAAAAGAAAAGAAAAATATATTTAAAAAGTTCTCAGTTTCGAGACTCGAACTGAAGACCAGCAAAACTAGATGAATCGTGCTGCCGATCTGGCCACGAAACTTCGTACCCGCAGCGCGTCTGAATGGTCTAAGCCTCTCATTATGATTATCCACTAAAAGTTTTAAAGTGGTGTCATTCTGGTCTAAAAGCACAATGTTTTGAATAGGAAAGAATTCTGCGCATGTGCGTGAACTCGACTCCTAAAATTTCTCTTGAATATAGAAATATTTTGACATAAAATTTTATTTTAGTAGTATAAGATTTGGAAAAGTTCGTAGTAAGTGTGGGAATAAAGGATAAAAATATCTAAGAAAAATGTAAAAAAAAGAAAAGAAAAATATATTTAAAAAGTTCTCAGTTTTTAGACTCGAACTGAAGACCAGCAAAAATAGATGGCTCGTGCTGCCGATCTGGCCACGAAGCTTCGTACCCGCCGCGCGTCTGAATGGTCTAAGACTCTCATAATGATTATCCACTAAAAGTTTTAACATGGTGTCATTCTGGTCTAAAAGCACAATGTTTTGAATAGGAATGAATTCTGCGCATGTGCGTGAACTCGACTCCTAAATTTCTCTTGAATATAGAAATATTTTGACATAAAATTTTATTTTAGTAGTATAAGATTTGGAAAAGTTCGTAGTAAGTGTGGGAATAAAGGATAAAAATATCTAAGAAAAATGTAAAAAAAAGAAAAGAAAAAAAATATTTAAAAAGTTCTCAGTTTTTAGACTCGAACTGAAGACCAGCAAAACTAGATGTCTCGTGCTGCCGATCTGGATATGAAGCTTCGTACCCGCAGCACGTCTGAATGGTCTAAGACTCTCATTATGATTATCCACTAAAAGTTTTAACGTGGTTTCATTCTGGTCTAAAACCACAATGTTTTGAATAGGAATGAATTCTGCGCATGTGCGTGAACTCGACTCCTAAATTTCTCTTGAATATAGAAATATTTTGACATAAAATTTTATTTTAGTAGTATAAGATTTGGAAAAGTTCGTAGTAAGTGTGGGAATAAAGGATAAAAATATCTAAGAAAAATGTAAAAAAAAGAAAAGAAAAATATATTTAAAAAGTTCTCAGTTTTTAGACTCGAACTGAAGACCAGCAAAACTAGATGGCTCGAGCTGCCGATCTGGCCATGAGGCTTCGTACCCGCAGCACGTCTGAATGGTCTAAGACTCTCATTATTATTATCCACTAAAATTTTGAACGTGGTTTCATTCTGGTCTAAAACCACAATGTTTTGAATAGGAATGAATTCTGCGCATGTGCGTGAACTCGACTCCTAAAATTTCTCTTGAATATAGAAATATTTTGACATAAAATTTTATTTTAGTAGTATAAGATTTGGAAAAGTTCGTAGTAAGTGTGGGAATAAAGGATAAAAATATCTAAGAAAAATGTAAAAAAAAGAAAAGAAAAATATATTTAAAAAGTTCTCAGTTTTTAGACTCGAACTGAAGACCAGCAAAACTAGATGGCTCGTGCTGCCGATCTGGCCATGAAGCTTCGTACCCGCAGCGCGTCTGAATGGTCTAAGACTCTCATAATGATTATCCAGTAAAAGTTTTAACGTGGTGTCATTCTGGTCTAAAAGCACAATGTTTTGAATAGGAATAAATTCTGCGCATGTGCGTGAACTCGACTCCTAAAATTTCTCTTGAATATAGAAATATTTTGACATAAAATTTTATTTTAGTAGTATAAGATTTGGAAAAGTTCGTAGTAAGTGTGGGAATAGAGGATAAAAATATCTTAAAAAAATGTAAAAAAAAGAAAAGAAAAATATATTTAAAAAGTTCTCAGTTTCGAGACTCGAACTGAAGACCAGCAAAAATAGATGGCTCGTGCTGCCGATCTGGCCACGAAGCTTCGTACCCGCAGCGCGTCTGAATGGTCTAAGACTCTCATTATGATTATCCACTAAAAGTTTTAACGTGGTGTCATTCTGGTCTAAAAGCACAATGTTTTGAATAGGAATGAATTCTGCGCATGTGCGTGAACTCGACTCCTAAAATTTCTCTTGAATATAGAAATTTTTTGACATAAAATTTTATTTTAGTAGTATAAGATTTGGAAAAGTTCGTAGTAAGTGTGGGAATAGAGGATAAAAATATCTTAAAAAAATTTCTCTTGAATATAGAAATATTTTGACATAAAATGTTATTTTAGTAGTATAAGATTTGGAAAAGTTCGTAGTAAGTGTGGGAATAGAGGATAAAAAAATATAAAAAAATTGTAAAAAAAAGAAAATAAAAATATATTCAAAAAGTTCTCAGTTTCGAGACTCGAACTGAAGACCAGCAAAACTAGATGGCTCGTGCTGCCGATCTGGCCACGAAGCTTCGTACCCGCAGCTCGTCTGAATGGTCTAAGACTCTCATTATGTTTATCCACTAAAAGTTTTAACGTGGTGTCATTCTGGTCTAAAAGCACAATGTTTTGAATAGGACTGAATTATGCGCATGTGCGTGAACTCGACTCCTAAAATTTCTCTTGAATATAGAAATATATAGACATAAAATTTTATTTTACTAGTATAAGATTTGGAAAAGTTCGTAGTAAATGTGGGAATAAAGGATAAAAATATCTAAAAAAATGTAAAAAAAAAGAAAAGAAAAATATTTTTAAAAAGTCCTCAGAATTCGAGACTCGAACTGAAGACCAGCAAAACTAGATGATTCGTGCTGCCGATCTGACCACGAAGCTTCGTACCCGCAGCGCTTCTGAATGGTCTAAGACTCTCATTATGATTATCCACTAAAAGTTTTAACGTGGTGTCATTCTGGTCTAAAAGCAATATGTTTTGAATAGGAATGAATTCTGCGCATGTGCGTGAACTCGACTCCTAACATTTATCTTGAATATAGAAATATTTTAACATAAAATTTTATTTTACTAGTATAAGATTTGGAAAAGTTCGTAGTAAGTGTGGGAATAAAGGATAAAAATATATTAAAAAAATGTAAAAAAAGGTAAAGAAAAATATATTGAAAAAGTTATTAGTTTCGAGACTAGAACTGGAGACCAGCAAAACTAGATGGCTCGTGCTGCCGATCTGGCCACGAAGCTTCGTACCCGCAGACGTCTGAATGGTCTAAGACTCTCATTATGATTATCCACTAAAAGTTTTAACGTTTTGTTTTTCTGGTCTAAAAGCACAATGATTTGAATAGGAATGAATTCTGCGCATGTGCGTGAACTCGACTCCTAAAATTTATTTCTCTTGCATATAGAAATATTTTGACATAAAATTTTATTTTAGTAGTATAAGATTTGGAAAAGTTCGTAGTAAGTGTGGGAATAAAGGATAAAAATATCTAAAAAAAATGTAAAAAAAAGAAAAGAAAAATATATTTAAAAAGTTCTCAGTTTCGAGACTCGAACTGAAGACCAGCAAAATTAGATGGCTCGTGCTGCCGATCTGGCCACGAAGCATAGTACCCGCCGCGCGTCTGAATGGTCTAAGACTCTCATTATGATTATCCAATAAAAGTTTTAACGTGGTGTCATTCTGGTCTAAAAGCCCAATGTTTTGAATAGGAATGAATTCTGCGCATGTGCGTGAACTCGACTCCTAAAATTTCTCTTGAATATAGAAATATTTTGACATAAAATTTTATTTTAGTAGTATAAGATTTGGAAAAGTTCGTAGTAAGTGTGGGAGTAAAGGATAAAAATATCTAAGAAAAATGTAAAAAAAAGAAAAGAAAAATATATTTAAAAAGTTCTCAGTTTCGAGACTCGAACTGAAGACCAGCAAAACTAGATAGCTCGTTCTGCCGATCTGGCCACGAAGCTTCGTACCCGCAGCGCGTCTGAATGGTCTAAGACTCTCATTATGATTATCCACTAAAAGTTTTAACGTGGTGTCATTCTGGTCTAAAAGCACAATGTTTTGAATAGGAATGAATTCTGCGCATGTGCGTGAACTCGACTCTTAAAATTTCTCTTGAATATAGAAATATTTTGACATAAAATTTTATTTTAGTAGTATAAGATTTGGAAAAGTTCGTAGTAAGTGTCGGAATAAAGGATAAAAATATCTTAAAAAAATGAAAAGAAAAATATATTGAAAAAGTTCTCAGTTTCGAGACTCGAACTGAAAACCAGCAAAACTAGGTGGCTTGTGCTGCCGATCTGGCCACGAAGCTTCGTACTCGTAGCGCGTCTGAATGGTCTAAGACTCTCATAATGATTATCCACTAAAAGTTTTAACGTGGTTTCATTCTGGTCTAAAACCACAATGTTTTGAATAGGAATGAATTCTGCGCATGTGCGTGAACTCGACTCCTAAATTTCTCTTGAATATAGAAATATTTTGACATAAAATTTTATTTTAGTAGTATAAGATTTGGAAAAGTTCGTAGTAAGTGTGGGAATAAAGGATAAAAATATCTAAAAAAATGTAAAAAAAAGAAAAGAAAAATATATTTAAAAAGTTCTCAGTTTCGAGACTCGAACTGAAGACCAGCAAAACTAGATGGCTCGTGCTGCCGATCTGGCCACGAAGCATAGTACCCGCAGCGCGTCTGAATGGTCTAAGACTCTCATTATGATTATCCAATAAAAGTTTTAACGTGGTGTCATTCTGGTCTAAAAGCCCAATGTTTTGAATAGGAATGAATTCTGCGCATGTGCGTGAACTCGACTCTTAAAATTTCTCTTGAATATAGAAATATTTTGACATAAAATTTTATTTTAGTAGTATAAGATTTGGAAAAGTTCGTAGTAAGTGTGGGAATAAAGGATAAAAATATCTAAAAAAAATGTAAAAAAAAGAAAAGAAAAATATATTTAAAAAGTTCTCAGTTTCGAGACTCGAACTGAAGACCAGCAAAACTAGATGGCTCGTGCTGCCGATCTGGCCACGAAGCATAGTACCCGCGGCGCGTCTGAATGGTCTAAGACTCTCATTATGATTATCCAATAAAAGTTTTAACGTGGTGTCATTCTTTTCTAAAAGCCCAATGTTTTGAATAGGAATGAATTCTGCGCATGTGCGTGAACTCGACTCTTAAAATTTCTCTTGAATATAGAAATATTTTGACATAAAATTTTATTTTAGTAGTATAAGATTTGGAAAAGTTCGTAGTAAGTGTGGGAATAAAGGATAAAAATATCTAAAAAAATGAAAAGAAAAATATATTGAAAAAGTTCTTAGTTTCGAGACACGAACTGAAGACCAGCAAAACTAGGTGGCGTGTGCTGCCGATCTGGCCACGAAGCTTCGTACTCGCAGCGCGTCTGAATGGTCTAAGACTCTCATAATGATTATCCACTAAAAGTTTTAACGTGGTGTCATTCTGGTCTAAAAGCACAATGTTTTGAATAGGAATGAATTCTGCGCATGTGCGTGAACTCGACTCCGAAAATTTCTCTTGAATATAGAAATATTTTGACATAAAATTTTATTTTAGTAGTACAAGATTTCGAAAAGTTCGTAGTAAGTGTGATAATAAAGGATAAAAATATCTAAGAAAAATGTAAAAAAAAGAAAAGAAAAATATATTTAAAAAGTTCTCAGTTTCAAGACTCGAACTGAAGACCAGCAAAACTAGATGGCTCGTTCTGCCGATCTGGCCACGAAGCTTCGTACCCGCAGCGCGTCTGAATCGTCTAAGACTCTCATTATGATTATCCACTAAAAGTTTTAACGGGGTGTCATTCTGGTCTAAAAGCACAATGTTTTGAATAGGAACGAATTCTGCGCATGTGCGTGAACTCGACTCCTAAAATTTCTCTTGAATATAGAAATATTTTGACATAAAATTTTATTTTAGTAGTATAAGATTTGGAAAAGTTCGTAGTAAGTGTGGGAATAAAGGATAAAAATATCTAAGAAAAATGTAAAAAAAGAAAAGAAAAATATATTTAAAAAGTTCTCAGTTTTTAGACTCGAACTGAAGACCAGCAAAACTAGATGGCTCGTGCTGCCGATCTGGCCACGAAACTTCGTGCTCGCAGCGCGTCTGAATGGTCTAAGACTCTCATTATGATTATCCTTTAAAAGTTTTAACGTGGTGTCATTCTGGTCTAAAAGGCCAATGTTTTGAATAGGAATGAATTCTGCGCATGTGCGTGAACTCGACTCCTAAAATTTCTCTTGAATATAGAAATATTTTGACATAAAATTTTATTTTAGTAGTACAAGATTTGGAAAAGTTCGTAGTAAGTGTGGGAATAAAGGATAAAAATATCTAAAAAAAATGTAAAAAAAAAAGAAAAGAAAAATATATTTAAAAATTTCTCAGTTTCGAGACTCGAACTGAAGACCAGCAAAAATAGATGGCTCGTGCTGCCGATCTGGCCACGAAGCTTCGTACCCGCAGCGCGTCTGAATGGTCTAAGACTCTCATTATGATTATCCACTAATAGTTTTAACGTGGTGTCATTCTGGTCTAAAAGCACAATGTTTTGAATAGGAATAAATTCTTCGCATGTGCGTGAACTCGACTCCTAAAATTTCTCTTGAATATAGAAATAATTTGACATAAAATTTTATTTTAGTAGTACAAGATTTGGAAAAGTTCGTAGTAAGTGTGGGAATAAAGGATAAAAATATCTAAAAAAAATGTAAAAAAAAAAGAAAAGAAAAATATATTTAAAAATTTCTCAGTTTCGAGACTCGAACTGAAGACCAGCAAAAATAGATGGCTCGTGCTGCCGATCTGGCCACGAAGCTTCGCACCCGCAGCGCGTCTGAATGGTCTAAGACTCTCATTATGATTATCCACTAATAGTTTTAACGTGGTGTCATTCTGGTCTAAAAGCACAATGTTTTGAATAGGAATAAATTCTGCGCATGTGCGTGAACTCGACTCCTAAAATTTCTCTTGAATATAGAAATAATTTGACATAAAATTTTATTTTACTAGTATAAGATTTTAAAAAGTTCGTAGTAAGTGTGGGAATAAAGGATAAAAATATCTAAAAAAAATGTTAAAAAAAGGAAAGAAAAATATATTTAAAAAGTTCTCAGTTTCGAGACTCGAACTGAAGACCAGCAAAACTAGATGGCTCGTGCTGCCGATCTGGCCACGAAGCTTCGTACCCGCAGCGCGTCTGAATGGTCTAACACTCTCATTATGATTATCCAATAAAAGTTTTAACGTGGTGTCATTCTGGTCTAAAAGCACAATGTTTTGAATAGGAATGAATTCTGCGCATGTGCGTGAACTCGACTCCTAAAATTTCTCTTGAATATAGAAATATTTTGACATAAAATTTTATTTTAGTAGTATAAGATTTGGAAAAGTTCGTAGTAAGTGTGGGAATAAAGGATAAAAATATCTAAAAAAATGAAAAGAAAAATATATTGAAAAAGTTCTCAGTTTCGAGACTCGAACTGAAGACCAGCAAAACTAGGTGGCTTGTGCTGCCGATCTGGCCACGAAGCTTCGTACCCGCAGCGTGTCTGAATGGTCTAAGACTCTCATTATGATTATCCACTAAACGTTTTAACGTGGTGTCATTCTGGTCTAAAAGCACAATGTTTTGAATTGGAATGTATTCTGCGCATGTGCGTGAACTCGACTCCTAAAATTTCTCTTGAATATAGAAATATTTTGACATAAAATTTTATTTTACTAGTATAAGATTTGAAAAAGTTCGTAGTAAGTGTGAGAATAAAGGATAAAAATATCTAAAAAAAATGTTAAAAAAAGGAAAGAAAAATATATTTAAAAAGTTCTCAGTTTCGAGACTCGAACTGAAGACCAGCAAAACTAGATGGCTCGTGCTGCCGATCTGGCCACGAAGCTTCGTACTCACTGCGCGTCTGAATGGTCTAAGACTCTCATTATTATTATCCACTAAAAGTTTTAACGTGGTGTCATTCTGGTCTAAAAGCACAATGTTTTGAATAGGAATGAATTCTGCGCATATGCGTGAAATCGACTCCTAAAATTTCTCTTGAATATAAAAAAAATTTGACATAAAATTTTATTTTAGTAGTATAAGATTTGGAAAAGTTCGTAGTAAGTGTGGGAATAAAGGATAAAAATATCTAAAAAAAATGTAAAAAAAAGAAAAGAAAAATATATTTAAAAAGTTCTCAGTTTCGAGACTCGAACTGAAGACCAGCAACACTAGATAGCTCGTGCTGCCGATCTGGCCACGAAGCATAGTACCCGCAGCGCGTCTGAATGGACTAACACTCTCATTATGATTATCCACTAAAAGTTTTAACGTGGTGTCATTCTGGTCTAAAAGCACAATGTTTTGAATAGGAATGAATTCTGCGCATGTGCGTGAACTCGACTCCTAAAATTTCTCTTGAATATAGAAATATTTTGACATAAAATTTTATTTTAGTAGTATAAGATTTGGAAAAGTTCGTAGTAAGTGTGGGAATAAAGGATAAAAATATCTAAAAAAATGAAAAGAAAAATATATTGAAAAAGTTCTCAGTTTCGAGACTCGAACTGAAGACCAGCAAAACTAGGTGGCTTGTGCTGCCGATCTGGCCACGAAGCCTCGTACCCGCAGCGTGTCTGAATGGTCTAAGACTCTCATTATGATTATCCACTAAACGTTTTAACGTGGTGTCATTCTGGTCTAAAAGCACAATGTTTTGAATAGGAATGTATTCTGCGCATGTGCGTGAACTCGACTCCTAAAATTTCTCTTGAATATAGAAATATTTTGACATAAAATTTTATTTTAGTAGTATAAGATTAGGAAAAGTTCGTAGTAAGTGTGGGAATAAAGGATAAAAATATCTTAAAAAAATGTAAAAAAAAGAAAAGAAAAATATATTTAAAAAGTTCTCAATTTCGAGACTTGAACTGAAGACCAGCAAAACTAGATGGCTCGTGATGCCGATCTGGCCACGAAGCTTCGTACCCGCAGCGCGTCTGAATGGTCTAAGACTCTCATTATGATTATCCACTAAAAGTTTTAACGTGGTGTCATTCTGGTCTAAAAGCACAATGTTTTGAATAGGAATGAATTCTGCGCATGTGCGTGAACTCGACTCCTAAAATTTCTCTTGAATATAGAAATGTTTTGACATAAAATTTTATTTTACTAGTATAAGATTTGAAAAAGTTCGTTGTAAGTGTGGGAATAAAGGATAAAAATATCTAAAAAAAATGTAAAAAAAAGAAAAGAAAAATATATTGAAAAAGTTCTCAGTTTCGAGACTCGAACTGGAGACCAGCAAAACTAGATGGCTCGTGCTGCCGATCTGGCCACGAAGCTTCGTACCCGCAGCGCGTCTGAAGGGTCTAAGGCTCTCATTATGATTATCCACTAAAAGTTTTAACATGGTGTCATTCTGGTCTAAAAGCACAATGTTTTGAATAGGAATGAATTCTGCGCATGTGCGTGAACTCGACTCCTAAAATTTCTCTTGAATATAGAAATATTTTGACATAAAATTTTATTTTAGTTGTATAAGATTTGGAAAAGTTCGTAGTAAGTGTGGGAATAAAGTATAAAAATATCTAAGAAAAATGTAAAAAAAAGAAAAGGAAAATATATTTAAAAAGTTCTCAGTTTCGAGACTCGAACTGAAGACCAGCAAAACTAGATGGCTCGTGCTGCCGATCTGGCCACGAAGCTTCGTACCCGCAGCGCGTCTGAATGGTCTAAGACTCTCATTATGATTATCCACTAAAAGTTTTAACGTGGTGTCATTCTGGTCTAAAAGCACAATGTTTTGAATAGGAATGAATTCTGCGCATGTGCGTGAACTCGACTCCTAAAATTTCTCTTGAGATATAGAAATATTTTGACATAAAATTTTATTTTAGTAGTATAAGATTTGGAAAAGTTCGTAGTAAGTGTGGGAATAAAGGATAAAAATATCTAAAAAAAATGAAAAGAAAAATATATTGAAAAAGTTCTCAGTTTCGAGACTCGAACTGAAGACCAGTAAAACTAGGTGGCTTGTGCTGCCGATCTGGCCACGAAGCTTCGTAATCGCCGCGCGTCTGAATGGTCTAAGACTCTCATAATGATTATCCACTAAAATTTTTAACGTGGTGTCATTCTGGTCTAAAAGCACAATGTTTTGAATAGGAATGAATTCTGAGCATGTGCGTGAACTCGACTCCTAAAATTTCTCTTGAATATAGAAATATTTTGACATAAAATTTTATTTTAGTAGTATAAGATTTGGAAAAGTTCGTAGTAAGTGTGGGAATAAAGGATAAAAATATCTAAGAAAAATGTAAAAAAAAGAAAAGAAAAATATATTTAAAAAGTTCTCAGTTTCGAGACTCGAACTGAAGACCAGCAAAACTAGATGGCTCGTGCTGCCGATCTGGCCACGAAACTTCGTACTCGCAGCGCGTCTGAATGGTCTAAGACTCTCATTATGATTATCCACTAAAAGTTTTAACGTGGTGTCATTCTGGTCTAAAAGCAGAATGTTTTGAATAGGAATGAATTCTGCGCATGTGCGTGAACTCGACTCCTAAAATTTCTCTTGAATATAGAAATATTTTGACATAAAATTTTATTTTAGTAGTATAAGATTTGGAAAAGTTCGTAGTAAGTGTGGGAATAAAGGATAAAAATATCTAAAAAAAAATGTAAAAAAAAGAAAAGAAAAATATATTTAAAAAGTTCTCAGTTTCGAGACTTGAACTGAAGACCAGCAAAACTAGATGGCTCGTGATGCCGATCTGGCCATGAAGCTTCGTACCCACAGCGCGTCTGAATGGTCTGAGACTCTCATTATGATTATCCACTAAAAGTTTTAACGTGGTGTCATTCTGGTCTAAAAGCACAATGTTTTGAATAGGAATGAATTCTGCGCATGTGCGTGAACTCGACTCCTAAAATTTCTCTTGAATATAGAAATGTTTTGACATAAAATTTTATTTTACTAGTATAAGATTTGGAAAAGTTCGTTGTAAGTGTGGGAATAAAGGATAAAAATATCTAAAAAAAATGTAAAAAAAAACAAAAGAAAAATATATTGAAAAAGTTCTTAGTTTCGAGACTCGAACTGGAGACCAGCAAAACTAGATGGCTCGTGCTGCCGATCTGGCCACGAAGCTTCGTACCCGCAGCGCGTCTGAAGGGTATAAAACTCTCATTATGATTATCCACTAAAAGTTTTAACGTGGTGTCATTCTGGTCTAAAAGCACAATGTTTTGAATAGGAATGAATTATGCGCATGTGCGTGAACTCGACTCCTAAAATTTCTCTTGAATATAGAAATATTTTGACATAAAATTTTATTTTAGTAGTATAAGATTTGGAAAAGTTCGTAGTAAGTGTGGGAATAAAGGATAAAAATATCTAAAAAAAAATGAAAAGAAAAATATATTGAAAAAGTTCTCAGTTTCGAGACTCGAACTGAAGACCATCAAAACTAGGTGGCTTGTGCTGCCGATCTGGCCACGAAGCTTCGTACTCGCAGCGCGTCTGAATGGTCTAAGACTCTCATAATGATTATCCACTAAAAGTTTTAACGTGGTGTCATTCTGGTCTAAAAGCACAATGATTTGAATAGGAATGAATTCTGAGCATGTGCGTGAACTCGACTCCTAAAATTTCTCTTGAATATAGAAATATTTTGACATAAAATTTTATTTTACTAGTATAAGATTTGGAAAAGTTCGTAGTAAGTGTGGGAATAAAGGATAAAAATATCTAAGAAAAATGTAAAAAAAAGAAAAGAAAAATATATTTAAAAAGTTCTCAGTTTCGAGACTCGAACTGAAGACCAGCAAAACTAGATGGCTCGTGCTGCCGATCTGGCCACGAAACTTCGTACTCGCAGCGCGTCTGAATGGTCTAAGACTCTCATTATGATTATCCACTAAAAGTTTTAACGTGGTGTCATTCTGGTCTAAAAGCACAATGTTTTGAATAGGAATGAATTCTGCGCATGTGCGTGAACTCGACTCCTAAAATTTCTCTTGAGATATAGAAATATTTTGACATAAAATTTTATTTTAGTAGTATAAGATTTGGAAAAGTTCGTAGTAAGTGTGGGAATAAAGGATAAAAATATCTTTAAAAAATGTAAAAAAAAGAAAAGAAAAATATATTGAAAAAGTTCTCAGTTTCGAGACTCGAACTGGAGACCAGCAAAACTAGATGGCTCGTGCTGCCGATCTGGCCACGAAGCTTCGTACCCGCAGCGCGTCTGAAGGGTCTAAGACTCTCATTATGATTATCCACTAAAAGTTTTAACGTGGTGTCATTCTGGTCTAAAAGCACAATGTTTTGAATAGGAATGAATTCTGCGCATGTGCGTGAACTCGACTCCTAAAATTTCTCTTGAATATAGAAATATTTTGACATAAAATTTTATTTTACTAGTATAAGATTTGGAAAAGTTCGTAGTAAGTGTGGGAATAAAGGATAAAAATATCTAAGAAAAATGTAAAAAAAAGAAAAGAAAAATATATTTAAAAAGTTCTCAGTTTCGAGACTCGAACTGAAGACCAGCAAAACTAGATGGCTCGTGCTGCCGATCTGGCCACGAAACTTCGTACTCGCAGCGCGTCTGAATGGTCTAAGACTCTCATTATGATTATCCACTAAAAGTTTTAACGTGGTGTCATTCTGGTCTAAAAGCACAATGTTTTGAATAGGAATGAATTCTGCGCATGTGCGTGAACTCGACTCCTAAAATTTCTCTTGAGATATAGAAATATTTTGACATAAAATTTTATTTTAGTAGTATAAGATTTGGAAAAGTTCGTAGTAAGTGTGGGAATAAAGGATAAAAATATCTTTAAAAAATGTAAAAAAAAGAAAAGAAAAATATATTGAAAAAGTTCTCAGTTTCGAGACTCGAACTGGAGACCAGCAAAACTAGATGGCTCGTGCTGCCGATCTGGCCACGAAGCTTCGTACCCGCAGCGCGTCTGAAGGGTCTAAGACTCTCATTATGATTATCCACTAAAAGTTTTAACGTGGTGTCATTCTGGTCTAAAAGCACAATGTTTTGAATAGGAATGAATTCTGCGCATGTGCGTGAACTCGACTCCTAAAATTTCTCTTGAATATAGAAATATTTTGACATAAAATTTTATTTTAGTAGTATAAGATTTGGAAAAGTTCGTAGTAAGTGTGGGAATAAAGGATAAAAATATCTAAGAAAAATGTAAAAAAAAGAAAAGAAAAATATATTTAAAAAGTTCTCAGTTTCGAGACTCGAACTGAAGACCAGCAAAACTAGATGGCTCGTGCTGCCGATCTGGCCACGAAACTTCGTACTCGCAGCGCGTCTGAATGGTCTAAGACTCTCATTATGATTATCCACTAAAAGTTTTAACGTGGTGTCATTCTGGTCTAAAAGCACAATGTTTTGAATAGGAATGAATTCTGCGCATGTGCGTGAACTCGACTCCTAAAATTTCTCTTGAGATATAGAAATATTTTGACATAAAATTTTATTTTAGTAGTATAAGATTTGGAAAAGTTCGTAGTAAGTGTGGGAATAAAGGATAAAAATATCTTTAAAAAATGTAAAAAAAAGAAAAGAAAAATATATTGAAAAAGTTCTCAGTTTCGAGACTCGAACTGGAGACCAGCAAAACTAGATGGCTCGTGCTGCCGATCTGGCCACGAAGCTTCGTACCCGCAGCGCGTCTGAAGGGTCTAAGACTCTCATTATGATTATCCACTAAAAGTTTTAACGTGGTGTCATTCTGGTCTAAAAGCACAATGTTTTGAATAGGAATGAATTCTGCGCATGTGCGTGAACTCGACTCCTAAAATTTCTCTTGAATATAGAAATATTTTGACATAAAATTTTATTTTAGTAGTATAAGATTTGGAAAAGTTCGTAGTAAGTGTGGGAATAAAGGATAAAAATATCTAAGAAAAATGTAAAAAAAAGAAAAGAAAAATATATTTAAAAAGTTCTCAGTTTCGAGACTCGAACTGAAGACCAGCAAAACTAGATGGCTCGTGCTGCCGATCTGGCCACGAAACTTCGTACTCGCAGCGCGTCTGAATGGTCTAAGACTCTCATTATGATTATCCACTAAAAGTTTTAACGTGGTGTCATTCTGGTCTAAAAGCACAATGTTTTGAATAGGAATGAATTCTGCGCATGTGCGTGAACTCGACTCCTAAAATTTCTCTTGAATATAGAAATATTTTGACATAAAATTTTATTTTAGTAGTATAAGATTTGGAAAAGTTCGTAGTAAGTGTGGGAATAAAGGATAAAAATATCTAAGAAAAATGTAAAAAAAAGAAAAGAAAAATATATTTAAAAAGTTCTCAGTTTCGAGACTCGAACTGAAGACCAGCAAAACTAGATGGCTCGTGCTGCCGATCTGGCCACGAAACTTCGTACTCGCAGCGCGTCTGAATGGTCTAAGACTCTCATTATGATTATCCACTAAAAGTTTTAACGTGGTGTCATTCTGGTCTAAAAGCAGAATGTTTTGAATAGGAATGAATTCTGCGCATGTGCGTGAACTCGACTCCTAAAATTTCTCTTGAATATAGAAATATTTTGACATAAAATTTTATTTTAGTAGTATAAGATTTGGAAAAGTTCGTAGTAAGTGTGGGAATAAAGGATAAAAATATCTAAAAAAAAATGTAAAAAAAAGAAAAGAAAAATATATTTAAAAAGTTCTCAGTTTCGAGACTTGAACTGAAGACCAGCAAAACTAGATGGCTCGTGATGCCGATCTGGCCATGAAGCTTCGTACCCACAGCGCGTCTGAATGGTCTGAGACTCTCATTATGATTATCCACTAAAAGTTTTAACGTGGTGTCATTCTGGTCTAAAAGCACAATGTTTTGAATAGGAATGAATTCTGCGCATGTGCGTGAACTCGACTCCTAAAATTTCTCTTGAATATAGAAATGTTTTGACATAAAATTTTATTTTACTAGTATAAGATTTGGAAAAGTTCGTTGTAAGTGTGGGAATAAAGGATAAAAATATCTAAAAAAAATGTAAAAAAAAACAAAAGAAAAATATATTGAAAAAGTTCTTAGTTTCGAGACTCGAACTGGAGACCAGCAAAACTAGATGGCTCGTGCTGCCGATCTGGCCACGAAGCTTCGTACCCGCAGCGCGTCTGAAGGGTATAAAACTCTCATTATGATTATCCACTAAAAGTTTTAACGTGGTGTCATTCTGGTCTAAAAGCACAATGTTTTGAATAGGAATGAATTATGCGCATGTGCGTGAACTCGACTCCTAAAATTTCTCTTGAATATAGAAATATTTTGACATAAAATTTTATTTTAGTAGTATAAGATTTGGAAAAGTTCGTAGTAAGTGTGGGAATAAAGGATAAAAATATCTAAAAAAAAATGAAAAGAAAAATATATTGAAAAAGTTCTCAGTTTCGAGACTCGAACTGAAGACCATCAAAACTAGGTGGCTTGTGCTGCCGATCTGGCCACGAAGCTTCGTACTCGCAGCGCGTCTGAATGGTCTAAGACTCTCATTATGATTATCCACTAAAAGTTTTAACGTGGTGTCATTCTGGTCTAAAAGCACAATGTTTTGAATAGGAATGAATTCTGCGCATGTGCGTGAACTCGACTCCTAAAATTTCTCTTGAGATATAGAAATATTTTGACATAAAATTTTATTTTAGTAGTATAAGATTTGGAAAAGTTCGTAGTAAGTGTGGGAATAAAGGATAAAAATATCTTTAAAAAATGTAAAAAAAAGAAAAGAAAAATATATTGAAAAAGTTCTCAGTTTCGAGACTCGAACTGGAGACCAGCAAAACTAGATGGCTCGTGCTGCCGATCTGGCCACGAAGCTTCGTACCCGCAGCGCGTCTGAAGGGTCTAAGACTCTCATTATGATTATCCACTAAAAGTTTTAACGTGGTGTCATTCTGGTCTAAAAGCACAATGTTTTGAATAGGAATGAATTCTGCGCATGTGCATGAACTCGACTCCTAAAATTTCTCTTGAATATAGAAATATTTTGACATAAAATTTTATTTTAGTAGTATAAGATTTGGAAAAGTTCGTAGTAAGTGTGGGAATAAAGGATAAAAATATCTAAGAAAAAAATGTAAAAAAAAGAGAAGAAAAATATATTTAAAAAGTTCTCAGTTTCGAGACTCGAACTGAAGACCATTAAAACTAGATAGCTCGTGCTGCCGATCTGGCCACGAAGCTTCGTACTCGCAGCGCGTCTGAATGGTCTAAGACTCTCATTATGATTATCCACTAAAAGTTTTAACGTGGTGTCATTCTGGTCTAAAAGCACAATGTTTTGAATAGGAATGAATTCTGCGCATGTGCGTGAACTCGACTCCTAAAATTTCTCTTGAATATAGAAATATTTTGACATAAAATTTTATTTTAGTAGTATAAGATTTGGAAAAGTTCGTAGTAAGTGTGGGAATAAAGGATAAAAATATCTAAAAAAAATGAAAAGAAAAATATATTGAAAAAGTTCTCAGTTTCGAGACTCGAACTGAAGACCAGCAAAACTAGGTGGCTTGTGCTGCCGATCTGGCCACGAAGCTTCGTAAGCGCAGCGCGTCTGAATGGTCTAAGACTCTCATAATGATTATTCACTAAAATTTTTAACGTGGTGTCATTCTGGTCTAAAAGCACAATGTTTTGAATAGGAATGAATTCTGAGCATGTGCGTGAACTCGACTCCTAAAATTTCTCTTGAATATAGAAATATTTTGACATAAAATTTTATTTTAGTAGTATAAGATTTGGAAAAGTTCGTAGTAAGTGTGGGAATAAAGGATAAAAATATCTAAAAAAAAATGTAAAAAAAAGAAAAGAAAAATATATTTAAAAAGTTCTCAGTTTCGAGACTTGAACTGAAGACCAGCAAAACTAGATGGCTCGTGATGCCGATCTGGCCATGAAGCTTCGTACCCACAGCGCGTCTGAATGGTCTGAGACTCTCATTATGATTATCCACTAAAAGTTTTAACGTGGTGTCATTCTGGTCTAAAAGCACAATGTTTTGAATAGGAATGAATTCTGCGCATGTGCGTGAACTCGACTCCTAAAATTTCTCTTGAATATAGAAATGTTTTGACATAAAATTTTATTTTACTAGTATAAGATTTGGAAAAGTTCGTTGTAAGTGTGGGAATAAAGGATAAAAATATCTAAAAAAAATGTAAAAAAAAACAAAAGAAAAATATATTGAAAAAGTTCTTAGTTTCGAGACTCGAACTGGAGACCAGCAAAACGAGATGGCTCGTGCTGCCGATCTGGCCACGAAGCTTCGTACCCGCAGCGCGTCTGAAGGGTATAAGACTCTCATTTTGATTATCCACTAAAAGTTTTAACGTGGTGTCATTCTGGTCTAAAAGCACAATGTTTTGAATAGGAATGAATTCTGCGCATGTGCGTGAACTCGACTCCTAAAATTTCTCTTGAATATAGAAATATTTTGACATAAAATTTTATTTTAGTAGTATAAGATTTGGAAAAGTTCGTAGTAAGTGTGGGAATAAAGGATAAAAATATCTAAAAAAAATGTAAAAAAAAGAAAAGAAAAATATATTTAAAAAGTTCTCAGTTTCGAGACTTGAACTGAAGACCAGCAAAACTAGATGGCTCGTGATGCCGATCTGGCCATGAAGCTTCGTACCCACAGCGCGTCTGAATGGTCTGAGACTCTCATTATGATTATCCACTAAAAGTTTTAACGTGGTGTCATTCTGGTCTAAAAGCACAATGTTTTGAATAGGAATGAATTCTGCGCATGTGCGTGAACTCGACTCCTAAAATTTCTCTTGAATATAGAAATGTTTTGACATAAAATTTTATTTTACTAGTATAAGATTTGGAAAAGTTCGTTGTAAGTGTGGGACTAAAGGATAAAAATATCTAAAAAAAATGTAAAAAAAAACAAAAGAAAAATATATTGAAAAAGTTCTTAGTTTCGAGACTCGAACTGGAGACCAGCAAAACTAGATGGCTCGTGCTGCCGATCTGGCCACGAAGCTTCGTACCCGCAGCGCGTCTGAAGGGTATAAGACTCTCATTATGATTATCCACTAAAAGTTTTAACGTGGTGTCATTCTGGTCTAAAAGCACAATGTTTTGAATAGGAATGAATTCTGCGCATGTGCGTGAACTCGACTCCTAAAATTTCTCTTGAATATAGAAATATTTTGACATAAAATTTTATTTTAGTAGTATAAGATTTGGAAAAGTTCGTAGTAAGTGTGGGAATAAAGGATAAAAATATCTAAAAAAAAATGAAAAGAAAAATATATTGAAAAAGTTCTCAGTTTCGAGACTCGAACTGAAGACCATCAAAACTAGGTGGCTTGTGCTGCCGATCTGGCCACGAAGCTTCGTACTCGCAGCGCGTCTGAATGGTCTAAGACTCTCATAATGATTATCCACTAAAAGTTTTAACGTGGTGTCATTCTGGTCTAAAAGCACAATGTTTTGAATAGGAATGAATTCTGAGCATGTGCGTGAACTCGACTCCTAAAATTTCTCTTGAATATAGAAATATTTTGACATAAAATTTTATTTTAGTAGTATAAGATTTGGAAAAGTTCGTAGTAAGTGTGGGAATAAAGGATAAAAATATCTAAGAAAAATGTAAAAAAAAGAAAAGAAAAATATATTTAAAAAGTTCTCAGTTTCGAGATTCGAACTGAAGACCAGCAAAACTAGATGGCTCGTGCTGCCGATCTGGCCACGAAACTTCGTACTCGCAGCGCGTCTGAATGGTCTAAGACTCTCATTATGATTATCCACTAAAAGTTTTAACGTGGTGTCATTCTGGTCTAAAAGCACAATGTTTTGAATAGGAATGAATTCTGCGCATGTGCGTGAACTCGACTCCTAAAATTTCTCTTGAATATAGAAATATTTTGACATAAAATTTTATTTTAGTAGTATAAGATTTGGAAAAGTTCGTAGTAAGTGTGGGAATAAAGGATAAAAATATCTAAGAAAAAAATGTAAAAAAAAGAGAAGAAAAATATATTTAAAAAGTTCTCAGTTTCGAGACTCGAACTGAAGACCAGCAAAACTAGATAGCTCGTGCTGCCGATCTGGCCACGAAGCTTCGTACTCGCAGCGCGTCTGAATGGTCTAAGACTCTCATTATGATTATCCACTAAAAGTTTTAACGTGGTGTCATTCTGGTCTAAAAGCACAATGTTTTGAATAGGAATGAATTCTGCGCATGTGCGTGAACTCGACTCCTAAAATTTCTCTTGAATATAGAAATATTTTGACATAAAATTTTATTTTAGTAGTATAAGATTTGGAAAAGTTCGTAGTAAGTGTGGGAATAAAGGATAAAAATATCTAAAAAAAATGAAAAGAAAAATATATTGAAAAAGTTCTCAGTTTCGAGACTCGAACTGAAGACCAGCAAAACTAGGTGGCTTGTGCTGCCGATCTGGCCACGAAGCTTCGTAATCGCAGCGCGTCTGAATGGTCTAAGACTCTCATAATGATTATTCACTAAAATTTTTAACGTGGTGTCATTCTGGTCTAAAAGCACAATGTTTTGAATAGGAATGAATTCTGAGCATGTGCGTGAACTCGACTCCTAAAATTTCTCTTGAATATAGAAATATTTTGACATAAAATTTTATTTTAGTAGTATAAGATTTGGAAAAGTTCGTAGTAAGTGTGGGAATAAAGGATAAAAATATCTAAAAAAAATGAAAAGAAAAATATATTGAAAAAGTTCTCAGTTTCGAGACTCGAACTGAAGACCAGCAAAACTAGGTGGCTTGTGCTGCCGATCTGGCCACGAAGCTTCGTAATCGCAGCGCGTCTGAATGGTCTAAGACTCTCATAATGATTATTCACTAAAATTTTTAACGTGGTGTCATTCTGGTCTAAAAGCACAATGTTTTGAATAGGAATGAATTCTGAGCATGTGCGTGAACTCGACTCCTAAAATTTCTCTTGAATATAGAAATATTTTGACATAAAATTTTATTTTAGTAGTATAAGATTTGGAAAAGTTCGTAGTAAGTGTGGGAATAAAGGATAAAAATATCTAAAAAAAAATGTAAAAAAAAGAAAAGAAAAATATATTTAAAAAGTTCTCAGTTTCGAGACTTGAACTGAAGACCAGCAAAACTAGATGGCTCGTGATGCCGATCTGGCCATGAAGCTTCGTACCCACAGCGCGTCTGAATGGTCTGAGACTCTCATTATGATTATCCACTAAAAGTTTTAACGTGGTGTCATTCTGGTCTAAAAGCACAATGTTTTGAATAGGAATGAATTCTGCGCATGTGCGTGAACTCGACTCCTAAAATTTCTCTTGAATATAGAAATGTTTTGACATAAAATTTTATTTTACTAGTATAAGATTTGGAAAAGTTCGTTGTAAGTGTGGGAATAAAGGATAAAAATATCTAAAAAAAATGTAAAAAAAAACAAAAGAAAAATATATTGAAAAAGTTCTTAGTTTCGAGACTCGAACTGGAGACCAGCAAAACTAGATGGCTCGTGCTGCCGATCTGGCCACGAAGCTTCGTACCCGCAGCGCGTCTGAAGGGTATAAGACTCTCATTATGATTATCCACTAAAAGTTTTAACGTGGTGTCATTCTGGTCTAAAAGCACAATGTTTTGAATAGGAATGAATTCTGCGCATGTGCGTGAACTCGACTCCTAAAATTTCTCTTGAATATAGAAATATTTTGACATAAAATTTTATTTTAGTAGTATAAGATTTGGAAAAGTTCGTAGTAAGTGTGGGAATAAAGGATAAAAATATCTAAAAAAAATGTAAAAAAAAGAAAAGAAAAATATATTTAAAAAGTTCTCAGTTTCGAGACTTGAACTGAAGACCAGCAAAACTAGATGGCTCGTGATGCCGATCTGGCCATGAAGCTTCGTACCCACAGCGCGTCTGAATGGTCTGAGACTCTCATTATGATTATCCACTAAAAGTTTTAACGTGGTGTCATTCTGGTCTAAAAGCACAATGTTTTGAATAGGAATGAATTCTGCGCATGTGCGTGAACTCGACTCCTAAAATTTCTCTTGAATATAGAAATGTTTTGACATAAAATTTTATTTTACTAGTATAAGATTTGGAAAAGTTCGTTGTAAGTGTGGGACTAAAGGATAAAAATATCTAAAAAAAATGTAAAAAAAAACAAAAGAAAAATATATTGAAAAAGTTCTTAGTTTCGAGACTCGAACTGGAGACCAGCAAAACTAGATGGCTCGTGCTGCCGATCTGGCCACGAAGCTTCGTACCCGCAGCGCGTCTGAAGGGTATAAGACTCTCATTATGATTATCCACTAAAAGTTTTAACGTGGTGTCATTCTGGTCTAAAAGCACAATGTTTTGAATAGGAATGAATTCTGCGCATGTGCGTGAACTCGACTCCTAAAATTTCTCTTGAATATAGAAATATTTTGACATAAAATTTTATTTTAGTAGTATAAGATTTGGAAAAGTTCGTAGTAAGTGTGGGAATAAAGGATAAAAATATCTAAAAAAAAATGAAAAGAAAAATATATTGAAAAAGTTCTCAGTTTCGAGACTCGAACTGAAGACCATCAAAACTAGGTGGCTTGTGCTGCCGATCTGGCCACGAAGCTTCGCACTCGCAGCGCGTCTGAATGGTCTAAGACTCTCATAATGATTATCCACTAAAAGTTTTAACGTGGTGTCATTCTGGTCTAAAAGCACAATGTTTTGAATAGGAATGAATTCTGAGCATGTGCGTGAACTCGACTCCTAAAATTTCTCTTGAATATAGAAATATTTTGACATAAAATTTTATTTTAGTAGTATAAGATTTGGAAAAGTTCGTAGTAAGTGTGGGAATAAAGGATAAAAATATCTAAGAAAAATGTAAAAAAAAGAAAAGAAAAATATATTTAAAAAGTTCTCAGTTTCGAGATTCGAACTGAAGACCAGCAAAACTAGATGGCTCGTGCTGCCGATCTGGCCACGAAACTTCGTACTCGCAGCGCGTCTGAATGGTCTAAGACTCTCATTATGATTATCCACTAAAAGTTTTAACGTGGTGTCATTCTGGTCTAAACGCAGAATGTTTTGAATAGGAATGAATTCTGCGCATGTGCGTGAACTCGACTCCTAAAATTTCTCTTGAATATAGAAATATTTTGACATAAAATTTTATTTTAGTAGTATAAGATTTGGAAAAGTTCGTAGTAAGTGTGGGAATAAAGGATAAAAATATCTAAAAAAAATGTAAAAAAAAGAAAAGAAAAATATATTTAAAAAGTTCTCAGTTTCGAGACTTGAACTGAAGACCAGCAAAACTAGATGGCTCGTGATGCCGATCTGGCCACGAAGCTTCGTACCCGCAGCGCGTCTGAATGGTCTGAGACTCTCATTATGATTATCCACTAAAAGTTTTAACGTGGTGTCATTCTGGTCTAAAAGCACAATGTTTTGAATAGGAATGAATTCTGCGCATGTGCGTGAACTCGACTCCTAAAATTTCTCTTGAATATAGAAATGTTTTGACATAAAATTTTATTTTACTAGTATAAGATTTGGAAAAGTTCGTTGTAAGTGTGGGAATAAAGGATAAAAATATCTAAAAAAAAATGTAAAAAAAAGAAAAGAAAAATATATTTAAAAAGTTCTCAGTTTCGAGACTTGAACTGAAGACCAGCAAAACTAGATGGCTCGTGATGCCGATCTGGCCATGAAGCTTCGTACTCGCAGGCGTCTGAATGGTCTAAGACTCTCATTATGATTATCCACTAAAAGTTTTAACGTGGTGTCATTCTGGTCTAAAAGCACAATGTTTTGAATAGGAATGAATTCTGCGCATGTGCGTGAACTCGACTCCTAAAATTTCTCTTGAATATAGAAATATTTTGACATAAAATTTTATTTTAGTAGTATAAGATTTGGAAAAGTTCGTAGTAAGTGTGGGAATAAAGGATAAAAATATCTAAAAAAAATGAAAAGAAAAATATATTGAAAAAGTTCTCAGTTTCGAGACTCGAACTGAAGACCAGCAAAACTAGGTGGCTTGTGCTGCCGATCTGGCCACGAAGCTTCGTAATCGCAGCGCGTCTGAATGGTCTAAGACTCTCATAATGATTATCCACTAAAAGTTTTAACGTGGTGTCATTCTGGTCTAAAAGCACAATGTTTTGAATAGGAATGAATTCTGAGCATGTGCGTGAACTCGACTCCTAAAATTTCTCTTGAATTTAGAAATATTTTGACATAAAATTTTATTTTAGTAGTATAAGATTTGGAAAAGTTCGTAGTAAGTGTGGGAATAAAGGATAAAAATATCTAAGAAAAATGTAAAAAAAAGAAAAGAAAAATATATTTAAAAAGTTCTCAGTTTCGAGACTCGAACTGAAGACCAGCAAAACTAGATGGCTCGTGCTGCCGATCTGGCCACGAAACTTCGTACTCGCAGCGCGTCTGAATGGTCTAAGACTCTCATTATGATTATCCACTAAAAGTTTTAACGTGGTGTCATTCTGGTCTAAAAGCAGAATGTTTTGAATAGGAATGAATTCTGCGCATGTGCGTGAACTCGACTCCTAAAATTTCTCTTGAATATAGAAATATTTTGACATAAAATTTTATTTTAGTAGTATAAGATTTGGAAAAGTTCGTAGTAAGTGTGGGAATAAAGGATAAAAATATCTAAGAAAAATGTAAAAAAAAGAAAAGAAAAATATATTTAAAAAGTTCTCAGTTTCGAGATTCGAACTGAAGACCAGCAAAACTAGATGGCTCGTGCTGCCGATCTGGCCACGAAACTTCGTACTCGCAGCGCGTCTGAATGGTCTAAGACTCTCATTATGATTATCCACTAAAAGTTTTAACGTGGTGTCATTCTGGTCTAAACGCAGAATGTTTTGAATAGGAATGAATTCTGCGCATGTGCGTGAACTCGACTCCTAAAATTTCTCTTGAATATAGAAATATTTTGACATAAAATTTTATTTTAGTAGTATAAGATTTGGAAAAGTTCGTAGTAAGTGTGGGAATAAAGGATAAAAATATCTAAAAAAAATGTAAAAAAAAGAAAAGAAAAATATATTTAAAAAGTTCTCAGTTTCGAGACTTGAACTGAAGACCAGCAAAACTAGATGGCTCGTGATGCCGATCTGGCCACGAAGCTTCGTACCCGCAGCGCGTCTGAATGGTCTGAGACTCTCATTATGATTATCCACTAAAAGTTTTAACGTGGTGTCATTCTGGTCTAAAAGCACAATGTTTTGAATAGGAATGAATTCTGCGCATGTGCGTGAACTCGACTCCTAAAATTTCTCTTGAATATAGAAATGTTTTGACATAAAATTTTATTTTACTAGTATAAGATTTGGAAAAGTTCGTTGTAAGTGTGGGAATAAAGGATAAAAATATCTAAAAAAAAATGTAAAAAAAAGAAAAGAAAAATATATTTAAAAAGTTCTCAGTTTCGAGACTTGAACTGAAGACCAGCAAAACTAGATGGCTCGTGATGCCGATCTGGCCATGAAGCTTCGTACTCGCAGCGCGTCTGAATGGTCTAAGACTCTCATTATGATTATCCACTAAAAGTTTTAACGTGGTGTCATTCTGGTCTAAAAGCACAATGTTTTGAATAGGAATGAATTCTGCGCATGTGCGTGAACTCGACTCCTAAAATTTCTCTTGAATATAGAAATATTTTGACATAAAATTTTATTTTAGTAGTATAAGATTTGGAAAAGTTCGTAGTAAGTGTGGGAATAAAGGATAAAAATATCTAAAAAAAATGAAAAGAAAAATATATTGAAAAAGTTCTCAGTTTCGAGACTCGAACTGAAGACCAGCAAAACTAGGTGGCTTGTGCTGCCGATCTGGCCACGAAGCTTCGTAATCGCAGCGCGTCTGAATGGTCTAAGACTCTCATAATGATTATCCACTAAAAGTTTTAACGTGGTGTCATTCTGGTCTAAAAGCACAATGTTTTGAATAGGAATGAATTCTGAGCATGTGCGTGAACTCGACTCCTAAAATTTCTCTTGAATATAGAAATATTTTGACATAAAATTTTATTTTAGTAGTATAAGATTTGGAAAAGTTCGTAGTAAGTGTGGGAATAAAGGATAAAAATATCTAAGAAAAATGTAAAAAAAAGAAAAGAAAAATATATTTAAAAAGTTCTCAGTTTCGAGACTCGAACTGAAGACCAGCAAAACTAGATGGCTCGTGCTGCCGATCTGGCCACGAAACTTCGTACTCGCAGCGCGTCTGAATGGTCTAAGACTCTCATTATGATTATCCACTAAAAGTTTTAACGTGGTGTCATTCTGGTCTAAAAGCAGAATGTTTTGAATAGGAATGAATTCTGCGCATGTGCGTGAACTCGACTCCTAAAATTTCTCTTGAATATAGAAATATTTTGACATAAAATTTTATTTTAGTAGTATAAGATTTGGAAAAGTTCGTAGTAAGTGTGGGAATAAAGGATAAAAATATCTAAAAAAAAAATGTAAAAAAAAGAAAAGAAAAATATATTTAAAAAGTTCTCAGTTTCGAGACTTGAACTGAAGACCAGCAAAACTAGATGGCTCGTGATGCCGATCTGGCCATGAAGCTTCGTACCCACAGCGCGTCTGAATGGTCTGAGACTCTCATTATGATTATCCACTAAAAGTTTTAACGTGGTGTCATTCTGGTCTAAAAGCACAATGTTTTGAATAGGAATGAATTCTGCGCATGTGCGTGAACTCGACTCCTAAAATTTCTCTTGAATATAGAAATGTTTTGACATAAAATTTTATTTTACTAGTATAAGATTTGGAAAAGTTCGTTGTAAGTGTGGGAATAAAGGATAAAAATATCTAAAAAAAATGTAAAAAAAAACAAAAGAAAAATATATTGAAAAAGTTCTTAGTTTCGAGACTCGAACTGGAGACCAGCAAAACTAGATGGCTCGTGCTGCCGATCTGGCCACGAAGCTTCGTACCCGCAGCGCGTCTGAAGGGTATAAGACTCTCATTATGATTATCCACTAAAAGTTTTAACGTGGTGTCATTCTGGTCTAAAAGCACAATGTTTTGAATAGGAATGAATTCTGCGCATGTGCGTGAACTCGACTCCTAAAATTTCTCTTGAATATAGAAATATTTTGACATAAAATTTTATTTTAGTAGTATAAGATTTGGAAAAGTTCGTAGTAAGTGTGGGAATAAAGGATAAAAATATCTAAGAAAAATGTAAAAAAAAGAAAAGAAAAATATATTTAAAAAGTTCTCAGTTTCGAGACTCGAACTGATGACCAGCAAAACTAGATAGCTCGTGCTGCCGATCCAGAAACGAAGCTTCGTACCCGCAGCGCGTCTGAATGGTCTAAGACTCTCATTATGATTATCCACTAAAAGTTTTAAAGTGGTGTCATTCTGGTCTAAAAGCACAATGTTTTGAATAGGAACGA
This sequence comes from Argiope bruennichi, assembly GCF_947563725.1. Classification (NCBI taxonomy): domain Eukaryota; kingdom Metazoa; phylum Arthropoda; class Arachnida; order Araneae; family Araneidae; genus Argiope; species Argiope bruennichi. The sequence goes on along the minus strand of NC_079162.1, from coordinate 171,494 downwards.
ATTCTGCGCATGTGCGTGAACTCGACTCTTAAAATTTCTCTTGAATATAGAAATATTTTGACATAAAATTTTGTTTTAGTAGTATAAGATTTGGAAAAGCTCGTAGTAAGTGTGGGAATAAAGGATAAAAATATCTAAGAAAAATGTAAAAAAAAGAAAAGAAAAATATATTTAAAAAGTTTTTAGTTTCGAGACTCGAACTGATGACCAGCAAAACTAGATGGCTCGTGCTGCCGATCTGGCCACGAAGCTTCGTACCCGCAGCGCGTCTGAATGGTCTAAGACTCTCATTATGATTATCCACTAAAAGTTTTAACGTGGTGTCATTCTGGTCTAAAAGCACAATGTTTTGAATAGGAATGAATTCTGTGCATGTGCGTGAACTCGACTCCTAAAATTTCTCTTGAATATAGAAATGTTTTGACATAAAATTTTATTTTACTAGTATAAGATTTGGAAAAGTTCGTAGTAAGTGTGGGAATAAAGGATAAAAATATCTAAGAAAAATGTAAAAAAAAGAAAAGAAACATATATTTAAAAAGTTCTCAGTTTCGAGACTCGAACTGAAGACCAGCAAAACTAGATGGCTCGTGCTGCCGATCTGGCCACGAAGCTTCGTACCCGCAGCGCGTCTGAATGGTCTAAGACTCTCATTATGATTATCCACTAAAAGTTTTAACGTGGTGTCATTCTGGTCTAAAAGCCCAATGTTTTGAATAGGAACGAATTCTGCGCATGTGCGTGAACTCGACTCTTAAAATTTCTCTTGAATATAGAAATATTTTGACATAAAATTTTATTTTAGTAGTATAAGATTTGGAAAAGTTCGTAGTAAGTGTGGGAATAAAGGATAAAAATATCTAAGAAAAATGTAAAAAAAAGAAAAGAAAAATATATTTAAAAAGTTCTCAGTTTCGAGACTCGAACTGATGACCAGCAAAACTAGATAGCTCGTGCTGCCGATCCAGAAACGAAGCTTCGTACCCGCAGCGCGTCTGAATGGTCTAAGACTCTCATTATGATTATCCACTAAAAGTTTTAAAGTGGTGTCATTCTGGTCTAAAAGCACAATGTTTTGAATAGGAACGAATTCTGCGCATGTGCGTGAACTCGACTCTTAAAATTTCTCTTGAATATAGAAATATTTTGACATAAAATTTTGTTTTAGTAGTATAAGATTTGGAAAAGCTCGTAGTAAGTGTGGGAATAAAGGATAAAAATATCTAAGAAAAATGTAAAAAAAAGAAAAGAAAAATATATTTAAAAAGTTTTTAGTTTCGAGACTCGAACTGATGACCAGCAAAACTAGATGGCTCGTGCTGCCGATCTGGCCACGAAGCTTCGTACCCGCAGCGCGTCTGAATGGTCTAAGACTCTCATTATGATTATCCACTAAAAGTTTTAACGTGGTGTCATTCTGGTCTAAAAGCACAATGTTTTGAATAGGAATGAATTCTGTGCATGTGCGTGAACTCGACTCCTAAAATTTCTCTTGAATATAGAAATATTTTGACATAAAATTTTATTTTAGTAGTATAAGATTTGGAAAAGTTCTATAGTAAGTGTGGGAAAAAAGGATAAAAATATCTAAGAAAAATGTAAAAAAAAGAAAAGAAACATATATTTAAAAAGTTCTCAGTTTCGAGACTCGACCTGAAGACCAGCAAAACTAGATGGCTCGTGCTGCCGATCTGGCCACGAAGCTTCGTACCCGCAGCGCGTCTGAATGGTCTAAGACTCTCATTATGATTATCCACTAAAGGTTTTAACGTGGTGTCATTCTGGTCTAAAAGCCCAATGTTTTGAATAGGAACGAATTCTGCGCATGTGCGTTAACTCGACTCCTAAAATTTCTCTTGAATATAGAAATATTTTGACATAAAATTTTATTTTAGTAGTACAAGATTTGGAAAAGTTCGTAGTAAGTGTGGGAATAAAGGATAAAAATATCTTAAAAAAATGTAAAAAAAAGAAAAGAAAAATATATTTAAAAAGTTCTCAGTTTCGAGACTTGAACTGAAGACCAGCAAAACTAGATGGCTCGTGCTGCCGGTCTGGCCACGACGCATCGTACCCGTAGCGCGTCTGAATGGTCTAAGACTCTCATTATAATTATCCACTAAAAGTTTTAACGTGGTGTCATTCTGGTCTAAAAGCACAATGTTTTGAATAGGAATGAATTCTGCGCATGTGCGTGAACTCGACTCCTAAAATTTCTCTTGAATATAGAAATGTTTTGACATAAAATTTTATTTTACTAGTATAAGATTTGGAAACGTTCTTTGTAAGTGTGGGAATAAAGGATAAAAATATCTAAAAAAAAATGTAAAAAAAAACAAAAGAAAAATATATTGAAAAAGTTCTTAGTTTCGAGACTCGAACTGGAGACCAGCAAAACTAGATGGCTCGTGCTGCCGATCTGGCCACGAAGCTTCGTACCCGCAGCGCGTCTAAAGGGTCTAAGACTCTCATTATGATTATCCACTAAAAGTTTTAACGTGGTGTCATTCTGGTCTAAAAGCACAATGTTTTGAATAGGAATGAATTCTGCGCATGTGCGTGAACTCGACTCCTAAAATTTCTCTTCAATATAGAAATATTTTGACATAAAATTTTATTTTAGTAGTATAAGATTTGGATTAGTTCGTAGTAAGTGTGGGAATAAAGGATAAAAATATCTAAGAAAAATGTAAAAAAAAGAAAAGAAAAATATATTTAAAAAGTTCTCAGTTTCGAGACTCGAACTGAAGACCAGCAAAACTAGATGGCTCGTGCTGCCGATCTGGCCACGAAACTTCGTACCCGCAGCGCGTCTGAATGGTCTAAGACTCTCATTATGATTATCCACTAAAGGTTTTAACGTGGTGTCATTCTGGTCTAAAAGCCCAATGTTTTGAATAGGAATGAATTCTGCGCATGTGCGTGAACTCGACTCCTAAAATTTCTCTTGAATATAGAAATATTTTGACATAAAATTTTATTTTAGTAGTACAAGATTTGGAAAAGTTCGTAGTAAGTGTGGGAATAAAGGATAAAAATATCTTAAAAAATGTAAAAAAAAGAAAAGAAAAATATATTTAAAAAGTTCTCAGTTTCGAGACTTGAACTGAAGACCAGCAAAACTAGATGGCTCGTGCTGCCGATCTGGCCACGAAGCTTCGTACCCGCAGCGCGTCTGAATGGTCTAAGACTCTCATTATGATTATCCACTAAAAGTTTTAACGTGGTGTCATTCTGGTCTAAAAGCACAATGTTTTGAATAGGAATGAATTCTGCGCATGTGCGTGAACTCGACTCCTAAAATTTCTCTTGAATATAGAAATGTTTTGACATAAAATTTTATTTTACTAGTATAAGATTTGGAAACGTTCTTTGTAAGTGTGGGAATAAAGGATAAAAATATCTAAAAAAAAATGTAAAAAAAAACAAAAGAAAAATATATTGAAAAAGTTCTTAGTTTCGAGACTCGAACTGGAGACCAGCAAAACTAGATGGCTCGTGCTGCCGATCTGGCCACGAAGCTTCGTACCCGCAGCGCGTCTAAAGGGTCTAAGACTCTCATTATGATTATCCACTAAAAGTTTTAACGTGGTGTCATTCTGGTCTAAAAGCACAATGTTTTGAATAGGAATGAATTCTGCGCATGTGCGTGAACTCGACTCCTAAAATTTCTCTTCAATATAGAAATATTTTGACATAAAATTTTATTTTAGTAGTATAAGATTTGGATAAGTTCGTAGTAAGTGTGGGAATAAAGGATAAAAATATCTAAGAAAAATGTAAAAAAAAGAAAAGAAAAATATATTTAAAAAGTTCTCAGTTTCGAGACTCGAACTAAAGACCAGCAAAACTAGATGGCTCGTGCTGCCGATCTGGCCACGAAACTTCGTACCCGCAGCGCGTCTGAATGGTCTAAGACTCTCATTATGATTATCCACTAAAGGTTTTAACGTGGTGTCATTCTGGTCTAAAAGCCCAATGTTTTGAATAGGAATGAATTCTGCGCATGTGCGTGAACTCGACTCCTAAAATTTCTCTTGAATATAGAAATGTTTTGACATAAAATTTTATTTTACTAGTATAAGATTTGGAAACGTTCTTTGTAAGTATGGGAATAAAGGATAAAAATATCTAAAAAAAATGTAAAAAAAAACAAAAGAAAAATATATTGAAAAAGTTCTTAGTTTCGAGACTCGAACTGGAGACCAGCAAAACTAGATGGCTCGTGCTGCCGATCTGGCCACGAAGCTTCGTACCCGCAGCGCGTCTAAAGGGTCTAAGACTCTCATTATGATTATCCACTAAAAGTTTTAACGTGGTGTCATTCTGGTCTAAAAGCACAATGTTTTGAATAGGAATGAATTCTGCGCATGTGCGTGAACTCGACTCCTAAAATTTCTCTTCAATATAGAAATATTTTGACATAAAATTTTATTTTAGTAGTATAAGATTTGGATAAGTTCGTAGTAAGTGTGGGAATAAAGGATAAAAATATCTAAGAAAAATGTAAAAAAAAGAAAAGAAAAATATATTTAATAAGTTCTCAGTTTCGAGACTTGAACTGAAAACCAGCAAAACTAGATGGCTCATGCTGCCGATCTGGCCACGAAACTTCGTACCCGCAGCGCGTCTGAATGGTCTAAGACTCTCATTATGATTATCCACTAAAAGTTTTAACGTGGTGTCATTCTGGTCTAAAAGCCCAATGTTTTGAATAGGAATGAATTCTGCGCATGTGCGTGAACTCGACTCCTAAAATTTCTCTTGAATATAGAAATATTTTGACATAAAATTTTATTTTAGTAGTACAAGATTTGGAAAAGTTCGTAGTAAGTGTGGGAATAAAGGATAAAAATATCTTAAAAAATGTAAAAAAAAAAGAAAAGAAAAATATATTTAAAAAGTTCTCAGTTTCGAGACTTGAACTGAAGACCAGCAAAACTAGATGGCTCGTGCTGCCGATCTGGCCACGAAGCTTCGTACCCGCAGCGCGTCTGAATGGTCTAAGACTCTCATTATGATTATCCACTAAAAGTTTTAACGTGGTGTCATTCTGGTCTAAAAGCACAATGTTTTGAATAGGAATGAATTCTGCGCATGTGCGTGAACTCGAATCCTAAAATTTCTCTTGAATATAGAAATGTTTTGACATAACATTTTATTTTACTAGTATAAGATTTGGAAACGTTCTTTGTAAGTGTGGGAATAAAGGATAAAAATATCTAAAAAAAAATGTAAAAAAAAACAAAAGAAAAATATATTGAAAAAGTTCTTAGTTTCGAGACTCGAACTGGAGACCAGCAAAACTAGATGGCTCGTGCTGCCGATCTGGCCACGAAGCTTCGTACCCGCAGCGCGTCTAAAGGGTCTAAGACTCTCATTATGATTATCCACTAAAAGTTTTAACGTGGTGTCATTCTGGTCTAAAAGCACAATGTTTTGAATAGGAATGTATTCTGCGCATGTGCGTGAACTCGACTCCTAAAATTTCTCTTCAATATAGAAATATTTTGACATAAAATTTTATTTTAGTAGTATAAGATTTGGATAAGTTCGTAGTAAGTGTGGGAATAAAGGATAAAAATATCTAAGAAAAATGTAAAAAAAGAAAAGAAAAATATATTTAAAAAGTTCTCAGTTTCGAGACTCGAACTAAAGACCAGCAAAACTAGATGGCTCGTGCTGCCGATCTGGCCACGAGACTTCGTACCCGCAGCGCGTCTGAATGGTCTAAGACTCTCATTATGATTATCCACTAAAGGTTTTAACGTGGTGTCATTCTGGTCTAAAAGCCCAATGTTTTGAATAGGAATGAATTCTGCGCATGTGCGTGAACTCGACTCCTAAAATTTCTCTTGAATATAGAAATGTTTTGACATAAAATTTTATTTTACTAGTATAAGATTTGGAAACGTTCTTTGTAAGTGTGGGAATAAAGGATAAAAATATCTAAAAAAAATGTAAAAAAAAACAAAGGAAAAATATATTGAAAAAGTTCTTAGTTTCGAGACTCGAACTGGAGACCAGCAAAACTAGATGGCTCGTGCTGCCGATCTGGCCACGAAGCTTCGTACCCGCAGCGCGTCTAAAGGGTCTAAGACTCTCATTATGATTATCCACTAAAAGTTTTAACGTGGTGTCATTCTGGTCTAAAAGCACAATGTTTTGAATAGGAATGAATTCTGCGCATGTGCGTGAACTCGACTCCTAAAATTTCTCTTCAATATAGAAATATTTTGACATAAAATTTTATTTTAGTAGTATAAGATTTGGATAAGTTCGTAGTAAGTGTGGGAATAAAGGATAAAAATATCTAAGAAAAATGTAAAAAAAAGAAAAGAAAAATATATTTAAAAAATTCTCAGTTTCGAGACTTGAACTGAAGACCAGCAAAACTAGATGGCTCATGCTGCCGATCTGGCCACGAAACTTCGTACCCGCAGCGCGTCTGAATGGTCTAAGACTCTCATTATGATTATCCACTAAAAGTTTTAACGTGGTGTCATTCTGGTCTAAAAGCCCAATGTTTTGAATAGGAATGAATTCTGCGCATGTGCGTGAACTCGACTCCTAAAATTTCTCTTGAATATAGAAATATTTTGACATAAAATTTTATTTTAGTAGTACAAGATTTGGAAAAGTTCGTAGTAAGTGTGGGAATAAAGGATAAAAATATATAAGAAAAATGTAAAAAAAAGAAAAGAAAAATATATTTAAAAAGTTCTCAGCTTCGAGACTCGAACTGATGACCAGCAAAACTAGATGGCTCGTGCTGCCGATCTGGCCACGAAGCTTCGTACCCGCAGCGCGTCTGAATGGTCTAAGACTCTCATTATGATTATCCACTAAAAGTTTTAACGTGGTGTCATTCTGGTCTAAAAGCCCAATGTTTTGAATAGGAATGAATTCTGCGCATGTGCGTGAACTCGACTCCTAAAATTTCTCTTGAATATAGAAATGTTTTGACATAAAATTTTATTTTACTAGTATAAGATTTGGAAAAGTTCGTAGTAAGTGTGGGAATATAGGATAAAAATATCTAAGAAAAATGTAAAAAAAAGAAAAGAAACATATATTTAAAAAGTTCTCAGTTTCGAGACTCGAACTGAAGACCAGCAAAACTAGATGGCTCGTGCTGCCGATCTGGCCACGAAGCTTCGTACCCGCAGCGCGTCTGAATGGTCTAAGACTCTCATTATGATTATCCACTAAAAGTTTTAACGTGGTGTCATTCTGGTCTAAAAGCCCAATGTTTTGAATAGGAATGAATTCTGCGCATGTGCGTGAACTCGACTCTTAAAATTTCTCTTGAATATAGAAATATTTTGACATAAAATTTTATTTTAGTAGTATAAGATTTGGAAAAGTTCGTAGTAAGTGTGGGAATAAAGGATAAAAATATCTAAGAAAAATGTAAAAAAAAGAAAAGAAAAATATATTTAAAAAGTTCTCAGTTTCGAGACTCGAACTGATGACCAGCAAAACTAGATAGCTCGTGCTGCCGATCCAGAAACGAAGCTTCGTACCCGCAGCGCGTCTGAATGGTCTAAGACTCTCATTATGATTATCCACTAAAAGTTTTAAAGTGGTGTCATTCTGGTCTAAAAGCACAATGTTTTGAATAGGAACGAATTCTGCGCATGTGCGTGAACTCGACTCTTAAAATTTCTCTTGAATATAGAAATATTTTGACATAAAATTTTGTTTTAGTAGTATAAGATTTGGAAAAGTTCGTAGTAAGTGTGGGAATAAAGGATAAAAATATCTAAGAAAAATGTAAAAAAAAGAAAAGAAAAATATATTTAAAAAGTTCTCAGTTTCGAGACTCGAACTGATGACCAGCAAAACTAGATGGCTCGTGCTGCCGATCTGGCCACGAAGCTTCGTACCCGCAGCGCGTCTGAATGGTCTAAGACTCTCATTATGATTATCCACTAAAAGTTTTAACGTGGTGTCATTCTGGTCTAAAAGCACAATGTTTTGAATAGGAATGAATTCTGTGCATGTGCGTGAACTCGACTCCTAAAATTTCTCTTGAATATAGAAATATTTTGACATAAAATTTTATTTTAGTAGTATAAGATTTGGAAAAGTTCTATAGTAAGTGTGGGAAAAAAGGATAAAAATATCTAAGAAAAATGTAAAAAAAAGAAAAGAAACATATATTTAAAAAGTTCTCAGTTTCGAGACTCGAACTGAAGACCAGCAAAACTAGATGGCTCGTGCTGCCGATCTGGCCACGAAGCTTCGTACCCGCAGCGCGTCTGAATGGTCTAAGACTCTCATTATGATTATCCACTAAAGGTTTTAACGTGGTGTCATTCTGGTCTAAAAGCCCAATGTTTTGAATAGGAATGAATTCTGCGCATGTGCGTTAACTCGACTCCTAAAATTTCTCTTGAATATAGAAATATTTTGACATAAAATTTTATTTTAGTAGTACAAGATTTGGAAAAGTTCGTAGTAAGTGTGGGAATAAAGGATAAAAATATCTTAAAAAAATGTAAAAAAAAGAAAAGAAAAATATATTTAAAAAGTTCTCAGTTTCGAGACTTGAACTGAAGACCAGCAAAACTAGATGGCTCGTGATGCCGATCTGGCCACGAAGCTTCGTACCCGCAGCGCGTCTGAATGGTCTAAGACTCTCATTATGATTATCCACTAAAAGTTTTAACGTGGTGTCATTCTGGTCTAAAAGCCCAATGTTTTGAATAGGAATGAATTATGCGCATGTGCGTGAACTCGACTCTTAAAATTTCTCTTGAATATAGAAATATATGGAGATAAAATTTTGTTTTAGTAGTATAAGATTTGGAAAAGTTCGTAGTAAGTGTGGGAATAAAGGATAAAAATATCTAAAAAAAAATGTAAAAAAAAGAGAAGAAAAATATATTTAAAAAGTTCTCAGTTTCGAGACTCGAACTGAAGACCAGCAAAACTAGATAGCTCGTGCTGCCGATCCAGAAACGAAGCTTCGTACCCGCAGCGTGTCTGAATGGTCTAAGACTCTCATTATGATTATCCACTAAAAGTTTTAACGTGGTGTCATTCTGGTCTAAAAGCACAATGTTTTGAATAGGAATGAATTCTGCGCATGTGCGTGAACTCGACTCCTAAAATTTCTCTTGAATATAGAAATATTTTGACATAAAATTTTATTTTAGTAGTATAAGATTTGGAAAAGTTCGTAGTAAGTGTGGGAAAAAAGGATAAAAATATCTAAGAAAAATGTAAAAAAAAGAAAAGAAACATATATTTAAAAAGTTCTCAGTTTCGAGACTCGAACTGAAGACCAGCAAAACTAGATGGTTCGTGCTGCCGATCTGGCCACGAAGCTTCGTACCCGCAGCGCGTCTGAATGGTCTAAGACTCTCATTATGATTATCCACTAAAAGTTTTAACGTGGTGTCATTCTGGTCTAAAAGCCCAATGTTTTGAATAGGAATGAATTATGCGCATGTGCGTGAACTCGACTCCTAAAATTTCTCTTGAATATAGAAATATTTTCACATAAAATTTTATTTTAGTAGTATAAGATTTGGAAAAGTTCGTAGTAAGTGTGGGAATAAAGGATAAAAATATCTAAGAAAAATGTTAAAAAAAGAAAAGAAAAATATATTTAAAAAGTTCTCAGTTTCGAGACTCGAACTGATGACCAGCAAAACTAGAAAGCTCGTGCTGCCGATCCAGAAACGAAGCTTCGTACCCGCAGCGCGTCTGAATGGTCTAAGACTCTCATTATGATTATCCACTAAAGGTTTTAAAGTGGTGTCATTCTGGTCTAAAAGCACAATGTTTTGAATAGGAATGAATTCTGCGCATGTGCGTGAACTCGACTCCTAAAATTTCTCTTCAATATAGAAATATTTTGACATAAAATTTTATTTTAGTAGTATAAGATTTGGAAAAGTTCGTAGTAAGTGTGGGAATAAAGGATAAAAATATCTTAAAAAAATGTAAAAAAAAGAAAAGAAAAATATATTTAAAAAGTTCTCAGTTTCGAGTCTTGAACTGAAGACCAGCAAAACTAGATGGCTCGTGATGCCGATCTGGCCACGAAGCTTCGTACCCGCAGCGCGTCTGAATGGTCTAAGACTCTCATTATGATTATCCACTAAAAGTTTTAACGTGGTGTCATTCTGGTCTAAAAGCACAATGTTTTGAATAGGAATGAATTCTGCGCATGTGCGTGAACTCGACTCCTAAAATTCCTCTTGAATATAGAAATGTTTTGACATAAAATTTTATTTTACTAGTATAAGATTTGGAAAAGTTCGTTGTAAGTGTGGGAATAAAGGATAAAAATATCTAAAAAAAATGTAAAAAAAAGAAAAGAAAAATATATTGAAAATGTTCTCAGTTTCGAGACTCGAACTGGAGACCAGCAAAACTAGATGGCTCGTGCTGCCGATCTCGCCACGAAGCTTCGTACCCGCAGCGCGTCTGAAGGGTCTAAGACTCTCATTATGATTATCCACTAAAAGTTTTAACGTGGTGTCATTCTGGTCTAAAAGCCCAATGTTTTGAATAGGAATGAATTCTGCGCATGTGCGTGAACTCGACTGCTAAAATTTCTCTTGAATATAGAAATATTTTGACATAAAATTTTATTTTAGTAGTATAAGATTTGGAAAAGTTCGTAGTAAGTGTGGGAATAAAGGATAAATATATCTAAGAAAAATGTAAAAAAAGAAAAGAAAAATATATTTAAAAAGTTCTCAGTTTCGAGACTCGAACTGATGACCAGCAAAACTAGATGGCTCGTGCTGCCGATCTTGCCACGAAGCTTCGTACCCGCAGCGCGTCTGAATGGTCTAAGACACTCATTATGATTATCCACTAAAAGTTTTAAAGTGGTGTCATTCTGGTCTAAAAGCACAATGTTTTGAATAGGAACGAATTCTGCGCATGTGCGTGAACTCGACTCTTAAAATTTCTCTTGAATATAGAATTATTTTGACATAAAATTTTGTTTTAGTAGTATAAGATTTGGAAAAGTTCGTAGTAAGTGTGGGAATAAAGGATAAAAATATCTAAAAAAAATGTAAAAAAAAGAGAAGAAAAATATATTTAAAAAGTTCTCAGTTTCGAGACTCGAACTGAAGACCAGCAAAACTAGATGGCTCGTGATGCCGATCTGGCCACGAAGCTTCGTATCCGCAGAGCGTCTGAATGGTCTAAGACTGTCATTATGATTATCCACTAAAAGTTTTAACGTGGTGTCATTCTGGTCTAAAAGCACAATGTTTTGAATAGGAATGAATTCTGCGCATGTGCGTGAACTCGACTCCTAAAATTTCTCTTGAATATAGAAATATTTTGACATAAAATTTTATTTTAGTAGTGCAAGATTTGGAAAAGTTCGTAGTAAGTGTGGGAATAAAGGATAAAAATATCTAAGAAAAATGTAAAAAAAAGAAAAGAAAAATATATTTCAAAAGTTCTCAGTTTCGAGACTCGAACTGATGACCAGCAAAACTAGATGGCTCGTGCTGCCGATCTGGCCACGAAGCTTCGTACCCGCAGCGCGTCTGAATGGTCTAAGAATCTCATTATGATTATCCACTAAACGTTTTAACGTGGTGTCATTCTGGTCTAAAAGCACAATGTTTTGAATAGGAATGAATTCTGCGCATGTGCGTGAACTCGACTCCTAAAATTTCTCTTGAATATAGAAATATTTTGACATAAAATTTTATTTTAGTAGTATAAGATTTGGAAAAGTTCGTAGTAAGTGTGGGAATAAAGGATAAAAATATCTTAAAAAAATGTAAAAAAAAGAAAAGAAAAATATATTTAAAAAGTTCTCAGTTTCGAGACTCGAACTGAAGACCAGCAAAACTAGATGGCTCGTGCTGCCGATCTGGCCACGAAGCCTCGTACCCGCAGCGCGTCTGAATGGTCTGAGACTCTCATTATGATTATCCACTAAAAGTTTTAACGTGGTGTCATTCTGGTCTAAAAGCCCGATGTTTTGAATAGGAATGAATTCTGCGCATGTGCGTGAACTCGACTCCTAAAATTTCTCTTGAATATAGAAATATTTTGACATAAAATTTTATTTTAGTAGTAAAAGATTTGGAAAAGTTCGTAGTAAGTGTGGGAATAAAGGATAAAAATATCTAAGAAAAATGTAAAAAAAAGAAAAGAAAAATATATTTAAAAAGTTCTCAGTTTCGAGACTCGAACTGAAGACCAGCAAAACTAGATGTCTCGTGCTGCCGATCTGGCCACGAAGCTTCGTACCCGCAGCGCGTCTGAATGGTCTAAGACTCTCATTATGATTATCCACTAAAAGTTTTAACGTGGTGTCATTCTGGTCTAAAAGCCCAATGTTTTGAATAGAAATGAATTCTGCGCATGTGCGTGAACTCGACTCTTAAAATTTCTCTTGAATATAGAAATATTTTGACATAAAATTTTATTTTAGTAGTATAAGATTTGGAAAAGTTCGTAGTAAGTGTGGGAAAAAAGGATAAAAATATCTAAAAAAAAATGAAAAGAAAAATATATTGAAAAAGTTCTCAGTTTCGAGACTCGAACTGAAGACCAGCAAAACTAGGTGGCTCGTGCTGCCGATCTGGCCACGAAGCTTCGTACTCGCAGCGCGTCTGAATGGTCTAAGACTCTCATTATGATTATCCACTAAAAGTTTTAACGTGGTGTCATTCTGGTCTAAAAGCACAATGTTTTGAATAGGAATGAATTCTGCGCATGTGCGTGAACTCGACTCCTAAAATTTCTCTTGAATATAGAAATATTTTGACATAAAATTTTATTTTAGTAGTACAAGATTTGGAAAAGTTCGTAGTAAGTGTGGGAATAAAGGATAAAAATATCTAAGAAAAATGTAAAAAAAAGAAAAGAAAAATATATTTAAAAAGTTCTCAGTTTCGAGACTTGAACTGATGACCAGCAAAACTAGATGGCTCGTGCTGCCGATCTGGCCACGAAGCTTCGTACCCGCAGCGCGTCTGAATGGTCTAAGAATCTCTTTATGATTATCCACTAAACGTTTTAACGTGGTGTCATTCTGGTCTAAAAGCACAATGTTTTGAATAGGAATGAATTCTGCGCATGTGCGTGAACTCGACTCCTAAAATTTCTCTTGAATATAGAAATATTTTGACATAAAATTTTATTTTAGTAGTATAAGATTTGGAAAAGTTCGTAGTAAGTGTGGGAATAAAGGATAAAAATATCTTAAAAAAATGTAAAAAAAAGAAAAGAAAAATATATTTAAAAAGTTCTCAGTTTCGAGTCTTGAACTGAAGACCAGCAAAACTAGATGGCTCGTGATGCCGATCTGGCCACGAAGCTTCGTATCCGCAGAGCGTCTGAATGGTCTAAGAATCTCATTATGATTATCCACTAAACGTTTTAACGTGGTGTCATTCTGGTCTAAAAGCACAATGTTTTGAATAGGAATGAATTCTGCGCATGTGCGTGAACTCGACTCCTAAAATTTCTCTTGAATATAGAAATATTTTGACATAAAATTTTATTTTAGTAGTATAAGATTTGGAAAAGTTCGTAGTAAGTCTGGGAATAAAGGATAAAAATATCTAAAAAAAAATGTAAAAAAAAGAAAAGAAACATATATTGAAAAAATTCTCAGTTTCGAGACTCGAACTGAAGACCAGCAAAACTAGATGGCTCGTGCTGCCGATCTGGCCACGAAGCTTCGTACCCGCAGCGCGTCTGAATGGTCTAAGACTCTCATTATGATTATCCACTAAAAGTTTTAACGTGGTGTCATTCTGGTCTAAAAGCCCAATGTTTTGAATAGGAATGAATTCTGCGCATGTGCGTGAACTCGACTCCTAAAATTTCTCTTGAATATAGAAATATTTTGACATAAAATTTTATTTTAGTAGTATAAGATTTGGAAAAGTTCGTAGTAAGTGTGGGAATAAAGGATAAAAATATCTAAGAAAAATGTAAAAAAAAGAAAAGAAAAATATATTTAAAAAGTTCTCAGTTTCGAGACTCGAACTGATGACCAGCAAAACTAGATGGCTCGTGCTGCCGATCTTGCCACGAAGCTTCGTACCCGCAGCGCGTCTGAATGGTCTAAGACACTCATTATGATTATCCACTAAAAGTTTTAAAGTGGTGTCATTCTGGTCTAAAAGCACAATGTTTTGAATAGGAACGAATTCTGCGCATGTGCGTGAACTCGACTCCTAAAATTTCTCTTGAATATAGAAATATTTTGACATAAAATTTTATTTTAGTAGTATAAGATTTGGAAAAGTTCGTAGTAAGTGTGGGAAAAAAGGATAAAAATATCTAAGAAAAATGTAAAAAAAAGAAAAGAAACATATATTTAAAAAGTTCTCAGTTTCGAGACTCGAACTGAAGACCAGCAAAACTAGATGGCTCGTGCTGCCGATGTGGCCACAAAGCTTCGTACCCGCAGCGCGTCTGAATGGTCTAAGACTCTCATTATGATTATCCACTAAAAGTTTTAACGTGGTGTCATTCTGGTCTAAAAGCCCAATGTTTTGAATAGGAATGAATTCTGCGCATGTGCGTGAACTCAACTCTTAAAATTTCTCTTGAATATAGAAATATTTTGACATAAAATTTTATTTTAGTAGTATAAGATTTGGAAACGTTCGTAGTAAGTGTGGGAATAAAGGATAAAAATATCTAAGAAAAATGTTAAAAAAAGAAAAGAAAAATATATTTAAAAAGTTCTCAGTTTCGAGACTCGAACTGATGACCAGCAAAACTAGATAGCTCGTGCTGCCGATCCAGAAACGAATCTTCGTACCCGCAGCGCGTCTGAATGGTCTAAGACTCTCATTATGATTATCCAATAAAAGTTTTAAAGTGGTGTCATTCTGGTCTAAAAGCACAATGTTTTGAATAGGAACGAATTCTGCGCATGTGCGTGAACTCGACTCTTAAAATTTCTCTTGAATATAGAAATATTTTGACATAAAATTTTGTTTTAGTAGTATAAGATTTGGAAAAGTTCGTAGTAAGTGTGGGGATAAATGATAAAAATATCTAAGAAAAATGTAAAAAAAAGAAAAGAAAAATATATTTAAAAAGTTCTCAGTTTCGAGACTCGAACTGATGACCAGCAAAACTAGATGGCTCGTGCTGCCGATCTGGCCACGAAGCTTCGTACCCGCAGCGCGTCTGAATGGTCTAAGACTCTCATTATGATTATCCACTAAAAGTTTTAAAGTGGTGTCATTCTGGTCTAAAAGCACAATGTTTTGAATAGGAACGAATTCTGCGCATGTGCGTGAACTCGACTCTTAAAATTTCTCTTGAATATAGAAATATTTTGACATAAAATTTTGTTTTAGTAGTATAAGATTTGGAAAAGTTCGTAGTAAGTGTGGGAATAAAGGATAAAAATATCTAAAAAAAAATGTAAAAAAAAGAGAAGAAAAATATATTTAAAAAGTTCTCAGTTTCGAGACTCGAACTGAAGACCAGCAAAACTAGATAGCTCGTGCTGCCGATCCAGAAATGAAGCTTCGTACCCGCAGCGTGTCTGAATGGTCTAAGAATCTCATTATGATTATCCACTAAACGTTTTAACGTGGTGTCATTCTGGTCTAAAAGCACAATGTTTTGAATAGGAATGAATTCTGCGCATGTGCGTGAACTCGACTCCTAAAATTTCTCTTGAATATAGAAATATTTTGACATAAAATTTTATTTTAGTAGTATAAGATTTGGAAAAGTTCGTAGTAAGTGTGGGAATAAAGGATAAAAATATCTTAAAAAAATGTAAAAAAAGAAAAGAAAAATATATTTAAAAAGTTCTCAGTTTCGAGTCTTAAACTGAAGACCAGCAAAACTAGATGGCTCGTGATGCCGATCTGGCCACGAAGCTTCGTACCCGCAGCGCGTCTGAATGGTCTAAGACTCTCAATATGATTATCCACTAAAAGTTTTAACGTGGTGTCATTCTGGTCTAAAAGCACAATGTTTTGAATAGGAATGAATTCTGCGCATGTGCGTGAACTCGACTCCTAAAATTCCTCTTGAATATAGAAATGTTTTGACATAAAATTTTATTTTACTAGTATAAGATTTGGAAAAGTTCGTTGTAAGTGTGGGAATAAAGGATAAAAATATCTAAAAAAAAATGTAAAAAAAAGAAAAGAAAAATATATTGAAAAAGTTCTCAGTTTCGAGACTCGAACTGGAGACCAGCAAAACTAGATGGCTCGTGCTGCCGATCTGGCCACGAAGCTTCGTACCCGCAGCGCGTCTGAAGGGTCTAAGACTCTCATTATGATTATCCACTAAAAGTTTTAACGTGGTGTCATTCTGGTCTAAAAGCCCAATGTTTTGAATAGGAATGAATTCTGCGCATGTGCGTGAACTCGACTCCTAAAATTTCTCTTGAATATAGAAATATTTTGACATAAAATTTTATTTTAGTAGTATAAGATTTGGAAAAGTTCGTAGTAAGTGTGCGAATAAAGGATAAATATATCTAAGAAAAATGTAAAAAAAGAAAAGAAAAATATATTTAAAAAGTTCTCAGTTTCGAGACTCGAACTGATGACCAGCAAAACTAGATGGCTCGTGCTGCCGATCTTGCCACGAAGCTTCGTACCCGCAGCGCGTCTGAATGGTCTAAGACACTCATTATGATTATCCACTAAAAGTTTTAAAGTGGTGTCATTCTGGTCTAAAAGCACAATGTTTTGAATAGGAACGAATTCTGCGCATGTGCGTGAACTCAACTCTTAAAATTTCTCTTGAATATAGAAATATTTTGACATAAAATTTTGTTTTAGTAGTATAAGATTTGGAAAAGTTCGTAGTAAGTGTGGGAATAAAGGATAAAAATATCTAAAAAAAAATGTAAAAAAAAGAGAAGAAAAATATATTTAAAAAGTTCTCAGTTTCGAGACTCGAACTGAAGACCAGCAAAACTAGATAGCTCGTGCTGCCGATCCAGAAACGAAGCTTCGTACCCGCAGCGTGTCTGAATGGTCTAAGACTCTCATTATGATTATCCACTAAAAGTTTTAACGTGTTGTCATTCTGGTCTAAAAGCACAATGTTTTGAATAGGAATGAATTCTGCGCATGTGAGTGAACTCGACTCCTAAAATTTCTCTTGAATATAGAAATATTTTGACATAAAATTTTATTTTAGTCGTATAAGATTTGGAAAAGTTCGTAGTAAGTGTGGGAAAAAAGGATAAAAATATCTAAGAAAAATATAAAAAAAAGAAAAGAAACATATATTTAAAAAGTTCTCAGTTTCGAGACTCGAACTGAAGACCAGCAAAACTAGATGGCTCGTGCTGCCGATCTGGCCACGAAGCTTCGTACCCGCAGTGCGTCTGAATGGTCTAACACTCTCATTATGATTATCCACTAAAAGTTTTAACGTGGTGTCATTCTGGTCTAAAAGCCCAATGTTTTGAATAGGAATGAATTCTGCGCATGTGCGTGAACTCGACTCCTAAAATTTCTCTTGAATATAGAAATATTTTGACATAAAATTTTATTTTAGTAGTATAAGATTTGGAAAAGTTCGTAGTAAGTGTGGGAATAAAGGATAAAAATATCTAAGAAAAATGTAAAAAAAAGAAAAGAAAAATATATTTAAAAAGTTCTCAGTTTCGAGACTCGAACTGAAGACCAGCAAAACTAGATGGCTCATGCTGCCGATCTGGCCACGAAACTTCGTACCCGCAGCGCGTCTGAATGGTCTAAGACTCTCATTATGATTATCCACTAAAAGTTTTAACGTGGTGTCATTCTGGTCTAAAAGCCCAATGTTTTGAATAGGAATGAATTCTGCGCATGTGCGTGAACTCGACTCCTAAAATTTCTCTTGAATATAGAAATATTTTGACATAAAATTTTATTTTAGTAGTATAAGATTTGGAAAAGTTCGTTGTAAGTGTGGGAATAAAGGATAAAAATATCTAAAAAAAAATGTAAAAAAAAGAAAAGAAAAATATATTGAAAAAGTTCTCAGTTTCGAGACTCGAACTGGAGACCAGCAAAACTAGATGGCTCGTGCTGCCGATCTTGCCACGAAGCTTCGTACCCGCAGCGCGTCTGAAGGGTCTAAGACTCTCATTATGATTATCCACTAAAAGTTTTAACGTGGTGTCATTCTGGTCTAAAAGCACAATGTTTTGAATAGGAATGAATTCTGCGCATGTGCGTGAACTCGACTCTTAAAATTTCTCTTGAATATAGAAATATTTTGACATAAAATTTTATTTTAGTAGTATAAGATTTGGAAAAGTTCGTAGTAAGTGTGGGAATAAAGGATAAAAATATCTTAAAAAAATGTAAAAAAAAGAAAAAGAAAAATATATTTAAAAAGTTCTCAGTTTCGAGTCTTGAACTGAAGACCAGCAAAACTAGATGGCTCGTCATGCCGATCTGGCCACGAAGCTTCGTATCCGCAGAGCGTCTGAATGGTCTAAGACTCTCATTATGATTATCCACTAAAAGTTTTAACGTGGTGTCATTCTGGTCTAAAAGCACAATGTTTTGAATAGGAATGAATTCTGCGCATGTGCGTGAACTCGACTCCTAAAATTTCTCTTGAATATAGAAATATTTTGACATAAAATTTTATTTTAGTAGTACAAGATTTGGAAAAGTTCGTAGTAAGTGTGGGAATAAAGGATAAAAATATCTAAGAAAAATGTAAAAAAAAGAAAAGAAAAATATATTTAAAAAGTTCTCAGTTTCGAGACTCGAACTGATGACCAGCAAAACTAGATGGCTCGTGCTGCCGATCTGGCCACGAAGCTTCGTACCCGCAGCGCGTCTGAATGGTCTAAGAATCTCATTATGATTATCCACTAAACGTTTTAACGTGGTGTCATTCTGGTCTAAAAGCACAATGTTTTGAATAG
This sequence comes from Argiope bruennichi, assembly GCF_947563725.1. Classification (NCBI taxonomy): domain Eukaryota; kingdom Metazoa; phylum Arthropoda; class Arachnida; order Araneae; family Araneidae; genus Argiope; species Argiope bruennichi. The sequence goes on along the minus strand of NC_079162.1, from coordinate 152,620 downwards.
GAATGAATTCTGCGCATGTGCGTGAACTCGACTCCTAAAATTTCTCTTGAATATAGAAATATTTTGACATAAAATTTTATTTTAGTAGTATAAGATTTGGAAAAGTTCGTAGTAAGTGTGGGAATAAAGGATAAAAATATCTTAAAAAAATGTAAAAAAAAGAAAAGAAAAATATATTTTAAAAGTTCTCAGTTTCGAGTCTTGAACTGAAGACCAGCAAAACTAGATGGCTCGTGATGCCGATCTGGCCACGAAGCTTCGTATCCGTATCCGCAGAGCGTCTGAATGGTCTAAGACTCTCATTATGATTATCCACTAAAAGTTTTAACGTGGTGTCATTCTGGTCTAAAAGCACAATGTTTTGAATAGGAATGAATTCTGCGCATGTGCGTGAACTCGACTCCTAAAATTTCACTTCAATATAGAAATATTTTGACATAAAATTTTATTTTAGTAGTATAAGATTTGGAAAAGTTCGTAGTAAGTGTGGGAATAAAGGATAAAAATATCTAAGAAAAATGTAAAAAAAAGAAAAGAAAAATATATTTAAAAAGTTCTCAGTTTCGAGACTCGAACTGAAGACCAGCAAAACTAGATGGCTCGTGCTGCCGATCTGGCCACGAAGCCTCGTACCCGCAGCGCGTCTGAAAGGTCTAACACTCTCATTATGATTATCCACTAAAAGGTTTAACGTGGTGTCATTCTGGTCTAAAAGCCCGATGTTTTGAATAGGAATGAATTCTGCGCATGTGCGTGAACTCGACTCCTAAAATTTCTCTTGAATATAGAAATATTTTGACATAAAATTTTATTTTAGTAGTATAAGATTTGGAAAAGTTCGTAGTAAGTGTGGGAAAAAAGGATAAAAATATCTAAAAAAAATGAAAAGAAAAATATATTGAAAAAGTTCTCAGTTTCGAGACTCGAACTGAAGACCAGCAAAACTAGGTGGCTTGTGCTGCCGATCTGGCCACGAAGCTTCGTACTCGCAGCGCGTCTGAATGGTCTAAGACTCTCATTATGATTATCCACTAAAAGTTTTAACGTGGTGTCATTCTGGTCTAAAAGCACAATGTTTTGAATAGGAATGAATTCTGCGCATGTGCGTGAACTCGACTCCTAAAATTTCTCTGGAATATAGAAATATTTTGACATAAAATTTTATTTTAGTAGTATAAGATTTGGAAAAGTTCGTAGTAAGTGTGGGAATAAAGGATAAAAATATCTAAGAAAAATATTAAAAAAAGAAAAGAAAAATATATTTAAAAAGTTCTCAGTTTCGAGACTCGAACTGATGACCAGCAAAACTAGATAGCTCGTGCTGCCGATCCAGAAACGAAGCTTCGTACCCGCAGCGCGTCTGAATGGTCTAAGACTCTCATTATGATTATCCACTAAAAGTTTTAAAGTGGTGTCATTCTGGTCTAAAAGCACAATGTTTTGAATAGGAACGAATTCTGCGCATGTGCGTGAACTCGACTCTTAAAATTTCTCTTGAATATAGAAATATTTTGACATAAAATTTTGTTTTAGTAGTATAAGATTTGGAAAAGTTCGTAGTAAGTGTGGGAATAAAGGATAAAAATATCTAAGAAAAATGTAAAAAAAAGAAAAGAAAAATATATTTAAAAAGTTCTCAGTTTCGAGACTCGAACTGATGACCAGCAAAACTAGATGGCTCGTGCTGCCGATCTGGCCACGAAGCTTCGTACCCGCAGCGCGTCTGAATGGTCTAAGACTCTCATTATGATTATCCACTAAAAGTTTTAAAGTGGTGTCATTCTGGTCTAAAAGCACAATGTTTTGAATAGGAACGAATTCTGCGCATGTGCGTGAACTCGACTCTTAAAATTTCTCTTGTATATAGAAATATTTTGACATAAAATTTTGTTTTAGTAGTATAAGATTTGGAAAAGTTCGTAGTAAGTGTGGGAATAAAGGATAAAAATATCTTAATAAAATGTAAAAAAAGAAAAGAAAAATATATTTAAAAAGTTGTCAGTTTCGAGTCTTGAACTGAAGACCAGCAAAACTAGATGGTTCGTGATGCCGATCTGGCCACGAAGCTTCGTACCCGCAGCGCGTCTGAATGGTCTAAGACACTCATTATGATTATCCACTAAAAGTTTTAAAGTGGTGTCATTCTGGTCTAAAAGCACAATGTTTTGAATAGGAACGAATTCTGCGCATGTGCGTGAACTCGACTCTTAAAATTTCTCTTGAATATAGAAATATTTTGACATAAAATTTTGTTTTAGTAGTATAAGATTTGGAAAAGTTCGTAGTAAGTGTGGGAATAAAGGATAAAAATATCTAAAAAAAAAATGTAAAAAAAAGAGAAGAAAAATATATTTAAAAAGTTCTCAGTTTCGAGACTCGAACTGAAGACCAGCAAAACTAGATAGCTCGTGCTGCCGATCCAGAAACGAAGCTTCGTACCCGCAGCGTGTCTGAATGGTCTAAGACTCTCATTATGATTATCCACTAAAAGTTTTAACGTGTTGTCATTCTGGTCTAAAAGCACAATGTTTTGAATAGGAATGAATTCTGCGCATGTGCGTGAACTCGACTCCTAAAATTTCTCTTGAATATAGAAATATTTTGACATAAAATTTTATTTTAGTAGTATAAGATTTGGAAAAGTTCGTAGTAAGTGTGGGAAAAAAGGATAAAAATATCTAAGAAAAATGTAAAAAAAAGAAAAGAAACATATATTTAAAAAGTTCTCAGTTTCGAGACTCGAACTGAAGACCAGCAAAACTAGATGGCTCGTGCTGCCGATCTGGCCACGAAGCTTCGTACCCGCAGCGCGTCTGAATGGTCTAAGACTCTCATTATGATTATCCACTAAAAGTTTTAACGTGGTGTCATTCTGGTCTAAAAGCCCAATGTTTTGAATAGGAATGAATTCTGCGCATGTGCGTGAACTCGACTCCTAAAATTTCTCTTGAATATAGAAATATTTTGACATAAAATTTTATTTTAGTAGTATAAGATTTGGAAAAGTTCGTAGTAAGTGTGGGAATAAAGGATAAAAATATCTAAGAAAAATGTAAAAAAAAGAAAAGAAAAATATATTTAAAAAGTTCTCAGTTTCGAGACTCGAACTGAAGACCAGCAAAACTAGATGGCTCATTCTGCCGATCTGGCCACGAAACTTCGTACCCGCAGCGCGTCTGAATGGTCTAAGACTCTCATTATGATTATCCACTAAAAGTTTTAACGTGGTGTCATTCTGGTCTAAAAGCCCAATGTTTTGAATAGGAATGAATTCTGCGCATGTGCGTGAACTCGACTCCTAAAATTTCTCTTGAATATAGAAATATTTTGACATAAAATTTTATTTTAGTAGTATAAGATTTGGAAAAGTTCGTTGTAAGTGTGGGAATAAAGGATAAAAATATCTAAAAAAAATGTAAAAAAAAGAAAAGAAAAATATATTGAAAAAGTTCTCAGTTTCGAGACTCGAACTGGAGACCAGCAAAACTAGATGGCTCGTGCTGCCGATCTTGCCACGAAGCTTCGTACCCGCAGCGCGTCTGAAGGGTCTAAGACTCTCATTATGATTATCCACTAAAAGTTTTAACGTGGTGTCATTCTGGTCTAAAAGCACAATGTTTTGAATAGGAATGAATTCTGCGCATGTGCGTGAACTCGACTCCTAAAATTTCTCTTCAATATAGAAATATTTTGACATAAAATTTTATTTTAGTAGTATAAGATTTGGAAAAGTTCGTAGTAAGTGTGGGAATAAAGGATAAAAATATCTAAGAAAAATGTAAAAAAAAGAAAAGAAAAATATATTGAAAAAGTTCTCAGTTTCGAGACTCGAACTGGAGACCAGCAAAACTAGATGGCTCGTGCTGCCGATCTGGCCACGAAGCTTCGTACCCGCAGCGCGTCTGAAGGGTCTAAGACTCTCATTATGATTATCCACTAAAAGTTTTAACGTGGTGTCATTCTGGTCTAAAAGCCCAATGTTTTGAATAGAAATGAATTCTGCGCATGTGCGTGAACTCGACTCTTAAAATTTCTCTTGAATATAGAAATATTTTGACATAAAATTTTATTTTAGTAGTATAAGATTTGGAAAAGTTCGTAGTAAGTGTGGGAATAAAGGATAAAAATATCTTAAAAAAATGTAAAAAAAAGAAAAAGAAAAATATATTTAAAAAGTTCTCAGTTTCGAGTCTTGAACTGAAGACCAGCAAAACTAGATGGCTCGTGATGCCGATCTGGCCACGAAACTTCGTACCCGCAGCGCGTCTGAATGGTCTAAGACTCTCATTATGATTATCCACTAAAAGTTTTAACGTGGTGTCATTCTGGTCTAAAAGCCCAATGTTTTGAATAGGAATGAATTCTGCGCATGTGCGTGAACTCGACTCCTAAAATTTCTCTTGAATATAGAAATATTTTGACATAAAATTTTATTTTAGTAGTATAAGATTTGGAAAAGTTCGTTGTAAGTGTGGGAATAAAGGATAAAAATATCTAAAAAAAATGTAAAAAAAAAAAAGAAAAATATATTGAAAAAGTTCTCAGTTTCGAGACTCGAACTGGAGACCAGCAAAACTAGATGGCTCGTGCTGCCGATCTTGCCACGAAGCTTCGTACCCGCAGCGCGTCTGAAGGGTCTAAGACTCTCATTATGATTATCCACTAAAAGTTTTAACGTGGTGTCATTCTGGTCTAAAAGCACAATGTTTTGAATAGGAATGAATTCTGCGCATGTGCGTGAACTCGACTCCTAAAATTTCTCTTCAATATAGAAATATTTTGACATAAAATTTTATTTTAGTAGTATAAGATTTGGAAAAGTTCGTAGTAAGTGTGGGAATAAAGGATAAAAATATCTAAGAAAAATGTAAAAAAAAGAAAAGAAAAATATATTGAAAAAGTTCTCAGTTTCGAGACTCGAACTGGAGACCAGCAAAACTAGATGGCTCGTGCTGCCGATCTGGCCACGAAGCTTCGTACCCGCAGCGCGTCTGAAGGGTCTAAGACTCTCATTATGATTATCCACTAAAAGTTTTAACGTGGTGTCATTCTGGTCTAAAAGCCCAATGTTTTGAATAGAAATGAATTCTGCGCATGTGCGTGAACTCGACTCTTAAAATTTCTCTTGAATATAGAAATATTTTGACATAAAATTTTATTTTAGTAGTATAAGATTTGGAAAAGTTCGTAGTAAGTGTGGGAATAAAGGATAAAAATATCTTAAAAAAATGTAAAAAAAAGAAAAAGAAAAATATATTTAAAAAGTTCTCAGTTTCGAGTCTTGAACTGAAGACCAGCAAAACTAGATGGTTCGTGATGCCGATCTGGCCACGAAGCTTCGTATCCGCAGAGCGTCTGAATGGTCTAAGACTCTCATTATGATTATCCACTAAAAGTTTTAACGTGGTGTCATTCTGGTCTAAAAGCACAATGTTTTGAATAGGAATGAATTCTGCGCATGTGCGTGAACTCGACTCCTAAAATTTCTCTTGAATATAGAAATATTTTGACATAAAATTTTATTTTAGTAGTACAAGATTTGGAAAAGTTCGTAGTAAGTGTGGGAATAAAGGATAAAAATATCTAAGAAAAATGTAAAAAAAAGAAAAGAAAAATATATTTAAAAAGTTCTCAGTTTCGAGACTCGAACTGATGACCAGCAAAACTAGATGGCTCGTGCTGCCGATCTGACCACGAAGCTTCGTACCCGCAGCGCGTCTGAATGGTCTAAGAATCTCATTATGATTATCCACTAAACGTTTTAACGTGGTGTCATTCTGGTCTAAAAGCACAATGTTTTGAATAGGAATGAATTCTGCGCATGTGCGTGAACTCGACTCCTAAAATTTCTCTTGAATATAGAAATATTTTGACATAAAATTTTATTTTAGTAGTATAAGATTTGGAAAAGTTCGTAGTAAGTGTGGGAATAAAGGATAAAAATATCTTAAAAAAATGTAAAAAAAAGAAAAGAAAAATATATTTAAAAAGTTCTCAGTTTCGAGTCTTGAACTGAAGACCAGCAAAACTAGATGGCTCGTGATGCCGATCTGGCCACGAAGCTTCGTATCCGTATCCGCAGAGCGTCTGAATGGTCTAAGACTCTCATTATGATTATCCACTAAAAGTTTTAACGTGGTGTCATTCTGGTCTAAAAGCACAATGTTTTGAATAGGAATGAATTCTGCGCATGTGCGTGAACTCGACTCCTAAAATTTCTCTTCAATATAGAAATATTTTGACATAAAATTTTATTTTAGTAGTATAAGATTTGGAAAAGTTCGTAGTAAGTGTGGGAATAAAGGATAAAAATATCTAAGAAAAATGTAAAAAAAAGAAAAGAAAAATATATTTAAAAAGTTCTCAGTTTCGAGACTCGAACTGAAGACCAGCAAAACTAGATGGCTCGTGCTGCCGATCTGGCCACGAAGCCTCGTACCCGCAGCGCGTCTGAATGGTCTAAGACTCTCATTATGATTATCCACTAAAAGGTTTAACGTGGTGTCATTCTGGTCTAAAAGCCCGATGTTTTGAATAGGAATGAATTCTGCGCATGTGCGTGAACTCGACTCCTAAAATTTCTCTTGAATATAGAAATATTTTGACATAAAATTTTATTTTAGTAGTATAAGATTTGGAAAAGTTCGTAGTAAGTGTGGGAAAAAAGGATAAAAATATCTAAAAAAAATGAAAAGAAAAATATATTGAAAAAGTTCTCAGTTTCGAGACTCGAACTGAAGACCAGCAAAACTAGGTGGCTTGTGCTGCCGATCTGGCCACGAAGCTACGTACTCGCAGCGCGTCTGAATGGTCTAAGATTCTCATTATGATTATCCACTAAAAGTTTTAACGTGGTGTCATTCTGGTCTAAAAGCACAATGTTTTGAATAGGAATGAATTCTGCGCATGTGCGTGAACTCGACTCCTAAAATTTCTCTTGAATATAGAAATATTTTGACATAAAATTTTATTTTAGTAGTACAAGATTTGGAAAAGTTCGTAGTAAGTGTGGGAATAAAGGATAAAAATATCTAAGAAAAATGTAAAAAAAAGAAAAGAAAAATATATTTAAAAAGTTCTCAGTTTCGAGACTCGAACTGATGACCAGCAAAACTAGATGGCTCGTGCTGCCGATCTGGCCACGAAGCTTCGTACCCGCAGCGCGTCTGAATGGTCTAAGAATCTCTTTATGATTATCCACTAAACGTTTTAACGTGGTGTCATTCTGGTCTAAAAGCACAATGTTTTGAATAGGAATGAATTCTGCGCATGTGCGTGAACTCGACTCCTAAAATTTCTCTTCAATATAGAAATATTTTGACATAAAATTTTATTTTAGTAGTATAAGATTTGGAAAAGTTCGTAGTAAGTGTGGGAATAAAGGATAAAAATATCTAAGAAAAATGTAAAAAAAAGAAAAGAAAAATATATTTAAAAAGTTCTCAGTTTCGAGACTCGAACTGAAGACCAGCAAAACTAGATGGCTCGTGCTGCCGATCTGGCCACGAAGCCTCGTACCCGCAGCGCGTCTGAATGGTCTAAGACTCTCATTATGATTATCCACTAAAAGGTTTAACGTGGTGTCATTCTGGTCTAAAAGCCCGATGTTTTGAATAGGAATGAATTCTGCGCATGTGCGTGAACTCGACTCCTAAAATTTCTCTTGAATATAGAAATATTTTGACATAAAATTTTATTTTAGTAGTATAAGATTTGGAAAAGTTCGTAGTAAGTGTGGGAAAAAAGGATAAAAATATCTAAAAAAAATGAAAAGAAAAATATATTGAAAAAGTTCTCAGTTTCGAGACTCGAACTGAAGACCAGCAAAACTAGGTGGCTTGTGCTGCCGATCTGGCCACGAAGCTACGTACTCGCAGCGCGTCTGAATGGTCTAAGATTCTCATTATGATTATCCACTAAAAGTTTTAACGTGGTGTCATTCTGGTCTAAAAGCACAATGTTTTGAATAGGAATGAATTCTGCGCATGTGCGTGAACTCGACTCCTAAAATTTCTCTTGAATATAGAAATATTTTGACATAAAATTTTATTTTAGTAGTACAAGATTTGGAAAAGTTCGTAGTAAGTGTGGGAATAAAGGATAAAAATATCTAAGAAAAATGTAAAAAAAAGAAAAGAAAAATATATTTAAAAAGTTCTCAGTTTCGAGACTCGAACTGATGACCAGCAAAACTAGATGGCTCGTGCTGCCGATCTGGCCACGAAGCTTCGTACCCGCAGCGCGTCTGAATGGTCTAAGAATCTCTTTATGATTATCCACTAAACGTTTTAACGTGGTGTCATTCTGGTCTAAAAGCACAATGTTTTGAATAGGAATGAATTCTGCGCATGTGCGTGAACTCGACTCCTAAAATTTCTCTTGAATATAGAAATATTTTGACATAAAATTTTATTTTAGTAGTATAAGATTTGGAAAAGTTCGTAGTAAGTGTGGGAATAAAGGATAAAAATATCTTTAAAAAATGTAAAAAAAAGAAAAGAAAAATATATTTAAAAAGTTCTCAGTTTCGAGTCTTGAACTGAAGACCAGCAAAACTAGATGGCTCGTGATGCCGATCTGGCCACGAAGCTTCGTATCCGCAGAGCGTCTGAATGGTCTAAGACTCTCATTATGATTATCCACTAAAAGTTTTAACGTGGTGTCATTCTGGTCTAAAAGCCCAATGTTTTGAATAGGAATGAATTCTGCGCATGTGCGTGAACTCGACTCCTAAAATTTCTCTTGAATATAGAAATATTTTGACATAAAATTTTATTTTAGTAGTATAAGATTTGGAAAAGTTCGTAGTAAGTGTGGGAATAAAGGATAAAAATATCTAAGAAAAATGTTAAAAAAAGAAAAGAAAAATATATTTAAAAAGTTCTCAGTTTCGAGACTCGAACTGATGACCAGCAAAACTAGATAGCTCGTGCTGCCGATCCAGAAACGAAGCTTCGTACCCGCAGCGCGTCTGAATGGTCTAAGACTCTCATTATGATTATCCACTAAAAGTTTTAAAGTGGTGTCATTCTGGTCTAAAAGCACAATGTTTTGAATAGGAATGAATTCTGCGCATGTGCGTGAACTCGACTCCTAAAATTTCTCTTCAATATAGAAATATTTTGACATAAAATTTTATTTTAGTAGTATAAGATTTGGAAAAGTTCGTAGTAAGTGTGGGAATAAAGGATAAAAATATCTAAGAAAAATGTAAAAAAAAGAAAAGAAAAATATATTTAAAAAGTTCTCAGTTTCGAGACTCGAACTGAAGACCAGCAAAACTAGATGGCTCGTGCTGCCGATCTGGCCACGAAGCCTCGTACCCGCAGCGCGTCTGAATGGTCTAAGACTCTCATTATGATTATCCACTAAAAGGTTTAACGTGGTGTCATTCTGGTCTAAAAGCCCGATGTTTTGAATAGGAATGAATTCTGCGCATGTGCGTGAACTCGACTCCTAAAATTTCTCTTGAATATAGAAATATTTTGACATAAAATTTTATTTTAGTAGTATAAGATTTGGAAAAGTTCGTAGTAAGTGTGGGAAAAAAGGATAAAAATATCTAAAAAAAATGAAAAGAAAAATATATGGAAAAAGTTCTCAGTTTCGAGACTCGAACTGAAGACCAGCAAAACTAGGTGGCTTGTGCTGCCGATCTGGCCACGAAGCTTCGTACTCGCAGCGCGTCTGAATGGTCTAAGACTCTCATTATGATTATCCACTAAAAGTTTTAACGTGGTGTCATTCTGGTCTAAAAGCACAATGTTTTGAATAGGAATGAATTCTGCGCATGTGCGTGAACTCGACTCCTAAAATTTCTCTTGAATATAGAAATATTTTGACATAAAATTTTATTTTAGTAGTACAAGATTTGGAAAAGTTCGTAGTAAGTGTGGGAATAAAGGATAAAAATATCTAAGAAAAATGTAAAAAAAAGAAAAGAAAAATATATTTAAAAAGTTCTCAGTTTCGAGACTCGAACTGATGACCAGCAAAACTAGATGGCTCGTGCTGCCGATCTGGCCACGAAGCTTCGTACTCGCAGCGCGTCTGAATGGTCTAAGACTCTCATTATGATTATCCACTAAAAGTTTTAACGTGGTGTCATTCTGGTCTAAAAGCACAATGTTTTGAATAGGAATGAATTCTGCGCATGTGCGTGAACTCGACTCCTAAAATTTCTCTTGAATATAGAAATATTTTGACATAAAATTTTATTTTAGTAGTACAAGATTTGGAAAAGTTCGTAGTAAGTGTGGGAATAAAGGATAAAAATATCTAAGAAAAATGTAAAAAAAAGAAAAGAAAAATATATTTAAAAAGTTCTCAGTTTCGAGACTCGAACTGATGACCAGCAAAACTAGATGGCTCGTGCTGCCGATCTGGCCACGAAGCTTCGTACCCGCAGCGCGTCTGAAGGGTCTAAGAATCTCTTTATGATTATCCACTAAACGTTTTAACGTGGTGTCATTCTGGTCTAAAAGCACAATGTTTTGAATAGGAATGAATTCTGCGCATGTGCGTGAACTCGACTCCTAAAATTTCTCTTGAATATAGAAATATTTTGACATAAAATTTTATTTTAGTAGTATAAGATTTGGAAAAGTTCGTAGTAAGTGTGGGAATAAAGGATAAAAATATCTTAAAAAAATGTAAAAAAAAGAAAAGAAAAATATATTTAAAAAGTTCTCAGTTTCGAGTCTTGAACTGAAGACCAGCAAAACTAGATGGCTCGTGATGCCGATCTGGCCACGAAGCTTCGTATCCGCAGAGCGTCTGAATGGTCTAAGACTCTCATTATGATTATCCACTAAAAGTTTTAACGTGGTGTCATTCTGGTCTAAAAGCCCAATGTTTTGAATAGGAATGAATTCTGCGCATGTGCGTGAACTCGACTCCTAAAATTTCTCTTGAATATAGAAATATTTTGACATAAAATTTTATTTTAGTAGTATAAGATTTGGAAAAGTTCGTAGTAAGTGTGGGAATAAAGGATAAAAATATCTAAGAAAAATGTTAAAAAAAGAAAAGAAAAATATATTTAAAAAGTTCTCAGTTTCGAGACTCGAACTGATGACCAGCAAAACTAGATAGCTCGTGCTGCCGATCCAGAAACGAAGCTTCGTACCCGCAGCGCGTCTGAATGGTCTAAGACTCTCATTATGATTATCCACTAAAAGTTTTAAAGTGGTGTCATTCTGGTCTAAAAGCACAATGTTTTGAATAGGAACGAATTCTGCGCATGTGCGTGAACTCGACTCTTAAAATTTCTCTTGAATATAGAAATATTTTGACATAAAATTTTGTTTTAGTAGTATAAGATTTGGAAAAGTTCGTATTAAGTGTGGGAATAAAGGATAAAAATATCTAAGAAAAATGTAAAAAAAAGAAAAGAAAAATATATTTAAAAACTTCTCAGTTTCGAGACTCGAACTGATGACCAGCAAAACTAGATGGCTCGTGCTGCCGATCTGGCCACGAAGCTTCGTACCCGCAGCGCGTCTGAATGGTCTAAGACTCTCATTATGATTATCCACTAAAAGTTTTAAAGTGGTGTCATTCTGGTCTAAAAGCACAATGTTTTGAATAGGAACGAATTCTGCGCATGTGCGTGAACTCGACTCTTAAAATTTCTCTTGAATATAGAAATATTTTGACATAAAATTTTGTTTTAGTAGTATAAGATTTGGAAAAGTTCGTAGTAAGTGTGGGAATAAAGGATAAAAATATCTAAAAAAAATGTAAAAAAAAGAGAAGAAAAATATATTTAAAAAGTTCTCAGTTTCGAGACTCGAACTGAAGACCAGCAAAACTAGATAGCTCGTGCTGCCGATCCAGAAATGAAGCTTCGTACCCGCAGCGTGTCTGAATGGTCCTAGAATCTCATTATGATTATCCACTAAACGTTTTAACGTGGTGTCATTCTGGTCTAAAAGCACAATGTTTTGAATAGGAATGAATTCTGCGCATGTGCGTGAACTCGACTCCTAAAATTTCTCTTGAATATAGAAATATTTTGACATAAAATTTTATTTTAGTAGTATAAGATTTGGAAAAGTTCGTAGTAAGTGTGGGAATAAAGGATAAAAATATCTTTAAAAAATGTAAAAAAAGAAAAGAAAAATATATTTAAAAAGTTCTCAGTTTCGAGTCTTGAACTGAAGACCAGCAAAACTAGATGGCTCGTGATGCCGATCTGGCCACGAAGCTTCGTACCCGCAGCGCGTCTGAATGGTCTAAGACTCTCATTATGATTATCCACTAAAAGTTTTAACGTGTTGTCATTCTGGTCTAAAAGCACAATGTTTTGAATAGGAATGAATTCTGCGCATGTGCGTGAACTCGACTCCTAAAATTTCTCTTGAATATAGAAATATTTTGACATAAAATTTTATTTTAGTAGTATAAGATTTGGAAAAGTTCGTTGTAAGTGTGGGAATAAAGGATAAAAATATCTAAAAAAAATGTAAAAAAAAGAAAAGAAAAATATATTGAAAAAGTTCTCAGTTTCGAGACTCGAACTGGAGACCAGCAAAACTAGATGGCTCGTGCTGCCGATCTTGCCACGAAGCTTCGTACCCGCAGCGCGTCTGAAGGGTCTAAGACTCTCATTATGATTATCCACTAAAAGTTTTAACGTGGTGTCATTCTGGTCTAAAAGCACAATGTTTTGAATAGGAATGAATTCTGCACATGTGCGTGAACTCGACTCCTAAAATTTCTCTTCAATATAGAAATATTTTGACATAAAATTTTATTTTAGTAGTATAAGATTTGGAAAAGTTCGTAGTAAGTGTGGGAATAAAGGATAAAAATATCTAAGAAAAATGTAAAAAAAAGAAAAGAAAAATATATTGAAAAAGTTCTCAGTTTCGAGACTCGAACTGGAGACCAGCAAAACTAGATGGCTCGTGCTGCCGATCTGGCCACGAAGCTTCGTACCCGCAGCGCGTCTGAAGGGTCTAAGACTCTCATTATGATTATCCACTAAAAGTTTTAACGTGCTGTCATTCTGGTCTAAAAGCCCAATGTTTTGAATAGAAATGAATTCTGCGCATGTGCGTGAACTCGACTCTTAAAATTTCTCTTGAATATAGAAATATTTAGACATAAAATTTTATTTTAGTAGTATAAGATTTGGAAAAGTTCGTAGTAAGTGTGGGAATAAAGGATAAAAATATCTTAAAAAAATGTAAAAAAAAGAAAAGAAAAATATATTTAAAAAGTTCTCAGTTTCGAGTCTTGAACTGAAGACCAGCAAAACTAGATGGCTCGTGATGCCGATCTGGCCACGAAGCTTCGTATCCGCAGAGCGTCTGAATGGTCTAAGACTCTCATTATGATTATCCACTAAAAGTTTTAACGTGGTGTCATTCTGGTCTAAAAGCACAATGTTTTGAATAGGAATGAATTCTGCGCATGTGCGTGAACTCGACTCCTAAAATTTCTCTTGAATATAGAAATATTTTGACATAAAATTTTATTTTAGTAGTACAAGATTTGGAAAAGTTCGTAGTAAGTGTGGGAATAAAGGATAAAAATATCTAAGAAAAATGTAAAAAAAAGAAAAGAAAAATATATTTAAAAAGTTCTCAGTTTCGAGACTCGAACTGATGACCAGCAAAACTAGATGGCTCGTGCTGCCGATCTGGCCACGAAGCTTCGTACCCGCAGCGCGTCTGAATGGTCTAAGAATCTCATTATGATTATCCACTAAACGTTTTAACGTGGTGTCATTCTGGTCTAAAAGCACAATGTTTTGAATAGGAATGAATTCTGCGCATGTGCGTGAACTCGACTCCTAAAATTTCTCTTGAATATAGAAATATTTTGACATAAAATTTTATTTTAGTAGTATAAGATTTGGAAAAGTTCGTAGTAAGTGTGGGAATAAAGGATAAAAATATCTTTAAAAAATGTAAAAAAAAGAAAAGAAAAATATATTTAAAAAGTTCTCAGTTTCGAGTCTTGAACTGAAGACCAGCAAAACTAGATGGCTCGTGATGCCGATCTGGCCACGAAGCTTCGTATCCGTATCCGCAGAGCGTCTGAATGGTCTAAGACTCTCATTATGATTATCCACTAAAAGTTTTAACGTGGTGTCTTTCTGGTCTAAAAGCACAATGTTTTGAGTAGGAATGAATTCTGCGCATGTGCGTGAACTCGACTCCTAAAATTTCTCTTCAATATAGAAATATTTTGACATAAAATTTTATTTTAGTAGTATAAGATTTGGAAAAGTTCGTAGTAAGTGTGGGAATAAAGGATAAAAATATCTAAGAAAAATGTAAAAAAAAGAAAAGAAAAATATATTTAAAAAGTTCTCAGTTTCGAGACTCGAACTGAAGACCAGCAAAACTAGATGGCTCGTGCTGCCGATCTGGCCACGAAGCCTCGTACCCGCAGCGCGTCTGAATGGTCTAAGACTCTCATTATGATTATCCACTAAAAGGTTTAACGTGGTGTCATTCTGGTCTAAAAGCCCGATGTTTTGAATAGGAATGAATTCTGCGCATGTGCGTGAACTCGACTCCTAAAATTTCTCTTGAATATAGAAATATTTTGACATAAAATTTTATTTTAGTAGTATAAGATTTGGAAAAGTTCGTTGTAAGTGTGGGAATAAAGGATAAAAATATCTAAAAAAAATGTAAAAAAAAGAAAAGAAAAATATATTGAAAAAGTTCTCAGTTTCGAGACTCGAACTGGAGACCAGCAAAACTAGATGGCTCGTGCTGCCGATCTTGCCACGAAGCTTCGTACCCGCAGCGCGTCTGAAGGGTCTAAGACTCTCATTATGATTATCCACTAAAAGTTTTAACGTGGTGTCATTCTGGTCTAAAAGCACAATGTTTTGAATAGGAATGAATTCTGCGCATGTGCGTGAACTCGACTCCTAAAATTTCTCTTCAATATAGAAATATTTTGACATAAAATTTTATTTTAGTAGTATAAGATTTGGAAAAGTTCGTAGTAAGTGTGGGAATAAAGGATAAAAATATCTAAGAAAAATGTAAAAAAAAGAAAAGAAAAATATATTGAAAAAGTTCTCAGTTTCGAGACTCGAACTGGAGACCAGCAAAACTAGATGGCTCGTGCTGCCGATCTGGCCACGAAGCTTCGTACCCGCAGCGCGTCTGAAGGGTCTAAGACTCTCATTATGATTATCCACTAAAAGTTTTAACGTGGTGTCATTCTGGTCTAAAAGCCCAATGTTTTGAATAGAAATGAATTCTGCGCATGTGCGTGAACTCGACTCTTAAAATTTCTCTTGAATATAGAAATATTTAGACATAAAATTTTATTTTAGTAGTATAAGATTTGGAAAAGTTCGTAGTAAGTGTGGGAATAAAGGATAAAAATATCTTAAAAAAATGTAAAAAAAAGAAAAGAAAAATATATTTAAAAAGTTCTCAGTTTCGAGTCTTGAACTGAAGACCAGCAAAACTAGATGGCTCGTGATGCCGATCTGGCCACGAAGCTTCGTATCCGCAGAGCGTCTGAATGGTCTAAGACTCTCATTATGATTATCCACTAAAAGTTTTAACGTGGTGTCATTCTGGTCTAAAAGCACAATGTTTTGAATAGGAATGAATTCTGCGCATGTGCGTGAACTCGACTCCTAAAATTTCTCTTGAATATAGAAATATTTTGACATAAAATTTTATTTTAGTAGTACAAGATTTGGAAAAGTTCGTAGTAAGTGTGGGAATAAAGGATAAAAATATCTAAGAAAAATGTAAAAAAAAGAAAAGAAAAATATATTTAAAAAGTTCTCAGTTTCGAGACTCGAACTGATGACCAGCAAAACTAGATGGCTCGTGCTGCCGATCTGGCCACGAAGCTTCGTAACCGCAGCGCGTCTGAATGGTCTAAGAATCTCATTATGATTATCCACTAAACGTTTTAACGTGGTGTCATTCTGGTCTAAAAGCACAATGTTTTGAATAGGAATGAATTCTGCGCATGTGCGTGAACTCGACTCCTAAAATTTCTCTTGAATATAGAAATATTTTGACATAAAATTTTATTTTAGTAGTATAAGATTTGGAAAAGTTCGTAGTAAGTGTGGGAATAAAGGATAAAAATATCTTTAAAAAATGTAAAAAAAAGAAAAGAAAAATATATTTAAAAAGTTCTCAGTTTCGAGTCTTGAACTGAAGACCAGCAAAACTAGATGGCTCGTGATGCCGATCTGGCCACGAAGCTTCGTATCCGTATCCGCAGAGCGTCTGAATGGTCTAAGACTCTCATTATGATTATCCACTAAAAGTTTTAACGTGGTGTCATTCTGGTCTAAAAGCACAATGTTTTGAGTAGGAATGAATTCTGCGCATGTGCGTGAACTCGACTCCTAAAATTTCTCTTCAATATAGAAATATTTTGACATAAAATTTTATTTTAGTAGTATAAGATTTGGAAAAGTTCGTAGTAAGTGTGGGAATAAAGGATAAAAATATCTAAGAAAAATGTAAAAAAAAGAAAAGAAAAATATATTTAAAAAGTTCTCAGTTTCGAGACTCGAACTGAAGACCAGCAAAACTAGATGGCTCGTGCTGCCGATCTGGCCACGAAGCCTCGTACCCGCAGCGCGTCTGAATGGTCTAAGACTCTCATTATGATTATCCACTAAAAGGTTTAACGTGGTGTCATTCTGGTCTAAAAGCCCGATGTTTTGAATAGGAATGAATTCTGCGCATGTGCGTGAACTCGACTCCTAAAATTTCTCTTGAATATAGAAATATTTTGACATAAAATTTTATTTTAGTAGTATAAGATTTGGAAAAGTTCGTTGTAAGTGTGGGAATAAAGGATAAAAATATCTAAAAAAAATGTAAAAAAAAGAAAAGAAAAATATATTGAAAAAGTTCTCAGTTTCGAGACTCGAACTGGAGACCAGCAAAACTAGATGGCTCGTGCTGCCGATCTTGCCACGAAGCTTCGTACCCGCAGCGCGTCTGAAGGGTCTAAGACTCTCATTATAATTATCCACTAAAAGTTTTAACGTGGTGTCATTCTGGTCTAAAAGCACAATGTTTTGAATAGGAATGAATTCTGCGCATGTGCGTGAACTCGACTCCTAAAATTTCTCTTCAATATAGAAATATTTTGACATAAAATTTTATTTTAGTAGTATAAGATTTGGAAAAGTTCGTAGTAAGTGTGGGAATAAAGGATAAAAATATCTAAGAAAAATGTAAAAAAAAGAAAAGAAAAATATATTGAAAAAGTTCTCAGTTTCGAGACTCGAACTGGAGACCAGCAAAACTAGATGGCTCGTGCTGCCGATCTGGCCACGAAGCTTCGTACCCGCAGCGCGTCTGAAGGGTCTAAGACTCTCATTATGATTATCCACTAAAAGTTTTAACGTGGTGTCATTCTGGTCTAAAAGCCCAATGTTTTGAATAGAAATGAATTCTGCGCATGTGCGTGAACTCGACTCTTAAAATTTCTCTTGAATATAGAAATATTTTGACATAAAATTTTATTTTAGTAGTATAAGATTTGGAAAAGTTCGTAGTAAGTGTGGGAATAAAGGATAAAAATATCTTAAAAAAATGTAAAAAAAAGAAAAGAAAAATATATTGAAAAAGTTCTCAGTTTCGAGACTCGAACTGAATACCAGCAAAACTAGGTGGCTTGTGCTGCCGATCTGGCCACGAAGCTTCGTACTCGCAGCGCGTCTGAATGGTCTAAGACTCTCATTATGATTATCCACTAAAAGTTTTAACGTGGTGTCATTCTGGTCTAAAAGCACAATGTTTTGAATAGGAATGAATTCTGCGCATGTGCGTGAACTCGACTCCTAAAATTTCTCTTGAATATAGAAATATTTTGACATAAAATTTTATTTTAGTAGTACAAGATTTGGAAAAGTTCGTAGTAAGTGTGGGAATAAAGGATAAAAATATCTAAGAAAAATGTAAAAAAAAGAAAAGAAAAATATATTTAAAAAGTTCTCAGTTTCGAGTCTTGAACTGAAGACTAGCAAAACTAGATGGCTCGTGATGCCGATCTGGCCACGAAGCTTCGTATCCGTATCCGCAGAGCGTCTGAATGGTCTAAGACTCTCATTATGATTATCCACTAAAAGTTTTAACGTGGTGTCATTCTGGTCTAAAAGCACAATGTTTTGAATAGGAATGAATTCTGCGCATGTGCGTGAACTCGACTCCTAAAATTTCTCTTCAATATAGAAATATTTTGACATAAAATTTTATTTTAGTAGTATAAGATTTGGAAAAGTTCGTAGTAAGTGTGGGAATAAAGGATAAAAATATCTAAGAAAAATGTAAAAAAAAGAAAAGAAAAATATATTTAAAAAGTTCTCAGTTTCGAGACTCGAACTGAAGACCAGCAAAACTAGATGGCTCGTGCTGCCGATCTGGCCACGAAGCCTCGTACCCGCAGCGCGTCTGAATGGTCTAAGACTCTCATTATGATTATCCACTAAAAGGTTTAACGTGGTGTCATTCTGGTCTAAAAGCCCGATGTTTTGAATAGGAATGAATTCTGCGCATGTGCGTGAACTCGACTCCTAAAATTTCTCTTGAATATAGAAATATTTTGACATAAAATTTTATTTTAGTAGTATAAGATTTGGAAAAGTTCGTAGTAAGTGTGGGAAAAAAGGATAAAAATATCTAAAAAAAATGAAAAGAAAAATATATTGAAAAAGTTCTCAGTTTCGAGACTCGAACTGAAGACCAGCAAAACTAGGTGGCTTGTGCTGCCGATCTGGCCACGAAGCTTCGTACTCGCAGCGCGTCTGAATGGTCTAAGACTCTCATTATGATTATCCACTAAAAGTTTTAACGTGGTGTCATTCTGGTCTAAAAGCACAATGTTTTGAATAGGAATGAATTCTGCGCATGTGCGTGAACTCGACTCCTAAAATTTCTCTTGAATATAGAAATATTTTGACATAAAATTTTATTTTAGTAGTACAAGATTTGGAAAAGTTCGTAGTAAGTGTGGGAATAAAGGATAAAAATATCTAAGAAAAATGTAAAAAAAAGAAAAGAAAAATATATTTAAAAAGTTCTCAGTTTCGAGACTCGAACTGATGACCAGCAAAACTAGATGGCTCGTGCTGCCGATCTGGCCACGAAGCTTCGTACTCGCAGCGCGTCTGAATGGTCTAAGACTCTCATTATGATTATCCACTAAAAGTTTTAACGTGGTGTCATTCTGGTCTAAAAGCACAATGTTTTGAATAGGAATGAATTCTGCGCATGTGCGTGAACTCGACTCCTAAAATTTCTCTTGAATATAGAAATATTTTGACATAAAATTTTATTTTAGTAGTACAAGATTTGGAAAATTTCGTAGTAAGTGTGGGAATAAAGGATAAAAATATCTAAGAAAAATGTAAAAAAAAGAAAAGAAAAATATATTTAAAAAGTTCTCAGTTTCGAGACTCGAACTGATGACCAGCAAAACTAGATGGCTCGTGCTGCCGATCTGGCCACGAAGCTTCGTACCCGCAGCGCGTCTGAATGGTCTAAGAATCTCTTTATGATTATCCACTAAACGTTTTAACGTGGTGTCATTCTGGTCTAAAAGCACAATGTTTTGAATAGGAATGAATTCTGCGCATGTGCGTGAACTCGACTCCTAAAATTTCTCTTGAATATAGAAATATTTTGACATAAAATTTTATTTTAGTAGTATAAGATTTGGAAAAGTTCGTAGTAAGTGTGGGAATAAAGGATAAAAATATCTTAAAAAAATGTAAAAAAAAGAAAAGAAAAATATATTTAAAAAGTTCTCAGTTTCGAGTCTTGAACTGAAGACCAGCAAAACTAGATGGCTCGTGATGCCGATCTGGCCACGAAGCTTCGTATCCGCAGAGCGTCTGAATGGTCTAAGACTCTCATTATGATTATCCACTAAAAGTTTTAACGTGGTGTCATTCTGGTCTAAAAGCACAATGTTTTGAATAGGAATGAATTCTGCGCATGTGCGTGAACTCGACTCCTAAAATTTCCCTTGAATATAGAAATATTTTGACATAAAATTTTATTTTAGTAGTACAGGATTTGGAAAAGTTCGTAGTAAGTGTGGGAATAAAGGATAAAAATATCTAAGAAAAATGTAAAAAAAAGAAAAGAAAAATATATTTAAAAAGTTCTCAGTTTCGAGACTCGAACTGATGACCAGCAAAACTAGATGGCTCGTGCTGCCGATCTGGCCACGAAGCTTCGTACCCGCAGCGCGTCTGAATGGTCTAAGAATCTCATTATGATTATCCACTAAACGTTTTAACGTGGTGTCATTCTGGTCTAAAAGCACAATGTTTTGAATAGGAATGAATTCTGCGCATGTGCGTGAACTCGACTCCTAAAATTTCTCTTGAAAATAGAAATATTTTGACATAAAATTTTATTTTAGTAGTATAAGATTTGGAAAAGTTCGTAGTAAGTGTGGGAATAAAGGATAAAAATATCTTAAAAAATGTAAAAAAAAGAAAAGAAAAATATATTTAAAAAGTTCTCAGTTTCGAGTCTTGAACTGAAGACCAGCAAAACTAGATGGCTCGTGATGCCGATCTGGCCACGAAGCTTCGTATCCGCAGAGCGTCTGAATGGTCTAAGACTCTCATTATGATTATCCACTAAAAGTTTTAACGTGGTGTCATTCTGGTCTAAAAGCACAATGTTTTGAATAGGAATGAATTCTGCGCATGTGCGTGAACTCGACTCCTAAAATTTCTCTTGAATATAGAAATGTTTTGACATAAAATTTTATTTTACTAGTATAAGATTTGGAAAAGTTCGTTGTAAGTGTGGGAATAAAGGATAAAAATATCTAAAAAAAAATGTAAAAAAAGAAAAGAAAAATATATTGAAAAAGTTCTCAGTTCCGAGACTCGAACTGAAGACCAGCAAAACTAGGTGGCTTGTGCTGCCGATCTGGCCACGAAGCTTCGTACTCGCAGCGCGTCTGAATGGTCTAAGACTCTCATTATGATTATCCACTAAAAGTTTTAACGTGGTGTCATTCTGGTCTAAAAGCACAATGTTTTGAATAGGAATGAATTCTGCGCATGTGCGTGAACTCGACTCCTAAAATTTCTCTTGAATATAGAAATATTTTGACATAAAATTTTATTTTAGTAGTATAAGATTTGGAAAAGTTCGTAGTAAGTGTGGGAATAAAGGATAAAAATATCTAAGAAAAATGTAAAAAAAAGAAAAGAAAAATATATTTAAAAAGTTCTCAGTTTTTAGACTCGAACTGAAGACCAGCAAAACTAGATGGCTCGTGCTGCCGATCTGGCCATGAAGCTTCGTACCTGCAGCGCGTCTGAATGGTCTAAGACTCTCATTATGATTATCCACTAAAAGTTTTAACGTGGTTTCTTTCTGGTCTAAAACCACAATGTTTTGAATAGGAATGAATTCTGCGCATGTGCGTGAAATCGACTCCTAAAATTTCTCTTGAATATAGAAATATTTTGACATAAAATGTTATTTTAGTAGTATATGATTTGCAAAAGTTCGTAGTAAGTGTGGGAATAAAGGATAAAAATATCTAAAAAAAATGTAAAAAAAAAAGAAAAGAAAAATATATTTAAAAAGTTCTCAGTTTCGAGACTCGAACTGAAGACCAGCAAAACTAGATGGCTCGTGCTGCCGATCTGGGAACGAAGCTTCGTATCCGCAGCGCGTCTGAATGGTCTAAGACTCTCATTATGATTATCCACTAAAAGTTTTAACGTGGTGTCATTCTAGTCTAAAAGCACAATGTTTTGAATAGGAATGAATTCTGCGCATGTGCGTGAACTCAACTCCTAAAATGTCTCTTGAATATAGAAATATTTTGACATAAAATTTTATTTTAGTAGTATAAGATTTGGAAAAGTTCGTAGTAAGTGTGGGAATAAAGGATAAAAATATCTTAAAAAATGTAAAAAAAAGAAAAGAAAAATATATTTAAAAAGTTCTCAGTTTCGAGTCTTGAACTGAAGACCAGCAAAACTAGATGGCTCGTGATGCCGATCTGGCCACGAAGCTTCGTATCCGCAGAGCGTCTGAATGGTCTAAGACTCTCATTATGATTATCCACTAAAAGTTTTAACGTGGTGTCATTCTGGTCTAAAAGCACAATGTTTTGAATAGGAATGAATTCTGCGCATGTGCGTGAACTCGACTCCTAAAATTTCTCTTGAATATAGAAATGTTTTGACATAAAATTTTATTTTACTAGTATAAGATTTGGAAAAGTTCGTTGTAAGTGTGGGAATAAAGGATAAAAATATCTAAAAAAAAATGTAAAAAAAGAAAAGAAAAATATATTGAAAAAGTTCTCAGTTCCGAGACTCGAACTGAAGACCAGCAAAACTAGGTGGCTTGTGCTGCCGATCTGGCCACGAAGCTTCGTACTCGCAGCGCGTCTGAATGGTCTAAGACTCTCATTATGATTATCCACTAAAAGTTTTAACGTGGTGTCATTCTGGTCTAAAAGCACAATGTTTTGAATAGGAATGAATTCTGCGCATGTGCGTGAACTCGACTCCTAAAATTTCTCTTGAATATAGAAATATTTTGACATAAAATTTTATTTTAGTAGTATAAGATTTGGAAAAGTTCGTAGTAAGTGTGGGAATAAAGGATAAAAATATCTAAGAAAAATGTAAAAAAAAGAAAAGAAAAATATATTTAAAAAGTTCTCAGTTTTTAGACTCGAACTGAAGACCAGCAAAACTAGATGGCTCGTGCTGCCGATCTGGCCATGAAGCTTCGTACCTGCAGCGCGTCTGAATGGTCTAAGACTCTCATTATGATTATCCACTAAAAGTTTTAACGTGGTTTCTTTCTGGTCTAAAACCACAATGTTTTGAATAGGAATGAATTCTGCGCATGTGCGTGAAATCGACTCCTAAAATTTCTCTTGAATATAGAAATATTTTGACATAAAATGTTATTTTAGTAGTATATGATTTGCAAAAGTTCGTAGTAAGTGTGGGAATAAAGGATAAAAATATCTAAAAAAAATGTAAAAAAAAAAGAAAAGAAAAATATATTTAAAAAGTTCTCAGTTTCGAGACTCGAACTGAAGACCAGCAAAACTAGATGGCTCGTGCTGCCGATCTGGGAACGAAGCTTCGTATCCGCAGCGCGTCTGAATGGTCTAAGACTCTCATTATGATTATCCACTAAAAGTTTTAACGTGGTGTCATTCTAGTCTAAAAGCACAATGTTTTGAATAGGAATGAATTCTGCGCATGTGCGTGAACTCAACTCCTAAAATGTCTCTTGAATATAGAAATATTTTGACATAAAATTTTATTTTAGTAGTATAAGATTTGGAAAAGTTCGTACTAAGTGTGGGAATAAAGGATAAAAATATCTTTAAAAAATGTAAAAAAAAGAAAAGAAAAATATATTTAAAAAGTTCTCAGTTTCGAGACTCGAACTGAAGACCAGCAAAACTAGATGGCTCGTGCTGCCGATCTGGCCACTAAGCATAGTATCCGCGGCGCGTCTGAATGGTCTAAGACTCTCATTATGATTATCCACTAAAAGTTTTAACGTGGTGTCATTCTGGTCTAAAAGCACAATGTTTTGAATAGGAATGAATTCTGCGCATGTGCGTGAACTCGACTCCTAAAATTTCTCTTGAATATAGAAATATTTTGACATAAAATTTTATTTTAGTAGTATAAGATTTGGAAAAGTTCGTAGTAAGTGTGGGAATAAAGGATAAAAATATCTAAAAAAAATGTAAAAAAAAAGAAAAGAAAAATATATTTAAAAAGTTCTCAGTTTCGAGACTCGAACTGAAGACCAGCAAAACTAGATGGCTCGTGCTGCCGATCTGGGAACGAAGCTTCGTATCCGCAGCGCGTCTGAATGGTCTAACACTCTCATTATGACTATCCACTAAAAGTTTTAACGTGGTGTCATTCTGGTCTAAAAGCACAATGTTTTGAATAGGAATGAATTCTGCGCATGTGCGTGAACTCGACTCCTAAAATTTCTCTTGAATATAGAAATATTTTGACATAAAATATTATTTTAGTAGTATAAGATTTGGAAAAGTTCGTAGTAAGTGTGGGAATAAAGATTAAAAATATCTAAAAAAAATGTAAAAAAAAGAAAAGAAAAATATATTTAAAAAGTTCTCAGTTTCGAGACTCGAACTGAAGACCAGCAAAACTAGAAGACTCGTGCTGCCGATCTGGCCACGAAGCTTCGTGCCCGCAGCGCGTCTGAATGGTCTAAGACTCTCATTAGGATTATCCACTAAAAGTTTTAACGTGGTGTCATTCTGGTCTAAAAGCACAATGTTTTGAATAGGAATAAATTCTGCGCATGTGCGTGAACTCGACTCCTAAAATTTCTCTTGAATATAGAAATATTTTGACATAAAATTTTATTTTAGTAGTATAAGATTTGGAAAAGTTCGTAGTAAGTGTGGGAATAAAGATTAAAAATATCTAAAAAAAATGTAAAGAAAAGAAAAGAAAAATATATTTAAAAAGTTCTCAGTTTCGAGACTCGAACTGAAGACCAGCAAAACTAGATGGCTCGTGCTGCCGATCTGGCCACGAAGCATAGTATCCGCGGCGCGTCTGAATGGTCTAAGACTCTCATTATGATTATCCAATAAAAGTTTTAACGTGGTGTCATTCTGGTCTAAAAGCATAATGTTTTGAATAGGAATGAATTCTGCGCATGTGCGTGAACTCCACTCCTAAAATGTCTCTTGAATATAGAAATATTTTGACATAAAATTTTATTTTAGTAGTATAAGATTTGGAAAAGTTCGTAGTAAGTGTGGGAATAAAGATTAAAAATATCTTTAAAAAATGTAAAAAAAAGAAAAGAAAAATATATTTAAAAAGTTCTCAGTTTCGAGACTCGAACTGAAGACCAGCAAAACTAGATGGCTCGTGCTGCCGATCTGGCCACTAAGCATAGTATCCGCGGCGCGTCTGAATGGTCTAAGACTCTCATTATGATTATCCAATAAAAGTTTTAACGTGGTGTCATTCTGGTCTAAAAGCATAATGTTTTGAATAGGAATGAATTCTGCGCATGTGCGTGAACTCCACTCCTAAAATTTCTCTTGAATATTGAAATATTTTGACATAAAATTTTATTTTAGTAGTATAAGATTTGGAAAAGTTCGTAGTAAGTGTGGGAATAAAGGATAAAAATATCTAAAAAAAATGTTAAAAAAAAGAAAAGAAAAATATATTTAAAAAGTTCTCAGTTTCGAGACTCGAACTGAAGACCAGCAAAACTAGATGGCTCGTGCTGCCGATCTGGGAACGAAGCTTCGTATCCGCAGCGCGTCTGAATGGTCTAACACTCTCATTATGACTATCCACTAAAAGTTTTAACGTGGTGTCATTCTGGTCTAAAAGCACAATGTTTTGAATAGGAATGAATTCTGCGCATGTGCGTGAACTCGACTCCTAAAATTTCTCTTGAATATAGAAATATTTTGACATAAAATATTATTTTAGTAGTATAAGATTTGGAAAAGTTCGTAGTAAGTGTGGCAATAAAGATTAAAAATATCTAAAAAAAATGTAAAAAAAAGAAAAGAAAAATATATTTAAAAAGTTCTCAGTTTCGAGACTCGAACTGAAGACCAGCAAAACTAGATGGCTCGTGCTGCCGATCTGGCCACGAAGCTTCGTACCCGCAGCGCGTCTGAATGGTCTAAGACTCTCATTAGGATTATCCACTAAAAGTTTTAACGTGGTGTCATTCTGGTCTAAAAGCACAATGTTTTGAATAGGAATGAATTCTGCGCATGTGCGTGAACTCCACTCCTAAAATTTCTCTTGAATATCGAAATATTTTGACATAAAATTTTATTTTAGTAGTATAAGATTTGGAAAAGTTCGTAGTAAGTGTGGGAATGAAGATTAAAAATATCTAAAAAAAATGTAAAAAAAAAAGAAAAGAAAAATATATTTAAAAAGTTCTCAGTTTCGAGACTCGAACTGAAGACCAGCAAAACTAGATGGCTCGTGCTGCCGATCTGGGAACGAAGCTTCGTATCCTCAGCACGTCTGAATGTTCTAAGACTCTCATTAGGATTATCCACTAAAAGTTTTAACGTGGTGTCATTCTGGTCTAAAAGCACAAAGTTTTAAATAGGAATGAATTCTGCGCATGTGCGTGAACTCGACTCCTAAAATTTCTCTTGCATATAGAAATATTTTGACATAAAATTTTATTTTAGTAGTATAAGATTTGGAAAAGTTCGTAGTAAGTGTGGGAATAAAGGATAAAAATATCTTAAAAAAATGTAAAAAAAAGAAAAGAAAAATATATTTAAAAAGTTCTCAGTTTCGAGACTCGAACTGCAGACCAGCAAAACTAGATGGCTCGTGCTGCCGATCTGGCCACGAAGCTTCGTACCCGCAGCGCGTCTGAATGGTCTAACACTCTCATTATGACTATCCACTAAAAGTTTTAACGTGGTGTCATTCTGGTCTAAAAGCATAATGTTTTGAATAGGAATGAATTCTGCGCATGTGCGTGAACTCCACTCCTAAAATTTCTCTTGAATATAGAAATATTTTGACTTAAAATTTTATTTTAGTAGTATAAGATTTGGAAAAGTTCGTAGTAAGTGTGGGAATAAAGGATAAAAATATCTAAAAAAATGTAAAAAAAAAAGAAAAGAAAAATATATTTAAAAAGTTCTCAGTTTCGAGACTCGAACTGAAGACCAGCAAAACTAGATGGCTCGTGCTGCCGATCTGGGAACGAAGCTTCGTATCCGCAGCGCGTCTGAATGGTCTAAGACTCTCATTAGGATTATCCACTAAAAGTTTTAACGTGGTGTCATTCTGGTCTAAAAGCACAAAGTTTTAAATAGGAATGAATTCTGCGCATGTGCGCGAACTCGACTCCTAAAATTTCTCTTGCATATAGAAATATTTTGACATAAAATTTTATTTTAGTAGTATAAGATTTGGAAAAGTTCGTAGTAAGTGTGGGAATAAAGGATAAAAATATCTTTAAAAAATGTAAAAAAAAAGAAAAGAAAAATATAATTAAAAAGTTCACAGTTTCGAGACTCGAACTGAAGACTAGCAAAACTAGATGGCTCGTGCTGCCGATCTGGCCACGAAGCTTCGCACCCGCAGCGCGTCTGAATGGTCTAAGACTCTCATTAGGATTATCCACTAAAAGTTTTAACGTGGTGTCATTCTAGTCTAAAAGCACAATGTTTTGAATAGGAATGAATTCTGCGCATGTGCGTGAACTCAACTCCTAAAATGTCTCTTGAATATAGAAATATTTTGACATAAAATTTTATTTTAGTAGTATAAGATTTGGAAAAGTTCGTACTAAGTGTGGGAATAAAGGATAAAAATATCTTAAAAAAATGTAAAAAAAAAGAAAAGAAAAATATATTTAAAAAGTTCTCAGTTTCGAGACTCGAACTGAAGACCAGCAAAACTAGATGGCTCGTGCCGCCGATCTGGCCACGAAGCTTCGTACCCGCAGCGCGTCTGAATGGTCTAACACTCTCATTATGACTATCCACTAAAAGTTTTAACGTGGTGTCATTCTGGTCTAAAAGCACAATGTTTTGAATAGGAATGAATTCTGCGCATGTGCGTGAACTCCACTCCTAAAATTTCTCTTGAATATAGAAATATTTTGACTTAAAATTTTATTTTAGTAGTATAAGATTTGGAAAAGTTCGTAGTAAGTGTGGGATTAAAGGATAAAAATATCTAAAAAAATGTAAAAAAAAGAAAAGTAAAAAATATTTAAAAAGTTCTCAGTTTCGAGACACGAACTGAAGACCAGCAAAACTAGATGGCTCGTGCTGCCGATGTGGCCATGAAGCTTCGTACCCGCAGCGCGTCTGAATGGTCTAAGACTCCCATTATGATTATCCACTAAAAGTTTTAACGTGGTGTCATTCTGGTCTAAAAGCACAAGGTTTTGAATAGGAATGAATTCTGCGCATGTGCGTGAACTCGACTCCTAAAATTTCTCTTGAATATAAAAATATTTTGACATAAAATTTTATTTTAGTAGTATAAGATTTGGAAAAGTTCGTAGTAAGTGTGGGAATAAAGGATAAAAATATCTTTAAAAAATGTAAAAAAAAAGAAAAGAAAAATATATTTAAAAATTTCTGAGTTTCGAGACTCGAACTGAAGACCAGCAAAACTAGATGGCTCGTGATGCCGATCTGGCCACGAAGCTTCGTACCCGCAGCGCGTCTGAATGGTCTAAGACTCTCATTATGATTATCCACTAAAAGTTTTAACGTGGTGTCATTCTGGTCTAAAAGCACAATGTTTTGAATAGGAATGAATTCTGCGCATGTGCGTGAACTCGACTCCTAAAATATCTCTTGAATATAGAAATATTTTGACATAAAATTTTATTTTAGTAGTATAAGATTTGGAAAAGTTCGTAGTAAATGTGGGATTAAAAGATAAAAATATCTAAAAAAATGTAAAAAAAAGAAAAGAAAAATATATTTAAAAAGTTCTCAGTTTCGAGACTCGAACTGAAGACCAGCAAATCTATATGGCTCGTGCTGCCGGTCTGGCCACGAAGCATCGTACCCGCAGCGCGTCTGAATGGTCTAAGACTCTCATTATGATTATCCACTAAAAGTTTTAACGTGGTGTCATTCTGGTCTAAAAGCACAATGTTATGAATAGGAATGAATTCTGCGCATGTGCGTGAACTCGACTCCTAAAATTTCTCTTGAATATAGAAATATTTTGACATAAAATTTTATTTTAGTAGTATAAGATTTGGAAAAGTTCGTACTAAGTGTGGGAATAAAGGATAAAAATATCTTTAAAAAATGTAAAAAAAAAGAAAAGAAAAATATATTTAAAAAGTTCTCAGTTTCGAGACTCGAACTGAAGACCAGCAAAACTAGATTACTCGTGCTGCCGATCTGGCCACGAAGCTTCGTACCCGCAGCGCGTCTGAATGGTCTAAGACTCTCATTATGATTATCCACTAAAAGTTTTAACGTGGTGTCATTCTGGTCTAAAAGCACAATGTTTTGAATAGGAATGAATTCTGCGTATGTGCGTGAACTCGACTCCTAAAATTTCTTTTGAATATAGAAATATTTTGACATAAAATTTTATTTTAGTAGTATAAGATTTGGAAAAGTTCGTAGTAAGTGTGGGATTAAAGGATAAAAATATCTAAAAAAACGTAAAAAAAAGAAAAGAAAAATATATTTAAAAAGTTCTCAGTTTCGAGACTCGAACTGAAGACCAGCAAAACTAGATGGCTCGTGCTGCCGATCTGGCCACGAAGCTTCGTACCCGCAGCGCGTCTGAATGGTCTAAGACTCTCATTATGATTATCCACTAAAAGTTTTAACGTGGTGTCATTCTGGTCTAAAAGCACAATGTTTTGAATAGGAATGAATTCTGCGCATGTGCGTGAACTCGACTCCTAAAATTTCTCTTGAATATAGAAATATTTTGACATAAAATTTTATTTTAGTAGTATAAGATTTGAAAATTTCGTAGTAAGTGTGGGATTAAAGGATAAAAATATCTAAAACAAATGTAAAAAAAAGAAAAGAAAAATATATTTAAAAAGTTCTCAGTTTCGAGACTCGAACTGAAGACCAGCAAAACTAGATGGCTCGTGATGCCGATCTGGCCACGAAGCATCGTACCCGCAGCGCGTCTGAATGGTCTAAGACTCTCATGATGATTATCCACTAAAAGTTTTAACGTGGTGTCATTCTGGTCTAAAAGCACAATGTTTTGAATAGGAATGAATTCTGCGCTTGTGCGTGAACTCGACTCCTAAAATTTCTCTTGAATATAGAAATATTTTGACATAAAATTTTATTTTAGTAGTATAAGATTTGGAAAAGTTCGTAGTAAGTGTGGGATTAAAAGATAAAAATATCTAAGAAAATGTAAAAAAAGAAAAGAAAAATATATTTAAAAAGTTCTCAGTTTCGAGACTCGAACTGAAGACCAGCAAAACTAGATTACTCGTGCTGCCGATCTGGCCACGAAGCTTCGTACCCGCAGCGCGTCTGAATGGTCTAAGACTCTCATTATGATTATCCACTAAAAGTTTTAACGTGGTGTCATTCTGGTCTAAAAGCACAATGTTTTGAATAGGAATGAATTCTGCGCATGTGCGTGAACTCGACTCCTAAAATTTCTCTTGAATAGAGAAATATTTTGACATAAAATTTTATTTTAGTAGTATAAGATTTGGAAAAGTTCGTAGTAAGTGTGGGAATAAAGGATAAAAATATCTAAAAAAAATGTAAAAAAAAGAAAAGAAAAATATATTTAAAAAGTTCTCAGTTTCGAGACTCGAACTGAAGACCAGCAAAACTAGATTACTCGTGCTGCCGATCTGGCCACGAAGCTTCGTACCCGCAGCGCGTCTGAATGGTCTAAGACTCTCATTATGATTATCCACTAAAAGTTTTAACGTGGTGTCATTCTGGTCTAAAAGCACAATGTTTTGAATAGGAATGAATTCTGCGTATGTGCGTGAACTCGACTCCTAAAATTTCTTTTGAATATAGAAATATTTTGACATAAAATTTTATTTTAGTAGTATAAGATTTGGAAAAGTTCGTAGTAAGTGTGGGATTAAAGGATAAAAATATCTAAAAAAACGTAAAAAAAAGAAAAGAAAAATATATTTAAAAAGTTCTCAGTTTCGAGACTCGAACTGAAGACCAGCAAAACTAGATGGCTCGTGCTGCCGATCTGGCCACGAAGCTTCGTACCCGCAGCGCGTCTGAATGGTCTAAGACTCTCATTATGATTATCCACTAAAAGTTTTAACGTGGTGTCATTCTGGTCTAAAAGCACAATGTTTTGAATAGGAATGAATTCTGCGCATGTGCGTGAACTCGACTCCTAAAATTTCTCTTGAATATAGAAATATTTTGACATAAAATTTTATTTTAGTAGTATAAGATTTGAAAATTTCGTAGTAAGTGTGGGATTAAAGGATAAAAATATCTAAAACAAATGTAAAAAAAAGAAAAGAAAAATATATTTAAAAAGTTCTCAGTTTCGAGACTCGAACTGAAGACCAGCAAAACTAGATGGCTTGTGATGCCGATCTGGCCACGAAGCATCGTACCCGCAGCGCGTCTGAATGGTCTAAGACTCTCATGATGATTATCCACTAAAAGTTTTAACGTGGTGTCATTCTGGTCTAAAAGCACAATGTTTTGAATAGGAATGAATTCTGCGCTTGTGCGTGAACTCGACTCCTAAAATTTCTCTTGAATATAGAAATATTTTGACATAAAATTTTATTTTAGTAGTATAAGATTTGGAAAAGTTCGTAGTAAGTGTGGGATTAAAAGATAAAAATATCTAAGAAAATGTAAAAAAAGAAAAGAAAAATATATTTAAAAAGTTCTCAGTTTCGAGACTCGAACTGAAGACCAGCAAAACTAGATTACTCGTGCTGCCGATCTGGCCACGAAGCTTCGTACCCGCAGCGCGTCTGAATGGTCTAAGACTCTCATTATGATTATCCACTAAAAGTTTTAACGTGGTGTCATTCTGGTCTAAAAGCACAATGTTTTGAATAGGAATGAATTCTGCGCATGTGCGTGAACTCGACTCCTAAAATTTCTCTTGAATAGAGAAATATTTTGACATAAAATTTTATTTTAGTAGTATAAGATTTGGAAAAGTTCGTAGTAAGTGTGGGAATAAAGGATAAAAATATCTAAAAAAAATGTAAAAAAAAGAAAAGAAAAATATATTTAAAAAGTTCTCAGTTTCGAGACTCGAACTGAAGACCAGCAAAACTAGATGGCTCGTGCTGCCGATCTGGCCACGAAGCTTCGTACCCGCAGCGCGTCTGAATGGTCTAAGACTCTCATTATGATTATCCACTAAAAGTTTTAACGTGGTGTCATTCTGGTCTAAAAGCACAATGTTTTGAATAGGAATGAATTCTGCGCATGTGCGTGAACTCGACTCCTAAAATTTCTATTGAATATAGAAATATTTTGACATAAAATTTTATTTTAGTAGTATAAGATTTGGAAAAGTTCGTAGTAAGTGTGGGAATAAAGGATAAAAATATCTAAAAAAATGTAAAAAAAAGAAATGAAAAATATATTTAAAAAGTTCTCAGTTTCGAGACTCGAACTGAAGACCAGCAAAACTAGATTACTCGTGCTGCCGATCTGGCCACGAAGCTTCGTACGACGCAGCGCGTCTGAATGGTCTAAGACTCTCATTATGATTATCCACTAAAAGTTTTAACGTGGTGTCATTCTGGTCTAAAAGCACAATGTTTTGAATAGGAATGAATTCTGCGCATGTGCGTGAACTCGACTCTTAAAATTTCTCTTGAATATAGAAATATTTTGACATAAAATTTTATTTTAGTAGTATAAGATTTGGAAAAGTTCGTAGTAAGTGTGGGAATAAAGGATAAAAATATCTAAAAAAATATAAAAAAAAGAAAAGAAAAATATATTTAAAAAGTTCTCAGTTTCGAGACTCGAACTGAAGACCAGCAAAGCTATATCGCTCGTGCTGCCGGTCTGGCCACGAAGCATCGTACCCGCAGCGCGTCTGAATGGTCTAAGACTGTCATTATGATTATCCACTAAAAGTTTTAACGTGGTGTCATTCTGGTCTAAAAGCACAATGTTTTGAATAGGAATGAATTCTGCGCATGTGCGTACACTCGACTCCTAAAATTTCTCTTGAATATAGAAATATTTTGACATAAAATTTTTTTTAGTAGTATAAGATTTGGAAAAGTTCGTAGTAAGTGTGGGAATAAAGGATAAAAATATCTAAAATAAAATTTAAAAAAAAAGAAAAGAAAAATATATTGAATAAGTTCTCAGTTTCGAGACTCGAACTGAAGACCAGCAAAACTAGATGGCTCGTGCTGCCGGTCTGGCCACGAAGCATCGTACCCTCAGCGCGATTGTATGGTCTAAGACTCTTATTATGATTATCCACTAAAAGTTTTAACGTGGTGTCATTCTGGTCTAAAAGCACAATGTTTTGAATAGGAATGAATTCTGCGCATGTGCGTGAAATCGACTCCTAAAATTTCTCTTGAATATAGAAATATTTCGACATAAAATTTTATTTTAGTAATATAAGATTTGGGAAAGTTCGTAGTAAGTGTGGGAATAAAGGATAAAAGTATCTAAAAAAATGTAAAAAAAAAGAAAAGAAAAATATATTTAAAAAGTTCTCAGTTTCGAGACTGGAACTGAAGACCAGCAAAACTAGATGGCTCGTGCTGCCGATCTGGCCACGAAGCATCGTACCCGCAGCGCGTCTGAATGGTCTAAGACTCTCATTATTATTATCCACTAAAAGTTTTAACGTGGTGTCATTCTGGTCTAAAAGCACAATGTTTTGAATAGGAATGAATTCTGCGCATGTGCGTGAACTCGACTCCTAAAATTTCTCTTGAATATAGAAATATTTTGACATAAAATTTTATTTTAGTAGTATAAGATTTGGAAAAGTTCGTAGTAAGTGTGGGAATAAAGGATAAAAATATCTAAAAAAAATGTAAAAAAAAGAAAAGAAAAATATATTTAAAAAGTTCTCAGTTTCGAGACTCGAACTGAAGACCAGCAAAACTAGATGGCTCGTGCTGCCGGTCTGGCCACGAAGCATCGTACCCGCAGCGCGTCTGAATGGTCTAAGACTCTCATTATGATTATCCACTAAAAGTTTTAACGTGGTGTCATTCTGGTCTAAAAGCACAATGTTTTGAATAGGAATGAATTCTGCGCATGTGCGTGAACTCGACTCCTAAGATTTCTCTTGAATATAGAAATATTTTGACATAAAATTTTATTTTAGTATTATAAGATTTCTAAAGTTCGTAGTAAGTGTGGGAATAAAGGATAAAAATATCTAAAATAAAATTTAAAAAAAAAGAAAAGAAAAATATATTGAATAAGTTCTCAGTTTCGAGACTCGAACTGAAGACCAGCAAAACTAGATGGCTCGTGCTGCCGGTCTGGCCACGAAGCATCGTACCCTCAGCGCGATTGTATGGTCTAAGACTCTTATTATGATTATCCACTAAAAGTTTTAACGTGGTGTCATTCTGGTCTAAAAGCACAATGTTTTGAATAGGAATGAATTCTGCGCATGTGCGTGAAATCGACTCCTAAAATTTCTCTTGAATATAGAAATATTTCGACATAAAATTTTATTTTAGTAATATAAGATTTGGGAAAGTTCGTAGTAAGTGTGGGAATAAAGGATAAAAGTATCTAAAAAAATGTAAAAAAAAAGAAAAGAAAAATATATTTAAAAAGTTCTCAGTTTCGAGACTCGAACTGAAGACCAGCAAAACTAGATGGCTCGTGCTGCCGGTCTGGCCACGAAGCATCGTACCCGCAGCGCGTCTGAATGGTCTAAGACTCTCATTATGATTATCCACTAAAAGTTTTAACGTGGTGTCATTCTGGTCTAAAAGCACAATGTTTTGAATAGGAATGAATTCTGCGCATGTGCGTGAACTCGACTCCTAAAATTTCTCTTCAATAGAGAAATATTTTGACATAAAATTTTATTTTAGTAGTATAAGATTTGGAAAAGTTCGTAGTAAGTGTGGGATTAAAAGATAAAAATATCTAAAAAAATGTAAAAAAAAGAAAAGAAAAATATATTTAAAAAGTTCTCAGTTTCGAGACTCGAACTGAAGACCAGCAAATCTAGATGGCTCGTGCTGCCGATCTGGCCACGAAGCATCGTACCCGCAGCGCGTCTGAATGGTCTAAGACTCTCATTATTATTATCCACTAAAAGTTTTAACGTGGTGTCATTCTGGTCTAAAAGCACAATGTTTTGAATAGGAATGAATTCTGCGCATGTGCGTGAACTCGACTCCTAAAATTTCTCTTGAATATAGAAATATTTTGACATAAAATTTTATTTTAGTAGTATAAGATTTGGAAAAGTTCGTAGTAAGTGTGGGAATAAAGGATAAAAATATCTAAAAAAAATGTAAAAAAAAGAAAAGAAAAATATATTTAAAAAGTTCTCAGTTTCGAGACTCGAACTGAAGACCAGCAAAACTAGATGGCTCGTGCTGCCGGTCTGGCCACGAAGCATCGTTCCCACAGCGCGTCTGAATGGTCTAAGACTCTCATTATGATTATCCACTAAAAGTTTTAACGTGGTGTCATTCTGGTCTAAAAGCACAATGTTTTGAATAGGAATGAATTCTGCGCATGTGCGTGAACTCGACTCCTAAAATTTCTCTTCAATAGAGAAATATTTTGACATAAAATTTTATTTTAGTAGTATAATATTTGGAAAAGTTCGTAGTAAGTGTGGGAATAAAGGATAAAAATATCTAAAAAAAATGTTAAAAAAAGAAAAGAAAAATATATTTAAAAAGTTCTCAGTTTCGAGACTCGAACTGAAGACCAGCAAAGCTAGATGGCTCGTGATGCCGATCTGGCCACGAAGCATCGTACCCGCAGCGCGTCTGAATGGTCTAAGACTCTCATGATGATTATCCACTTAAAGTTTTAACGTGGTGTCATTCTGGTCTAAAAGCACAATGTTTTGAATAGGAATGAATTCTGCGCTTGTGCGTGAACTCGACTCCTAAAATTTCTCTTGAATATAGAAATATTTTGACATAAAATTTTATTTTAGTAGTATAAGATTTGGAAAAGTTCGTAGTAAGTGTGGGATTAAAAGATAAAAATATCTAAAAAAATGTAAAAAAAAGAAAAGAAAAATATATTTAAAAAGTTCTCAGTTTCGAGACTCGAACTGAAGACCAGCAAATCTATATGGCTCGTGCTGCCGGTCTGGCCACGAAGCATCGTACCCGCAGCGCGTCTGAATGGTCTAAGACTGTCATTATGATTATCCACTAAAAGTTTTCACGTGGTGTCATTCTGGTCTAAAAGCACAATGTTTTGAATAGGAATGAATTCTGCGCATGTGCGTGAACTCGACTCCTAAAATTTCTCTTGAATAGAGAAATATTTTGACATAAAATTTTATTTTAGTAGTATAAGATTTGGAAAAGTTCGTAGTAAATGTGGGAATAAAGGCTAAAAATATCTAAAAAAATGTAAAAAAAGAAAAGAAAAATATATTTAAAAAGTTCTCAGTTTCGAGACTCGAACTGAAGACCAGCAAAGCTATATGGCTCGTGCTGCCGGTCTGGCCACGAAGCATCGTACCCGCAGCGCGTCTGAATGGTCTAAGACTGTCATTATGATTATCCACTAAAAGTTTTAACGTGGTGTCATTCTGGTCTAAAAGCACAATGTTTTGAATAGGAATGAATTCTGCGCATGTGCGTGAACTCGACTCCTAAAATTTCTCTTCAATAGAGAAATATTTTGACATAAAATTTTATTTTAGTAGTATAAGATTTGGAAAAGTTCGTAGTAAGTGTGGGAATAAAGGATAAAAATATCTAAAAAAATGTTAAAAAAAGAAAAGAAAAATATATTTAAAAAGTTCTCAGTTTCGAGACTCGAACTGAAGACCAGCAAAACTAGATGGCTCGTGCTGCCGATCTGGCCACGAAGCTTCGTACCCGCAGCGCGTCTGAATGGTCTAAGACTCTTATTATGATTATCCACTAAAAGTTTTAACGTGGTGTCATTCTGGTCTAAAAGCACAATGTTTTGAATAGGAATGAATTCTGCGCATGTGCGTGAACTCGACTCCTAAAATTTCTCTTGAATATAGAAATATTTTGACATAAAATTTTATTTTAGTAGTATAAGATTTGGAAAAGTTCGTAGTAAGTGTGGGAATAAAGGATAAAAATATCTAAAAAAAATGTAAAAAAAAGAAATGAAAAATATATTTAAAAAGTTCTCAGTTTCGAGACTCGAACTGAAGACCAGCAAAACTAGATGGCTCGTGCTGCCGGTCTGGCCACGAAGCATCGTACCCGCAGCGCGTCTGAATGGTCTAAGACTCTCATTATGATTATCCACTAAAAGTTTTAACGTGGTGTCATTCTGGTCTAAAAGCACAATGTTTTGAATAGGAATGAATTCTGCGCATGTGCGTGAACTCGACTCCTAAAATTTCTCTTGAATATAGAAATATTTTGACATAAAATTTTATTTTAGTAGTATAAGATTTGGAAAAGTTCGTAGTAAGTGTGGGAATAAAGGATAAAAATATCTAAAAAAAAATGTAAAAAAAAAGAAAAGAAAAATATATTTAAAAAGTTCTCAGTTTCGAGACTCGAACTGAAGACCAGCAAAACTAGATGGCTCGTGCTGCCGATCTGGCCACGAAGCTTCGTACCCGCTGCGCGTCTGAATGGTCTAAGACTCTGATTATGATTATCCACAAAAAGTTTTAACGTGGTGTCATTCTGGTCTAAAAGCACAATGTTTTGAATAGGAATGAATTTTGCGCATGTGCGTGAACTCGACTCCTAAAATTTCTCTTGAATATAGAAATATTTTGACATAAAATTTTATTTTAGTATTATAAGATTTGGAAAAGTTCGTAGTAAGTGTGGGAATAAAGGATAAAAATATCTTTAAAAAATGTAAAAAAAAGAAAAGAAAAATATATTTAAAAAGTTCTCAGTTTCGAGACTCGAACTGAAGACCAGCAAAACTAGATGGCTCGTGCTGCCGGTCTGGCCACGAAGCATCGTACCCTCAGCGCGATTGTATGGTCTAAGACTCTTATTATGATTATCCACTAAAAGTTTTAACGTGGTGTCATTCTGGTCTAAAAGCACAATGTTTTGAATAGGAATGAATTCTGCGCATGTGCGTGAAATCGACTCCTAAAATTTCTCTTGAATATAGAAATATTTCGACATAAAATTTTATTTTAGTAATATAAGATTTGGGAAAGTTCGTAGTAAGTGTGGGAATAAAGGATAAAAGTATCTAAAAAAATGTAAAAAAAAAGAAAAGAAAAATATATTTAAAAAGTTCTCAGTTTCGAGACTCGAACTGAAGACCAGCAAAACTAGATGGCTCGTGCTGCCGGTCTGGCCACGAAGCATCGTACCCGCAGCGCGTCTGAATGGTCTAAGACTCTCATTATGATTATCCACTAAAAGTTTTAACGTGGTGTCATTCTGGTCTAAAAGCACAATGTTTTGAATAGGAATGAATTCTGCGCATGTGCGTGAACTCGACTCCTAAAATTTCTCTTCAATAGAGAAATATTTTGACATAAAATTTTATTTTAGTAGTATAAGATTTGGAAAAGTTCGTAGTAAGTGTGGGATTAAAAGATAAAAATATCTAAAAAAATGTAAAAAAAAGAAAAGAAAAATATATTTAAAAAGTTCTCAGTTTCGAGACTCGAACTGAAGACCAGCAAATCTAGATGGCTCGTGCTGCCGATCTGGCCACGAAGCATCGTACCCGCAGCGCGTCTGAATGGTCTAAGACTCTCATTATTATTATCCACTAAAAGTTTTAACGTGGTGTCATTCTGGTCTAAAAGCACAATGTTTTGAATAGGAATGAATTCTGCGCATGTGCGTGAACTCGACTCCTAAAATTTCTCTTGAATATAGAAATATTTTGACATAAAATTTTATTTTAGTAGTATAAGATTTGGAAAAGTTCGTAGTAAGTGTGGGAATAAAGGATAAAAATATCTAAAAAAAATGTAAAAAAAAGAAAAGAAAAATATATTTAAAAAGTTCTCAGTTTCGAGACTCGAACTGAAGACCAGCAAAACTAGATGGCTCGTGCTGCCGGTCTGGCCACGAAGCATCGTTCCCACAGCGCGTCTGAATGGTCTAAGACTCTCATTATGATTATCCACTAAAAGTTTTAACGTGGTGTCATTCTGGTCTAAAAGCACAATGTTTTGAATAGGAATGAATTCTGCGCATGTGCGTGAACTCGACTCCTAAAATTTCTCTTCAATAGAGAAATATTTTGACATAAAATTTTATTTTAGTAGTATAATATTTGGAAAAGTTCGTAGTAAGTGTGGGAATAAAGGATAAAAATATCTAAAAAAAATGTTAAAAAAAGAAAAGAAAAATATATTTAAAAAGTTCTCAGTTTCGAGACTCGAACTGAAGACCAGCAAAGCTAGATGGCTCGTGATGCCGATCTGGCCACGAAGCATCGTACCCGCAGCGCGTCTGAATGGTCTAAGACTCTCATGATGATTATCCACTTAAAGTTTTAACGTGGTGTCATTCTGGTCTAAAAGCACAATGTTTTGAATAGGAATGAATTCTGCGCTTGTGCGTGAACTCGACTCCTAAAATTTCTCTTGAATATAGAAATATTTTGACATAAAATTTTATTTTAGTAGTATAAGATTTGGAAAAGTTCGTAGTAAGTGTGGGATTAAAAGATAAAAATATCTAAAAAAATGTAAAAAAAAGAAAAGAAAAATATATTTAAAAAGTTCTCAGTTTCGAGACTCGAACTGAAGACCAGCAAATCTATATGGCTCGTGCTGCCGGTCTGGCCACGAAGCATCGTACCCGCAGCGCGTCTGAATGGTCTAAGACTGTCATTATGATTATCCACTAAAAGTTTTCACGTGGTGTCATTCTGGTCTAAAAGCACAATGTTTTGAATAGGAATGAATTCTGCGCATGTGCGTGAACTCGACTCCTAAAATTTCTCTTGAATAGAGAAATATTTTGACATAAAATTTTATTTTAGTAGTATAAGATTTGGAAAAGTTCGTAGTAAATGTGGGAATAAAGGCTAAAAATATCTAAAAAAATGTAAAAAAAGAAAAGAAAAATATATTTAAAAAGTTCTCAGTTTCGAGACTCGAACTGAAGACCAGCAAAGCTATATGGCTCGTGCTGCCGGTCTGGCCACGAAGCATCGTACCCGCAGCGCGTCTGAATGGTCTAAGACTGTCATTATGATTATCCACTAAAAGTTTTAACGTGGTGTCATTCTGGTCTAAAAGCACAATGTTTTGAATAGGAATGAATTCTGCGCATGTGCGTGAACTCGACTCCTAAAATTTCTCTTCAATAGAGAAATATTTTGACATAAAATTTTATTTTAGTAGTATAAGATTTGGAAAAGTTCGTAGTAAGTGTGGGAATAAAGGATAAAAATATCTAAAAAAATGTTAAAAAAAGAAAAGAAAAATATATTTAAAAAGTTCTCAGTTTCGAGACTCGAACTGAAGACCAGCAAAACTAGATGGCTCGTGCTGCCGATCTGGCCACGAAGCTTCGTACCCGCAGCGCGTCTGAATGGTCTAAGACTCTTATTATGATTATCCACTAAAAGTTTTAACGTGGTGTCATTCTGGTCTAAAAGCACAATGTTTTGAATAGGAATGAATTCTGCGCATGTGCGTGAACTCGACTCCTAAAATTTCTCTTGAATATAGAAATATTTTGACATAAAATTTTATTTTAGTAGTATAAGATTTGGAAAAGTTCGTAGTAAGTGTGGGAATAAAGGATAAAAATATCTAAAAAAAATGTAAAAAAAAGAAATGAAAAATATATTTAAAAAGTTCTCAGTTTCGAGACTCGAACTGAAGACCAGCAAAACTAGATGGCTCGTGCTGCCGGTCTGGCCACGAAGCATCGTACCCGCAGCGCGTCTGAATGGTCTAAGACTCTCATTATGATTATCCACTAAAAGTTTTAACGTGGTGTCATTCTGGTCTAAAAGCACAATGTTTTGAATAGGAATGAATTCTGCGCATGTGCGTGAACTCGACTCCTAAAATTTCTCTTGAATATAGAAATATTTTGACATAAAATTTTATTTTAGTAGTATAAGATTTGGAAAAGTTCGTAGTAAGTGTGGGAATAAAGGATAAAAATATCTAAAAAAAAATGTAAAAAAAAAGAAAAGAAAAATATATTTAAAAAGTTCTCAGTTTCGAGACTCGAACTGAAGACCAGCAAAACTAGATGGCTCGTGCTGCCGATCTGGCCACGAAGCTTCGTACCCGCTGCGCGTCTGAATGGTCTAAGACTCTGATTATGATTATCCACAAAAAGTTTTAACGTGGTGTCATTCTGGTCTAAAAGCACAATGTTTTGAATAGGAATGAATTTTGCGCATGTGCGTGAACTCGACTCCTAAAATTTCTCTTGAATATAGAAATATTTTGACATAAAATTTTATTTTAGTATTATAAGATTTGGAAAAGTTCGTAGTAAGTGTGGGAATAAAGGATAAAAATATCTTTAAAAAATGTAAAAAAAAGAAAAGAAAAATATATTTAAAAAGTTCTCAGTTTCGAGACTCGAACTGAAGACCAGCAAAACAAGATGGCTCGTGCTGCCGGTTTGGCCACGACGCATCGCACCCGCAGCGCGTCTGAATGGTCTAAGACTCTCATTATGATTATCCACTAAAAGTTTTAACGTGGTGTCATTCTGGTCTAAAAGCACAATGTTTTGAATAGGAATGAATTCTGCGCATGTGCGTGAACTCGACTCCTAAAATTTCTCTTCAATATAGAAATATTTTGACATAAAATTTTATTTTAGTAGTATAAGATTTGGAAAAGTTCGTAGTAAGTGTGGGAATAAAGGATAAAAATATCTAGAAAAAATGTAAAAAAAAGAAAAGAAAAATATATTTAAAAAGTTCTCAGTTTCGAGACTCGAACTGAAGACCAGCAAAACTAGATGGCTCGTGCTGCCGGTCTGGCCACGAAGCATCGTACCCGCAGCGCGTCTGAATGGGCTAAGACTCTCGTTATGATTATCCATTAAAGGTTTTAACGTGGTGTCATTCTGTTCTAAAAGCAGAATGTTTTGAATAGGAATGAATTCTGCGAATGTGCGTGAACTCGACTCCTAAGATTTCTCTTGAATATAGAAATATTTTGACATAAAATTTTATTTTAGTATTATAAGATTTCTAAAGTTCGTAGTAAGTGTGGGAATAAAGGATAAAAATATGTAAAAAAAATGTAAAAAAAAGAAAAGAAAAGAAAAGAAAAATATATTTAAAAAGTTCTCAGTTTCGAGACTCGAACTGAAGACCAGCAAAACTAGATGGCTCGTGCTGCCGGTCTGGCCACGAAGCATCGTACCCGCAGCGCGTATGAATGGTCTAAGACTCTCATTATGATTATCCACTAAAAGTTTTAACGTGGTGTCATTCTGGTCTAAAAGCACAATGTTTTCAATAGGAATGAATTCTGCGCATGTGCGTGAACTCGACTCCTAAAATTTCTCTTGAATAGAGAAATATTTTGACATAAAATTTTATTTTAGTAGTATAAGATTTGGAAAAGTTCGTAGTAAGTGTGGGAATAAAGGCTAAAAATATCTAAAAAAATGTAAAAAAAGAAAAGAAAAATATATTTAAAAAGTTCTCAGTTTCGAGACTCGAACTGAAGACCAGCAAAGCTATATGGCTCGTGCTGCCGGTCTGGCCACGAAGCATCGTACCCGCAGCGCGTCTGAATGGTCTAAGACTGTCATTATGATTATCCACTAAAAGTTTTAACGTGGTGTCATTCTGGTCTAAAAGCACAATGTTTTGAATAGGAATGAATTCTGCGCATGTGCGTGAACTCGACTCCTAAAATTTCTCTTCAATAGAGAAATATTTTGACATAAAATTTTATTTTAGTAGTATAAGATTTGGAAAAGTTCGTAGTAAGTGTGGGAATAAAGGATAAAAATATCTAAAAAAAATGTTAAAAAAAGAAAAGAAAAATATATTTAAAAAGTTCTCAGTTTCGAGACTCGAACTGAAGACCAGCAAAACTAGATGGCTCGTGCTGCCGGTCTGGCCACGAAGCATCGTACCCGCAGCGCGTATGAATGGTCTAAGACTCTGATTATGATTATCCACTAAAAGTTTTAACGTGGTGTCATTCTGGTCTAAAAGCACAATGTTTTCAATAGGAATGAATTCTGCGCATGTGCGTGAACTCGACTCCTAAAATTTCTCTTGAATAGAGAAATATTTTGACATAAAATTTTATTTTAGTAGTATAAGATTTGGAAAAGTTCGTAGTAAGTGTGGGAATAAAGGCTAAAAATATCTAAAAAAATGTAAAAAAAGAAAAGAAAAATATATTTAAAAAGTTCTCAGTTTCGAGACTCGAACTGAAGACCAGCAAAGCTATATGGCTCGTGCTGCCGGTCTGGCCACGAAGCATCGTACCCGCAGCGCGTCTGAATGGTCTAAGACTGTCATTATGATTATCCACTAAAAGTTTTAACGTGGTGTCATTCTGGTCTAAAAGCAGAATGTTTTGAATAGGAATGAATTCTGCGCATGTGCGTGAACTCGACTCCTAAAATTTCTCTTCAATAGAGAAATATTTTGACATAAAATTTTATTTTAGTAGTATAAGATTTGGAAAAGTTCGTAGTAAGTGTGGGAATAAAGGATAAAAATATCTAAAAAAAATGTTAAAAAAAGAAAAGAAAAATATATTTAAAAAGTTCTCAGTTTCGAGACTCGAACTGAAGACCAGCAAAACTAGATGGCTCGTGCTGCCGATCTGGCCACGAAGCTTCGTACCCGCAGCGCGTCTGAATGGTCTAAGACTCTTATTATGATTATCCACTAAAAGTTTTAACGTGGTGTCATTCTGGTCTAAAAGCACAATGTTTTGAATAGGAATGAATTCTGCGCATGTGCGTGAACTCGACTCCTAAAATTTCTCTTGAATATAGAAATATTTTGACATAAAATTTTATTTTAGTAGTATAAGATTTGGAAAAGTTCGTAGTAAGTGTGGGAATAAAGGATAAAAATATCTAAAAAAAATGTAAAAAAAAGAAATGAAAAATATATTTAAAAAGTTTTCAGTTTCGAGACTCGAACTGAAGACCAGCAAAACTAGATGGCTCGTGCTGCCGGTCTGGCCACGAAGCATCGTACCCGCAGCGCGTCTGAATGGTCTAAGACTCTCATTATGATTATCCACTAAAAGTTTTAACGTGGTGTCATTCTGGTCTAAAAGCACAA
Organism: Argiope bruennichi; assembly: GCF_947563725.1. Taxonomy (NCBI): domain Eukaryota; kingdom Metazoa; phylum Arthropoda; class Arachnida; order Araneae; family Araneidae; genus Argiope; species Argiope bruennichi. The sequence goes on along the minus strand of NC_079162.1, from coordinate 108,727 downwards.
TGTTTTGAATAGGAATGAATTCTGCGCATGTGCGTGAACTCGACTCCTAAAATTTCTCTTGAATATAGAAATATTTTGACATAAAATTTTATTTTAGTAGTATAAGATTTGGAAAAGTTCGTAGTAAGTGTGGGAATAAAGGATAAAAATATCTAAAAAAAATGTAAAAAAAAAGAAAAGAAAAATATATTTAAAAAGTTCTCAGTTTCGAGACTCGAACTGAAGACCAGCAAAACTAGATGGCTCGTGCTGCCGATCTGGCCACGAAGCTTCGTACCCGCAGCGCGTCTGAATGGTCTAAGACTCTGATTATGATTATCCACTAAAAGTTTTAACGTGGTGTCATTCTGGTCTAAAAGCACAATGTTTTGAATAGGAATGAATTTTGCGCATGTGCGTGAACTCGACTCCTAAAATTTCTCTTGAATATAGAAATATTTTGACATAAAATTTTATTTTAGTATTATAAGATTTGGAAAAGTTCGTAGTAAGTGTGGGAATAAAGGATAAAAATATCTTTAAAAAATGTAAAAAAAAGAAAAGAAAAATATATTTAAAAAGTTCTCAGTTTCGAGACTCGAACTGAAGACCAGCAAAACTAGATGGCTCGTGCTGCCGGTCTGGCCACGACGCATCGTACCCGCAGCGCGTCTGAATGGTCTAAGACTCTCATTATGATTATCCACTAAAAGTTTTAACGTGGTGTCATTCTGGTCTAAAAGCACAATGTTTTGAATAGGAATGAATTCTGCGCATGTGCGTGAACTTGACTCCTAAAATTTCTCTTGAATATAGAAATATTTTGACATAAAATTTTATTTTAGTAGTATAAGATTTGGAAAAGTTCGTAGTAAGTGTGGGAATAAAGGATAAAAATATCTAGAAAAAATGTAAAAAAAAGAAAAGAAAAATATATTTAAAAAGTTCTCAGTTTCGAGACTCGAACAGAAGACCAGCAAAACTAGATGGCTCGTGCTGCCGGTCTGGCCACGAAGCATCGTACCCGCAGCGCGTCTGAATGGGCTAAGACTCTCGTTATGATTATCCATTAAAGGTTTTAACGTGGTGTCATTCTGTTCTAAAAGCAGAATGTTTTGAATAGGAATGAATTCTGCGCATGTGCGTGAACTCGACTCCTAAGATTTCTCTTGAATATAGAAATATTTTGACATAAAATTTTATTTTAGTATTATAAGATTTCTAAAGTTCGTAGTAAGTGTGGGAATAAAGGATAAAAATATGTAAAAAAAATGTTAAAAAAAAGAAAAGAAAAGAAAAGAAAAATATATTTAAAAAGTTCTCAGTTTCGAGACTCGAACTGAAGACCAGCAAAACTAGATGGCTCGTGCTGCCGGTCTGGCCACGAAGCATCGTACCCGCAGCGCGTATGAATGGTCTAAGACTCTCATTATGATTATCCACTAAAAGTTTTAACGTGGTGTCATTCTGGTCTAAAAGCACAATGTTTTCAATAGGAATGAATTCTGCGCATGTGCGTGAACTCGACTCCTAAAATTTCTCTTGAATATAGAAATATTTTGACATATAATTTTATTTTAGTAGTATAAGATTTGGAAAAGTTCGTAGTAAGTGTGGGAATAAAGGATAAAAATATCTAAAAAAAATGTAAAAAAAAAGAAAAGAAAAATATATTTAAAAAGTTCTCAGTTTCGAGACTCGAACTGAAGACCAGCAAAACTAGATGGCTCGTGCTGCCGATCTGGCCACGAAGCTTCGTACCCGCAGCGCGTCTGAATGGTCTAAGACTCTGATTATGATTATCCACTAAAAGTTTTAACGTGGTGTCATTCTGGTCTAAAAGCACAATGTTTTGAATAGGAATGAATTTTGCGCATGTGCGTGAACTCGACTCCTAAAATTTCTCTTGAATATAGAAATATTTTGACATAAAATTTTATTTTAGTATTATAAGATTTGGAAAAGTTCGTAGTAAGTGTGGGAATAAAGGATAAAAATATCTTTAAAAAATGTAAAAAAAAGAAAAGAAAAATATATTTAAAAAGTTCTCAGTTTCGAGACTCGAACTGAAGACCAGCAAAACTAGATGGCTCGTGCTGCCGGTCTGGCCACGACGCATCGTACCCGCAGCGCGTCTGAATGGTCTAAGACTCTCATTATGATTATCCACTAAAAGTTTTAACGTGGTGTCATTCTGGTCTAAAAGCACAATGTTTTGAATAGGAATGAATTCTGCGCATGTGCGTGAACTCGACTCCTAAAATTTCTCTTGAATATAGAAATATTTTGACATAAAATTTTATTTTAGTAGTATAAGATTTGGAAAAGTTCGTAGTAAGTGTGGGAATAAAGGATAAAAATATCTAGAAAAAATGTAAAAAAAAGAAAAGAAAAATATATTTAAAAAGTTCTCAGTTTCGAGACTCGAACAGAAGACCAGCAAAACTAGATGGCTCGTGCTGCCGGTCTGGCCACGAAGCATCGTACCCGCAGCGCGTCTGAATGGGCTAAGACTCTCGTTATGATTATCCATTAAAGGTTTTAACGTGGTGTCATTCTGTTCTAAAAGCAGAATGTTTTGAATAGGAATGAATTCTGCGCATGTGCGTGAACTCGACTCCTAAGATTTCTCTTGAATATAGAAATATTTTGACATAAAATTTTATTTTAGTATTATAAGATTTCTAAAGTTCGTAGTAAATGTGGGAATAAAGGATAAAAATATGTAAAAAAAATGTAAAAAAAAGAAAAGAAAAGAAAAGAAAAATATATTTAAAAAGTTCTCAGTTTCGAGACTCGAACTGAAGACCAGCAAAACTAGATGGCTCGTGCTGCCGGTCTGGCCACGAAGCATCGTACCCGCAGCGCGTATGAATGGTCTAAGACTCTCATTATGATTATCCACTAAAAGTTTTAACGTGGTGTCATTCTGGTCTAAAAGCACAATGTTTTCAATAGGAATGAATTCTGCGCATGTGCGTGAACTCGACTCCTAAAATTTCTCTTGAATAGAGAAATATTTTGACATAAAATTTTATTTTAGCAGTAAAAGATTTGGAAAAGTTCGTAGTAAGTGTGGGAATAAAGGATAAAAATATCTTAAAAAAATGTAAAAAAAAGAAAAGAAAAATATATTTAAAAAGTTCTCAGTTTCGAGACTCGAACTGAAGACCAGCAAAACTAGATGGCTCGTGCTGCCGGTCTGGCCACGATGCATCGTACCCGCAGCGCGTCTGAATGGTCTAAGACTCTCATTATGATTATCCACTAAAAGTTTTAACGTGGTGTCATTCTGGTCTAAAAGCACAATGTTTTGAATAGGAATGAATTCTGCGCATGTGCGTGAACTCGACTCCTAAAATTTCTCTTGAATATAGAAATATTTTGACATAAAATTTTATTTTAGTAGTATAAGATTTGGAAAAGTTCGTAGTAAGTGTGGGAATAAAGGATAAAAATATCTAAAAAAAATGTAAAAAAAAAGAAAAGAAAAATATATTTAAAAAGTTCTCAGTTTCGAGACTCGAACTGAAGACCAGCAAAACTAGATGGCTCGTGCTGCCGATCTGGCCACGAAGCTTCGTACCCGCTGCGCGTCTGAATGGTCTAAGACTCTGATTATGATTATCCACAAAAAGTTTTAACGTGGTGTCATTCTGGTCTAAAAGCACAATGTTTTGAATAGGAATGAATTTTGCGCATGTGCGTGAACTCGACTCCTAAAATTTCTCTTGAATATAGAAATATTTTGACATAAAATTTTATTTTAGTATTATAAGATTTGGAAAAGTTCGTAGTAAGTGTGGGAATAAAGGATAAAAATATCTTTAAAAAATGTAAAAAAAAGAAAAGAAAAATATATTTAAAAAGTTCTCAGTTTCGAGACTCGAACTGAAGACCAGCAAAACAAGATGGCTCGTGCTGCCGGTCTGGCCACGACGCATCGTACCCGCAGCGCGTCTGAATGGTCTAAGACTCTCATTATGATTATCCACTAAAAGTTTTAACGTGGTGTCATTCTGGTCTAAAAGCACAATGTTTTGAATAGGAATGAATTCTGCGCATGTGCGTGAACTCGACTCCTAAAATTTCTCTTGAATATAGAAATATTTTGACATAAAATTTTATTTTAGTAGTATAAGATTTGGAAAAGTCCGTAGTAAGTGTGGGAATAAAGGATAAAAATATCTAGAAAAAATGTAAAAAAAAGAAAAGAAAAATATATTTAAAAAGTTCTCAGTTTCGAGACTCGAACTGAAGACCAGCAAAACTAGATGGCTCGTGCTGCCGGTCTGGCCACGAGGCATCGTACCCGCAGCGCGTCTGAATGGGCTAAGACTCTCGTTATGATTATCCATTAAAGGTTTTAACGTGGTGTCATTCTGTTCTAAAAGCAGAATGTTTTGAATAGGAATGAATTCTGCGCATGTGCGTGAACTCGACTCCTAAGATTTCTCTTGAATATAGAAATATTTTGACATAAAATTTTATTTTAGTATTATAAGATTTCTAAAGTTCGTAGTAAGTGTGGGAATAAAGGATAAAAATATGTAAAAAAAATGTAAAAAAAAGAAAAGAAAAGAAAAGAAAAATATATTTAAAAAGTTCTCAGTTTCGAGACTCGAACTGAAGACCAGCAAAACTAGATGGCTCGTGCTGCCGGTCTGGCCACGAAGCATCGTACCCGCAGTGCGTATGAATGGTCTAAGACTCTCATTATGATTATCCACTAAAAGTTTTAACGTGGTGTCATTCTGGTCTAAAAGCACAATGTTTTCAATAGGAATGAATTCTGCGCATGTGCGTGAACTCGACTCCTAAAATTTCTCTTGAATAGAGAAATATTTTGACATAAAATTTTATTTTAGTAGTATAAGATTTGGAAAAGTTCGTAGTAAGTGTGGGAATAAAGGCTAAAAATATCTAAAAAAATGTAAAAAAAGAAAAGAAAAATATATTTAAAAAGTTCTCAGTTTCGAGACTCGAACTGAAGACCAGCAAAGCTATATGGCTCGTGCTGCCGGTCTGGCCACGAAGCATCGTACCCGCAGCGCGTCTGAATGGTCTAAGACTGTCATTATGATTATCCACTAAAAGTTTTAACGTGGTGTCATTCTGGTCTAAAAGCACAATGTTTTGAATAGGAATGAATTCTGCGCATGTGCGTGAACTCGACTCCTAAAATTTCTCTTCAATAGAGAAATATTTTGACATAAAATTTTATTTTAGTAGTATAAGATTTGGAAAAGTTCGTAGTAAGTGTGGGAATAAAGGATAAAAATATCTAAAAAAAATGTTAAAAAAAGAAAAGAAAAATATATTTAAAAAGTTCTCAGTTTCGAGACTCGAACTGAAGACCAGCAAAACTAGATGGCTCGTGCTGCCGGTCTGGCCACGAAGCATCGTACCCGCAGCGCGTATGAATGGTCTAAGACTCTCATTATGATTATCCACTAAAAGTTTTAACGTGGTGTCATTCTGGTCTAAAAGCAAAATGTTTTCAATAGGAATGAATTCTGCGCATGTGCGTGAACTCGACTCCTAAAATTTCTCTTGAATAGAGAAATATTTTGACATAAAATTTTATTTTAGTAGTATAAGATTTGGAAAAGTTCGTAGTAAGTGTGGGAATAAAGGCTAAAAATATCTAAAAAAATGTAAAAAAAGAAAAGAAAAATATATTTAAAAAGTTCTCAGTTTCGAGACTCGAACTGAAGACCAGCAAAGCTATATGGCTCGTGCTGCCGGTCTGGCCACGAAGCATCGTACCCGCAGCGCGTCTGAATGGTCTAAGACTGTCATTATGATTATCCACTAAAAGTTTTAACGTGGTGTCATTCTGGTCTAAAAGCACAATGTTTTGAATAGGAATGAATTCTGCGCATGTGCGTGAACTCGACTCCTAAAATTTCTCTTCAATAGAGAAATATTTTGACATAAAATTTTATTTTAGTAGTATAAGATTTGGAAAAGTTCGTAGTAAGTGTGGGAATAAAGGATAAAAATATCTAAAAAAAATGTTAAAAAAAGAAAAGAAAAATATATTTAAAAAGTTCTCAGTTTCGAGACTCGAACTGAAGACCAGCAAAACTAGATGGCTCCTGCTGCCGATCTGGCCACGAAGCTTCGTACCCGCAGCGCGTCTGAATGGTCTAAGACTCTTATTATGATTATCCACTAAAAGTTTTAACGTGGTGTCATTCTGGTCTAAAAGCACAATGTTTTGAATAGGAATGAATTCTGCGCATGTGCGTGAACTCGACTCCTAAAATTTCTCTTCAATAGAGAAATATTTTGACATAAAATTTTATTTTAGTAGTATAAGATTTGGAAAAGTTCGTAGTAAGTGTGGGAATAAAGGATAAAAATATCTAAAAAAAAATGTTAAAAAAAGAAAAGAAAAATATATTTAAAAAGTTCTCAGTTTCGAGACTCGAACTGAAGACCAGCAAAACTAGATGGCTCGTGCTGCCGGTCTGGCCACGAAGCATCGTACCCGCAGCGCGTATGAATGGTCTAAGACTCTCATTATGATTATCCACTAAAAGTTTTAACGTGGTGTCATTCTGGTCTAAAAGCAAAATGTTTTCAATAGGAATGAATTCTGCGCATGTCCGTGAACTCGACTCCTAAAATTTCTCTTGAATAGAGAAATATTTTGACATAAAATTTTATTTTAGTAGTATAAGATTTGGAAAAGTTCGTAGTAAGTGTGGGAATAAAGGCTAAAAATATCTAAAAAAATGTAAAAAAAGAAAAGAAAAATATATTTAAAAAGTTCTCAGTTTCGAGACTCGAACTGAAGACCAGCAAAGCTATATGGCTCGTGCTGCCGGTCTGGCCACGAAGCATCGTACCCGCAGCGCGTCTGAATGGTCTAAGACTGTCATTATGATTATCCACTAAAAGTTTTAACGTGGTGTCATTCTGGTCTAAAAGCACAATGTTTTGAATAGGAATGAATTCTGCGCATGTGCGTGAACTCGACTCCTAAAATTTCTCTTCAATAGAGAAATATTTTGACATAAAATTTTATTTTAGTAGTATAAGATTTGGAAAAGTTCGTAGTAAGTGTGGGAATAAAGGATAAAAATATCTAAAAAAAATGTTAAAAAAAGAAAAGAAAAATATATTTAAAAAGTTCTCAGTTTCGAGACTCGAACTGAAGACCAGCAAAACTAGATGGCTCGTGCTGCCGATCTGGCCACGAAGCTTCGTACCCGCAGCGCGTCTGAATGGTCTAAGACTCTTATTATGATTATCCACTAAAAGTTTTAACGTGGTGTCATTCTGGTCTAAAAGCGCAATGTTTTGAATAGGAATGAATTCTGCGCATGTGCGTGAACTCGACTCCTAAAATTTCTCTTGAATATAGAAATATTTTGACATAAAATTTTATTTTAGTAGTATAAGATTTGGAAAAGTTCGTAGTAAGTGTGGGAATAAAGGATAAAAATATCTAAAAAAAATGTAAAAAAAAGAAATGAAAAATATATTTAAAAAGTTTTCAGTTTCGAGACTCGAACTGAAGACCAGCAAAACTAGATGGCTCGTGCTGCCGGTCTGGCCACGAAGCATCGTACCCGCAGCGCGTCTGAATGGTCTAAGACTCTCATTATGATTATCCACTAAAAGTTTTAACGTGGTGTCATTCTGGTCTAAAAGCACAATGTTTTGAATAGGAATGAATTCTGCGCATGTGCGTGAACTCGACTCCTAAAATTTCTCTTGAATATAGAAATATTTTGACATAAAATTTTATTTTAGTAGTATAAGATTTGGAAAAGTTCGTAGTAAGTGTGGGAATAAAGGATAAAAATATCTAAAAAAAATGTAAAAAAAAGAAATGAAAAATATATTTAAAAAGTTTTCAGTTTCGAGACTCGAACTGAAGACCAGCAAAACTAGATGGCTCGTGCTGCCGGTCTGGCCACGAAGCATCGTACCCGCAGCGCGTCTGAATGGTCTAAGACTCTCATTATGATTATCCACTAAAAGTTTTAACGTGGTGTCATTCTGGTCTAAAAGCACAATGTTTTGAATAGGAATGAATTCTGCGCATGTGCGTGAACTCGACTCCTAAAATTTCTCTTGAATATAGAAATATTTTGACATAAAATTTTATTTTAGTAGTATAAGATTTGGAAAAGTTCGTAGTAAGTGTGGGAATAAAGGATAAAAATATCTAAAAAAAATGTAAAAAAAAAGAAAAGAAAAATATATTTAAAAAGTTCTCAGTTTCGAGACTCGAACTGAAGACCAGCAAAACTAGATGGCTCGTGCTGCCGATCTGGCCACGAAGCTTCGTACCCGCAGCGCGTCTGAATGGTCTAAGACTCTGATTATGATTATCCACTAAAAGTTTTAACGTGGTGTCATTCTGGTCTAAAAGCACAATGTTTTGAATAGGAATGAATTTTGCGCATGTGCGTGAACTCGACTCCTAAAATTTCTCTTGAATATAGAAATATTTTGACATAAAATTTTATTTTAGTATTATAAGATTTGGAAAAGTTCGTAGTAAGTGTGGGAATAAAGGATAAAAATATCTTTAAAAAATGTAAAAAAAAGAAAAGAAAAATATATTTAAAAAGTTCTCAGTTTCGAGACTCGAACTGAAGACCAGCAAAACTAGATGGCTCGTGCTGCCGGTCTGGCCACGACGCATCGTACCCGCAGCGCGTCTGAATGGTCTAAGACTCTCATTATGATTATCCACTAAAAGTTTTAACGTGGTGTCATTCTGGTCTAAAAGCACAATGTTTTGAATAGGAATGAATTCTGCGCATGTGCGTGAACTCGACTCCTAAAATTTCTCTTGAATATAGAAATATTTTGACATAAAATTTTATTTTAGTAGTATAAGATTTGGAAAAGTTCGTAGTAAGTGTGGGAATAAAGGATAAAAATATCTAGAAAAAATGTAAAAAAAAGAAAAGAAAAATATATTTAAAAAGTTCTCAGTTTCGAGACTCGAACAGAAGACCAGCAAAACTAGATGGCTCGTGCTGCCGGTCTGGCCACGAAGCATCGTACCCGCAGCGCGTCTGAATGGGCTAAGACTCTCGTTATGATTATCCATTAAAGGTTTTAACGTGGTGTCATTCTGTTCTAAAAGCAGAATGTTTTGAATAGGAATGAATTCTGCGCATGTGCGTGAACTCGACTCCTAAGATTTCTCTTGAATATAGAAATATTTTGACATAAAATTTTATTTTAGTATTATAAGATTTCTAAAGTTCGTAGTAAGTGTGGGAATAAAGGATAAAAATATGTAAAAAAAATGTAAAAAAAAGAAAAGAAAAGAAAAGAAAAATATATTTAAAAAGTTCTCAGTTTCGAGACTCGAACTGAAGACCAGCAAAACTAGATGGCTCGTGCTGCCGGTCTGGCCACGAAGCATCGTACCCGCAGCGCGTATGAATGGTCTAAGACTCTCATTATGATTATCCACTAAAGTTTTAACGTGGTGTCATTCTGGTCTAAAAGCACAATGTTTTCAATAGGAATGAATTCTGCGCATGTGCGTGAACTCGACTCCTAAAATTTCTCTTGAATAGAGAAATATTTTGACATAAAATTGTATTTTAGCAGTAAAAGATTTGGAAAAGTTCGTAGTAAGTGTGGGAATAAAGGATAAAAATATCTTAAAAAAATGTAAAAAAAAGAAAAGAAAAATATATTTAAAAAGTTCTCAGTTTCGAGACTCGAACTGAAGACCAGCAAAACTAGATGGCTCGTGCTGCCGGTCTGGCCACGACGCATCGTACCCGCAGCGCGTCTGAATGGTCTAAGACTCTCATTATGATTATCCACTAAAAGTTTTAACGTGGTGTCATTCTGGTCTAAAAGCACAATGTTTTCAATAGGAATGAATTCTGCGCATGTGCGTGAACTCGACTCCTAAAATTTCTCTTGAATAGAGAAATATTTAGACATAAAATTTTATTTTAGTAGTAAAAGATTTGGAAAAGTTCGTAGTAAGTGTGGGAATAAAGGATAAAAATATCTTAAAAAATGTAAAAAAAAGAAAAGAAAAATATATTTAAAAAGTTCTCAGTTTCGAGACTCGAACTGAAGACCAGCAAAACTAGATGGCTCGTGCTGCCGATCTGGCCACGAAGCTTCGTACCCGCAGCGCGTCTGAATGGTCTAAGACTCTTATTATGATTATCCACTAAAAGTTTTAACGTGGTGTCATTCTGGTCTAAAAGCACAATGTTTTGAATAGGAATGAATTCTGCGCATGTGCGTGAACTCGACTCCTAAAATTTCTCTTGAATATAGAAATATTTTGACATAAAATTTTATTTTAGTAGTATAAGATTTGGAAAAGTTCGTAGTAAGTGTGGGAATAAAGGATAAAAATATCTAAAAAAAATGTAAAAAAAAGAAAAGAAAAATATATTTAAAAAGTTCTCAGTTTCGAGACTCGAACTGAAGACCAGCAAAACTAGATGGCTCGTGCTGCCGGTCTGGCCACGAAGCATCGTACCCACAGCGCGTCTGAATGGTCTAAGACTCTCATTATGATTATCCACTAAAAGTTTTAACGTGGTGTCATTCTGGTCTAAAAGCACAATGTTTTGAATAGGAATGAATTCTGCGCATGTGCGTGAACTCGACTCCTAAAATTTCTCTTGAATATAGAAATATTTTGACATAAAATTTTATTTTAGTAGTATAAGATTTGGAAAAGTTCGTAGTAAGTGTGGGAATAAAGGATAAAAATATCTAGAAAAAATGTAAAAAAAAGAAAAGAAAAATATATTTAAAAAGTTCTCAGTTTCGAGACTCGAACTGAAGACCAGCAAAACTAGATGGCTCGTGCTGCCGGTCTGGCCACGAATCATCGTACCCGCAGCGCGTCTGAATGGGCTAAGACTCTCGTTATGATTATCCATTAAAGGTTTTAACGTGGTGTCATTCTGTTCTAAAAGCAGAATGTTTTGAATAGGAATGAATTCTGCGCATGTGCGTGAACTCGACTCCTAAGATTTCTCTTGAATATAGAAATATTTTGACATAAAATTTTATTTTAGTATTATAAGATTTCTAAAGTTCGTAGTAAGTGTGGGAATAAAGGATAAAAATATGTAAAAAAAATGTAAAAAAAAGAAAAGAAAAGAAAAGAAAAATATATTTAAAAAGTTCTCAGTTTCGAGACTCGAACTGAAGACCAGCAAAACTAGATGGCTCGTGCTGCCGGTCTGGCCACGAAGCATCGTACCCGCAGCGCGTATGAATGGTCTAAGACTCTCATTATGATTATCCACTAAAAGTTTTAACGTGGTGTCATTCTGGTCTAAAAGCACAATGTTTTCAATAGGAATGAATTCTGCGCATGTGCGTGAACTCGACTCCTAAAATTTCTCTTGAATAGAGAAATATTTTGACATAAAATTTTATTTTAGCAGTAAAAGATTTGGAAAAGTTCGTAGTAAGTGTGGGAATAAAGGATAAAAATATCTTAAAAAATGTAAAAAAAAGAAAAGAAAAATATATTTAAAAAGTTCTCAGTTTCGAGACTCGAACTGAAGACCAGCAAAACTAGATGGCTCGTGCTGCCGGTCTGGCCACGACGCATCGTACCCATAGCGCGTCTGAATGGTCTAAGACTCTCATTATGATTATCCACTAAAAGTTTTAACGTGGTGTCATTCTGGTCTAAAAGCACAATGTTTTCAATAGGAATGAATTCTGCGCATGTGCGTGAACTCGACTCCTAAAATTTCTCTTGAATAGAGAAATATTTAGACATAAAATTTTATTTTAGTAGTAAAAGATTTGGAAAAGTTCGTAGTAAGTGTGGGAATAAAGGATAAAAATATCTAAAAAAAATGTAAAAAAAAGAAATGAAAAATATATTTAAAAAGTTCTCAGTTTCGAGACTCGAACTGAAGACCAGCAAAACTAGATGGCTCGTGCTGCCGGTCTGGCCACGAAGCATCGTACCCGCAGCGCGTCTGAATGGTCTAAGACTCTCATTATGATTATCCACTAAAAGTTTTAACGTGGTGTCATTCTGGTCTAAAAGCACAATGTTTTGAATAGGAATGAATTCTGCGCATGTGCGTGAACTCGACTCCTAAAATTTCTCTTGAATATAGAAATATTTTGACATAAAATTTTATTTTAGTAGTATAAGATTTGGAAAAGTTCGTAGTAAGTGTGGGAATAAAGGATAAAAATATCTAAAAAAAATGTAAAAAAAAGAAAAGAAAAATATATTTAAAAAGTTCTCAGTTTCGAGACTCGAACTGAAGACCAGCAAAACTAGATGACTCGTGCTGCCGGTCTGGCCACGAAGCATCGTACCCACAGCAAGTCTGAATGGTCTAAGACTCTCATTATGATTATCCACTAAAAGTTTTAACGTGGTGTCATTCTGGTCTAAAAGCACAATGTTTTGAATAGGAATGAATTCTGCGCATGTGCGTGAACTCGACTCCTAAAATTTCTCTTGAATATAGAAATATTTTGACATAAAATTTTATTTTAGTAGTATAAGATTTGGAAAAGTTCGTAGTAAGTGTGGGAATAAAGGATAAAAATATATAGAAAAAATGTAAAAAAAAGAAAAGAAAAATATATTTAAAAAGTTCTCAGTTTCGAGACTCGAACTGAAGACCAGCAAAACTAGATGGCTCGTGCTGCCGGTCTGGCCACGAAGCATCGTACCCGCAGCGCGTCTGAATGGGCTAAGACTCTCGTTATGATTATCCATTAAAGGTTTTAACGTGGTGTCATTCTGTTCTAAAAGCAGAATGTTTTGAATAGGAATGAATTCTGCGCATGTGCGTGAACTCGACTCCTAAAATTTCTCTTGAATATAGAAATATTTTGACATAAAATTTTATTTTAGTAGTACAAGATTTGGAAAAGTTCGTAGTAAGTGTGGGAATAAAGGATAAAAATATCTAGAAAAAATGTAAAAAAAAGAAAAGAAAAATATATTTAAAAAGTTCTCAGTTTCGAGACTCGAACTGAAGACCAGCAAAACTAGATGGCTCGTGCTGCCGGTCTGGCCACGAAGCATCGTACCCGCAGCGCGTCTGAATGGGCTAAGACTCTCGTTATCATTATCCATTAAAGGTTTTAACGTGGTGTCATTCTGTTCTAAAAGCAGAATGTTTTGAATAGGAATGAATTCTGCGCATGTGCGTGAACTCGATTCCTAAGATTTCTCTTGAATATAGAAATATTTTGACATAAAATTTTATTTTAGTATTATAAGATTTGGAAAAGTTCGTAGTAAGTGTGGGAATAAAGGATAAAAATATCTAAAAAAAATGTAAAAAAAAGAAATAAAAAATATATTTAAAATGTTCTCAGTTTCGAGACTCGAACTGAAGACCACCAAAACTAGATGGCTCGTGCTGCCGGTCTGGCCACGAAGCATCGTACCCGCAGCGCGTCTGAATGGTCTAAGACTCTCATTATGATTATCCACTAAAAGTTTTAACGTGGTGTCATTCTGGTCTAAAAGCACAATGTTTTGAATAGGAATGAATTCTGCGCATGTGCGTGAACTCGACTCCTAAAATTTCTCTTGAATATAGAAATATTTTGACATAAAATTTTATTTTAGTAGTATAAGATTTGGAAAAGTTCGTAGTAAGTGTGGGAATAAAGGATAAAAATATCTAAAAAAATGTAAAAAAAAGAAAAGAAAAATATATTTAAAAAGTTCTCAGTTTCGAGACTCGAACTGAAGACCAGCAAAACTAGATGGCTCGTGCTGCCGGTCTGGCCACGAAGCATCGTACCCGCAGCGCGTCTGAATGGTCTAAGACTCTCATTATGATTATCCACTAAAAGTTTTAACGTGGTGTCATTCTGGTCTAAAAGCACAATGTTTTGAATAGGAATGAATTCTGCGCATGTGCGTGAACTCGACTCCTAAAATTTCTCTTGAATATAGAAATATTTTGACATAAAATTTTATTTTAGTAGTATAAGATTTGGAAAAGTTCGTAGTAAGTGTGGGAATAAAGGATAAAAATATATAGAAAAAATGTAAAAAAAAGAAAAGAAAAATATATTTAAAAAGTTCTCAGTTTCGAGACTCGAACTGAAGACCAGCAAAACTAGATGGCTCGTGCTGCCGGTCTGGCCACGAAGCATCGTACCCGCAGCGCGTCTGAATGGGCTAAGACTCTCGTTATGATTATCCATTAAAGGTTTTAACGTGGTGTCATTCTGTTCTAAAAGCAGAATGTTTTGAATAGGAATGAATTCTGCGCATGTGCGTGAACTCGACTCCTAAGATTTCTCTTGAATATAGAAATATTTTGACATAAAATTTTATTTTAGTATTATAAGATTTGGAAAAGTTCGTAGTAAGTGTGGGAATAAAGGATAAAAATATCTAAAAAAAATGTAAAAAAAAGAAATAAAAAATATATTTAAAAAGTTCTCAGTTTCGAGACTCGAACTGAAGACCAGCAAAACTAGATGGCTCGTGCTGCCGGTCTGGCCACGAAGCATCGTACCCACAGCGCGTCTGAATGGTCTAAGACCCTCATTATGATTATCCACTAAAAGTTTTAACGTGGTGTCATTCTGGTCTAAAAGCACAATGTTTTGAATAGGAATGAATTCTGCGCATGTGCGTGAACTCGACTCCTAAAATTTCTCTTGAATATAGAAATATTTTGACATAAAATTTTATTTTAGTAGTATAAGATTTGGAAAAGTTCGTAGTAAGTGTGGGAATAAAGGATAAAAATATATAGAAAAAATGTAAAAAAAAGAAAAGAAAAATATATTTAAAAAGTTCTCAGTTTCGAGACTCGAACTGAAGACCAGCAAAACTAGATGGCTCGTGCTGCCGGTCTGGCCACGAAGCATCGTACCCGCAGCGCGTCTGAATGGGCTAAGACTCTCGTTATGATGATCCATTAAAGGTTTTAACGTGGTGTCATTCTGTTCTAAAAGCAGAATGTTTTGAATAGGAATGAATTCTGCGCATGTGCGTGAACTCGACTCCTAAGATTTCTCTTGAATATAGAAATATTTTGACATAAAATTTTATTTTAGTATTATAAGATTTGGAAAAGTTCGTAGTAAGTGTGGGAATAAAGGATAAAAATATCTAAAAAAAATGTAAAAAAAAGAAATAAAAAATATATTTAAAAAGTTCTCAGTTTCGAGACTCGAACTGAAGACCATCAAAACTAGATGGCTCGTGCTGCCGGTCTGGCCACGAAGCATCGTACCCACAGCGCGTCTGAATGGTCTAAGACTCTCATTATGATTATCCACAAAGTTTTAACGTGGTGTCATTCTGGTCTAAAAGCACAATGTTTTGAATAGGAATGAATTCTGCGCATGTGCGTGAACTCGACTCCTAAAATTTCTCTTGAATATAGAAATATTTTGACATAAAATTTTATTTTAGTAGTATAAGATTTGGAAAAGTTCGTAGTAAGTGTGGGAATAAAGGATAAAAATATCTAGAAAAAATGTAAAAAAAAGAAAAGAAAAATATATTTAAAAAGTTTTCAGTTTCGAGACTCGAACTGAAGACCAGCAAAACTAGATGGCTCGTGCTGCCGGTCTGGCCACGAAGCATCGTACCCGCAGCGCGTCTGAATGGGCTAAGACTCTCGTTATGATTATCCATTAAAGGTTTTAACGTGGTGTCATTCTGTTCTAAAAGCAGAATGTTTTGAATAGGAATGAATTCTGCGCATGTGCGTGAACTCGACTCCTAAGATTTCTCTTGAATATCGAAATATTTTGACATAAAATTTTATTTTAGTATTATAAGATTTGGAAAAGTTCGTAGTAAGTGTGGGAATAAAGGATAAAAATATCTAAAAAAAATGTAAAAAAAAGAAAAGAAAAATATATTTAAAAAGTTCTCAGTTTCGAGACTCGAACTGAAGACCAGCAAAACTAGATGGCTCGTGCTGCCGGTCTGGCCACGAAGCATCGTACCCGCAGCGCGTCTGAATGGTCTAAGACTCTCATTATGATTATCCACTAAACGTTTTAACGTGGTGTCATTCTGGTCTAAAAGCACAATGTTTTGAATAGGAATGAATTCTGCGCATGTGCGTGAACTCGACTCCTAAAATTTCTCTTGAATATAGAAATATTTTGACATAAAATTTTATTTTAGTAGTATAAGTTTTGGAAAAGTTCGTAGTAAGTGTGGGAATAAAGGATAAAAATATCTAGAAAAAATGTAAAAAAAAGAAAAAAAAATATATTTAAAAAGTTCTCAGTTTCGAGACTCGAACTGAAGACCAGCAAAACTAGATGGCTCGTGCTCCCGATCTGGCCACGAAGCATCGTACCCGCAGCGCCTCTGAATGGTCTAAGACTCTCATTATGATTATCCACTAAAAGTTTTAACGTGGTGTCATTCTTGTCTAAAAGCACAATGTTTTGAATAGGAATGAATTCTGCGCATGTGCGTGAACTCGACTCCTAAAATTTCTCTTGAATATAGAAATATTTTGACATAAAATTTTATTTTAGTAGTATAAGATTTGGAAAAGTTCGTAGTAAGTGTGGGAATAAAGGATAAAAATATCTAGAAAAAATGTAAAAAAAAGAAAAAAAAATATATTTAAAAAGTTCTCAGTTTCGAGACTCGAACTGAAGACCAGCAAAACTAGATGGCTCGTGCTGCCGGTCTGGATACGAAGCATCGTACCCGCAGCGCGTCTGAATGGGCTAAGACTCTCGTTATGATTATACATTAAAGGTTTTAACGTGGTGTCATTCTGGTCTAAAAGCAGAATGTTTTGAATAGGAATGAATTCTGCGCATGTGCGTGAACTCGACTCCTAAAATTTCTCTTGAATATAGAAATATTTTGACATAAAATTTTATTTTAGTATTATAAGATTTGGAAAAGTTTGTAGTAAGTGTGGGAATAAAGGATAAAAATATCTAAAAAAAATGTAAAAAAAAGAAAAGAAAAATATATTTAAAAAGTTCTCAGTTTCGAGACTCGAACTGAAGACCAGCAAAACTAGATGGCTCGTGCTGCCGGTCTGGCCACGAAGCATCGTACCCGCAGCGCGTCTGAATGGTCTAAGACTCTCATTATGATTATCCACTAAAAGTTTTAACGTGGTGTCAGTCTGGTCTAAAAGCACAATGTTTTCAATAGGAATGAATTCTGCGCATGTGCGTGAAGTCGACTCCTAAAATTTCTCTTGAATAGAGAAATATTTTGACATAAAATTTTATTTTAGTAGTAAAAGATTTGGAAAAGTTCGTAGTAAGTGTGGGAATAAAGGATAAAAATATCTTAAAAAAATGTAAAAAAAAGAAAAGAAAAATATATTTAAAAAGTTCTCAGTTTCGAGACTCGAACTGAAGACCAGCAAAACTAGATGGTTCGTGCTCCCGATCAGGCCACGAAGCTTCGTACCCGCAGCGCCTCTGAATGGTCTAAGACTCTCATTATGATTATCCACTAAAAGTTTTAACGTGGTGTCATTCTGGTCTAAAAGCACAATGTTTTGAATAGGAATGAATTCTGCGCATGTGCGTGAACTCGACTCCTAAAATTTCTCTTGAATATAGAAATATTTTGACATAAAATTTTATTTTAGTAGTATAAGATTTGGAAAAGTTCGTAGTAAGTGTGGGAATAAAGGATAAAAATATCTTAAAAAAATGTAAAAAAAAGAAAAGAAAAATATATTTAAAAAGTTCTCAGTTTCGAAACTCGAACTGAAGACCAGCAAAACTAGACGGCTCGTGCTCCCGATCTGGCCACGAAGCTTCGTACCCGCAGCGCGTCTGAATGGTCTAAGACTCTCATTATGATTATCCACTAAAAGTTTTAACGTGGTGTCATTCTGGTCTAAAAGCACAATGTTTTGAATAGGAATGAATTCTGCGCATGTGCATGAACTCGACTCCTAAAATTTCTCTTGAATATAGAAATATTTTGACATAAAATTTTATTTTAGTAGTATAAAATTTGGAAAAGTTCGTAGTAAGTGTGGGAATAAAGGATAAAAATATCTAAAATAAAATTTAAAAAAAAGAAAAGAAAAATATATTGAATAAGTTCTCAGTTTCGAGACTCGAACTGAAGACCAGCAAAACTATATGGATCGTGCTGCCGGTCTGGCCACGAAGCATCGTACCCGCAGCGCGTCTGAATGGTCTAAGACTCTCATTATGATTATCCACTAAAAGATTTAACGTGGTGTCATTCTGGTCTAAAAGCACAATGTTTTGAATAGGAATGAATTCTGCGCATGTGCGTGAACTTGACTCCTAAAATTTCTCTTGAATATAGAAATATTTTGACATAAAATTTTATTTTACTAGTATAAGATTTGGAAAAGTTCGTAGTAAGTGTGGGAATAAAGGATAAAAATATCTAAAAAAATGTAAAAAAAAAGAAAAGAAAAATATATTTAAAAAGTTCTCAGTTTCGAGACTCGAACTGAAGACCAGCAAAACTAGATAGCTCGTCCTGCCGATCTGGCCACGAAGCTTCGTACCCGCAGCGCGTCTGAATGGTCTAAGACTCTCATTATGATTATCCACTAAAAGTTTTAACGTGGTGTCATTCTGGTCTAAAAGCACAATGTTTTGAATAGGAATGAATTCTGCGCATGTGCGTGAACTCGACTCCTAAAATTTCTCTTGAATATAGAAATATTTTGACATAAAATTTTATTTTAGTAGTATAAGTTTTGGAAAAGTTCGTAGTAATTGTGGGAATAAAGGATAAAAATATCTAGAAAAAATGTAAAAAAAAGAAAAAAAATATATATTTAAAAAGTTCTCAGTTTCGAGACTCGAACTGAAGACCAGCAAAACTAGATGGCTTGTGCTGCCGGTCTGGGTACGAAGCATCGTACCCGCAGCGCGTCTGAATGGGCTAAGACACTCGTTATGATTATCCATTAAAGGTTTTAACGTGGTGTCATTCTGGTCTAAAAGCAGAATGTTTTGAATAGGAATGAATTCTGCGCATGTGCGTGAACTCGACTCCTAAAATTTCTCTTGAATATAGAAATATTTTGACATAAAATTTTATTTTAGTATTATAAGATTTGGAAAAGTTCGTAGTAAGTGTGGGAATAAAGGATAAAAATATCTAAAAAAAATGTAAAAAAAAGAAAAGAAAAATATATTTAAAAAGTTCTCAGTTTCGAGACTCGAACTGAAGACCAGCAAAACTAGATGGCTCGTGCTGCCGGTCTGGCCACGACGCATCGTACCCGCAGGGCGTCTGAATGGTCTAAGACTTTCATTATGATTATCCACTAAAAGTTTTAACGTGGTGTCATTCTGGTCTAAAAGCACAATGTTTTCAATAGGAATGAATTCTGCGCATGTGCGTGCACTCGACTCCTAAAATTTCTCTTGAATAGAGAAATATTTAGACATAAAATTTTATTTTAGTAGTAAAAGATTTGGAAAAGTTCGTAGTAAGTGTGGGAATAAAGGATAAAAATATCTTAAAAAATGTAAAAAAAAGAAAAGAAAAATATATTTAAAAAGTTCTCAGTTTCGAGACTCGAACTGAAAACCAGCAAAACTAGATGGCTCGTGCTCCCGATCTGGCCACGAAGCATCGTACCCACAGCGCCTCTGAATGGTCTAAGACTCTCATTATGTTTATCCACTAAAAGTTTTAACGTGGTGTCATTCTGGTCTAAAAGCACAATGTTTTCAATAGGAATGAATTCTGCGCATGTGCGTGAACTCGACTCCTAAAATTTCTCTTGAATATAGAAATATTTTGACATAAAATTTTATTTTAGTAGTATAAGATTTGGAAAAGTTCGTAGTAAGTGTGGGAATAAAGGATAAAAATATCTAAAAAAAATGTAAAAAAAAGAAAAGAAAAATATATTTAAAAAGTTCTCAGTTTCGAAACTCGAACTGAAGACCAGCAAAACTAGACGGCTCGTGCTCCCGATCTGGCCACGAAGCTTCGTACCCGCAGCGCGTCTGAATGGTCTAAGACTCTCATTATGATTATCCACTAAAAGTTTTAACGTGGTGTCATTCTGGTCTAAAAGCACAATGTTTTGAATAGGAATGAATTCTGCGCATGTGCGTGAACTCGACTCCTAAAATTTCTCTTGAATATAGAAATATTTTGACATAAAATTTTATTTTAGTAGTATAAAATTTGGAAAAGTTCGTAGTAAGTGTGGGAATAAAGGATAAAAATATCTAAAATAAAATTTAAAAAAAGAAAAGAAAAATATATTGAATAAGTTCTCAGTTTCGAGACTCGAACTGAAGACCAGCAAAACTATATGGATCGTGCTGCCGGTCTGGCCACGAAGCATCGTACCCGCAGCGCGTCTGAATGGTCTAAGACTCTCATTATGATTATCCACTAAAAGATTTAACGTGGTGTCATTCTGGTCTAAAAGCACAATGTTTTGAATAGGAATGAATTCTGCGCATGTGCGTGAACTTGACTCCTAAAATTTCTCTTGAATATAGAAATATTTTGACATAAAATTTTATTTTACTAGTATAAGATTTGGAAAAGTTCGTAGTAAGTGTGGGAATAAAGGATAAAAATATCTAAAAAAATGTAAAAAAAAGAAAAGAAAAATATATTTAAAAAGTTCTCAGTTTCGAGACTCGAACTGAAGACCAGCAAAACTAGATAGCTCGTCCTGCCGATCTGGCCACGAAGCTTCGTACCCGCAGCGCGTCTGAATGGTCTAAGACTCTCATTATGATTATCCACTAAAAGTTTTAACGTGGTGTCATTCTGGTCTAAAAGCACAATGTTTTGAATAGGAATGAATTCTGCGCATGTGCGTGAACTCGACTCCTAAAATTTCTCTTGAATATAGAAATATTTTGACATAAAATTTTATTTTAGTAATATAAGATTTGGAAAAGTTCGTAGTAAGTGTGGGAATAAAGAATAAAAATATCTTTAAAAAATGTAAAAAAAAGAAAAGAAAAATATATTTAAAAAGTTCTCAGTTTCGAGACTCGAACTGAAAACCAGCAAAACTAGATGGCTCGTGCTCCCGATTTGGCCACGAAGCTTCGTACCCGCAGCGCCTCTGAATGGTCTAAGACTCTCATTATGATTATCCACTAAAAGTTTTAACGTGGTGTCAGTCTTGTCTAAAAGCACAATGTTTTGAATAGGAATGAATTCTGCGCATGTGCGTGAACTCGACTCCTAAAATTTCTCTTGAATATAGAAATATTTTGATATAAAATTTTATTTTAGTAGTATAAGATTTGGAAAAGTTCGTAGTAAGTGTGGGAATAAAGGATAAAAATATCTAAAAAAAATGTAAAAAAAAGAAAAGAAAAATATATTTAAAAAGTTCTCAGTTTCGAAACTCGAACTGAAGACCAGCAATACTAGACGGCTCGTGCTCCCGATCTGGCCACGAAGCTTCGTACCCGCAGCGCGTCAAAATGGTCTAAGACTCTCATTATGATTATCCACTAAAAGTTTTAACGTGGTGTCATTCTGGTCTAAAAGCACAATGTTTTGAATAGGAATGAATTCTGCGCATGTGCGTGAACTCGACTCCTAAAATTTCTCTTGAATATAGAAATATTTTGACATAAAATTTTATTTTACTAGTGTAAGATTTGGAAAAGTTCGTAGTAAGTGTGGGAATAAAGGATAAAAATATCTAAAAAAAATGTTAAAAAAAGAAAAGAAACATATATTTAAAAAGTTCTCAGTTTCGAGACTCGAACTGAAGACCAGCAAAACTAGATGGCTCGTGCTGCCGGTCTGGCCACGAAGCATCGTACCCGCAGCGCGTCTGAATGGTCTAAGACTCTCATTATGATTATCCCTTAAAAGTTTTAACGTGGTGTCATTCTGGTCTAAAAGCACAATGTTTTGAATAGGAATGAATTCTACGCATGTGCGTGAACTCGACTCCTAAAAGTTCGTAGTAAGTGTGGGAATAAAGGATAAAAATATCTAAAAAAAATGTAAAAAAAAGAAAAGAAAAATTAATTTAAAAAGTTCTCAGTTTCGAAACTCGAACTGAAGACCAGCAAAACTATATGGATCGTGCTGCCGGTCTGGCCACGAAGCATCGTACCCACAGCGCGATTGTATGGTCTAAGACTCTCATTATGATTATCCACTAAAAGTTTTAACGTGGAGTGATTCTGGTCTAAAAGCACAATTTTTTGAATAGGAATGAATTCTGCGCATGTGCGTGAACTCGACTCCTAAAATTTCTCTTGAATATAGAAATATTTTGACATAAAATTATATTTTAGTAGTATAAGATTTGGAAAAGTTCGTAGTAAGTGTGGGAATAAAGGATAAAAATATCTAAAAAAAATAAAAAAAAAGAAAAGAAAAATATATTTAAAAAGTTCTCAGTTTCGAGACTCGAACTGAAGACCAGCAAAACTAGATGGCTTGTGCTGCCGATCTGGCCACGAAGCTTCGTACCCGTAGCGCGTCTGAATGGTCTAAGACTCTCATTATGATTATCCACTAAAAGTTTTAACGTGGTGTCATTCTGGTCTAAAAGCACAATGTTTTGAATAGGAATTTATTCTGCGCATGTGCGTGAACTCGACTCCTAAAATTTCTCTTGAATATAGAAATATTTTGACATAAAATTTTATTTTAGTAGTATAAGATTTGGAAAAGTTCGTAGTAAGTGTGGGAATAAAGGATAAAAATATCTAAAAAAAATGTAAAAAAAGAAAAGAAAAATATATTTAAAAAGTTCTCAGTTTCGAGACTCGAACTGAAGACCAGCAAAACTAGATGGCTCGTGCTGCCGATCTGGCCACGAAGCTTCGTACCTGCAGCGCGTCTGAATGGTCTAAGACTCTCATTATGATTATCCACTAAAAGTTTTAACGTGGTGTCATTCTGGTCTAAAAGCACAATGTTTTGAATAGGAATGAATTATGCGAATGTGCGTGAACTTGACTCCTAAAATTTATCTAAAATATAGAAATATTTTAACATAAAATTTTATTTTAGTAGTGTAAAATTTGGAAAAGTTCGTAGTAAGTGTGGGAATAAAGGATAAAAATATCTAAAATAAATTTAAAAAAAAGAAAAGAAAAATATATTAAAAAAGTTCTCAGTTTCGTGACTCGAACTAAAAACAAGCAAAACTAGGGGGTTCGTGCTGCCGATCTATCCACGAAGCTTCTTACACACAGAGTGTTTGAATATTCTAAGATTCCCATTATGATTATCCACTAAAAGTTTTAACATGGTGTCAATCTGGTCTAAAAGCACAATTTTTTGAATAGGAATGAATTCTGCGCATGTGCGTGAACTCGACTCCTAAAATTTCTCTTGAATATAGAAATATTTTGACATAAAATTATATTTTAGTAGTATAAGATTTGGAAAAGTTCGTAGTAAGTGTGGGAATAAAGGATAAAAATATCTAAAAAAAATAAAAAAAAGAAAAGAAAAATATATTTAAAAAGTTCTCAGTTTCGAGACTCGAACTGAAGACCAGCAAAACTAGATGGCTCGTGCTGCCGATCTGGCCACGAAGCATCGTACCCGCAGCGCGATTGTATGGTCTAAGACTCTCATTATGATTATCCACTAAAAGTTTTAACATGGTGTCATTCTGGTCTAAATCACAATGTTTTGAATAGGAATGAATTCTGCGCATGTGCGTGAACTCGACTCCTAAAATTTCTCTTGAATATAGAAATATTTTGACATAAAATTTTATTTTACTAGTATAAGATTTGGAAAAGTTCGTAGTAAGTGTGGGAATAAAGGATAAAAATATCTAAAAAAAATAAAAAAAAGAAAAGAAAAATATATTTAAAAAGTTCTCAGTTTCGAGACTCGAACTGAAGACCAGCAAAACTAGATGGCTCGTGCTGCCGATCTGGCCACGAAGCTTCTTACACACAGAGTGTTTGAATATTCTAAGATTCCCATTATGATTATCCACTAAAAGTTTTAACATGGTGTCAATCTGGTCTAAAAGCACAATTTTTTGAATAGGAATGAATTCTGCGCATGTGCGTGAACTCGACTCCTAAAATTTATCTAAACTATAGAAATATTTTGACATAAAATTTTCTTTTAGTAGTATAAGATTTGGAAAAGTTCGTAGTAAGTGTGCGAATAATGGATAAAAATATCTAAAATAAAATCTTAAAAAAATAATAGAAAAATATATTAAAAAAGTTCTCAGTTTCGAGACTTGAACTGAAGACCAGCAAAACTAGAAAGCTCGTGCTACCGATCTATCCACGAAGCTTCTTACACACAGAGCGTCTGAATGGTCTAAGATTCTAAATATGATTTTCCACTAAAAGTTTTAACATGGTGTCAATCTCGTCTAAAAGCACAATGTTTTGAATAGGAAATATTTCTGCGCATGTGCGTGAACTCGACTCCTAAAATTATTCTTGAATATATAAATATTTTGACATAAAATTTTCTTATAGTATTATAAGATTTGGAAAAGTCTTAGTAAGTGTGCGAATAATGGATAAAAATATCTAAAATAATTTTTTAAAAAAAGAATAGAAAAATATATTTAAAAAGATCTCAGTTTCGAGACTCGAACTGAATACCAGAAACTAGGTGGCTCGTGTTGCCGATCTAGCCACGAAGCTTCTTACACAGAGAGCGTCTCAATGGTCTAAGATTCCCATTATGATTTTCCACTAAAAGTTTTAACACGGTGTCAATCTGGTCTAAAAGCACAATGTTTTGAATAGGAATGAATTCTCCGCATGTGCGTGAACTTGACTCCTAAAATTTCTCTTGAATATAGAAATATTTTGACAATAACTTTTATGTTAATAGTATGAGATTTGGAAAGGTTCCTTTTAAAATTCCGATAAAATATAGAAATATTTTAAATTTATAATATTGTTTTGAAATATATGATTTGGAATGATTCATAGTAACTCAATGAATAATGGAGAAATATAGATAAAATTTATTTTAAAAAAAGGAAAATTATAAAATCTTTGTCGATCTCGAGATTCGAACAGAAGACCAGCAAAATATAATGACACACCCTGCCGATCTAGCCAGCAAAACGCGTACCTCGAGAGCTTCTGAAGGGTCAAAGATTCTCATTACGACTCGGCAATAAGTTTTAAGTATTGTGTAAATCTGGTTTTAAAAGCACAATGCTAAGAATATTATTAGATTCTGCGCATGTGCGGGAACATGACTCTTAAAATTCCGATAAAATTTAGAAATATTTTAAATTTATAATATTGTTTTGAAATATATGATTTGGAATGATTCATAGTAACTCTTTGAATAATAGAGAAATAAAGATAAAATTTATTTAAAAAAAAGAAAAATTATAAATTATTTGTCGATCTCGAGATTCGAACAGAAGACAGCAAAATACAATGACACACCCTGCCGATCTAGCCACCAAGACTCGTACCTCGAGAGCTTCTGAAGGGTCAAAGATTCTCATTACGACTCGGCAATAAGTTTTAAGTATTGTGTAAATCTGGTTTTAAAAGCACAATGCTAAGAATATTAATTGATTCTGCGCATTTGCGCGAACTTGACTCTTAAAATTCCGATAAAATATAGAAATATTTTAAATTTAAAATATTGTTTTGAAATATATGATTTGGAATGATTCATAGTAACTCTATGAATAATGGAGAAATAAAGATAAAATTTATTTTAAAAAAAGAAAAATTATAAAATTTTTGTCGATCTCGAGATTCGAACAGAAGACCAGCAAAATACAATGACACACCCTGCCGATCTAGCCACCAAGACTCGTACCTCGAGAGCTTCTGAACGGTCAAAGATTCTCATTACGACTCGGCAATAAGTTTTAAGTATTGTGTAAATCTGGTTTTAAAAGCACAATGCTAAGAATATTAATAGATTCTGCGCATGTGCGGGAACATGACTCTCAAAATTCCGATAAAATATAGAAATATTTTAAATTTATAATATTGTTTTGAAATATATGATTTGGAATGATTCATAGTAACTGTATGAATAATGGAAAAATAAAGATAAAATTTATTTAAAAAAAAGAAAAATTATAAATTATTTGTCGATCTCGAGATTCGAACCGAAGACAGCAAAATACAATGACACACCCTGCCGATCTAGCCACCAAGACTCGTACCTCGACAGCTTCTGAAGGGTCAAAGATTCTCATTACGACTCGGCAATAAGTTTTAAGTATTGTGTAAATCTGGTTTTAAAAGCACAATGCTAAGAATATTAATTGATTCTGCGCATGTGCGCGAACTTGACTCTTAAAATTCCGATAAAATATAGAAATATTTTAAATTTATAATATTGTTTTGAAATATATGATTTGGAATGATTCATAGTAACTCTATGAATAATGGAGAAATAAAGATAAAATTTATTTAAAAAAAAGAAAAATTATAAATTATTTGTCGATCTCGAGATTCGAACAGAAGCCCAGCAAAATACAATGACACACACTGCTGATCTAGTCACCAAAACGCGTACCTCCAGAGCTTCTGAAGGGTCAAAGATTCTCATTACGACTCGGAAAAAAATTTTAAGTATTGTGTAAATCTGGTTTTAAAAGCACAATGCTAAGAATATTAATAGATTCTGCGCATGTGCGCGAACTTGACTCTTAAAATTCCGATAAAATATAGAAATATTTTAAATTTATAATATGGTTTTGAAATATATGATTTGGAATGATTCATAGTAACTCTATGAATAATGGAAAAATAAAGATAAAATTTATTTAAAAAAAAGGAAAATTACAAAATCTTTGTCGATCTCGAGATTCGAATAGAAGACCAGCAAAATACAATGACGCACCCTGCCGATCTAGCCACCAAGACGCGTACCTCGAGAGCTTCTGAAGGGTCAAAGATTCTCATTACGACTCGGCAAAAAGTTTTAAGTATTGTGTAAATCTGGTTTTAAAAGCACAATGCTAAGAATATTAATAGATTCTGCGCAAGTGCGGGAACATGACTCTTAAAATTCCGATAAAATATAGAAATATTTTAAATTTATAATATTGTTTTGAAATATATGATTTGGAATGATTCATAGTAACTCTTTGAATAATAGAGAAATAAAGATAAAATTTATTTAAAAAAAAAGAAAAATTATAAATTATTTGTCGATCTCGAGATTCGAACAGAAGACAGCAAAATACAAAGACACACCCTGCCGATCTAGCCACCAAGACTCGTACCTCGAGAGCTTCTGAAGGGTCAAAGATTCTCATTACGACTCGGCAATAAGTTATATTTACTGTGTAAATCTGGTTTTAAAAGCACAATGCTAAGAATATTAATTCATTCTGCGCATGTGCGCGAACTTGACTCTTAAAATTCCGATAAAATATAGAAATATTTTAAATCTATAATATTGTTTTGAAATTTATGATTCGGAACGATTCATAGTAACTCTATGAATAAGAGAGAAATAAAGATAAAATTTATTTAAAAAAAAGAAAAATTATAAAATCTTTGTCGATCTCGAGATTCGAACAGAAGACCAGCAAAATACAATGACACATCCTGCCGATCTAGCCACCAAGACGCGTACCTCGAGAGCTTCTGAAGGGTCAAAGATTCTCATTACGACTCGGCAAAAAGTTTTAAGTATTGTGTAAATCTGGTTTTAAAAGCACAATGCTAAGAATATTAATAGATTCTGCGCATGTGCGGGAACATGACTCTTAAAATTCCGATAAAATATAGAAATATTTTAAATTTATAATATTGTTTTGAAATATATGATTTGGAATGATTCATAGTAACTCTATGAATAATGGAAAAATAAAGATAAAATTTATTAAAAAAAAAGAAAAATTATAAATTATTTGTCGATCTCGAGATTCGAACCGAAGACAGCAAAATACAATGACACACCCTGCCGATCTAGCCACCAAGACTCGTACCTCGAGAGCTTCTGAAGGGTCAAAGATTCTCATTACGACACTGAAAAAAGTTTTAAGTATTGTGTAAATCTGGTTTTAAAAGCACAATGCTAAGAATATTAGTAGATTCTGCGCATGTGTGGGAACATGACTCTTAAAATTCCGATAAAATTTAGAAATATTTTAAATTTATAATATTGTTTTGAAATATATGATTTGGAATGATTCATAGTAACTCTTTGAATAATAGAGAAATAAAGATAAAATTTATTTAAAAAAAAGAAAAATTATAAATTATTTGTCGATCTCGAGATTCGAACAGAAGACAGCAAAATACAATGACACACCCTGCCGATCTAGCCACCAAGACTCGTACCTCGAGAGCTTCTGAAGGGTCAAAGATTCTCATTACGACTCGGCAATAAGTTTTAAGTATTGTGTAAATCTGGTTTTAAAAGCACAATGCTAAGAATATTAATTGATTCTGCGCATTTGCGCGAACTTGACTCTTAAAATTCCGATAAAATATAGAAATATTTTAAATTTAAAATATTGTTTTGAAATATATGATTTGGAATAATTCATAGTAACTCTATGAATAATGGAGAAATAAAGATAAAATTTATTTTAAAAAAAGAAAAATTATAAAATTTTTGTCGATCTCGAGATTCGAACAGAAGACCAGCAAAATACAATGACACACCCTGCCGATCTAGCCACCAAGACTCGTACCTCGAGAGCTTCTGAACGGTCAAAGATTCTCATTACGACTCGGCAATAAGTTTTAAGTATTGTGTAAATCTGGTTTTAAAAGCACAATGCTAAGAATATTAATAGATTCTGCGCATGTGCGGGAACATGACTCTCTAAATTCCGATAAAATATAGAAATATTTTAAATTTATAATATTGTTTTGAAATATATGATTTGGAATGATTCATAGTAACTGTATGAATAATGGAAAAATAAAGATAAAATTTATTTAAAAAAAAGAAAAATTATAAATTATTTGTCGATCTCGAGATTCGAACCGAAGACAGCAAAATACAATGACACACCCTGCCGATCTAGCCACCAAGACTCGTACCTCGACAGCTTCTGAAGGGTCAAAGATTCTCATTACGACTCGGCAATAAGTTTTAAGTATTGTGTAAATCTGGTTTTAAAAGCACAATGCTAAGAATATTAATTGATTCTGCGCATGTGCGCGAACTTGACTCTTAAAATTCCGATAAAATATAGAAATATTTTAAATTTATAATATTGTTTTGAAATATATGATTTGGAATGATTCATAGTAACTCTATGAATAATGGAGAAATAAAGATAAAATTTATTTAAAAAAAAGAAAAATTATAAATTATTTGTCGATCTCGAGATTCGAACAGAAGCCCAGCAAAATACAATGACACACACTGCTGATCTAGTCACCAAAACGCGTACCTCCAGAGCTTCTGAAGGGTCAAAGATTCTCATTACGACTCGGAAAAAAATTTTAAGTATTGTGTAAATCTGGTTTTAAAAGCACAATGCTAAGAATATTAATAGATTCTGCGCATGTGCGCGAACTTGACTCTTAAAATTCCGATAAAATATAGAAATATTTTAAATTTATAATATGGTTTTGAAATATATGATTTGGAATGATTCATAGTAACTCTATGAATAATGGAAAAATAAAGATAAAATTTATTTAAAAAAAAGGAAAATTATAAAATCTTTGTCGATCTCGAGATTCGAATAGAAGACCAGCAAAATACAATGACGCACCCTGCCGATCTAGCCACCAAGACGCGTACCTCGAGAGCTTCTGAAGGGTCAAAGATTCTCATTACGACTCGGCAAAAAGTTTTAAGTATTGTGTAAATCTGGTTTTAAAAGCACAATGCTAAGAATATTAATAGATTCTGCGCATGTGCGCGAACTTGACTCTTAAAATTCCGTAAAATTTAGAAATATTTTAAATTTATAATATTGTTTTGAAATATATGATTTGGAATGATTCATAGTAACTCTTTGAATAATAGAGAAATAAAGATAAAATTTATTTAAAAAAAAGAAAAATTATAAATTATTTGTCGATCTCGAGATTCGAACAGAAGACAGCAAAATACAATGACACACCCTGCCGATCTAGCCACCAAGACTCGTACCTCGAGAGCTTCTGAAGGGTCAAAGATTCTCATTACGACTCGGCAATAAGTTTTAAGTATTGTGTAAATCTGGTTTTAAAAGCACAATGCTAAGAATATTAATTGATTCTGCGCATTTGCGCGAACTTGACTCTTAAAATTCCGATAAAATATAGAAATATTTTAAATTTAAAATATTGTTTTGAAATATATGATTTGGAATAATTCATAGTAACTCTATGAATAATGGAGAAATAAAGATAAAATTTATTTTAAAAAAAGAAAAATTATAAAATTTTTGTCGATCTCGAGATTCGAACAGAAGACCAGCAAAATACAATGACACACCCTGCCGATCTAGCCACCAAGACTCGTACCTCGAGAGCTTCTGAACGGTCAAAGATTCTCATTACGACTCGGCAATAAGTTTTAAGTATTGTGTAAATCTGGTTTTAAAAGCACAATGCTAAGAATATTAATAGATTCTGCGCATGTGCGGGAACATGACTCTCAAAATTCCGATAAAATATAGAAATATTTTAAATTTATAATATTGTTTTGAAATATATGATTTGGAATGATTCATAGTAACTGTATGAATAATGGAAAAATAAAGATAAAATTTATTTAAAAAAAAGAAAAATTATATATTATTTGTCGATCTCGAGATTCGAACCGAAGACAGCAAAATACAATGACACACCCTGCCGATCTAGCCACCAAGACTCGTACCTCGACAGCTTCTGAAGGGTCAAAGATTCTCATTACGACTCGGCAATAAGTTTTAAGTATTGTGTAAATATGGTTTTAAAAGCACAAAGCTAAGAATATTAATTGATTCTGCGCATGTGCGGGAACTTGACTCTTAAAATTCCGATAAAATATAGAAATATTTTAAATTTATAATATTGTTTTGAAATATATGATTTGGAATGATTCATAGTAACTCTATGAATAATGGAGAAATAAAGATAAAATTTATTTAAAAAAAAAGAAAAATTATAAATTATTTGTCGATCTCGAGATTCGAACAGAAGCCCAGCAAAATACAATGACACACACTGCTGATCTAGTCACCAAAACGCGTACCTCCAGAGCTTCTGAAGGGTCAAAGATTCTCATTACGACTCGGAAAAAAATTTTAAGTATTGTGTAAATCTGGTTTTAAAAGCACAATGCTAAGAATATTAATAGATTCTGCGCATGTGCGCGAACTTGACTCTTAAAATTCCGATAAAATATAGAAATATTTTAAATTTATAATATGGTTTTGAAATATATGATTTGGAATGATTCATAGTAACTCTATGAATTATGGAAAAATAAAGATAAAATTTATTTAAAAAAAAGGAAAATTATAAAATCTTTGTCGATCTCGAGATTCGAATAGAAGACCAGCAAAATACAATGACGCACCCTGCCGATCTAGCCACCAAGACGCGTACCTCGAGAGCTTCTGAAGGGTCAAAGATTCTCATTACGACTCGGCAAAAAGTTTTAAGTATTGTGTAAATCTGGTTTTAAAAGCACAATGCTAAGAATATTAATAGATTCTGCGCATGTGCGCGAACTTGACTCTTAAAATTCCGATAAAATTTAGAAATATTTTAAATTTATAATATTGTTTTGAAATATATGATTTGGAATGATTCATAGTAACTCTTTGAATAATAGAGAAATAAAGATAAAATTTATTTAAAAAAAAGAAAAATTATAAATTATTTGTCGATCTCGAGATTCGAACAGAAGACAGCAAAATACAATGACACACCCTGCCGATCTAGCCACCAAGACTCGTACCTCGAGAGCTTCTGAAGGGTCAAAGATTCTCATTACGACTCGGCAATAAGTTTTAAGTATTGTGTAAATCTGGTTTTAAAAGCACAATGCTAAGAATATTAATTGATTCTGCGCATTTGCGCGAACTTGACTCTTAAAATTCCGATAAAATATAGAAATATTTTAAATTTAAAATATTGTTTTGAAATATATGATTTGGAATAATTCATAGTAACTCTATGAATAATGGAGAAATAAAGATAAAATTTATTTTAAAAAAAGAAAAATTATAAAATTTTTGTCGATCTCGAGATTCGAACAGAAGACCAGCAAAATACAATGACACACCCTGCCGATCTAGCCACCAAGACTCGTACCTCGAGAGCTTCTGAACGGTCAAAGATTCTCATTACGACTCGGCAATAAGTTTTAAGTATTGTGTAAATCTGGTTTTAAAAGCACAATGCTAAGAATATTAATAGATTCTGCGCATGTGCGGGAACATGACTCTCAAAATTCCGATAAAATATAGAAATATTTTAAATTTATAATATTGTTTTGAAATATATGATTTGGAATGATTCATAGTAACTGTATGAATAATGGAAAAATAAAGATAAAATTTATTTAAAAAAAAGAAAAATTATAAATTATTTGTCGATCTCGAGATTCGAACCGAAGACAGCAAAATACAATGACACACCCTGCCGATCTAGCCACCAAGACTCGTACCTCGACAGCTTCTGAAGGGTCAAAGATTCTCATTACGACTCGGCAATAAGTTTTAAGTATTGTGTAAATCTGGTTTTAAAAGCACAATGCTAAGAATATTAATTGATTCTGCGCATGTGCGCGAACTTGACTCTTAAAATTCCGATAAAATATAGAAATATTTTAAATTTATAATATTGTTTTGAAATATATGATTTGGAATGATTCATAGTAACTCTATGAATAATGGAGAAATAAAGATAAAATTTATTTAAAAAAAAAGAAAAATTATAAATTATTTGTCGATCTCGAGATTCGAACAGAAGACAGCAAAATACAATGACACGCCCTGCCGATCTAGCCACCAAGACTCGTACCTCGAGAGCTTCTGAAGGGTCAAAGATTCTCATTACGACTCGGCAATAAGTTTTATGTATTGTGTAAATCTGGTTTTAAAAGCACAATGCTAAGAATATTAATTCATTCTGCGCATGTGCGCGAACTTGACTCTGAAAATTCCGATAAAATATAGAAATATTTCAAATTTATAATATTGTTTTGAAATATATGATTTGGAATGATTCATAGTAACTCTATGAATAATAGAGAAATAAAGATAAAATTTATTTAAAAAAAAAGAAAAATTATAAAATCTTTGTCGATCTCGAGATTCGAACAGACCAGCAAAATACAATGACACACCTTGCCGATCTAACCACCAAGACGCGTACCTCGAGAAATTCTGAAGGGTCAAAGATTCTCATTACGACTCGGCAATAAGTTTTAAGTATTGTGTAAATCTGGTCTTAAAAGCACAGTGCTAAGAATATTAATAGATTCTGGGCATGTGCGGGAACTTGACTCTTAAAATTCCGATAAAATATAGAAATATTTTAAATTTATAATATTGTTTTGAAATATATGATTTGGAATGATTCATAGTAACTCTATGAATAATGGAGAAATAAAGATAAAATTTATTTAAAAAAAAGAAAAATTATAAATTATTTGTCGATCTCGAGATTCGAACAGAAGACCTGCAAAATACAATGACACACCCTGCCGATCTAGCCACCAAGACGCGTACCTCGGGACCTTCTGAAGGGTCAAAGATTCTCATTACGACTCGGCAAAAAGTTTTAAGTATTGTGTAAATCTGGTTTTAAAAGCACAATGCTAAGAATATTAATAGATTCTGCGCATATGCGGGAACTTGAGTCTTAAAATTCCGATAAAATATAGAAATATTTTAAATTTATAATATAGTTTTGAAATATATGATTTGGAATCATTCATTTTAACTCTATGAATAATGGAGAAATAAATATAAAATTTATTTAAAAAAAACGAAAAATTATAAATTATTTGTCGATCTCGAGATTCGAACCGAAGACAAGCAAAATACAATGACACACCCTGCCGATCTAGCCACCAAGACTCGTATCTCGAGAGCTTCTGAAGGGCCAAAGATTCTCAATACGACACGGCAAAACGTTTTAAGTATTGTGTAAATCTGGTTTTAAAAGCACAATGCTAAGAATATTAATAGATTCTGCGCATGTGCGGGAACATGACTCTTAAAATTCCGATAAAATATAGAAATATTTTAAATTTATAATATTGTTTTGAAATATATGATTTGGAATGATTCATAGTAACTCTATGAATAATGCAGAAATAAAGATAAAATTTATTTAAAAAAAAAGAAAAATTATAAATTATTTGTCGATCTCGAGATTCGAACAGAAGCCCAGCAAAATACAATGACACACACTGCTGATCTAGTCACCAAAACGCGTACCTCCAGAGCTTCTGAAGGGTCAAAGATTCTCATTACGACTCGGCAATAAGTTTTAAGTATTGTGTAAATCTGGTTTTAAAAGCACAATGCTAAGAATATTAATAGATTCTGCGCATCTGCGGGAATTTGACTCTTAAAATTCCGATAAAATATAGAAATATTTTAAATTTATAATATTGTTTTGAAATATATGATTTGGAATGATTCATAGTAACTCTATATATAATGGAAAAATAAAGATAAAATTTATTTAAAAAAAAGAAAAATTATAAAATCTTTGTCGATCTCGAGATTCGAACAGAAGACCAGCAAAATACAATGACACACCCTGCCCATATAGCCACCAAGACGCGTACCTCGAGAGCTTCTGAAGGGTCAAAGATTCTCATTACGACTCGGCAATAAGTTTTAAGTATTGTGTAAATCTGGTTTTAAAAGCATAATGCTAAGTATATTAATAGATTCTGCGCATGTGCGGGAACTTGACTCTTAAAATTCCGATAAAATATAGAAATATTTTAAATTTATAATATTGTTTTGAAATATATGATTTGGAATGATTCATAGTAACTCTATGAATAATGGAGAAATAAACATAAAATTTATTTAAAAAAAAGAAAAATTATAAAATCTTTGTCGATCTCGAGATTCGAACAGAAGACCAGCAAAATACAATGACACACCATGCCGATCTAGCCACCAAGACGCGTACCTCGATAGCTTCTGAAGGGTCAAAGATTCTCATTACGACTCGGCAATAAGTTTTAACACCGTATTTAAAATTTTAATGTACAGTCGTAATGAGAACCTTAGACACTTCAGAAGCTTTTGGATTACGACGCTAGGTGGCTGTATTGGCAGAGTGTGGAATTCAGTTTTGCAGGTCTTCAGTTCGAGGCTCGTAGCCGTCAAATGTTTTAATATATTTTTCTTTTTTTTTTTAAATTTACTTTAGCCAGTTTCATCTTTCATTACTGGAGTTAAAATGAATAATTCCAAATCATATACGTCAAAAAAAGAATTTAATTTCAAAATATTTCTATATTAAATTGAAAATTTTACGAGTCAAGTTCACGCACATGCGCAGAATTCATTCGTATTCTTAGCATTGTGCTTTTAAACCAGATTGACACCGTATTTAAAATTTTACTGGACAGTTGTAATGAGAATCTTAGACCCTTTAGAAGCTCTAGTGTTTCGAAGCGTGGTAGCTGGATCGGAAGAATGTGGAACTTTGTTTTGCAGGTCTTCAGTTCGAGGCTCGCAGCCGTCAAATGTTTTTATATATTTTTCTTTTTTTTTTAATTTAGTTTAGTCAGTTTCATCTTTCATTACAGAGTTAAAATGAATAATTCCAAATCATTTACGTCAAAAAAAGAATTAAATTTCAAAATATTTCTATATTGATTCAAAATTTTACTAGTGAAGTTCACGCACATGCGCAGAATTCATTCGTATTCTTAGCATTGTGCTTTTAGACCAGATTGACACCGTATTTAAAATTTTACTGGACAGTCGCAAGGAGAATCTTAGACCCTTCTGAAGCTCTCGGTTTACGAAGCTTGGTGGCTCGATCGGCCGAGTGTGGCATATAGTTTCACTGGTCTTCAGTTCGAGGCTCGGAGCCGACAAATATTTTTATATATTTTTCTTCTTTTTTTTTAAATTTATTTTAGTCAGTTTCATCTTTCATTACTAGAGTTAAAATGAATTATTCCAAATAATATACGTCGAAAATAGAATTGAATTTAAAAATATTTCTATGATTATTCGAAATTTTACGAGTCACGTTCACGCACATGCGCTGGAGTCATTCGTATTCTTAGCATTGTGCATTTAGACCAGATTGACAACGTATTTAAAATTTTACTGGACAGTCGTAATGAGAATCTTAGACCCTTCAGAAGATCTCTGGTTACGAAGCTTGGTGGCTGGATCGGCGGAGTGTGGAACTTAGCTTTGGAGATCTTCAGTTCGAGGCTCGGAGCTGTCAAATGTTTTTATAAATTTTTCTTTTTTAAAAAATTTATTTTAGTCAGTTTCATCTTTCATTACTAGAGTTAAAATGAATTATTCCAAATCATATACGTCGAAAATAGAATTTAATTTCAAAATATTTCTATGTTTATTCGAAATTTTACGAGTCACGTTCAAGCACATGCGCAGAATTCATTCGTATTCTTAGCATTGTGCTTTTAGACCAGATTGACACCTTATTTAAAATTTTACTGGACAGTCGTAAGGAGAATCTTAGACACTTCAGAAGCTCTCGGGTTACGAAGCTTGGTGGCTGGATCGGCCGAGTGCGGCATATAGTTTCGCTGGTCTTCAGTTCGAAGCCGACGAATATTTTTATATATTTTTCTTCTTTTTTTAAAAATTTATTTTAGTCAGTTTCATCTTTCATTTCTAGAGTTAAAATGAATAATTCCAAATCATATGCGTCAAAAAAAATTGAATTTCAAAATATTTCTATATTTCTTCGAAATTTTAAGAGTCAAGTTCACGCACATGCGCTGAATTCATTCGTATTCTTAGCATTGTGCATTTAGACCACATTGACACCGAATTTAAAATTTTACTGGACAGTCGTAATGAGAATCTTAGACCCTTCAGAAGTTCTCGGGTTACGAAGCTAGGTGGCTGAATCGGCAGTGTGTGGAACTTATTTTTGCAGGTCTTCAGTTCGAGGCTCGGAGCCGTCAAATGTTTTTATATATTTTTCTTTTTTTTTAAATTTAGTTTATTTAGTTTCATCTTTCATTTCTAGAGTTAAAATGAATAATTCCAAATCATATACGTCAAAAAAAAGAATTGAATTTAAAATATTTCTATATTTTATCGGAATTTTAAGAGTCAAGTTCACGCAAATGCGCGGAATTCATTCGTATTCTTAGCATTGTGCATTTAAACCAGATTGACACCGAATTTAAAATTTTACTGGACAGTCGAAATGAGAATCTTAGACCCTTCAGAAGCTCTCGGGATACGAAGCTTGGTGGCTGGATCGGCAGAGTGTCGCATTTAGTATTGCAAATCTTCAGTTCGAGGCTCGAAGCCGATAAATATTTTTATGTATTTTTCTTTTTTTTTAAATTTAGTTTTGTCAGTTTAATCTTTCATTACTAGAGTTAAAATGAATAATTCCAAATCATTTACGTCGAAAATAGAATTGAATTTCAAAATATATCTATATTTATTCGAAGTTTTACGAGTCAAGTTCACGCAAATGCGCGGAATTCATTCGTATTCTTAGCATTGTGCATTTAGACCAGATTGACACCGAATTTAAAATTTTACTGGACAGTCGAAATGAGAATCTTAGACCCTTCAGAAGCTCTCGGTTTACAAATCTTGGTGGCTGGATCGGCCGAGTGTGTCATATAGTTTCGCTGGTCTTAAGTTCGAAGCCGACGAATATTTTTATATATTTTTCTTCTTTTTTTAAAAATTTATTTTAGTCAGATTCATCTTTCATTTCTAGAGTTAAAATGAATAATTCCAAATCATATGCGTCAAAAAAAAAAAAAGAGTTCAAGCACATGCGCAGAATTCATTCGTATTCTTAGCATTGTGCTTTTAGACCAGATTGACACCGTATTTAAAATTTTACTGGACAGTTGTAATGAGAATCTTAGACCCTTTAGAAGCTCTAGTGTTTCGAAGCGTGGTAGCTGGATCGGAAGAATGTGGAACTTTGTTTTGCAGGTCTTCAGTTCGAGGCTCGCAGCCGTCAAATGTTTTTATATATTTTTCTTTTTTTTTTAATTTAGTTTAGTCAGTTTCATCTTTCATTACAGAGTTAAAATGAATAATTCCAAATCATTTACGTCAAAAAAAGAATTAAATTTCAAAATATTTCTATATTGATTCAAAATTTTACGAGTGAAGTTCACGCACATGCGCAGAATTCATTCGTATTCTTAGCATTGTGCTTTTAGACCAGATTGACACCGTATTTAAAATTTTACTCTACAGTCGTAATGAGAATCTTAGACCCTTCTGAAGCTCTCGGTTTACGAAGCTTGGTGGCTCGATCGGCCGAGTGTGGCATATAGTTTCGCTGGTCTTCAGTTCGAGGCTCGGAGCCGACAAATATTTTTATATATTTTTCTTCTTTTTTTTTTAAATTTATTTTAGTCAGTTTCATCTTTCATTACTAGAGTTAAAATGAATTATTCCAAATAATATACGTCTAAAATAGAATTGAATTTAAAAATATTTCTATGATTATTCGAAATTTTACGAGTCACGTTCACGCACATGCGCTGGAGTCATTCGTATTCTTAGCATTGTGCATTTAGACCAGATTGACAACGTATTTAAAATTTTACTGGACAGTCGTAATGAGAATCTTAGACCCTTCAGAAGCTCTCTGGTTACGAAGCTTGGTGGCTGGATCGGCGGATTGTGGAACTTAGCTTTGGAGATCTTCAGTTCGAGGCTCGGAGCTGTCAAATGTTTTTATAAATTTTTCTTTTTTAAAAAATTTATTTTAGTCAGTTTCATCTTTCATTACTAGAGTTAAAATGAATTATTCCAAATCATATACGTCCAAAATAGAATTTAATTTCAAAATATTTCTATGTTTATTCGAAATTTTACGAGTCACGTTCAAGCACATGCGCAGAATTCATTCGTATTCTTAGCATTGTGCTTTTAGACCAGATTGACACCGTATTTAAATATTTACTGGACAGTCGTAAGGAGAATCTTAGACACTTCAGAAGCTCTCGGGTTACGAAGCTTGGTGGCTGGATCGGCCGAGTGTGACATATAGTTTTGCTGGTCTTCGGTTCGAGGCTCGAAGCCGTCAAATGTTTTTATATATTTTTCTCTTTTTAAAAATTTAGTTTTGTCAGTTTAATCTTTCATTACTAGAGTTAAAATGAATAATTCCAAATCATATACGTCGAAAATAGAATTTAATTTAAAAATATTTCTATATTCATTCAAAATTTTACGAGTCACGTTCAAGCACATGCGCAGAATTCATTCGTATTCTTAGCATTGTGCTTTTAGACCAGATTGACACCGTATTTAAAATTTTACTGGACAGTCGTAAGGAGAATCTTAGACACTTCAGAAGCTCTCGGGTTACGAAGCTAGATGGCTGGATCGGAAGAGAGTGGAATTTAGTTTTCAAGGTTTTCAGTTCGAGGATCGAAGCCCACAAATATTTTTATATATTTTTCGTCTTCTTTTTTTTAAATTTATTTTAGTCAGTTTCATCTTTCATTCCTAGAGTTAAAATGAATAATTCCAAATCATATACGTCAAAAAAAAAAAAAGAGTTCAAGCACATGCGCAGAATTCATTCGTATTCTTAGCATTGTGCTTTTAGACCAGATTGACACCGTATTTAAAATTTTACTGGACAGTTGTAATGAGAATCTTAGACCCTTTAGAAGCTCTAGTGTTTCGAAGCGTGGTAGCTGGATCGGAAGAATGTGGAACTTTGTTTTGCAGGTCTTCAGTTCGAGGCTCGCAGCCGTCAAATGTTTTTATATATTTTTCTTTTTTTTTTTATTTAGTTTAGTCAGTTTCATCTTTCATTACAGAGTTAAAATGAATAATTCCAAATCATTTACGTCAAAAAAAGAATTAAATTTCAAAATATTTCTATATTGATTCAAAATTTTACGAGTGAAGTTCGCGCACATGCGCAGAATTCATTCGTATTCTTAGCATTGTGCTTTTAGACCAGATTGACACCGTATTTAAAATTTTACTGGACAGTTGTAATGAGAATCTTAGACCCTTCAGAAGCTCTTGGTTTACGAAGCTTGGTGGCTGGATCGGCCGAGTGCGGCATATAGTTTCGCTGGTCTTCAGTTCGAAGCCGACGAATATTTTTATATATTTTTCTTCTTTTTTAAAAAATTTATTTTAGTCAGTTTTATCTTTCATTTCTAGAGTTAAAATGAATAATTCCAAATCATATGCGTCAAAAAAAAATTGAATTTCAAAATATTTCTATATTTCTTCGAAATTTTAAGAGTCAAGTTCACGCACATGCGCTGAATTCATTCGTATTCTTAGCATTGTGCATTTAGACCACATTGACACCGAATTTAAAATTTTACTGGACAGTCGTAATGAGAATCTTAGACCCTTCAGAAGTTCTCGGGTTACGAAGCTAGGTGGCTGAATCGGCAGTGTGTGGAACTTATTTTTGCAGGTCTTCAGTTCGAGGCTCGGAGCCGTCAAATGTTTTTATATATTTTTCTTTTTTTTTTAAATTTAGTTTATTTAGTTTCATCTTTCATTTCTAGAGTTAAAATGAATAATTCCAAATCATATACGTCAAAAAAAAGAATTGAATTTAAAATATATCTATATTTTATCGGAATTTTAAGAGTCAAGTTCACGCAAATGCGCGGAATTCATTCGTATTCTTAGCATTGTGCATTTAAACCAGATTGACACCGAATTTAAAATTTTACTGGACAGTCGAAATGAGAATCTTAGACCCTTCAGAAGCTCTCTGGTTACGAAGCTTGGTAGCTGGATCGGCGGAGTGTGGAACTTAGCTTTGAAGATCTTCAGTTCGAGGCTCGGAGCCGTCAAATGTTTTTATATATTTTTCTTTTTTTTTAAATTTAGTTTATTTAGTTTCATCTTTCATTTCTAGAGTTAAAATGAATTATTCCAAATAATATACGTCGAAAATAGAATTTAATTTAAAAATATTTCTATATTCATTTAAAATTTTACGAGTCACGTTCAAGCACATGCGCAGAATTCCTTCGTATTCTTAGCATTGTGCTTTTAGACCAGATTGACACCGTATTTAAAATTTTACTGGACAGTCGCAAGGAGAATCTTAGACACTTCAGAAGCTCTCGGGTTACGAAGCTAGATGGCTGGATCGGAAGAGAGTGGAATTTAGTTTTCGAGGTTTTCAGTTCGAGGATCGAAGCCCACAAATATTTTTATATATTTTTCGTCTTCTTTTTTTTAAATTTATTTTAGTCAGTTTCATCTTTCATTTCTAGAGTTAAAATGAATAATTCCAAATCATATGCGTCAAAAAAAAGAATTAAATTTCAAAATATTTCTATATTTGATCGGAATTTTCCGAGTCAAATTCACGCACATGCGCTGAATTCATTCGTATTCTTAGCATTGTGCATTTAGACCACATTGACACCGAATTTAAAATTTTACTGGACAGTCGTAATGAGAATCTTAGACCCTTCAGAAGTTCTCGGGTTACGAAGCTAGGTGGCTGAATCGGCAGTGTGTGGAACTTATTTTTGCAGGTCTTCAGTTCGAGGCTCGGAGCCGTCAAATGTTTTTATATATTTTTCTTTTTTTTAAAATTTAGTTTATTTAGTTTCATCTTTCATTTCTAGAGTTAAAATGAATAATTCCAAATCATATACGTCAAAAAAAAGAATTGAATTTAAAATATTTCTATATTTTATCGGAATTTTAAGAGTCAAGTTCACGCAAATGCGCGGAATTCATTCGTATTCTTAGCATTGTGCATTTAAACCAGATTGACACCGAATTTAAAATTTTACTGGACAGTCGAAATGAGAATCTTAGACCCTTCAGAAGCTCTCGAGATACGAAGCTTGGTGGCTGGATCAGCAGAGTGTCGCATTTAGTATTGCAAATCTTCAGTTCAAGGCTCGAAGCCGATAAATATTTTTATGTATTTTTCTTTTTTTTAAAATTTAGTTTTGTCCGTTTAATCTTTCATTACTAGAGTTAAAATGAATAATTCCAAATCATTTACGTCGAAAATAGAATTGAATTTCAAAATATATCTATATTTATTCGAAGTTTTACGAGTCAAGTTCACGCAAATGCGCGGAATTCATTCGTATTCTTAGCATTGTGCATTTAGACCAGATTGACGCCGAATTTAAAATTTTACTGGATAGTCGAAATGAGAATCTTAGACCCTTCAGAAGCTCTCGGGTTACGAAGCTTGGTGGCTGGATCGGCCGAGTGCGGCATATAGTTTCGCTGGTCTTCAGTTCGAAGCCGACGAATATTTTTATATATTTTTCTTCTTTTTTTAAAAATTTATTTTAGTCAGTTTCATCTTTCATTTCTAGAGTTAAAATGAATAATTCCAAATCATATGCGTCAAAAAAAAATTGAATTTCAAAATATTTCTATATTTCTTCGAAATTTTAAGAGTCAAGTTCACGCACATGCGCTGAATTCATTCGTATTCTTAGCATTGTGCATTTAGACCACATTGACACCGAATTTAAAATTTTACTGGACAGTCGTAATGAGAATCTTAGACCCTTCAGAAGTTCTCGGGTTACGAAGCTAGGTGGCTGAATCGGCAGTGTGTGGAACTTATTTTTGCAGGTCTTCAGTTCGAGGCTCGGAGCCGTCAAATGTTTTTATATATTTTTCTTTTTTTTAAAATTTAGTTTATTTAGTTTCATCTTTCATTTCTAGAGTTAAAATGAATAATTCCAAATCATATACGTCAAAAAAAAGAATTGAATTTAAAATATTTCTATATTTTATCTGAATTTTAAGAGTCAAGTTCACGCAAATGCGCGGAATTCATTCGTATTCTTAGCATTGTGCATTTAAACCAGATTGACACCGAATTTAAAATTTTACTGGACAGTCGAAATGAGAATCTTAGACCCTTCAGAAGCTCTCGAGATACGAAGCTTGGTGGCTGGATCAGCAGAGTGTCGCATTTAGTATTGCAAATCTTCAGTTCGAGGCTCGAAGCCGATAAATATTTATATGTATTTTTCTTTTTTTTTAAATTTAGTTTTGTCAGTTTAATCTTTCATTACTAGAGTTAAAATGAATAATTCCAAATCATTTACGTCGAAAATAGAATTGAATTTCAAAATATATCTATATTTATTCGAAGTTTTACGAGTCAAGTTCACGCAAATGCGCGGAATTCATTCGTATTCTTAGCATTGTGCATTTAGACCAGATTGACGCCGAATTTAAAATTTTACTGGATAGTCGAAATGAGAATCTTAGACCCTTCAGAAGCTCTCGGGTTACGAAGCTTGGTGGCTGGATCGGCCGAGTGCGGCATATAGTTTCGCTGGTCTTCAGTTCGAAGCCGACGAATATTTTTATATATTTTTCTTCTTTTTTTAAAAATTTATTTTAGTCAGTTTCATCTTTCATTTCTATAGTTAAAATGAATAATTCCAAATCATATGCGTCAAAAAAAAATTGAATTTCAAAATATTTCTATATTTCTTCGAAATTTTAAGAGTCAAGTTCACGCACATGCGCTGAATTCATTCGTATTCTTAGCATTGTGCATTTAGACCACATTGACACCGAATTTAAAATTTTACTGGACAGTCGTAATGAGAATCTTAGACCCTTCAGAAGTTCTCGGGTTACGAAGCTAGGTGGCTGAATCGGCAGTGTGTGGAACTTATTTTTGCAGGTCTTCAGTTCGAGGCTCGGAGCCGTCAAATGTTTTTGTATATTTTTCTTTTTTTTAAAATTTAGTTTATTTAGTTTCATCTTTCATTTCTAGAGTTAAAATGAATAATTCCAAATCATATACGTCAAAAAAAAGAATTGAATTTAAAATATTTCTATATTTTATCGGAATTTTAAGAGTCAAGTTCACGCAAATGCGCGGAATTCATTCGTATTCTTAGCATTGTGCATTTAAACCAGATTGACACCGAATTTAAAATTTTACTGGACAGTCGAAATGAGAATCTTAGACCCTTCAGAAGCTCTCGGAATACGAAGCTTGGTGGCTGGATCGGCAGAGTGTCGCATTTAGTATTGCAAATCTTCAGCTCGAAGCCGATAAATATTTTTATGTATTTTTCTTTTTTTTAAAATTTAGTTTTGTCAGTTTC
This sequence comes from Argiope bruennichi, assembly GCF_947563725.1. NCBI lineage: Eukaryota > Metazoa > Arthropoda > Arachnida > Araneae > Araneidae > Argiope > Argiope bruennichi. The sequence goes on along the minus strand of NC_079162.1, from coordinate 64,647 downwards.
ATCTTTCATTCCTAGAGTTAAAATGAATAATTCCAAATCATATACGTGAAAAAAAGAATTTAATTTCAAAATATTTCTATATTCCTTCAAAATTTTACGAGTGAAGTTCGCGCACATGCGCAGAATTCATTCTTATTCTTAGCATTGTGCTTTTAGACCAGATTGACACCGTATTTAAAATTTTACTGGACAGTTGTAATGAGAATCTTCGACCCTTCAGAAGTTCTCGGGTTACGAAGCTAGGTGGCTGAATCGGCAGTGTGTGGAACTTAGTTTTCAAGGTTTTCAGATCGATGCTCGAAGCCGATAAATATTTTTATATATTTTTCGTCTTCTTTTTTTAAATTTATTTTAGTCAGTTTCATCTTTCATTACTAGAGTTAAAATGAATAATTCCAAATCATTTACGTCGAAAATAGAATTGAATTTCAAAATATTTCTATGATTATTCGAAGATTTACGAGTATGGTTCACGCACATGCGCAGAATTCATTCCTATTCTTAGCATTGTGCTTTTAGACCAGATTGACACCGTATATAAAATTTTACTGCACAGCCGTAATGAGAATCTTAGAACTTTCAGAAGCGCTCAGGTTACGAGGCTTTGTGGCTAGATGGACAGAGTGTAGCACTTAGTCTTGCAGGTCTTCACTTCTACGCTCGAAGCCGTCAAATGTTTTTATATATTTTTCTTTTTTTTAAAACTATTTTTGTAAGTTTCTCCATCATTCCTACAGTTATAAGGAATTATTCCAAGTCATATACGTTTCCAGATTGACACCGTATATAAAATTTTACTGGACAGCCGTAATGAGAATATTTGACCTTTCAGAAGCACTTAGGTTACGTGGCTAGATGGCTAGATCGGCAGAGTGTAGCACTTAGTCTTGCAGGTCTTCATTTCGACGCTCGAAGCCGACAAATGTTTTTATATATTTTTCTTTTTTAAAAAAAATTATTTTAGTCAGTTTCAATTTTAGTAATTTCAAAAAATTTCAATATTTATTCGAAATTTTAATAGTCGAGTTCACGCACATGCGCAGAATACATTCGTATTCTTAGCATTGTGCTTTTAGACCAGATTGACACCGTATATAAAATTTTACTGGACAGTCGAAATGAGAATCTTAGACCCTTCAGGAGCTCTCGGTTTACGAATCTTGGTGGCTGGATCGGCCGAGTGTGGCATATAGTTTCGCTGGTCTTAAGTTCGAAGCCGACGAATATTTTTATATATTTTTCTTCTTTTTTTAAAAATTTATTTTAGTCAGATTCATCTTTCATTTCTAGAGTTAAAATGAATAATTCCAAATCATATGCGTCAAAAAAAAAAGAATTGAATTTCAAAATATTTCTATATTTGATCGGAATTTTACGAGTCAAATTCCACGCACATACGCAGAAATCATTCGTATTGTTAGCATTGTGCTTTCAGACCAGATTGGCACCGTATTTAAAATTTACTGGACAGTCGTAATGAGAATCTTAGACCCTTCAGAAGCTCTCGGGTTAGGAAGCTAGATGGCTGGATCGGCAGAGTGTGGAATTTAGTTTTCAAGGTTTTCAGTTCGAGGCTCGAAGCCGACAAATATTTTTATATATATATATTTTTTTTAAATTTATTTTAGTCAGTTTCATCTTTCATTCCTAGAGTTAAAATGAATAATTCCAAATCATATACGTCAAAAAAAGAATTTAATTTCAAAATATTTCTATATTCCTTCAAAATTTTACGAGTGAAGTTCGCGCACATGCGCAGAATTCATTCGTATTCTTAGCATTGTGCTTTTAGACCAGATTGACACCGTATTTAAAATTTTACTGGACAGTTGTAATGAGAATCTTCGACCCTTCAGAAGTTCTCGGGTTACGAAGCTAGGTGGCTGAATCGCAGTGTGTGGAACTTAGTTTTCAAGGTTTTCAGATCGAGGCTCGAAGCCGATAAATATTTTTATATATTTTTCGTCTTCTTTTTTTAAATTTATCTTAGTCAGTTTCATATTTCATTACTAGAGTTAAAATGAATAATTCCAAATCATATACGTCAAAAAAAAGAATTGAATTTAAAATATTTCTATATTTTATCGGAATTTTAAGAGTCAAGTTCACGCAAATGCGCGGAATTCATTCGTATTCTTAGCATTGTGCATTTAAACCAGATTGACACCGAATTTAAAATTTTACTGGACAGTCGAAATGAGAATCTTAGACCCTTCAGAAGCTCTCGGGATACGAAGCTTGGTGGCTGGATCGGCAGAGTGTCGCATTTAGTATTGCAAATCTTCAGTTCGAGGCTCGAAGCCGATAAATATTTTTATGTATTTTTCTTTTTTTTAAAATTTAGTTTTGTCAGTTTAATCTTTCATTACTAGAGTTAAAATGAATAATTCCAAATCATTTACGTCGAAAATAGAATTGAATTTCAAAATATATCTATATTTATTCGAAGTTTTACGAGTCAAGTTCACGCAAATGCGCGGAATTCATTCGTATTCTTAGCATTGTGCATTTAGACCAGATTGACACCGAATTTAAAATTTTACTGGACAGTCGAAATGAGAATCTTAGACCCTTCAGAAGCTCTCGGTTTACGAATCTTGGTGGCTGGATCGGCCGAGTGTGGCATATAGTTTCGCTGGTCTTAAGTTCGAAGCCGACGAATATTTTTATATATTTTTCTTCTTTTTTTAAAAATTTATTTTAGTCAGATTCATCTTTCATTTCTAGAGTTAAAATGAATAATTCCAAATCATATGCGTCAAAAAAAAAAGAATTGAATTTCAAAATATTTCTATATTTGATCGGAATTTTACGAGTCAAATTCCACGCACATACGCAGAAATCATTTGTATTGTTAGCATTGTGCTTTCAGACCAGATTGACACCGTATTTAAAATTTACTGGACAGTCGTAATGAGAATCTTAGACCCTTCAGAAGCTTTCGGGTTACGAAGCTAGATGGCTGGATCGGCAGAGTGTGGTATTCAGTTTTCAAGGTTTTCAGTTCGAGGCTCGAAGCCGACAAATATTTTTATATATATATTTTTTTTTAATTTATTTTAGTCAGTTTCATCTTTCATTCCTAGAGTTAAAATGAATAATTCCAAATCATTTACGTCGAAAATAGAATTGAATTTCAAAATATTTCTATATTTATTCGAAGTTTTACGAGTAAGGTTCACGCACATGCGCTGAATTCATTCGTATTCTTAGCATTGTGCATTTAGACCACATTGACACCGAATTTAAAATTTTACTGGACAGTCGTAATGAGAATCTTAGACCCTTCAGAAGTTCTCGGGTTACGAAGCTAGGTGGCTGAATCGGCAGTGTGTGGAACTTATTTTTGCAGGTCTTCAGTTCGAGGCTCGGAGCCGTCAAATGTTTTTATATATTTTTCTTTTTTTAAAAATTTAGTTTATTTAGTTTCATCTTTCATTTCTAGAGTTAAAATGAATAATTCCAAATCATATACGTCAAAAAAAAGAATTGAATTTAAAATATTTCTATATTTTATCGGAATTTTAAGAGTCAAGTTCACGCAAATGCGCGGAATTCATTCGTATTCTTAGCATTGTGCATTTAAACCAGATTGACACCGAATTTAAAATTTTACTGGACAGTCGAAATGAGAATCTTAGACCCTTCAGAAGCTCTCGGGATACGAAGCTTGGTGGCTGGATCAGCAGAGTGTCGCATTTAGTATTGCAAATCTTCAGTTCGAGGCTCGAAGCCGATAAATATTTTTATGTATTTTTCTTTTTTTTAAAATTTAGTTTTGTCAGTTTAATCTTTCATTACTAGAGTTAAAATGAATAATTCCAAATCATTTACGTCGAAAATAGAATTGAATTTCAAAATATATCTATATTTATTCGAAGTTTTACGAGTCAAGTTCACGCAAAGGCGCGGAATTCATTCGTATTCTTAGCATTGTGCATTTAGACCAGATTGACACCGAATTTAAAATTTTACTGGACAGTCGAAATGAGAATCTTAGACCCTTCAGAAGCTCTCGGTTTACGAATCTTGGTGGCTGGATCGGCCGAGTGTGGCATATAGTTTCGCTGGTCTTAAGTTCGAAGCCGACGAATATTTTTATATATTTTTCTTCTTTTTTTAAAAATTTATTTTAGTCAGATTCATCTTTCATTTCTAGAGTTAAAATGAATAATTCCAAATCATATGCGTCAAAAAAAAAAGAATTGAATTTCAAAATATTTCTATATTTGATCGGAATTTTACGAGTCAAATTCCACGCACATACGCAGAAATCATTTGTATTGTTAGCATTGTGCTTTCAGACCAGATTGACACCGTATTTAAAATTTACTGGACAGTCGTAATGAGAATCTTAGACCCTTCAGAAGCTTTCGGGTTACGAAGCTAGATGGCTGGATCGGCAGAGTGTGGTATTCAGTTTTCAAGGTTTTCAGTTCGAGGCTCGAAGCCGACAAATATTTTTATATATATATTTTTTTTTAATTTATTTTAGTCAGTTTCATCTTTCATTCCTAGAGTTAAAATGAATAATTCCAAATCATATACGTGAAAAAAAGAATTTAATTTCAAAATATTTCTATATTCCTTCAAAATTTTACGAGTGAAGTTCGCGGACATGCGCAGAATTCATTCTTATTCTTAGCATTGTGCTTTTAGACCAGATTGACACCGTATTTAAAATTTTACTGGACAGTTGTAATGAGAATCTTCGACCCTTCAGAAGTTCTCGGGTTACGAAGCTAGGTGGCTGAATCGGCAGTGTGTGGAACTTAGTTTTCAAGGTTTTCAGATCGATGCTCGAAGCCGATAAATATTTTTATATATTTTTCGTCTTCTTTTTTTAAATTTATTTTAGTCAGTTTCATCTTTCATTACTAGAGTTAAAATGAATAATTCCAAATCATTTACGTCGAAAATAGAATTGAATTTCAAAATATTTCTATGATTATTCGAAGTTTTACGAGTATGGTTCACGCACATGCGCAGAATTCATTCCTATTCTTAGCATTGTGCTTTTAGACCAGATTGACACCGTATATAAAATTTTACTGCACAGCCGTAATGAGAATCTTAGAACTTTCAGAAGCGCTCAGGTTACGAGGCTTTGTGGCTAGATGGACAGAGTGTAGCACTTAGTCTTGCAGGTCTTCACTTCTACGCTCGAAGCCGTCAAATGTTTTTATATATTTTTCTTTTTTTTAAAACTATTTTTGTAAGTTTCTCCATCATTCCTACAGTTATAAGGAATTATTCCAAGTCATATACGTTTCCAGATTGACACCGTATATAAAATTTTACTGGACAGCCGTAATGAGAATATTTGACCTTTCAGAAGCACTTAGGTTACGTGGCTAGATGGCTAGATCGGCAGAGTGTAGCACTTAGTCTTGCAGGTCTTCATTTCGACGCTCGAAGCCGACAAATGTTTTTATATATTTTTCTTTTTTAAAAAAAATTATTTTAGTCAGTTTCAATTTTAGTAATTTCAAAAAATTTCAATATTTATTCGAAATTTTAATAGTCGAGTTCACGCACATGCGCAGAATACATTCGTATTCTTAGCATTGTGCTTTTAGACCAGATTGACACCGTATATAAAATTTTACTGGACAGTCGAAATGAGAATCTTAGACCCTTCAGGAGCTCTCGGTTTACGAATCTTGGTGGCTGGATCGGCCGAGTGTGGCATATAGTTTCGCTGGTCTTAAGTTCGAAGCCGACGAATATTTTTATATATTTTTCTTCTTTTTTTAAAAATTTATTTTAGTCAGATTCATCTTTCATTTCTAGAGTTAAAATGAATAATTCCAAATCATATGCGTCAAAAAAAAAAAGAATTGAATTTCAAAATATTTCTATATTTGATCGGAATTTTACGAGTCAAATTCCACGCACATACGCAGAAATCATTCGTATTGTTAGCATTGTGCTTTCAGACCAGATTGGCACCGTATTTAAAATTTACTGGACAGTCGTAATGAGAATCTTAGACCCTTCAGAAGCTCTCGGGTTAGGAAGCTAGATGGCTGGATCGGCAGAGTGTGGAATTTAGTTTTCAAGGTTTTCAGTTCGAGGCTCGAAGCCGACAAATATTTTTATATATATATATTTTTTTTAAATTTATTTTAGTCAGTTTCATCTTTCATTCCTAGAGTTAAAATGAATAATTCCAAATCATATACGTCAAAAAAAGAATTTAATTTCAAAATATTTCTATATTCCTTCAAAATTTTACGAGTGAAGTTCGCGCACATGCGCAGAATTCATTCGTATTCTTAGCATTGTGCTTTTAGACCAGATTGACACCGTATTTAAAATTTTACTGGACAGTTGTAATGAGAATCTTCGACCCTTCAGAAGTTCTCGGGTTACGAAGCTAGGTGGCTAGATGGACAGAGTGCAGCACTTACTCTTGCAGGTCTTCATTTCGACGCTCGAAGCCGACAAATGTTTTTATATATTTTTCTTTTTTAAAAAAAATTATTTTAGTCAGTTTCAATTTTAGTAATTTCAAAAAATTTCAATATTTATTCGAAATTTTAATAGTCGAGTTCACGCACATGCGCAGAATACATTCGTATTCTTAGCATTGTGCTTTTAGACCAGATTGACACCGTATATAAAATTTTACTGGACAGCCGTAATGAGAATATTTGACCTTTCAGAAGCACTCAGGTTACGAGGCTTGGTGGCTAGATCGGCAGAGTGTAGCACTTAGTCTTGCAGGTATTCTGTTCGACGCTCGAAGCCCACAATTGTTTATATATATATATATATATATATATATATATATATATATATATATATATATATATATATATATATATATATATATATATAAATTATTTTAGTCAGTTTCTCCATCATTCCCACAGTTAAAATGAATTATTCCAAGTCATATAAGTCGAAAATAGAATTTAATTTCAAAAAATTTCCATATTAATTCGAAATTTTAATAGTCGAGTTCACGCACATGAGCAGAATTCACTCGTATACTTAGCAGTATGTTTTAGACCAGATTGACATCATATATAAAATTTTACTGGACAGCAGCAATGAGAATCTTAGACCTTTCAGAATCGCTCGGGTTACGAGGCTTGGTGACTGGATCGGCAGAGTGTAGCACTTAGTTTTGCAGGTCTTAAGTTTCAGGCTTGATCCCGACAAATGTTTTTATTTTTTTTAAATTTATTTTAGTCAGTTTTCTCAATCATTCCCACAGTTAAAATGATTTATTCCAAGTCATATACGTCAAAAATAGAATTTTATTTAAAAAAAAAATTATATTTATTCGAAATTTTAATAGTTCAGTTCACGCAATGCGCAGAATTCATTCGTATTCTTAGCATTGTGCTTTTAGACCAGATTGAAACCGTATATAAAATTTTACTGGACAGCCGTAATGAGAATATTAAACCTTTCATAAGCGCTATTGTTACGAGCAATGGTGGCTGGATCGGCAGTGCGTGGCACTTAATTTTGCAGGTCTTCAGTTCGAGGCTCAAAGACGACAAATTTTTTTATATATTTACTTTTTAGTAAAAAAATTATTATAACCAGTTTTCTCAATCATTCTTATAGTTAAAATGAATTATTCCAAGTCTTATACGTCAAAAAAAAGAATTTAACTTAAACAAATTTTTATATTTATTCGAAATTTTAATTGTCGAGTTGACACACATGCACAGAATTCATTCGTGTTCTTAGCATTGTGCTTTTAGACCAGATTGACACCGTATATAAAATTTTACTGGACAGCCGTAATGAGAATATTAGACCTTTCATAAGCGCTATTGTTACGAGCAATGGTGGCTGGATCGGCAGTGCGTGGCACTTAATTTTGCAGGTCTTCAGTTCGAGGCTCAAAGACGACAAATTTTTTTATATATTTACTTTTTAGTAAAAAAATTATTATAACCAGTTTTCTCCATCATTCCTAGATTTAAAATGAATTATTACAAGTCATATACGTGAAAAATAGAAATTAATTTAAACAAATTTCTATGTTTATTCTAAATTTTAATTGCCTTCATGCACATGCGCAGAATTCATTCGTATTCTTAGCATTGTGCTTTTAGACCATATTGCATCGGCAGAGAGTGGCAATTAGTTTTGCAGATCTTCAGTTCGAGGCTCGAAGAAGACAAATGTTTTTATATATTTTTCCTTTTTTTTTTAAATTTATTTTAGTCAGTTTTCTCCATTATTCCTACAGTTAAATTGAATGATTCCAAGTCATATACGTAAAAAATAAAATTTAATTTAAAACAATTTCTATATTTTTTCGAAATTTTAATACTCGAGTTCACGCACATACGCAGAATTCATTCGTATTCTTAGCATTTTGCTTTGAGACAAGATTGACACCGTATATAAAACCTTACTTGGCAGCTGTAATTTTTAATAGTCGAGTTCACGCACATGCGCAAAAATCATTCGTATGCTCAGCAGTGTGCTTTTAGATCAGATTCACACCGTATATAAAATTTTACTGGACAGCCGTAATGAGAATCTTAGACCTTTCAGAAGCGCTCAGGTTACGAGCCCTGGTGGCTGGATCGGCAGTGTGTGGCACTTAGATTTGCAGGTTTTCAGTTCGAGACTCGAAGCCGACGAATGTTTTTATATATTTTTCTTCTTTTTTTAAAATTTATTTTAAAAAGTTTTCTTCATCATTCCTAGAGTTAAAATGAATTATTCCAACTCATACACGTGAAAAAAAAGAATTTAATTTAAACAAATTTCTATATTTATTCAAAATTTTAATAGTCGAGTTTACGCACATGCGCAGAATTCATTCCTGTTCTTAGCATTGTGCTTTTAGACAAGATTGACACCGCATATAAAACCTTACTTGGCAGCTGTAAATTTTAAAAGTCGAGTTCACGCACATGCGCAAAAATCATTCGAATGCTTAGCATTGTGCTTTTAGCCCAGATTGACACCGTATATAAAATTTCACTGGACAGCCGTTATGAGAATTTTAGACCTTTCAGACGCGATCGGGATACGAGGCTTAGTGGCTCTATCGGCACAGAGTGGCACTTAGTTTTGCAGTTATCCATTTCGAGGCTCGAAGAAAACAAATAATTTTTATAAATTTTTTTTTAGTCAGTTTTCTCCAGCATTACTTCAGTTAAAAAGAATTATTCCAAGTCATATACGTCAAAAATAGAATTTTAATTTAAACAAATTTCTATATTTATTCGAAATTTTAAGTGTCGAGCACATGCGCAGAATTCATTCGTATTCTTAGCATTGTGCTTTTAGACCAGAATCACACCGTATATAAAATTTTACTGGACAGCCGTAATCAGAATCTTGTAATTTTCAGAAGAACTCGGGTTACAACCCCTGGTGGCTGGATCGGCAGAGTGTGGCACTTAGTTTTGCAGGTCTTCACTTCGAGGCTCGAAGCCAACAAATGTTTTTATATATTTTACTTTTTTTTAAAATTTATTTTAACCAGTTTTCTCTATTATTACTACAGTTAAAATGAATTATTCCAAGTCTCATATGTGAAAAAAAGAATTTAATTCAAAAAAAATTCTATATTTATTCGAAATTTTAATAGTCGAGTTCACGTACATGCGCAGAATTCAATCGTGTCCTTAGCATTGTGCTTTGAGACCAGATTCACACCGTATAAAAAATTTTACTGGACAGCCGTAATGAGAATATTAGACCTTTCATAAGCGCTATTGGTACGAGCAATGGTGGCTGGATCGGCAGTGCGTGGCACTTAGTTTTGCAGGTCTTCAGTTCGAGGCTCGAAGCCGACAAATGTTGCTATATATTTTTCTTTTTTAAAAAATAATTTATTTTGGTCAGTGTTCTCCATCATTACTACAGTTAAAATGAATTATTCTAAGTCATACACGTCAAAAATAGAATTTAATTTAAACAAATTTCTATATTTACTCAAAAATTTAATATCGAGTTTACGCACATGCGCAGAATTCATTCCTGTTCTTAGCATTATGCTTTTAGACAAGATTGACACCGTATATAAAATTTCACTGGACAGCCGTTATGAGAATTTTAGACCTTTCAGACGCGATCGGGATACGAGGCTTAGTGGCTCTATCGGCACAGAGTGGCACTTAGTTTTGCAGTTATCCATTTCGAGGGTCGAAGAAAAAAATTAATTTTTATAAATTTTTTTTAGTCAGTTTTCTCCATCATTACTTCAGTTAAAAAGAATTATTCCAAGTCATATACGTCAAAAATAGAATTTAATTTAAACAAATTTCTATATTTATTCGAAATTTTAAGTGTCGAGCACATGCGCAGAATTCATTCGTATTCTTAGCATTGTGCTTTCAGACCAGATTCACACCGTATATAAAATTTTACTGGACAGCCGTAATGCGAATCTTAGGCCTTTCAGAAGTTCTCGGGTCACGAGCCCTGGTTGTTGGATCGGCAGAGTGTGTCACTTAATTTATCAGGTTTTTAGTTCCACGCTCGAAGCCGACAAATGTTTTTATATATTTTTCATTTTTTTTTTAAATTTACTATAACCAGTTTTCTACATCATTCCTAGAGTTAAAATGAATTATTCCAAGTCATATACGTCAAAAATAGAATTTAATTTAAACAAATTTTTATATTTATTCGAAATTTTAATTGTCGAGTTCACGCACATGCGCAGAATTCATTCGTGTTCTTAGCATTGTGCTTTTAGACCAGATTGACACCGTATATAAAATATTACTGGACAGCAGTAATGAGAATATTAGACCTTTCATTAAGCGCTATTGTTAAGAGCAATGGTGGCTGGATCGGCAGTGCGTGGCACTTAGTTTTGCAGGTCTTCAGTTCGAGGCTCAAAGGCGACATTTTTTATATATTTTTCTTTTTTAAAAAAAATTATTATAACCAGTTTTCTCCGTCATTCTTATAGTTAAAATGAATTATTCCACGTCATATACGTGAAAAATGTAATTTAATTTCAAAAAATTTCTATATTTATTCGAAATTTTAATAGTCGAGTTCACGCACATGCGCAGAATTCAATCGTGTTCTTAGCATTGTGCTTTTAGACCAGATTTACACCGTATATAAAATTTTACCAAGACAGCCGTAGTGAGATTCTTAAACCTTTCAGAAGCGCTCGTCTTACGAACTTGGTGGCTGGATCGGCAGAGTGTTGCACTTAGTTTTGCAGGTCTTCAGTTCGAGGCTCGAAGCCATCAAATGTTTTTATATATTTTACTTTTTTTTTAAATTTATTTTAACCAGTTTTCTCTATCATTACTACAGTTAAAATGAATTATTCCAAGTCTTATATGTGAAAAATAGAATATAATTTCAAAAAATTTCTATATTCATTCGAAATTTTAATTGCCTTCATGCACATGTGCAGAATTCATTCGTATTCTTAGCATTTTGCTTTGAGACAAGATTGACACCGCATATAAAATCTTACTTGTCAGCTGTAATTTTTAATAGTCGAGTTCACGCACATGCGCAAAAATCATTCGTATGCTTAGCAGTGTGCTTTTAGATCAGATTCACACCGTATATAAAATTTTACTGGACAGGCGTAATGAGAATCTTAGACCTTTCAGAAGCGCTCGGGTTACGAGCCCTGGTGGTTGGATCGGCAGAGTGTGGCACTTTGATTTGCAGGTCTTTAGTTCGAGGCTCGAAGCCGACGAATGTTTTTATATATTTTTCTTTTTTTTTTAATTTATTTTAACCAGTTTTCTCCATCATTCCTAGATTTAAAATGAATTATTACAAGTCATATACGTGAAAAATAGAAATTAATTTAAACAAATTTCTATATTTATTCGAAATTTTAATTGTCGATTTCACGCACATGCGCAGAATTCATTCGTGCTCTTAGCATTGTGCTTTTAGATCAGATTGACACCGTATATAAAATTTTATTGGACAGCCGTAATCACAATCTTGTAACTTTCAGAAGAATTCGGGTTACAACCCCTGGTGGCTCGATCGGCAGAGTGTGGCACTTAGTTTTGCAGGTCTTCAATTCGAGGCTAGAAGGCTTCAAATGTTTTCATAATTTTCTTTTTTTTTAAATTTATTTTAATCAGTTTTCTCCATCATTACTAGAATTAAAATGAAATATTCCAAGTCATATACGTCCAAAACAGAATTTAATTTAAACAAATTTCTATATTTATTCGAAATTTTAATTGTCGAGTTCACACACATGTGCAGAATTCATTCGTATTCTTAGCATTGTGCTTTTAGACCAGATTGCATCGGCAGAGAGTGGCAATTAGTTTTGCAGATCTTCAGTTCGAGGCTCGAAGAAGACAAATGTTTTTATATATTTTTCCTTTTTTTTTAAATTTATTTTAGTCAGTTTTCTCCATTATTCCTACAGTTAAATTGAATGATTCCAAGTCATATACGTAAAAAATAAAATTTAATTTAAAACAATTTCTATATTTTTTCGAAATTTTAATACTCGAGTTCACGCACATACGCAGAATTCATTCGTATTCTTAGCATTTTGCTTTGAGACAAGATTGACACCGTATATAAAACCTTACTTGGCAGCTGTAATTTTTAATAGTCGAGTTCACGCACATGCGCAAAAATCATTCGTATGCTCAGCAGTGTGCTTTTAGATCAGATTCACACCGTATATAAAATTTTACTGGACAGCCGTAATGAGAATCTTAGACCTTTCAGAAGCGCTCAGGTTACGAGCCCTGGTGGCTGGATCGGCAGTGTGTGGCACTTAGATTTGCAGGTTTTCAGTTCGAGACTCGAAGCCGACGAATGTTTTTATATATTTTTCTTCTTTTTTTAAAATTTATTTTAAAAAGTTTTCTTCATCATTCCTAGAGTTAAAATGAATTATTCCAACTCATACACGTGAAAAAAAAGAATTTAATTTAAACAAATTTCTATATTTATTCAAAATTTTAATAGTCGAGTTTACGCACATGCGCAGAATTCATTCCTGTTCTTAGCATTGTGCTTTTAGACAAGATTGACACCGCATATAAAACCTTACTTGGCAGCTGTAAATTTTAAAAGTCGAGTTCACGCACATGCGCAAAAATCATTCGAATGCTTAGCATTGTGCTTTTAGCCCAGATTGACACCGTATATAAAATTTCACTGGACAGCCGTTATGAGAATTTTAGACCTTTCAGACGCGATCGGGATACGAGGCTTAGTGGCTCTATCGGCACAGAGTGGCACTTAGTTTTGCAGTTATCCATTTCGAGGCTCGAAGAAAACAAATAATTTTTATAAATTTTTTTTTAGTCAGTTTTCTCCAGCATTACTTCAGTTAAAAAGAATTATTCCAAGTCATATACGTCAAAAATAGAATTTTAATTTAAACAAATTTCTATATTTATTCGAAATTTTAAGTGTCGAGCACATGCGCAGAATTCATTCGTATTCTTAGCATTGTGCTTTTAGACCAGAATCACACCGTATATAAAATTTTACTGGACAGCCGTAATCAGAATCTTGTAATTTTCAGAAGAACTCGGGTTACAACCCCTGGTGGCTGGATCGGCAGAGTGTGGCACTTAGTTTTGCAGGTCTTCACTTCGAGGCTCGAAGCCAACAAATGTTTTTATATATTTTACTTTTTTTTAAAATTTATTTTAACCAGTTTTCTCTATTATTACTACAGTTAAAATGAATTATTCCAAGTCTCATATGTGAAAAAAAGAATTTAATTTAAAAAAAATTCTATATTTATTCGAAATTTTAATAGTCGAGTTCACGTACATGCGCAGAATTCAATCGTGTCCTTAGCATTGTGCTTTGAGACCAGATTCACACCGTATAAAAAATTTTACTGGACAGCCGTAATGAGAATATTAGACCTTTCATAGGCGCTATTGGTACGAGCAATGGTGGCTGGATCGGCAGTGCGTGGCACTTAGTTTTGCAGGTCTTCAGTTCGAGGCTCGAAGCCGACAAATGTTGCTATATATTTTTCTTTTTTAAAAAATAATTTATTTTGGTCAGTGTTCTCCATCATTACTACAGTTAAAATGAATTATTCTAAGTCATACACGTCAAAAATAGAATTTAATTTAAACAAATTTCTATATTTACTCAAAAATTTAATATCGAGTTTACGCACATGCGCAGAATTCATTCCTGTTCTTAGCATTATGCTTTTAGACAAGATTGACACCGTATATAAAATTTCACTGGACAGCCGTTATGAGAATTTTAGACCTTTCAGACGCGATCGGGATACGAGGCTTAGTGGCTCTATCGGCACAGAGTGGCACTTAGTTTTGCAGTTATCCATTTCGAGGGTCGAAGAAAAAAATTAATTTTTATAAATTTTTTTTAGTCAGTTTTCTCCATCATTACTTCAGTTAAAAAGAATTATTCCAAGTCATATACGTCAAAAATAGAATTTAATTTAAACAAATTTCTATATTTATTCGAAATTTTAAGTGTCGAGCACATGCGCAGAATTCATTCGTATTCTTAGCATTGTGCTTTCAGACCAGATTCACACCGTATATAAAATTTTACTGGACAGCCGTAATGCGAATCTTAGGCCTTTCAGAAGTTCTCGGGTCACGAGCCCTGGTTGTTGGATCGGCAGAGTGTGTCACTTAATTTATCAGGTTTTTAGTTCCACGCTCGAAGCCGACAAATGTTTTTATATATTTTTCATTTTTTTTTTTAAATTTACTATAACCAGTTTTCTACATCATTCCTAGAGTTAAAATGAATTATTCCAAGTCATATACGTCAAAAATAGAATTTAATTTAAACAAATTTTTATATTTATTCGAAATTTTAATTGTCGAGTTCACGCACATGCGCAGAATTCATTCGTGTTCTTAGCATTGTGCTTTTAGACCAGATTGACACCGTATATAAAATATTACTGGACAGCAGTAATGAGAATATTAGACCTTTCATTAAGCGCTATTGTTAAGAGCAATGGTGGCTGGATCGGCAGTGCGTGGCACTTAGTTTTGCAGGTCTTCAGTTCGAGGCTCAAAGGCGACATTTTTTATATATTTTTCTTTTTTAAAAAAAATTATTATAACCAGTTTTCTCCGTCATTCTTATAGTTAAAATGAATTATTCCACGTCATATACGTGAAAAATGTAATTTAATTTCAAAAAATTTCTATATTTATTCGAAATTTTAATAGTCGAGTTCACGCACATGCGCAGAATTCAATCGTGTTCTTAGCATTGTGCTTTTAGACCAGATTTACACCGTATATAAAATTTTACCAAGACAGCCGTAGTGAGATTCTTAAACCTTTCAGAAGCGCTCGTCTTACGAACTTGGTGGCTGGATCGGCAGAGTGTTGCACTTAGTTTTGCAGGTCTTCAGTTCGAGGCTCGAAGCCATCAAATGTTTTTATATATTTTACTTTTTTTTTAAATTTATTTTAACCAGTTTTCTCTATCATTACTACAGTTAAAATGAATTATTCCAAGTCTTATATGTGAAAAATAGAATATAATTTCAAAAAATTTCTATATTCATTCGAAATTTTAATTGCCTTCATGCACATGTGCAGAATTCATTCGTATTCTTAGCATTTTGCTTTGAGACAAGATTGACACCGCATATAAAATCTTACTTGTCAGCTGTAATTTTTAATAGTCGAGTTCACGCACATGCGCAAAAATCATTCGTATGCTTAGCAGTGTGCTTTTAGATCAGATTCACACCGTATATAAAATTTTACTGGACAGGCGTAATGAGAATCTTAGACCTTTCAGAAGCGCTCGGGTTACGAGCCCTGGTGGTTGGATCGGCAGAGTGTGGCACTTTGATTTGCAGGTCTTTAGTTCGAGGCTCGAAGCCGACGAATGTTTTTATATATTTTTCTTTTTTTTTTAATTTATTTTAACCAGTTTTCTCCATCATTCCTAGATTTAAAATGAATTATTACAAGTCATATACGTGAAAAATAGAAATTAATTTAAACAAATTTCTATATTTATTCGAAATTTTAATTGTCGATTTCACGCACATGCGCAGAATTCATTCGTGCTCTTAGCATTGTGCTTTTAGATCAGATTGACACCGTATATAAAATTTTATTGGACAGCCGTAATCACAATCTTGTAACTTTCAGAAGAATTCGGGTTACAACCCCTGGTGGCTCGATCGGCAGAGTGTGGCACTTAGTTTTGCAGGTCTTCAATTCGAGGCTAGAAGGCTTCAAATGTTTTCATAATTTTCTTTTTTTTTAAATTTATTTTAATCAGTTTTCTCCATCATTACTAGAATTAAAATGAAATATTCCAAGTCATATACGTCCAAAACAGAATTTAATTTAAACAAATTTCTATATTTATTCGAAATTTTAATTGTCGAGTTCACACACATGTGCAGAATTCATTCGTATTCTTAGCATTGTGCTTTTAGACCAGATTGCATCGGCAGAGAGTGGCAATTAGTTTTGCAGATCTTCAGTTCGAGGCTCGAAGAAGGCAAATGTTTTGATATATTTTTCCTTTTTTTTTAAATTTATTTTAGTCAGTTTTCTCCATTATTCCTACAGTTAAATTGAATGATTCCAAGTCATATACGTAAAAAATAGAATTTAATTTCAAAAGATTTCTATATTTTTTCGAAATTTTAATACTCGAGTTCACGCACATACGCAGAATTCATTCGTATTCTTAGCATTTTGCTTTGAGACAATATTGACATCGTATATAAAATCTTACTTGGCAGCTGTAATTTTTAATAGTCGAGTTCACGCCCATGCGCAAAAATCATTCGTATGCTTAGCAGTGTGCTTTTAGATCAGATTCACACCGTATATAAAATTTTACTGGACAGCCGTAATGAGAATCTTAGACCTTTCAGAAGCGCTCAGGTTACTAGCCCTGGTGGTTGGATCGGCAGTGTGTGGCACTTAGATTTGCAGGTCTTCAGTTCGAGACTCGAAGCCGACGAATGTTTTTATATATTTTTCTTCTTTTTTTAAATTTATTTTAAAAAGTTTTCTCCATCATTCCTAGAGTTAAAATGAATTATTCCATGTCATACACGTCAAAGAAAGAATTTAATTTAAACAAATTTCTATATTTATTCAAAATTTTAATAGTCGAGTTTACGCACATGCGCAGAATTCATTCCTGTTCTTAGCATTGTGCTTTTAGACAAGATTGACACCGCATATAAAACCTTACTTGGCAGCTGTAAATTTTAAAAGTCGAGTTCACGCACATGCGCAAAAATCATTCGAATGCTTAGCATTGTGCTTTTAGCCCAGATTGACACCGTATATAAAATTTCACTGGACAGCCGTTATGAGAATTTTAGACCTTTCAGACGCGATCGGGATACGAGGCGTAGTGGCTCTATCGGCACAGAGTGGCACTAAGTTTTGCAGTTATCCATTTCGAGGCTCGAAGAAAACAAATAATTTTTATAAATTTTTTTTAGTCAGTTTTCTCCATCATTACTTCAGTTAAAAAGAATTATTCCAAGTCATGTACGTCAAAAATAGAATTTAATTTAAACAAATTTCTATATTTATTCGAAATTTTAATTGTCGAGTTCACGCACATGCGCAGAATTCAATCGTGTTCTTAGCATTGTGCTTTTAGACCAGATTTACACCGTATATAAAATTTTACAAGACAGCCGTAGTGAGATTCTTAAACCTTTCAGAAGCGCTCGTGTTGCGAACCTGGTGGCTGGATCGGCAGAGTGTTGCACTTAGTTTTGCAGGTCTTCAGTTCGAGGCTCGAAGCCAACAAATGTTTTTATATATTTTACTTTTTTTTTAAATTTATTTTAACCAGTTTTCTCTATCATTACTAAGTTAAAATGAATTATTCCAAGTCTTATATGTGAAAAAAAGAATTTAATTTAACAAAAATTCTATATTTATTCGAAATTTTAATAGTCGAGTTCACGTACATGCGCAGAATTCAATCGTGTTCTTAGCATTGTGCTTTGAGACCAGATTGACACCGTATATAAAATTTTACTGGACAGCCGTAATGAGAATATTAGACCTTTCATAAGCGCTATTGTTACGAGCAATGGTGGCTGGATCGGCAGTGCGTGGCACTTAGTTTTGCAGGTCTTCAGTTCGAGGCTCGAAGCCGACAAATGTTTTTATATATTTTTCTTTTTCTTTTTCAATTTATTTTAACCGGTTTTCTAAATCATTACCTTTAATTAAAAAAAAATCTATATTTATTCGATATTTTAATAGTCGAGTTCACGCACATGCGCAGAATTCATTCGTGTTCTTAGCATTGTGCTTTTAGACCAGATTGACACCGTATATAAAATTTTACTGCACAGCCGTAATGAGAATCTTAGACCTTTCATAAGCATTATTGTTACGAGCAATGGTGGCTGCATCGGCAATGCGTGGCACTTAGTTTCGCAGGTCTTCAGTTCGAGGCTCGAAGCCGACAAATGTTGTTATATATTTTTCTTTTTTAAAAAATAATTTATTTTAGTCAGTGTTCTCCATCATTACTACAGTTAAAATGAATTATTCCAAGTCATACACGTCAAAAATAGAATTTAATTTAAACAAATTTCTATATTTATTCTAAATTTTAAGTGTCGAGCACATGAGCAGAATTCATTCGTATTCTTAGCATTGTGCTTTTAGACCAGATTCACACCGTATATAAAATTTTACTGGACAGCCGTAATACGAATCTTAGGCCTTTCAGAAGTTCTTGGGTCACGAGCCCTGGTGGCTGGATCGGCAGAGTGTGTCACTTAATTTATCAGGTTTTTAGTTCCAGGCTCGAAGCCGACAAATGTTTTTATATATTTTTCATTTTTTTTAAATTTACTATAACCAGTTTTCTACATCATTCCTAGAGTTAAAATGAATTATTCCAAGTCATATACGTCAAAAATAGAATTTAATTTAAACAAATTTTTATATTTATTAGAAATTTTAATTGTCGAGTTCACGCACATGCGCAGAATTCAATCGTGTTCTTAGCATTGTGCTTTTACACCAGATTTACGCCGTATATAAAATTTTACAAGACAGCCGTAGTGAGATTCTTAAACCTTTCAGAAGCGCTCGTGTTACGAACCTGGTGGCTGGATCGGCAGAGTGTGGCACTTAGTTTTAAAGGTCTTCAGTTCGAGGCTCAAAGACGACAAATTTATTTATATATTTTTCTTTTTTTTAAAAAAAATTATTATAACCATTTTTCTCAATCATTCTTATAGTTAAAATGAATTATTCCAAGTCTTATACGTCAAAAAAAAGAATTTAACTTTAAAAAAATTCTATATTTATTCGAAATTTTAATAGTCGAGTTCACGCACATGCGCAGAATTCATTCGTGTCCTTAGCATTGTGCTTTGAGACCAGATTGACACCGTATATAAAATTTTACTGGACAGCCGTAATGAGAATATTAGACCTTTCATAAACGCTATTGTTACGAGCAATGGTGGCTGGATCGGCAGTGCGTGGCACTTAGTTTTGAAGGTCTTCAGTTCGAGGCTCGAAGCCGACAAATGTTTTTATATATTTTTCTTTTTCTTTTTCAATTTATTTTAACCAGTTTTCTCCATCATTACCTTTAATTTTAAAAAAATTCTATATTTATTCGATATTTTAATAGTCGAGTTCACGCACATGCGCAGAATTCATTCATGTTCTTAGCATTGTGCTTTTAGACCAGATTGACACCGTATATAAAATATTACTGGACAGCAGTAATGAGAATATTAGACCTTTCATAAGCGCTATTGTTACGAGCAATGGTGGCTGGATCGGCAGTGCGTGGCACTTAGTTTCGCAGGTCTTCAGTTCGAGGCTCGAAGACGACAAATGTTGTTATATATTTTTCTTTTTTTAAAAATAATTTATTTTAGTCAGTGTTCTCCATCATTACTACAGTTAAAATGAATTATTCCAAGTCATACACGTCAAAAATAGAATTTAATTTAAACAAATTTCTATATTTATTCAAAATTTTAATAGTCGAGTTTACGTACATGCGCAGAATTCATTCCTGTTCTTAGCATTGTGCTTTTAGACAAGATTGACACCGTATATAAAATTTCAATGGACAGCCGTTATGAGAATTTTAGACCTTTCAGACGCGATCGGGATACGAGGCTTAGTGGCTCTGTCGGCACAGAGTGGCACTTAGTTTTGCAGTTATCCATTTCGAGGCTCGAAGAAAACAAATAATTTTTATAAATTTTTTTTAGTCAGTTTTCTCCATCATTACTTCAGTTAAAAAGAATTATTAAAAGTCATATACGACAAAAATAGAATTTAATTTAAACAAATTTCTATATTTATTCGAAATTTTAAGTGTCGAGCACATGCGCAGAATTCATTCGTATTCTTAGCATTGTGCTTTTAGACCAGATTCAGACCGTATATAAAATTTTACTGGACAGCCGTAATGCGAATCTTAGGCCTTTCAGATGTTCTCGGGTCACGAGCCCTGGTGGCTGGATCGGCAGAATGTGTCACTTAATTTATCAGGTTTTTAGTTCCAGGCTCGAAGCCGACAAATGTTTTTATATATTTTTCATTTTTTTTTTAAATTTACTATAACCAGTTTTCTACATCATTCCTAGAGTTAAAATGAATTATTCCAAGTCTTATATGTGAAAAAAAGAATTTAATTTAAAAAAAATTCTATATTTATTCGAAATTTTAATAGTCGAGTTCACGCACATGCGCAGAATTCATTCGTGTCCTTAGCATTGTGCTTTGAGACCAGATTGACACCGTATATAAAATTTTACTGGACAGCCGTAATGAGAATATTAGACCTTTCATAAGAGCTATTGTTATGAGCAATGGTGGCTGGATCGGCAGTGCGTGGCACTTAGTTTTGCAGGTCTTCAGTTCGAGGCTCGAAGCCGACAAATGTTTTTATATATTTTTCATTTTTTTTAAAATTTATTTTAATCTGTTTTCTACATCATTCCTAGAGTTAAAATAAATTATTCCAAGTCATATACGTCAAAAATATAATTTAAATTAAACAAATTTCTATATTTTTTCGAAATTTTAATTGTCGATTTCACGCACATGCGCAGAATTCATTCGTGTTCTTAGCATTGTGCTTTTAGATGAGATTCACACCGTATATAAAATTTTACTGGTCAACCGTAATGAGAATCTTAGACCTTTCAGAAGCGCTCGGGTTACGAGCCCTGGTGGCTGGATCGATAGAATTGGCACTTAGTATTGAAGTATTGTTCTTATATATTTTTCTTTTTTTAAAAAGTTTATTATAACCAGTTTTCTCCATCATTCCTATAGTTAAAATAAGTTATTCCAAGTCATATACGTCAAAAATGGAATTTAATTTCAAAAAATTCTATCTTGTGTAAAACACACTGCTAAGAATACGAATGAATTCTGCGTATGTGCGTGAACTCGAGTATTAAAATTTCGAAAAAATATAGAAATTGTTTGAAATTAAATTCTATTTTGACGTATATGACTTGGAATAATACATTTTAACTGTAGGAATGTTGGAGAAAACTGGTTAAAATAAACTTTAAAAAAAAAAGAAAAATATATAAAAACATTTGTCGCCTTTGAGCGTCGAACTGAAGACCTGCAAAACTAACAACACACTCTGCCGATCCAGCCACCAGAGCTCGTATCCAGGCCGCTTCGGAAAGGTCTAAGATTCTCATTACGGCTGTTCTGTAAAATTATATAGACGGTGTCAATCATGTCTAAAAGCACAATGCTAAGCATACGAATGAATTTTGCGCATGTGCGTGAATTCGACTATTAAAATTTCGAATAAATATAGAAATGTGTTTAAATTAAATTCTATTTTTGACGTATATGACTTGGAATAATTAATTTTAACTGTAGTAATGATGGAGAACACTGAGTAAAATAAATTTATAAAAAAAGGAAAAATTTATAAAAATATTTGTCGGCTTCGAGCCTCGAACTGAAGACCTTCAAACCTAAGTAACAAACTCTGTCCATCCAGCCACCAGGGCTCGTAACCCGCACGCTTCTGAAAGTTCTAAGATTCTCATTACGGCTGTCTAGTAAAATTTTATATACGCGTAAATCTGGTCTAAAACCACAATGCTAAGAACACGAATGAATTCTGCGCATGTGCTTGAACTCGACAATTAAAATTTCGAATAAATATAGAAATTTGTTTAAATTAAATTCTATTTTTGACGTATATGACTTGGAATAATTCATTTTAAATGTTGGTATGATGGAGAAAACTGACTAAAATAAATTTAAATAAAAAGAAATATATATAAAAACATTTGTCGGCTTCGAGCCATGACCTAGAGACCTGCAAAAGTAAGTGCCGCAGTCTGCCGATCCACGCACCAAGCATCGTAACCCTAACGCTTCTGAAAGGTCTAAGATTCTCATTTCAGCAGTCCAGTAAAAATTTAAATACGGTGTTAATCTGGTCTAAAAGCACAAACTAAGAATACGAATGAATTCTTCGCATGTGAGTGAACTCGACAATTAAAATTTCGAATAAATATAGAAAATTTTTGAAATTAAATTATATTTTTGACGTATATGACTTGGAATAATTCATTTAAACAGTAGGAGTGATGGAGAAAACTGACTAAATAAATTTAAGAAAAAAAAGAAAATATATAAAACATTTGTCGGCTTCGAGCCTCGAACTGCAAAAATAAGTGCCACACTCAGCCGATCCAGCCACTTAGCCTCGTAACACGAGCGCTTCTGAAAGGTTTAAGATTCTCATTTCGGCAGTCCAGTAAAATTTTATATACGATGTTAATCTAGTCTAAAAGCACAATACTAAGAATACGAATGAATTCTACGCATATGCTTGAAATCGACTATTAAAATTTCGAATAAATATAGAAATTTTTTGAAATGAAATTCTATTTTTGACGTATATGATTTGAAATAATTCATTTTAACTGTAGGAATTTTGGAGAAAACTGGTAAAAATAAATTTAAAAAAAAAGAAAAATTTATAAAAACATCTTTCGGTTTCGAGCCTCGAACTGAAGACCTGCAAAACTAAGTGCCACATTCTGCCGATCCAGCCACCATTGCCCGTAACCCAAGCGTTTCTGAAAGGTCTAAGATTCTCATTACGGCTGTCCAGTAAAATTTTATATACGTTGTCAATCAGGAATAAAAGCACAATGATACGAATACGAATGAATTCTGCGCATGTGCGTGAACTCGACTATTAAAATTTCGAATAAATATAGAAATTTGTTTAAATTAAATTCTATATTTGACGTATATGACTTGGAATAATTCATTTTAACTGTAGGAATGATGGAGAAAACTGGTTATAATAGATTTAAAAAAAAAGAATAATATATAAAAATATTTGTCGGCTTCGAGCCTCGAACTGAAGACGTGCAAAACTAAGTACCACACTCTGCCGATCCAGCAAGCATGCCTCGTAACCCTTTCTCTTCTGAAAGGACGTTGAAAATCGAAAAACTGATGCTAAGAATTTTAAACTAGTTTAATTTAAGGTGACTCCCTGCATTAAAAATGGTATTTTTCAATCATTTTGTTCAATTTTTTGCAAAAATATTATAATTCAAACATTTGTCTTTCCAAAACCGTTTTTCTTTTCATTTTATGTCATCTAGAAGCCGAGATATATCAAATTAAACAAGTACAGTGTACTTGAAATTTAACCGGAAGTCTCAGTCTGTAACCGGAAGTTGTTGTAAAATGCCTGTTTTAACATATTTTTTACTTTTTTTTTTTTTTTTAGCTTTAAAACGCAAATAATGATTTCATGAGTTTGCTTGTGCTTGATGCTGTGGAAAATATATATGGTGCAAAT
Source organism: Argiope bruennichi (assembly GCF_947563725.1). Lineage (NCBI taxonomy): Eukaryota > Metazoa > Arthropoda > Arachnida > Araneae > Araneidae > Argiope > Argiope bruennichi. Next base: position 40,875 of record NC_079162.1, on the reverse strand, counting down.
ACGATCACCAAATTAGAATGTATTAATCATGTGCGAAAAAGAGTTGGGAGTCGTTTACGGAAGTTGAAAAAATCAACAAACGGCCTGAAAGGAAAGGACAAATTAACTGATAATTTTATCTATAGATTACAGAATTACTATGGAATTGCCATTCGTAGTAGTCTTGATAGGCTAAAAAACATTCAATCTGAAGTTATTGTAGCATTTTATCACTGTTGCTCAAGCTCGAAACATTCTATGCGTGTGCAATGTCCAGTAGGAGGCAATAGATGGTGTAAATATTAACATGCAAAGACACGGAGGAAAACCTTTCTTGGGAAATCCATTCGACTACCGCAAAACATTATAAACATCATGAAGCGTGTATATATGAAACTTTGTGATCAAAAATTGTTAAAGAAAGGCTTGCATGGAATAACACAAAACGCTAATGAGAGTTTTAATAGTTTGCTCTGGAATATCGTCCCGAAACAGTATTTCGTTGAACTCCAAACTCTGTCGTTAGAGTCCTGTATTGCTGTCCTTCAGTTTAATAAAGGTGGGAATGGCATAAAAAGTATGTTAAATCAATTGCAAATAGAAGTTGGTTATTACACTCAAGAAGGACTAAAGCTTTTTGACTATAAACGTATTTGTAGTTCTAAAAGGCATTCTTTACTAGCTGCAAAAGTTCACAGAAAAAAAATGAGAGCTCATAAAAAGAAAAAATGTACAATTCATGAAGAAAATGAATGTTTAACTTATATATATGAAGAATTTTAGACTGTTTTATGAAGAGGAAATACTATTTTCCATTAATTGTAAACTTTAAACTCATTTTTCTCAAAATTATTTTTTCAATAGAAGTAGTAAACCATTAACATGATATCTCCAGTATTAATTAATATGTTTTAATGAAATTTTCAAATAATGTTCTTTACACTATTGTCTATGAAATCAACTAAAAGTTTTGATGTACAGTAAATACTATTTTACTTATAACCTTTTATGTTGGAAAATAGCTGAAAATTTAAGAATAATGTCTACATTTCAACATAAAAACCTTCATAATATTTTTGCATTTTAATTAATCTCTTAGATTTTAGTTCATTTTGAAGATAACTATGTTATGTATAAAGAAACTATGTATGTGTAAAGAAAATTGTAATTACTGAATTGGAATTTTGTGTAGAGTGTTAACCATTTCGGTTAACTTTTGCTAAAATTTACATCAAATTTATCAATTTTAAAAAAATGGGACAGTCACAGAAATTTTTTATCGATGTTTATTCTTTTTTATAACCTTATTTAACTAGAAAACACAAATTAAATCTTAAAAAATAGCCTTTTAAAAAATTGTCTCGAACGTAGGCAGTCACCTTAAGTATGAAAGCAATTACATTTCGTGGTAAAATTTGTTTTCTTTCAGCAGATTCGTGTTTACAGCTATCCCGGAATATACAGTAGCCATTTGTGGGATGCCATAGCGTTCTTCAATCAAATTCATCCCTACATTGAAAGTCCCACAGCAGAGGATATACACTTTCAAGAAGTTATACAAAGAACAGTTCTGGAGTTTATCAAATCTGCGGGAACGCATATAACACCTGAGGAATGGCTGAAGTACCCAAATTCAGTTGCGTTGATAAATGCAAATATTACATTAGTGGAATCCTACCACAAAACGAAATGTAAATTTTGGTCTGCAAATGGTTTAATAGATTATGCTTGGGTCAGCTGAAATGTTGGATTGCATCTCAAATTTCTACAGATACTCAAGTGAATCGCTTCAACTGACTTACCCTCTTCTTCACGCTAAGCATTTATAATTATTTTTTATTATAAATGTCCATTTTTTATCTTCAGAATGTTAAAATTAGTGGAAAATGTAATTGTAATGTAACTTTATGTAATTGTTAACTAAAAAAGTTTTTAAAAATTTAAATGTGACGTATAAAATGGAAATGCATTGCATTGCGCTGAATTTTTTCCCCCATTAAATTTATGTATCTAGTAGCACAATTTCAGCTTTTTGACACAAAAATTGCAATTTATAATTCGAGCTTAGAATTAGAATTTCTTTTTAAATATATGTTCATCTTTTTGAATACTGGAAGTTTTTCAAAGTGTATTGTTCTTACGACTCGAATCACTTTTCAAAATTAAAAAAAAAAAATTTAATTGCCATTTGAATACATTTATGATTATTTCGAAATTTAATTCGTTTTAACCTTGGTGATAATGGTGACACATATATAGCAATTTTTATTAACTCCTATTTCTATTCATATCAAATATTTTGAATTTTTAAAGTAGTATTAAAAACGATTTCCTGAAGCCAAATATAAGAGATTTCTTTTTGAATATTTTAGTCAAAGCAGTTAAATTTAGTTGCCCAGAATTAGACATTCAACTAATTACGCATGAAGTTTCATTATAAGTTTCAAGTTTTCTGAACTTATTGAGTACTCATCGCCAACGTCTCCTGAAATACACATTTTTAACAACAATTTCTTATTGAAAACAATGAAATTTTCCCATTAAACTTGAAAAATTAGCTTAAAATGTATAGAACTACATTTTTAACTAGAACGAATTCTAAAAGTTTTTTTTTTTGTAGTTATTAGACGTAGAAGCGCTTATAGCGTTTATTTATCTGGTATGACTTATTCATATCAAAATCAATCTTAAATGATGCACTTTATATTTCACAAGTTACTTTTATATCCAGGATAATCTTACAAAGAAGAAATTACTATATTAAAATTACTTCTTTGGTCACTAAATATTTCCTAAACTTAATGACTCTTGTCTATAATTCAGTGCTTGTCGTTTTTGTAGGAGCATATTTGCATTTGATCATTTTCTACCAATGTATGCGCTTATAAAAGTCTGTAGTTCAAGTATGTTAAAATATATATATATAAAATTTAAAAAAAGAACACTTTATAATTTCAAAAAATGCTTGGAAAATATGAACTAACGTTGAATATTAACTATTGCTCCTATTCGCTTTACATACAATTACGATTAAAACATATATTATCCGGGATTTTAAGACGGTCACCTGATGCTTCGTTCTTCTTCGAATAGAATGCACTTAAAGGAGCTACAAAGAAAATACATTCTGTCACTTTATTATAATATGATCAATACTAACTCATATTCAATCTTAGAAATAAAAATCAGCAGAGCAATATTTCACATTAAAGATTTGAGGTAAATAATAATATTATCTTCTACGCATTTCGTGGAAAGAAAGTTTAGACTACAGTTTGATCCAAAACGCATAAACGATGTTAGTTATTTTATTGATTTGTCTAAATTGTATTACTAAATATTCTTCTGATCCTTTATTGATTGAATATAGGTTTGGAAAGTATATTATCTATTAGTTTAAAGTTATAATAAATCTAGAAAAAGCGACTTGATGTTCCAAAATATTTTAAATTTCCACATTTCTAAAACGCATATGATAATCCAAAAAACTGAATGTATTTATATACGAAAATACACATTTTAATTTACTCATACAGGAATAAATTATATGCTTCTCCAAGCATTCTAAACATTTTATCATCTGATTTTTTTTAATTCTATTATGCACTATTTAATTCAAACAAATATTATTTGAAATTCCCTCTATCGTTTGATGACACTATTAAACTCATACATGTGCTCACTTTACTACACAAGATTAAAAATACATTAAGTTTTTGCAAATTTTGAAACAACATTACTACGTTAAATTTCACTAAAACTTAAATATTTTCCCAAAATTCTTCAATTAAGCAAATCCAGTGTTGCCTAAAGAATTTGAATGTTTTTGAAAGAACGTGCCCTTATACAAGAAGGTTAACATGTGGATTCTTATACCATTCTTATCTAAAAATCATGATGAATTTATTTCGAATTTCTATCAGTCCCATAAAATGAAGGTCAAATCGATTGAATAAAATATATATCCAAAGTGCGTATATGTCGTAAATCTATTAATAAACTGGTCATTCTGGAAAACTAAAGGTTTTGTTGGTTGTATTGATTTGGGAAAAAAATTTCAAGGAAATTGATTTATAAATCTGCGTGATATTCTTTGAATATTTTATAAATTGTTTTATCACCAAGATAAATTTATATTAAAGAAATGGAAGGATACTGCTGATAATTTTAAGTAAAATCTCTAAAAATCAACTAAATTGACTTCAAATTATAATTGTAAGAAGAAATCATAAGATTTCACATGATTTATTCCGTGCATCATCGTTTTTAGAAAAGAATTTGAAAACTATTGACCCTATAAAATGCAATAAATTTAATACGAATGTTATTTTACAAAGGAAAAAAATGGAAGTTCTATTAGTAACAAGAGGAGATACATTTCAAAGTTGAGTTTAACTAGGATGCAAAATTTCATACGCAGTAATCAAGAACAGTAATTAAAATTACTATCATATTAATCAATATTACTTGAAATTTGACGAAATCTGAAATCGAAAAACCCTTGTCCACTCCCCTAGATTTGCATTCTATTTAACATTCTTGATTAATATGCCATAATGCAAAATTGCTATTGCCTCAAATTTCTTGAAAAACGTTTGTGTTTTTCTATATTCCAAACCTAAACTCTGATCTGATTTCATCTCAAAATGATTGTCTAATTTCACTCTTTAATAGTCTGAGTAAGGTGCATGAATCCATTCTCTCGAAATTCTTGAGTCAATGCCTTAACGACAATAATATGATTACTTCCGGACAATTCGAAGTTAAAAAAACTTGTTGATATGACATGCATTCCTACATTCGAGAATTTTTTCAAAATTTTCTTTGAACATCTAAACATTCCTTAACAGAAAAGCACGAGTAACGATACCACTCTTAAATTCTCCTCCCCCTAAAATTGGTTTCAATATTAATCATTTATCTAAACTCAACGAAAGAGCGTATTGCACTCATCAAACTAAACTGATCAAATAAATTTATTCTTTTCTGAAAGTTAAACATGAAATTTCTATATTCCAAATCCTGAGGTGCTTATGAAAATTTTTCGCATCGTGGAGTTCCGTAAAATAAGTATTGTTGCTCTTGCAGTGCATTGCAGTAGCATTTGTTTAAGAATTCAATAGCATTAAGTGTCCGTCATTCGATATGCAGTCAGGTATACGAAAATAGATTACAATCTTGCGGTTTCTTCAGGATTCCTTGTACTGTATATCTTGACATTTCATCAAGAACAAGACATTTCCATCAATTGTTTCCTTTTATCGGACTTCAATCAATGTAAAGTGCAAAAGGTATCAATATTTCTCCATCCTTTTACAACAAATAATTCAAGTTTTTTTTTTTTTTTTTTTTTTTGTGTGTGTGTGTGTGTGTGTGTGTGTGTGATTTGCCAAATTTAATCGATAGCTCTAAGGTATATTGGCAACTGAGGGTAAAAAGCTTTTCATGATTTCTTTTGATAGGAAAGAAATTCAGGAATTTTATTCAAGATTTAAATTACACCGAATAAATGCATTTTATTATTTAGTCGTAAAAAGTATCGTTACTTTCTTAGTTAAATAATAAAATGCATTGAAAGTTTAGAAAATAAATAATAAAATGCATTAGATGAAATTAATTTCAGTGATAAGTTTTTCAGAACGACTCCAAGTAAGTAAGAGATAAGTGTGAATTGTTCCGAAATAGAAATTAATCCGAAAGCTCCGTGAGTACCTGATCGAATTGCGCATATAAAAATATTCTTAATAGATAAAACTCTTATACATGCATGGTCTCTTGTTTTCTGTCAAATGATATCTTGTTACAGTTTTTGAATATTAAAATTTGTAAACTAGAATATTAAAAAAAAATTTAAAACAAAACCTTTTATTCCTACAATAAAAGATTTTATATGTTTTTTATTATTAAATATTATTGAATATTAATCATTATTTAATACATATTACTTTTAAGCCTTATTTCTTATCTAAGTTCAGAAAAAACTTATTATTGCTAAAGCATCTAAAGCGCACATATAAAAAGAATATTAGTATTGCAAGAACTTAGGACAAGCAATAAAGAGACTATATGTTCGAAATACATTTTTATTTCAAAGGAAATCCGATGACCAATTTCAAAAATGGAAGTTTTATTGTAGCTTGCTATGTACTGATAAATCAATACAAAATATTTTTTTTCTAGAAAAACGACTAGCAATGTTTAATAACTTCATAATGATGAATAACAAATTTAAACCATTTGATATTTGGTAGTATTTAATTTATATCTATTAGACTGCAAAATTTCTTCCGTATTACTTAAAAATTTGATATCTAAAACATCCAGTTTTTGTCATATGAATGAAAAATCTATGGGAAGTTTTTGTTCAATTTTTTTAAAGATTACTATTTGAAATAAGGAATGGCCAATTTAACGGAAACGGAAAAAAGTTTAATTTCATTGAGTTGTATATGTTAAAGCTAAGAATGTTTGCTTGGTTAAAAAGTTGAAAATTGTTCAATTCTTCTATTGTCAAACGTCGATAACAATGAAACTCACAGTTTTGAATGCTTAATAAGTTAAAATAATTCTCTGGATTTTAAAGCCTAAAAATGCCGATGTTCATCTATCCGTTGAAAAAATATTTATCTTACTCTTCTATATATATAAAAATCATATATTTCCTGTTTCATAATTCTATATTTTCAAAAAGTATGTAATCAATCAATTTGTGTGAAAGGCTTCAGAATATTGATGTTAATTAGAAATGTGTAAATTGTCTGAAAGTATTAATGTGTATTTTTGTTACACACTATTTTGATTTATTATTATTTTTCTTCTCTGTAAAGATAGCACTTTTTTACATATTGATAATAAAACCTTTTTGTCTGAGTCATTGTTAATTGCATGTTATTTAAAAACCGTGTTTCTTTTTTATTCTACCAATGAGTCATATGCTTAATTTTTTTTTAATTTCATCATACAATTTTCAGTTATATCTTGATTTGCCATTCTTATTTGAACAAAAATATTTTTAGTTAAGAGCATTACCATACTCTTATAATAATGCTAAATATTTTCAATACTGTGCGATGCTGTAAAAATATCGCAATCTCTTGTAAAACCCAGAATTCAGATTGCATGATTTGGTTAATTATTTTGCAATGCGGCAGTTTCTCCGCTTGTTTAACCCATAACTATTTATTCTTCATTTGCTTACCCTTGGATTTTAGTGTAACATGATAAAAGTACAATCGCGAGTGAGATTTCAATATTTTTCAGTTGGTTATATCTGTATTTTAATTAAATTATCTTTTGACTTTTCAAATCGCAGATACGCGAACTCATGCGAAACATGCATATTTGAAGTAACAAGAAAAAGAAAACAATTAATGGTTAGAAAATAACGTAAAGTAGATACTTTACTGAGCCATATTAGTTTTTGAAGAAAAATGGAACAAATATATACACTTATATGCACTAGAGTATTTATCAAAACAGAAAAGACACGAGGCACAAAAAAAAAACATATATTTCTGACATATAGATATGATAAAAAAATGGGATTGCAATTGCTTACATCAAAAAAATTATTGCTATGTGCAGTTATCACTTTCATTTTCGGTATTTTGAAAAATATTTTGAATTAGAATTCTTCGGTATTCTGCAATGTTACTTGAGATCTAAGCTTTATAAAGCATATATAAATAAATTATACAGTGAAATCCAAATTAGTTCAAAATAATACAAATTTATTTTCAAAAGAAAATATAATTACGAAATGCACAGTTTCAATACACCGTGCAAATCGGAGGCAAATTGCGCTTTTTTTTTTCCACTTGTTTTGTTCACACTTTCGCTTAAAGACAATTTTTATCATTTTTTTTTATTTTAGAAAGTATAGCATATTTTCAAGAATATTGTTACGAAATTTCCCGGGGTTCGTTTGTATAGTGGGGGTTGTATGGTGTAAAGAACGCTCAATCACCAGGCGGCAGTTGAAAATAAAACAACGACGTTTATTTACACGAAGATAGACAGGACAGCACAAAGACGACAACTATATACAGCACAGAAGACGATTATCTTCAGCAGAGACGTGCAGCATACAACGATATACACAGCAGCATAAAACAGTATACACAGCAGCTCTACTCCGCTAGTCCCTGGAAGACGAGCTCTTCTCCGTTGCTTCCCACTACTCTTCGACTCCACTGGTCCACGACTTCAATTCACGACGACGACTCTGGTTCACTACTACTCTGCTCTGCTCTGTCGCTTCCGACTTCTCTTCAATTCACCGTCACTCTCCGATCTCGATGGTGGGTTTATCGGGGTACCCGTCCTTGGAGAAGGACTATCCCCTTAATGATGTGACTGATAGAGCATAACTTTTGATATAATGCCATGGTACTGTTAAAAATATTGAAGTTAAGAGTTCATGTATGGATTTGGCGAAGCTAGGTTTGTGATTGGCTTGGTTTGAGTGAGTTTTGGAATGGCGAGAGGCTATTGGCTGTTACTGTAGGAGTGGGTGAGTGGGTATGCTGCTAGCGGTAACGGGTCTTTACGATAGGAATCCAGTGCAGGGGAAGTTACATGTTAACTTTAATAGCACTAGATGGCGCCATGAGCATTTAATGTTTACATTATTTAATCAGGTAAGGTGAAAGGGTTGTACCAGTTAGTGAAAGGGTTAGATGTGTTAGAGGAGTACGTTTTTAGGTCTTTTTATTCGCGGATTGGGTTCGTAATTAGGGATTAGTTTTATTGCTTCGTTATCTATATTTACAAGATTGTTATGGAAGTTAGTGGCTATTTTTTGTATGAATTTTTTGAGAGGTGGGTAATCGAGAGCTTTATAAATTTCAGAGTTGGAAAGATATCTGGGTACTTTACAGATACTTTTTATAATTTGGTTTTGTTGCTGAATAATTAATTTTAGGTTACTTTTGGCAGCATACCCCCACACTGGGCAGGCATATGTGAGTACTGGACGCAAATAGGCTGTGTAAATAAGTAATTTATTTTCCCTGTTCATTTTTGAATTCCATGATAGTAGGGGGTAAAATTTTCTCGAGAGATCACGGAATTTGTTTTTAACATATAGTAGGTGGGGCTTCCATGTTAGTTTTCTATCTAAGATTACACCGAGATACTTGCAGTTCTGAGACCACGGGATAAATTTATTATTAATTTTAAGTTGGGGGAAGGATTTATTAATAGGTGATTTGTGGAAGATAATAGCTTCCGTTTTAGATACGTTAATGGTAATTTTCCATTTTTCGAACCAACCTTCAAGTTTGTGGAGGTGTCTATTTACAGCTAGCTGCATGTAGTTTGGATTTTTGTTTTTAGCGAGTATCGCTGTGTCGTCTGCAAAAATGCATAGCATGGTATTGAACTGATTGGGTATGTCATTAATATATAATGAAAACAGCACTGGGCCAATTTTTGAGCCTTGAGCGACGCCGGCTTGGATGTTTTTTTCCGAGGAAATTGCATTTTTTATTTTAACTTTGAATTTCCGGTTAGATAGGTAGGAGTAGATTATTTGAATTAAGTAGTTGGGGATGTTGTAATTAATTAATTTATAGATTAGTCCGTGTTGCCAAACTCTATCGAAGGCTTTTTGGATGTCTAAAAAGACCGCTGCTGCTTTTTCTTTATTAATGAATGCTTCTTCGATGAATTCGGTAACACGGTATAGTTGATGAGTTGTAGATAGGTTTTTTCTGAACCCAAATTGTTCTGGGATAAGGATGTTTTTTTCTTCAAGGAAGTAGTTTAGTCTGTTAAGGATTATTTGTTCTGTTAGTTTGCTTATTGAGGGTAGTAACGAGATGGGTCTGTAGTTTGTTGGGTCGGTTGGGTCTTTGCCGGGTTTGTGAATTGGGACCACAGTTGCTGTTTTCCATCTTTTAGGAAAATACCCAATGGTTAGGATTTTATAGATTAAAATTGTAAGTTCATAAATAATATTATCTGGGAGATTTTTTAGCATTTTATTGTTGATACCATCATGTCCAGGGGATTTGTTATTTTTAAGTTTTTTAATAGCTGATTTAATTTCGAGGGGGGTGGGGGATGTTTTAATTTCTTTAAGGGTGTTTTTATTAAATTTAAAGTGGGCAATAGATTCATTTACGATTTGATCGGTTTCAAAGTCTATGGTTTCATTATTTTGAAATTGGTTTTCTAAGCTGTTTGCTATGCATTCTGCTTTGTCCTCATCTGTAAGAGCAAGTGTGTGTGTGTGTATTTGAGCGGTGGTATATTTTTAAATTTCTTTTTAAATGGTTTGACGAGTTCCCAGATAGTATTGTCTTCAGGGTTGGCGTTTAAAATCTTATTAATGAAATTATTGTGTTCAATAGTTTTATTTAATTTAGTGATTTCTTTATTTAATTTGTTGGTTATTTTCTTGAAGGTTGGGTCTCTGGTTTGTTGAAACATCTTTCTAGCATAGTTACGTTCTGTATTAAGTCGTTTTAATTTAGGATCAAAATGGATGTAGGATGTTGTGATGGGTATAGATGCGGTGATCTTGGCCTGGTTAATGATTTGTTCAAGAGTGTTGACTGCGTTATCAATTTTAGTTTCGGAATCAATGCTTATGAATTTTAGATTATCGGTTTTATTTAATTTGTCTTTAAATAGGGTCCAGTTCGTTTTATTTTTTCCAATGCTATTTGGTAAGGTATATTTAATAAAAAAGTTTAAGTGAATGGGGTTGTGATCAGAGCTTAATTCAGGTAAGGAGTTTATTTCATAGGGATAAATAAAGTCTTTAACAAGTGTGAGGTCAATTGTGGAGGTAGAATTATTTCCAAATCTTGTGGGAGTGGCAGGAGCAATGATTTCTATACCAGCTCTGTTGCAGAAAGTATTAAGGGAAATACCTCTATGTGTATTATAATTACAATTCCAGTTCTTATGATGTGCGTTATAATCACCGGCTATAATTTGGTTGGGGCTAATTTGAATTAAATTTTCAAGATCAAATGTGAAAAGAGATGTATCTGAGTGGGGGGGTATGTAGATAGAGGTGAGTGTTATGGGTTCTATATCTTTAAAATTAATAACTATTGCATTTGCTTCTACGTGATAGAGGGTTAGAATAATAAGTTCGTAATGGGGTATATAATTTTTAATTAGTATCGCAGTTCCACCTGCTGCGTTTTGTGTAGGATTAATTATTTCTCGGTAACTGTAGTAGGAAACGTAATTTGCTAGAAAGATTTTCTTTTGTGGTCTCAGATGAGTTTCCTGTAATAAAATAATGTCGGGGTTATACTTATTTACGAACAGTCTGAATTCATTTATTTTATTCTTGATCCCATTTGCGTTCCAGTACACGATACTTAGGCTGTTAAGCTTGAATTAATTTAGTAAGAGGAGGTTGAGTCGTGGCTTTGAAAAGCCGTACAGAGTAGCTGAAATTTATCTTCTATTGTGTGCGCATTTCACCGTCACTCTCCGGCAGATGCAGCTCCTTTTATAGGTCTTAGGAGGCGGAGCTAAAAGCCTCTCAACCAATCAGGAACGTTCGAGGCGTATCTCCGGTCCTACTGCACGGATCGGGAAAATTCTCGATGTTTCGGGTATAATCTATTTTGGCGCCAAAGTCACCAAATTTGTCACCAAGTCGCCAAATGATCTCCAAGTTTGTTGCCAAGCTCCGGGATCTCCTATGGAACCCACTATGCTGGGAAGCCGCATCACAGGTTCGTAACAATATTTTTAATTTAATTATTAAACTACAACATTCTCAAAAGAAAAAAAATGAAATTTCTTTGTTGATTTTTTATTAGCTTTATAATATTTAAGAAAGGAGTAAATATTTTAATGTTATATCTTCAAGACATTTAGCTTTTTTGAAATATGTTATGAAGAAATGTACATGAGTTTTTAAATACATATAAAATTCTATTCAATACAAATATTTTAATGAATCGTTTAATCTGAAATAAGAAATTTAATACTGTCTTATATTTATGCTTATATACAAGAGAACTAAAACCATAAATGTTTATTTCATGGACGGTTTTGTTGTATACAATGATAAGCGTGTAAAAGAAACTTTAATACTGCTGGAAAAATACCTCAGCAATTTTAAAGTTAGAAAAAATGTAGCTATTTTTCAATAAAATCTTGGGAATAGCTCTTGAATACAGAACATTTATTACTAACCATGGAAAAGGCAATAAAAAAAGACCAATTATCATTTTAAGTGACACACGAGCCAGATCCATGATCTAGGGATCACGAAAGAAATGCGGCAGTGACGAAAGCGGTAAGCGTAATCCCAAAGATATTAATCCGCCAGAAAAATAGTGAGCTCGCTTCATCACAATACAGCTCTCTTGCTAGTGATATATTTTTCAAGCAATTCAAATAATAAACACATAAAACAAAACAAAAAAAAACATATAAAATTAAGAAATTCGTGAAATATTTTTCATGGAATGTATTATAATTTTTCTTTAGTTAAATTGAAAACATAAATTTGTGTTTAACCACCGGAAGACCACCTGAAAATGATACTCCATTTTCACATTTGCCGAACTAGCATCAGAAATAAAGTTCAGAACACCAAATTTACTATCAAATAATTTTTGATAAAATAAATTAAAAAGTAAGGCTACTAGTTCGTTTTGACTTGCTAGTTTGTTAAGTTCACAAAGGCCAAATATTTCGAAAAATTGTATTATTGTGAAAATTTATCGCGCTGCTAATGTGGGGAATTTTTAATACTTTTCTATGAAATTCTTCACATCATAAGAGTAAAATGTTCTCGATGCCATAAGCTGCTAATGTCTTTAAATGCTATAAATTGATTCAGAATTTTACATGGGAAAAGGATATAAATTTTTGAAATTTAAACTATTTAATGTTGAAAATTTTATATATTTAAAATTATTTACTATGCATTTTTTTTGCTATGAAAGTATTATTAATATCATATTAATCTTAAATCATAATAAGATAAACATAAAAATCCATTAATAACGTTTTAAAATTTTGGTGTAATGAAGAGTCATTCCAAATTTCAAAAACTCCTTTAAAATGCTGGCAAGTTACATTTACACTAATGTGCCATTTTTTAAAAAATTCCATAATACTTATTATATTTAATTTATAATTTATATTTTATTACAATTTATATTTTAAATACATATTACTTTTTTTATCTGAATGCAAATGGATGCCGTATGAACATAACTAAATGTTTTTGCTTCATGTTACAGGAATGAAAAAGAATAAAATAATATAAAACCTTCATTTCTCAATACCCTAAAAATTATTTATGTATCTCAGAATTCCAAAAAGGAATAGGCACGAGTCATGTTGTTGATTTACAAAAACAATAGAATAATAATTCAATCTATAATTTTAAAAAATATGCTCGTCTCTAAACATTTTGAGCGGACAGCACTTTAGCCAGAAGTTTACAGTGTATCAAATTATAAAATCAAGCTTATCATTGAAATTACCAAGTAAATGTTGATAAAACTATTAAATATGTAACATAAAGACATAAATTAAGAAATACCATAATGCAAAAAATCGATATTAACCCTCCTTGCAGAGGAAACGTCTTCTCCGTTTATCGAATCCACTTCAAAATTTGCAGAACCACCTTATTCGGTTCATTTCAGTCACTTTGAAGAGGAGTGCATCCTATTTTCCCTGCTTTGAATATTGCAAATGAAAGTGATTATGATGGATTTGTTCCTTTGCTATCCCTTTTCAATAATGACTTGTTTAACACAGACTGACTGCTTCTGCTAAACTTTAAAATGGATATATTCGTAAATTACTTAAATTATTACTTCGGTGTAAAAAATCTTGTAAAAACTTATCTTTATAAGCAAAGCAAAATGATTTTAAAGATCTTATATTATGAAACGTTAAAATTAAATATTCTTAAAATAGAACGGTTGTCATTTATGCATACTAAAAATATTTAAAATATTTTTTCTTCTTTTATGTAAAAAAAAAAAAACTATTTTGCATCAAAGATCATCCATAATATAAATACTTAAGTAGAAATATCACTATGCAAAATAGAATAAATCATCTGTTAAGAAGTCAAGAGTGGTTTGTTAAATTTATAATTTCCATAAGAATGTTGAGATTTTCTTCATACGTAATTTTTTCTTTGTTCTTCAAGTTTTATATAAAGCCTTGAAAGAAATTTTATATTACATTACCGAAGAAAAGATTTTATTTTAAAATTAAATATAAGCTATTCATAATTTGTGATATGTAAAAGGCAAGGAAAATATCGAAAATGTGTACGAATTCAATTTAATTATGTGATTGATACTGAAACCTGATAACGGAGATACAATACTTGATTGTAGGTTAAATTAGATATATTTTCCGGAACATATTCTATTAATAAGCTCATTAAACAGATTTAGGAAATTCATTTCCCACAAACCTTTCAATTAGTAGTTAATTTTTTTTCTCTTTAGTACAAAAATACTTTTGTTTTTCCATAATAAGCGTTAATCAAAATATTTTATGAAATAAACAGAAATATATACTTTCTTTAAAACATCATTCATATTTCATTCTATTTATTCATAATGCTTGCAATACATTTATTCATCTTAAACAATCCAAAAAAATGATATATGAAACGTTTTCATGGAAATGAAGAGACTGTTACAAAAATTTTTTTCTACAAATACCGCCAATCAATCGTAATCACGCAGTGCATTTAATCGCTAGTTCAGCAGCTTGATTGCTGTCTAATCCTTTAGTTCTGTTACTTGTGGCGACTCCGACTACTCTCCATACACCACTTCTGACGATACACACGACTTCCCTGCAGCTTCAGAATGCCTGTTATTTATAGTTCCGGGAGGCGGGGCTAGAATCTCCCAGGCCAATCAGGACGTCTCTGGGTGTATCTCGGTTCCTACTGGATGGATCGTGAAACTTCTCGAACTTTCCAATTTGATCCATTTTGTCGCCAAATTCGTCTCCAAGTCGCCAAATGGTAGCCAAGCTCTGAGGTCATTGACGCGGCACCCGCTCAGCACGCACAGGTCAGATCTTACAATGATTTTTCTCACGACGACACTAGTTATGCTAGGAAGCAAAATTACAAGTTTGTAACAATACATTATAAAACTAATGACAAGTAAGAGATTGTTTCTAATTTCAATAGCAAATTTAGCACAGCATAAAAGATTTACTTTTCAGTGGCACCAATTTTGTTTTTGATAAATTTTTCTTTAATTTCAATAAATTGTTTAAAATTAACCTTGAACATAATTTTTAACAATATTCTTTTGTTGTAATGAAAACGAAACCAATTTTATTGTTTCATCAAATCCTTCCTTTATACACTTTAGCTATTGTTAATGTTGAGATAAAAAAAAATGCTTTATTTAAAAATTAACTTCAAGGCAGATTTTTTTGTTTTTATTAATTTCATAATTATTTCAGGTTGGAATATTTTCTGTAAACTGCATGATATAAAAATCGATGTCGAAATCGAGAGTTACGAAGACTAATACGATGTTCCATATTCAAAGAACGAATCTCCTTTAAATTTTATAGAAAAAGCAGTACTGAAATTTAGGAAGAACTAACAAGCAAAAGAGAGCTTGTAAGCCACAAATTTCTATTGAATGCGTCTCCTTTGTTAAGCTTTGTTTATCAAGCCTCCTTTATTAAACCTCCTACTTTATGTGATAAGTTTCTGGATATTATATAAATTGAACAACTCAGAAGCTTCTATTCAACTTCATATAGAAATTTTTACTATTCAAACAAATAATATGAATTTGTTTGGTAATGAACAATGACTTTGAAGAGGAAAATTTAATGAAAGGTTCGTTGGACGATGAACTATCTTCAGAGCACGAACCAGAAGAAAAAAATTTTGAAATGTGCAAGAGAATGGTGTAATGTTCCTGTTTCTGTTTTGAATTCTGCTCCACTTAAATTTCCTATTACCGGAAATTGATGAATCAAAGTTTCAATTAGAAAATCAGAATCTATTGGAATTCTTCAGCCTCTTTTCTGATTCTGAAGTAATTGCATTCATCGCAAAAGAAACAGATATCATTGCATAAGAACATTTTGCCGTTGTGGAAATAACTCCATCAGCTAGACCCTTGCAGTGGAAAGACGTTACCAGTAAAGAAATAAAACTTAAAAAAATAAATTAAAAATCAAAAAAGAGAACTCTTTTCTGCTTAAGCAAGGAATAGCACAAAAACTCACTGAAAAATAGTTTTGGCCTAAATAACCTATTTTATTTTTCGGAAAAGTTAAGAATAAAAACAGATCACATTATGAAATTCCTACACTTTGAAAGTAATAATAATGCAAAAAGCGAAGGAAAAAGAAATTGCAAGTTATATAGCATACAGCGATTTAAATCATTCTAAATACCGAAACAGTAAATAACAATAGATGAATCATTGGTTGGCTAAAAAAGACGCTAAGGTGAATCAACATATTCCAATTTTTAAAAAATATAAATTTGGAATACAAAATATTTCAACTTTGTGAATCAGTAAATGAATGCATTTGGAATTGTATTATTTATACGAGAAGGTCGATGTTCCATGAAGATTATGAAATGTAGGGTGTGTCCACTAAAAGAGTAATGACCTTGATCATGGAAAATAAGGGATACACGTTAACCAGGGGCAGCAACTTCACAAGAATTAAATGAAAAACTGATATTTATGGTATTTTAAAACCAAACAGAAAAGTTTTATCTCCGTTACTAAAATCGTTGTAAGTGAAAAAAAGTAAATTATTAGCATTTCAAAAAAGTAAAATTTGTTTGTTACAAGGGACAAATATAAAAAAACAGGCAGCCATAATCAGTAGCTTGCTTAGTACTTCTGTGGTGACTAAGGAAATCAAGAAAATAAAAATCCTGCAATTTCAACCCTTCATTCGTTGCTGACTGCAACTATAGTGTCAAATCTGATATCCACTCCAGTGTTTGTAGTAATATAAGTTTAGCCAAAATGTACGTATGCAACCATATTTTACAATCAAAAGCCACAGGTGTCTCATTCAATGGGGAGAAAAATACTTTTTTTAGGTTTAGAAAATATTATATTTCTTAAATAAGGTGTTCCAACAAAATACATTACAGCATTAGAAATCACGTATGTCAAGAAGAGGAAATTTTTATCCTTCGAAAAATAAAACGTACAACAAAATATAACTAATCAATCATGAATAAATGTTGCAATTTTAGAGACCCCAAAAGGAATTTATAAACAATTAACCTTTTCATTAAAGACAATCAAATATTCCTTTAACCTGCATTTTGAGCATCCGATTTAATTTTTTGTTCGATATAAACAAACTTAAAGTGTCAGAATTCCATATGCAATACATAGTAAAACATTTTTTTTAATTTCTAGTTACAATGTTTTGCATTTCAGCCTTTACATTTGGCATTATTTAAATATCTACGTTTTAAAAGAAACGTTTTTTTTTTGAATAAAAATGTTTATTTTAATACCAGTTATGTAGCAAAGATTGCTACTTCGGAATTAAATTACATAACAGATGAATATCAATTAGTAACTACAATAGGTGGAGTATTTTTGTGGTCTCCATCATTCGCACTTTTGAATATCAAATCTAATTGTTTAGCGATATCACACTGAAAAAAACAATAAAATAGAAGACCTAAAATATATTATTCGACTGTTTTGGTGTTCCTTAATTGAAAATTATGAAATCGGTACTTGCTTTCCAGATCATACTCTTAGAATTTAATTGGAATCAAGTTTCTTAAAATGATTCAAGATTTTGGGATTATTTCGTCACAGTTTTATTGCAACATAATAGATATAGACTTTAATATCACAATAAAATCTCCTTTCATTTTATTTTATTCACCCTACTTGATCATATTCGATATAGAAACATCCCCACATCCCAGATATAATGAGGTACTACTCTGAAAGAACTAATTCTATGAGGATATCCATGAATATCATCTTTCTTTGGTTCAGTCGCGTGTTTTTGATTACTATTTATTCATTTATACTGATTAGCCAATGAGAATAAATACTCCCTTGTTTAGAAGTAGTTGGAAAATAATCAGTCCTTTCAAGGGGGGATATTAAAACTAAACTGAACTATTGCAATTGCCTTGATTGTGTACGATCTCAGATGATTGTTCTAATAAATTAAGGGATAATATGAATTAAATGGCTTTTCAAATCTATGATATCGAAAAGAGTTAATTGAATATTCTGTTGAGTCTCATAATTATTTTCGTTTAAAGGATTAAAATATTTAATTCTATGTAAGTTGAAAAGAAGAACAATTTTGAAGATATATTTCATTATTGCTTTAAAAAAACATATTTACCAGACATATTTTTTAACTTTAATTAATCAGCTTTTAAATCCTTTTAAATCTTTCATTAACCATTTCTTTAGTGAACTTAAAATCGGTTTTAATGGAAAAAAAAATCTCTTCTGTCACTTTTCTTATCTTCATCTTAGATAAGCACAGAAGAAAAATTCCTTCGTAGAATATAGAAACATACGCATGTTTATTTTTTTTTTCTATTCTCTTTTGTTCGTTTTAGAAATGACCATTTATCTTCATGTGTTTAAACCTGGATCCCAATAATAGAGCCCCTTTCCCCCCCCCCAACTACAGAATAAAGGATGGTCGAGAATGATTTGATGCTATTGTATGCCGAAGAGCTATTTAGTTTCCGAAAGAGCTATTTATGCCATCTTTATTTTGATGTTCTAAACTACTCTTTTCATGTTCCAGAAGAATAAGACATTTTCCAAGCAATCCTGCGGATGGAAAATATTTTTCATATTGTTTATTAATTATGAACTTTTATTTATTGATTACCTAAATTTGTTTTGTTTCCCTCTTTCTCTTTGTCGATCGATGGTGTAGAAATATTGTAGATTATTATAATCTTTTTCTTTACTTCCTTTTTCCATCTGACAAATTTTCCAAAAAAAAAAATTAAATTGAGGCAAAAAAGTAGTTTTTTTATGCCACTTATTAACTAGTTTCCCACTTTTCTTCTGTAATTTTTTCCCTTCAAATAAAATAAATTTTTCACACTTTGTGGGTCATCGAATGTCTTGCGGCCCATTTTCTTCCCGATTGAAATTGTTACAGGTGTTTGTTTTCATTGTAGTATTAATTAGGTTCTTTAACCCTTTGGTATTATCCATTATCTAGAGCTTAGCTTGAAAATTAAAGGCTGTTTATTTTAAGTAAAATATTATCATCATATACTATTTATCTTTTTTACGGAACTTTTTAATAGTTTTCTTCTTTGTCTTCGCAATGTAAAAGTTTTTGAGTTACATCTTAACTACCAAAAAGATTTTGAAGAACAGTTTTTTTAATAAAAGATACTAAAAATAAGGCTTATTTCATTAAATTTTTATTCATTGAAATTACCAAAAATTTTAATTAACGATTAAAAGTTTTATTTTCAAAATCTCTAATAACTTGTGAATGACAATTTATTCTGTGAATGACAAAATGAAGACTAACCACAATTGTTTGTAGCAAAGATTTTCAAAAAAAAAAAAAAAAAAAAAAAAACCTTGTGCATATTGCATTCTAGCATAATATATTAAATGACCAACCAAATTGTGAAGAAGTTTTAATTTTTATTTAATGTATATTTCATTCCATAGTTTTTCGAACCATAGAATAATTTTGAGATTAATTTCTAGCATGTGATTTTTTCATTACATTATGTCTCAACAAGCATGGCATATTAGAAGACAATATCGTTGATGAAAGTCGACCTATTAAAAGGCTAAATTTAATTTAACATAGGCCAGATGGTCACTTGATAAATACATATTATATCTACTTTTAAGTAAATCTTTCCAAAATATGATTATACTTAAAGTTAGATTTAAGACAAACAGAATTAACTTTTCCAGCATTTCTTTTTTGTTACATTATTTTATTTTAACAAAAACTTTCTTCAGCAAAAAAAAAAAAAAAAAAAAGTTTTTTTTTTATAAGATGGTAAAAAATTACAGTTGACATAATTTTTCTTCGCTGTTTCTGTTTCATGATTGTTTTGGAATAAAGTTCAATATTATGATTTTATTTTACGTTCATTATTTTAATTATTAGATCCGTTGCTTTTTTTTTCTTTTTTTCTGTAAAAAAAAGACAAATTTTAACCCTACCTGTAAAAGAACTTTTTTAAATTTATTCTTATAGGTTCGTAACTTGTACTATAGTAAATAACGGTACAGTTCTAAAATATTATCACTTAAAATATCTATTGAAATTGCGTGTGTGAAAACCTTTTTCTTTAAATATGACAATTATATTCCAAACACTGAAGTTTGGAATGATTTCTTTTCTTTTGCCTTAGATAAGGATGCAAATCCTTTTAAACATTTAGCTCAAAATATTTCTGGTCTCTTATTACTTCTATCTCGAATAAAGTATTTGATTTTTCATTCTTTTTCACAATTATGACCAACCTAGAATTTCATGCAAATAGTAAACCAAACTGAAACTGAGATTGTCGTGAATTTTACATTCTGCCGTGTGTTCAGATCTGCTTCAACTAAAAATTTCCTATATATACTGGGTTGATGCAGTTTGAGGAAATTGAGACTAAACTTCTCTCTTTGATGTAGTAGCAAGTTTAAAAACGAGATACTGGCTCAAGTGTCATTTACATTGTGAGTAAAGCTAAACAGCATACACATATTTTCCAAAAGAGACACTGATCTAAATAATCAATCAACCAATCAAATATAAAATTTTAAATCAGAATTATACAGATGTGAAGTAACTTATCATTTATTAAAAAAAAAAATTCTGCTCAATAGTCTCTAATTTGCTGGAATTCCTGATGATCTAAAAAAAATTATTTATCAGAATTTCAATTTCACCGCCTGCAAATTTTGTTTTAGGTTGCATTGGTAAATCGAATTTTAAAAGAATAAAAGTTCTCTTAAATGAAACTATGAGATTAAACCGGAGAATCGTAATAAGCCGACTTTAAACATTGAAATTGAAGAATTAGAAACCGAATAAATAATTGTAACTAATATACCCGCTTCTAATGATAACATTTCAAAGTTAAATAAACGATTAAAGAAATTAAACTCTGCTGATTGCTCTGAATTTAAAAATAACAAAATAGTGATTTTAGCGGTTGCTGATTACTATTCCGACATAATAAATATTAGAATAAAACGGTTAAAAGATAATATTGTAGCCACTAAAACTTTATTCGGATGATGCTTCCAAGGAACTACTGAGATAAAAAATCAATTATTGAAAATAAAAATTGTAGTAGAACAGGGAATAAAATCAAATTAAGTAACGAAATTTTGAGAATTAGAAAATTTAGGCATTGAAGCTGATGCTGTAGAAGACATTTTTAATGATGCAGTTATAAAAAAGTTTGAATTAGGAATAATATTCTCCAACAACAAACACAACGTTAAGCTCTCGTGAAAATCTGGAATGAAAGAGCAGTTACAAGATAATTGTGAAGTAGTACTAAAAAAGTTCAAAAACAAAATTTCAGAAAGACGCCTTGCTTTTCACAGGATACAGAGCTGTTCTAGATGAGTATGAAAAGCAGAACATTAATGAACAAATTGTGAATGGATTGAATGAACAAGCGAAAACCAATATTTTATTTGCCTCACAAAGTAATGATTTGCAAGGACAAGATGACAAGCAGATTATGTGTCATTTTTGAGGCGCCATCCCCTAGCAAAGGACAGTTATGCATGAATGGTTGTTTACATACTGGGCTAAACTTAAACCCTGGTATATTCCTTCTTTTGATTAGATTTAGAGAAAACACCATAGCGATTGCAGCTGATATAAAGCAAGTATTCTTTCAAACAGAAATTAATGAAGAGGATTAAAAAGCTACAAGATTTTTGGGGGAGCCGTATCCAGAAGTCTCTGAAGAAGTACACACTTGATGATATATAGAATGATCCGTGTTTTGTTCGAGGTAAGTTCAAGTTTGTTCCTCCTCGCTGTAAAAATCAAGCATCATTTGAAAAGGTATATGGCTCATATTCTTATGCAATTTTAAATATATCGATGATTTAATTAGTGGCCGACAAAATGAGGAACAGATTTTAAATTATTTTTACCTTGAATGGCGTTAGCTAAGACAGTTTAGGGCACGGGAAGCCAAATGAGCTTATGTTAAAAAAACTTTTTTGCCTACTGCTGGTACGTTCTTTCCTTTTTATTCTCATAATTGGTTTGAGTGTTATTATAGGATTATTTTATGTCATTGTCTTTTTGCTTATTAGTGGTCGTATTCTTCTAATTTATTGTTTTGTTTTCTTTTCTGTAAATATGGTGTAACTCTTAGGCGTAATTTCAGGGGATTTTCGGGTCACGAGGGATTATTACTGTTGGACATTTTAGTCTGTATTCCTCACAGAAAAAAAACCCTTTTTTTTAATCCCTGCCTGAGGGTGAATCTTGAGAAAGTCTTCAGGCCGGATTCTTATTTTATTTGGTTTAATTTTGTTACTTTTTTTCTATTAACTTGGTTTATCTTACTATTATATATATATATATATATATATATATATATATATATATATATATATAGTCATGTATGCCAGGTAGACCGAGAGACGATACGATTCGTTTTACATACACGCAAAGAATATTTATTAGTATTAAGATGCACAGGCACTAACGAGCATAACAACAACTACACCGAACAAGTATACTAAGAACTACGGAACTCAAAAAGGTACAAACAAAACGCGCGCGTCACACAGCCTGGAAGGTTTTTCTAATCTGGCTGTTGCCAGATACATAACAGTTCCTTTCTCTAATCTGGCCGTTGTCAGATACATAACAGTTTCACCCCGACAAAATATAGAGTCACAGGACCAGTCTCTCTGGAGGTCTCCTGATTCGGTTTGAGCGTCGGAGTGGCACATCAGTTTTCGGCTTTCCGGAAGCGTCTGGTACAGGGCCAGGTGGCATATCATCACTTGGAGTCGCAGATACAGGTACATCCTTAGGTTCAGGGACAACTTCAGGTACAGGTGCAGGTGGTTCCGATTCAGCAACATCATCGGATACTGGCTCATCTGGAAAATTCAATTCTTTATCGTAAATTGGAATTTCAGTATCAGCTTGGGATAATTCAATCGACTTCCCACATTTCCTTATTTGATCTACGTGTCTCTTCCAAATTTCAGTTCCAACTTGTATGCTATAACTCAAAGTTCCATCTCGGTTTATAATTGTTCCAATTTTCCATTTGTTAGGTCCGGAATAATTTCTTACGGCTACTTTCTCCCCTTCCTGAAACTCACGCAAGATAGATTCTGTGTCAAGTCTCGAACTCTGTTTCTGAACAACTTTGTCTCTCAAATTTGGTTTAAAAAGATCAAGCCTAGTGCGAATACATCTCTTCAAAAACAAGGCACTCGGAGTTTCTCCCGTGAGGGAATGTGGAGTTATTCTATACTGTAATAAAAATCTTTGTAATTTCACATTTAGATCTCCAGAATCGCCTCTACTCGATTTCAACGAAGCTTTGAATAACTGCACTATTCTTTCTGTGAGTATTTCCTTGTGAGTATTGATCGTCAATAGATGTCGGTCCCGCTCATCAACTAACATTTGAAGGTATGCCTCAGATAAGTCGATTTTAGTAAAGAACTCCCCTCCTGACAGTTCAGCAAAAATGTCCTCGATACGGGGTAAAGGATATTGCTCAATTTTTAGTCCCGGGTTGATAGTCACCTTATAATCACCACAGATTCGTAGGTTCCCATTCTGTTTGATAACAGGAACAATTGGTGTAGCCCACTCACTATATGTCACCGGCTCAATGATGTCTTCTGCAACTAACCTCTTAAGTTCAGTTTCTATTCTTTCTTTTAAAGCAAATGGTACTGGTCGAGGTTTAAAAAATACCGGTTTGTAATTAGGTTTCATTTGAAGACGGCAACAAAACTTTTCCAGTTTCCCGATACCCGGAGAAAAAATTTTCTCATACTTTTGAAGCAAGATATTTAATTTATTGGTTCGAGAATTACAATTTCCAACCCGAACTGCTTTAATTGAGCTCCAGTCTAATTGGAAATTTCTCAACCATTCACGACCAAAAACTGCGTTTACTTTTGCATGTACCAAATAAATAGTTTCTGTATTAATTTGATCTTTGTATTGAATTTGCACCACTGCTTGGCCAGCTGATGTTATCATAGAATTATCGAAATTCCTAAGCAATAATTTGGTAGGTTTAATGGCTACATCCGGACAAAGTTTCTTAAATTCATTCACATTCATACAACTAATAGCAGCTCCAGTATCTAATTCAAATAAACACTTATTCCCTTCAACAAAAATTTCTAATAAAATCTTATCCCTTGCATGTCGTGGTGATTTAACGCTATTAACTGGTACAGTTTCAGAACAAGATTCTATTTGTTTAACTGTTTCGTTACGTTTTGAGCGGCAGACTTTTGCCAAATGCCCGTTCTTTAAGCAATTCCTACACTGAGTGTTCTTGTGCTTACATTTGTGAGCTAAATGTTGAGTACTATCACATCTGTAACATTTCCGAGATTTATCAAACTTCTTTGTAGGTTCAGATTTCTTAAATTTAGAAAAATCTTTTTTGATAGTTTTATCTTGCGAACTATGTAATTTTTTTATCGATACCATTTGATTCTGAATTTCACACACATCTCTCTGAGCAGATTCCATCGCGAATGCAATGCTCTTAGCTTTTTCGTATGTTAACTTATCCTCTGCTAACAGCTTTTTCTGTATATTTTCGTTTTTGAGACCCATCACCAATTTATCACGAAGCATCGTACTTAAATTGTTCCCAAAGTTACAGTGTATCGACAGTTTTTGTAATTCGGCACAATAATTTGCAATGGACTCACCTTCAAATTGCTTCCTCTTGTAGAAACGAAACCGTTCTGTCATCTCCAGTGGTTTAGGATTCAAATGTTCCGAAAGTAATTTTACGATATCTTGATAAGTCAATTCAGAAGGAATGTTCGGAGTGGCCAGATTCTTTAACAATTTATACGTTGTTGCTCCCATAAGGCTTAAAATAGCAGGGACTTTAATTTTATCTTCGATCCCATTAACAACGAAGTAAGATTCTAAACGTTCCACATAACTGGACCAGTCTTCCACAGACGCATCATAAGATTCAAAACAAATGTTCGAAGATCCCATCCTCGTCGCCAACTCTTTTGTCATGTATGCCAGGTAGAGCGAGAGACGATACGATTCGTTTTACATACACGCAAAGAATATTTATTAGTATTAAGATGCACAGGCGCTAAC
The DNA here is from genome assembly GCF_947563725.1 of Argiope bruennichi. NCBI lineage: Eukaryota > Metazoa > Arthropoda > Arachnida > Araneae > Araneidae > Argiope > Argiope bruennichi. Next base: position 15,576 of record NC_079162.1, on the reverse strand, counting down.
GAGCATAACAACAACTACACCGAACAAGTATACTAAGAACTACGGAACTCAAAAAGGTACAAACAAAACGCGCGCGTCACACAGCCTGGAAGGTTTTTCTAATCTGGCTGTTGCCAGATACATAACAGTTCCTTTCTCTAATCTGGCCGTTGCCAGATACATAACAATATATATATATCAGGCAGGGATTCAAAACAAGGGATTTTTTCTGTAAGGGGTCTGACATTTTGTCTAACATTGACCCCTCGCGACCCGAAAATCCCCTGAAATTGAGGCCTAAGAGATGCACCATTTTTTACCGAAATAAAACAATAAAATACAACCTCCAATTGAAGCGAAAATTACAATAACATAATATAAACTATAAAAGAACACTCACAACTAATTATTAAAACAAAAAGGAAAGTACATACCAGTAGCAGGTAAAACATCTACAAAAAAGTGTCCCATCATGTTCTTTCTCGTTTCCCACGTCATATTCTGTTCCTGCTTAGAAATGCCACGTCATTCAAAGTAATAAATAATTGGAGGGTCTCAGCGCCATCTATTTTGTTGGTTAATATGTACCGGAAAGTCTATTTTTATTTGTGTCAAAAGATCAGAAGCGAGCCACCCCTTCTTTTATTAAAATTTCTATATTGCAGTAGTTTCTGGGAAATTCATTAGTAGTCTTAAATGAGATTATTTGTTGCTTCAATATAGGAAATTTTGTTATTACAAACTCTTTTAACCCTGTTAAATTGTGAGAAAATTAAATTTTTTGAAAATTTTGGAGTTTAGATTAAAATGATAATTATTGAGTTTAATCATTTTAAAGTTGAATTCTTCCCTTTTACCGTAGTTACCAAGTAATGTTTTACCATTAGAAATTTCGATTTTTAAATTCAGATAGGTAGCTTCAAGTTGATTTTTATTTGTTTCAGTTATAATTAAATCTTTTGGATAACAATTAGTAAAAATATTAGCATTATTTAAATTTACCAAAAGTAAGTCATCAATATATCTCCAACTGTTTATTAAATTGTGTTTAATTATTTTTTTCTCATAGTAATGTAGGGAAATATTAGCTAAAGTACTTGAGAAAGCTGTTCCCATTGGAATGGACTTTACTTGTTTATAAAAATTAATTCCATTAAAAACGTAATTTTCGGGAATAATAAAGTTAATATAAAGGTAAAGTATAAAGGCAATATAAAGTCTAGCCAGTTATGTTTTGTAATAATATCTATATTTAAATATTCGTCATATATAAAAGTACAGACATTTATTTAATTTTCTTGAGGCAGATAGGTGTATAAATTTTCAAAATCATAAGTATTAAGTTTATTAATGCTATCTTTTAGAAAATCCAAAACTTCTTTGTTACTATTAATTATAAAGTTATCTTCATCTTCAATTTTATTCTGCCTGAGGGTGACCCTCGAGAAAGTTTTCAGGCCGGATTCTTATTTTATTTTTGATTGTACTTTTGATTCTATTTTTATTCCTTTTTATTTTTACTAATTTAGTTATGTTCATCTGTGTTTTAGTAGTAGTAGTATTGGCGCTCTCTAAATACAATTGTGCTTTTTTAGTTTGATTCAGAAATAATTTTATTTTTTTAGATTTTTTAAGAAATAGTTTTTAATTGGAATTTTCAAAATGCTTATATTTTGATTATTTTATATATATATATATATATATATATATATATATATATATATATATATATATATATATATATATATATACCGGGTGCGGCATAAATTCGTGCAAACTACAAAAAAAATCATAATAAAAAAAGTAATGCTCGAAAAAAATTGCTGTTTGCGGGAATATGTTCAGAAAGCCTTTGGATTTTGTAATTTCTATTAAAAAATGTATTTAAAAAATGATCGATGGATGGCGCTCACACATCATGTCGAAACTGTTTATACAAATTAGTATAGCTATAAAACACAGGGCTGGAAATGGATCTGTCATTCGACGCCAGTAGCATGCTATCGCTACCGGATCGAGCATTAGTGGTGAAACTGTTCTATAAGAACGGTGAATCTGCGACTAAAGCATTGCGACAGTTACGGCCGGTGAAAGGAATTAAGGAGAAGAAAAACCCAATTTCATTGAATGGGATATTGAATTTAGTTCGCCGTTTTGAGGAAACGGGAAGATTAGAGGATCGTCCAAGAAGTGGCAGACCATCCGTCAGTGCTGACCGCGTCCCTGTTGTCCAAAGGGTCATGAGAAATGTGGCAGCCGTGACTTTAACGGGGAGTTCCAGTGCACGTGAAGCAGGTAAAATAACAGGAATTCCTGAAATGTCGATCCGACGCATTCTACACAAAATTTTGAAGCTGCATCCGTACAAGATAGAGGCATTTCACCAGTTGTTGCCAGCAGATTGCGAGAAAAGACAAGCCTTTGCCACATGGGTGCTCGCACAAATGGAACGTGATCCATAATGGTTACTGAGCATCATGTAGACAGATGAAGCCCACTTTTCATTGCATGGTGACGTCAATATGCAAAACAGTCGTATCTGGGCAGCATCAAACCCTCGTGCGTACACCACCAAACCACTACATTCTCCACATGTGACTGTTTGGTGCGGTTTCACTGTGTCCTTCATTCTAGTCCCTTTCTTTTTTGAAGAGCGTTGCCCTGTATTCGGTTGAAAAACCTATTCTGTCACTGCAGAACGCTATCTTAGGCTTTTGCGAGACCACGTTATGCCTGCTTTGCAGCAAAGACGTGCGTTATCTTCCGTCACCTTCCTGCAGGATGGTGCCCCGCCCCACGTTGCTAATTCCGTTAAGACGTTCCTCCTAGACACATTCATTGAGGACAGAGTGATAAGCAGAGAATGTAAGAATGAGTGGACCTCACGATCAACAGATCTCTCTCCAGCGGACTTTTGGTTGTGGGTATACCTGAAGTCTCGTGTCTATCTGGACTCTCCTGCCACTTTGATGGAACTGAAAGATGCCATTCAATTGGCCATTAGTGGCATTGATGCCAACATGTTACACGCAGCTGTAATAGGCGTAGTTACGCGCCTCACTTGCTTAATACCTTGTGATGGCGGTCATGTTCAGCATCTTTTGCTTTAAAATAAAATGTACTATAATGTTACTGTGTTCTGTGTTACTGTGTTTTTTTATCATGATTTTTTGAAGTTTGCACGAATTTATGCCGCACCCGGTATATATATATATATATATATATATATATATATATATATCAGTCAATGTAGGAAAAAATTGCCGTCATATTCCCTTATGATTCTTTTAACTAAATCATTGTAATATTTTTGTATCGAGAATCAACAATTTCAATACAGTAGAATATGTCTAAAATTAAAACTAATCATAAATAGTTCTGTTAATCTGAAAGGCATAAATAACAATATAGAACTGATGTAACTATATTTTAGAAAAATAGCATCAGCTTCTATTTTAATGTCGCGTAGGTACTCTAGTATGGAACTCAATGACACACACAAGAAGTAGAGCTAAACTAATTTATTAACTCAACTCAAAACTCAGTGACTGACAAATCTTCTGCTTTTATACTAGCAGGGAAAGTTCCAGAATACTTTTCTGGAGACAGTAAGAAAAGTCCAGAACACTTGTTTAGTAAACTAAAGAAATGTCCGGAATGAAATAAAGAGAAACATAAAATCAAGGAATTAAATATTCACACAAACTGTGAATCGCATTGTCTCTACCGTGATTCGAACTCACAATCTCTTGATTATGAGATCAGTGCTATGACCATTCGGCCATTTAGAGTCGACTACCACTTTTCAATATAAATAATAAAATAATAAAACGTACAATTTTTTAGTGCAAGTCAGCAGACTGGTTGGATAGCTGAAAAAATACATTATTTTAGAGTTACAAAATTTGTTACTGAGGTATTAATTATCCAGGCCCTGAAACATCTCGTAGCATTTTTATCAGAATTCAATATTGTTTAGAATCATTATTTTTTGTTGGAAAATAATGGCATCTTCATTTTTAAATGATTCAAAATAATGAAATATTCAATTTAAAACCTTATGAATTGTACCAGTATAAATGTATATTAAATGTTTTTATTTAGAATTTATTTTTAAAGTTGTAGACTGTTCTAGTGATTTTAAAGGGTTAGTAAAATTTAAAGTTATCGACATTTATTGCAATTTTTTTCCTCGTCTATTTCCACTATTTTATGCTCACATTCAATGAAATTTTCAACTTCAAAAACATTCAAATGCAGCTAAAACAAACAAGCAATTCTTTTAAGATATTATGCAAGAGTATTTTATTCCTCATAAATTCCGATACGTTTATGTTTAAAATTTTCTTTTAAAAAATACAATGTACATAAATAAATTTTCTAATTTTCCTCTAGTCTGAAAAACTAGTATTTATTTATTGCTATTTATATCAAGAGAAATTTATATGTATCGCAAATTTCCGACACTTTTTATTATCGACTTATTATATATATAAAGAACCTGATAAAATTATATATATGAATTATCAGAATAATTTTTAAAAATTTCCATAGTATAGATTTGAAGTATGATACTATTCATTTAAACAGTTTTAAACATCACAATTCATGATATCTCCTACTGTATGATATTTATAAATTTCACGTATCACGCAACTTGTTTTCGCAAATTTATCACCAAAATGTGATGTAAAAAATTTATTCGCATGTTGCAAAAATTCTGTATTCATATATTTTCCAGCATTCAGAGAAACAGAATTATAAAGAAATGCTGAAAGAAAACAAATAGCATCCACCCACAATACCATCTACAAATATTATTATTATTTCGAAATTGGAAAATCATAGAGAGCAGGCGATCATTGATGACATATCTAATGGCCAAAAGTTTTAATATGAAATAAAAATTGGCAGAATCGGTGGAATGGTTGGGGCTGCTAGACTACTAAAAGGTTTTGGAAATAATTCTAAATGTCCACCATATGACGTATCTAGTGAATATATAGTGAAGAAATATATATATTGTTACGAAATTTCAGGGGTTCGTTTGGATAGTGGAAGTTATATGGTGTGGAGATCGCTCAATCAGCAGGCGGCAGTAGAAAATAAAACAACGACGTTTATTTACACGAAGAAACACAGGACAGAACAGGGACGACAACTATATACAGCACAGAAGACGATTATCTCCAGCCGAGACGTGCAGCATACAACAAGACTCTCTACTGCAGACAGTAGCGCACAGCTTAGTTCAGCACTAGCTTGACTCCGTCGCTGTTCCGCTTATCCCTGGAAGACCAGTTCTCATCGTCGCTTCCGACTACTCTGCCCTAGCAGCTGCGGCCGCCTCCTTTTATAGGTCTCAGGAGGCGGGGCTAGAAGCCTCTCAACCAAGCAGGAACGTTCGAGGCGTATCTCGGTTTCTAATGGACGGATCGGGAAAATTCTCGATGTTTCGGGTATAATCTATTTTGGCGCCTAAGTCGCCAAATTCGTCGCCAAGTCGCCAAATGGTTGCCAAGCTCTGGAACCTCCGACGCGACACCGGACTTCGTCCAATACAGATGACTGTAAAACATTTTTTTCCCATGGTGGAACCAACTATGCTGGGAAGCAGCATTACAGATTCGTAACAATACATTTAATATTTCTCTTGAAATTGGAAGGTGATGAGGGACATGCGATCTTTGATGATGTGTCTTTGGTCATAAGCTCAAAAAGAAAGCAAAAAATAATAATGAAATTGGTCTTGTGGTTGAAGTTGGTGGACTGGAATAACATTTTGCCAAGATTATATATATCTATATATATAAAACAAAGTCGTAAATCGTGTTAGTTACACTATTTATAACTTAAGAACGGTTGTACCGATTTTAATGATAATTGTTTTTTTGTATTCGTCTCAGCCCCGAATAGCAGAATAATCATTAAAATATCGTACAAGTTCAAGGGAAAAAAATTAAGGGTGAATCGTAGTTTAACCCCCCTTCTTCGCCGTTAGCGATAACGCGCCAAAGCTGGCAACCCCCGTTTCCTCTAGCATTTGACTCCTCCGAAAAACACGGCGTAAGCACTTGGTTGGCGAGTTGCCAATTTTTGAAAAATGCGCCGATCAGAGGATTAAACTACGATCGCACCAAAATTAATCTTGATCTTAGGGGTATTTTTTAGGAGTTGGTAACACTGCAACAACTGTGAAGTAGGTCAAAACTACTAACTAAATTATTTGTTTTGTTTTCACCAATTTAATGACTGAGCTTCGTAACAATATTAAAAACATTTTAATAGATTGAGAATTCAACTATGCTATTACCGTACAGCATTTTTTTAGTAAACTGTAAGATAAATAATCGCAATTCATTCAAAACGATAGTTATTAAATATCCGTGTGTACGCCAAAGTATTTTTCAAACTTCTTAAACAAAAGGCAGAATTTCAGTATGCTCTATAAATCAGTGATCCATTAAAATGTGTGGAATTCATCATGTTTAAATAAAATATTTTATTTCTCATAAATGTCTCCGTGCATAGTAATAAAAAAATTCAAACATAAGATAACAATACATGATCCGTTGCAACGTATCAAATTTATTCTACGCATTAAAAAATAATTCTGGAAAGTGATATATTATTTCTGAGAAATGTTTCCGGATAGGATCATAAATAATTCAAAAATTTGGCTTCCAAATATAATAATTTAAAAATAATTGCCACTTTTAAAAAATGAAATAGTTTGAATCTATAAAGGCTGGATTCTAGCGTCCCAAGATACTTTTCCAGTTTTTTTGATTGGCAGACGATTTTGTTTCAAAATGAACTGTGATAGTGACAGTTTAAATTCATTTCTTGAACTTCGATGGCAGTCTTTCGAATGGAATATTATTTGCAATTTCCGTAGTGTATTTAAAAATGATTTTTTATAATTCATTATTATTTCTTTAAAAAGCTGAAAATATTGATTGAATCGAGCAGCGTTTCTATACGATTGCACAATTGATTACAGCTCGCATCCTTTCGTTCGCATTGTTCAAATGGACGTTGTTTGCGAGCATTGTGGCACATTAAAGTTCGCTGGATAAACGCCTGGATTGTGCTGCCGTAATGGCAAAATGAAATTGCCAATATTGACTTCGCCACCTGAGCCACTGCGTTCATTGCTTTTCAGCGAAACACCACAATCACGGCATTTTCTAGCGAACACTCAAAAATACAATGGCTGTTTTAAAATGACTTCATTTAGGGCAAACATTATCCAAGAACTGGGATTTAATCGGACATTCAAGGTAATTTAATTTATGTTGAAGAGAGTCAATGTTCATTTTCTTTAAAAGATAAGTTTGGTTTAATTGATGAAAAATTGTTCAAATGTAGTTTCAATTACAGGCGGAAACGTTTAGGTCAATGTATTTGTTTCTAAAATAAATAAGGCATGCTAACATAAAAAAAGAGATTATAATTGAGTAATATTGATTTCGCTTTCGACAGATTCAAAGCCAGAATCACCATCAAATTGGATCATGGCTACCTCTTGAAGATGCACAGCATAAATTCTTGCAAATATACATCATTGGTAATATGGAGGAACAACTTGATCGACGTGAAGAGATCAACCCAGCAATGAAGCAATTATCCATGATCTGCAGCAATTACTTCATGAGCATAATGCATTAATCAGGCTGTTCAGAACGGCGTTGGAACGCATTTTTGTTTTTACCAATTTAATGACTGAGCTTCGTAATAATATTAAAAACATTTTAATAGATTGAGATTTCAACTCGAGTAAATTCGAGCTAAGCTCAGCTCGAGTTGACACGTCACTATCGTGTCTTTTTTTTTTCATGTTGTCTGTGATTTGTTGTGAAAAAAACATTTAGGTTACCGGTCAATTTGTTTGTTTTTTATTATTATATCGCAACACAGAAGATCTAATCTTTCTCAACAAACCCGTAATGTAATTAGGCTTCGGAACATTGCGAATCAATCCACCGAAGAACGAGAAAACGCTCGCGAAGAGTGCCGCGTTAGTATGGCCCGGCTTCGAGCTTTTCAAACAGATGAGAAAAGAGTGGAAGCCCGTGAAACGGCCAGGTTGGCAATGAGAAATCGTCGCTTTCGACGTAGAGATCAACAGCGAGATAATCTTCGGCGCGATGCTTCAGGTGTTGTTTTGAATCGAGCAGGGGTTCTATACGATTGCACAATTCCTCATATCATTGCTTTTGGCCACTGTTCGTGCGAGATCGGACATTGCGGTAGGAGTTGCTTCTTCTGGCATAGCGGTCACATTGTTGGAAGGATGGCATAGGGCTCATTCAGCGTTAAAGTTGCCGTTAAACCTACAAAATTCTAAACAAGTGACATGTAATATTTCAAGACACTCCGCAATGGCCAACATTTTAGTAGCATATAAAATCATCATATGGGACGAATGCACAATGGTGCACAAACACTCATTAGAAGCACTTGACTGGACATTGAAAGATCTGCGCAATGACTCGAGATGCTTTGGAGGCGAGATGATTTCACTGTCTGGCGATTTCCACCAAACACTGCCAGTTATTCTAAAATCAACAGCTGCCAATGAAATAAACGCTTGCCTCAAATCATCAAATCTGTAGCCTATGTGAAGAAACTTCAACTGACAACAAATATGAGAGTTGCATTGTTGAACGATCCATCTGCTGAGGATTTCTCTAAGCAATTGTTGACTATCGGTAATCGCCGTGTTCCCGTCGATGAATCGAGCCGATTGATTTCATTTCCTCAGAATTTTTTCAATTTCGTTTCATCGAAAGATGACCACATTAACAAAGTGTTCCCGAACATCATTGATAACCACAAAATTCACAAATGGTTGAGTGAGCTAGCAATTTTGGAGGCTAAGAACAAAGATGTGGATGACTTAAATTTCATAATTCAGAATCAAATAGTTGGTTCTCTGCATTCATTCAAATCTATTGACTGATTGATTCAATTCTATTAAGAAACGAAGACGAAGTCACTAACTATTCATTTGAATTTTTAAACTCTTTTGATGTGCCTGGCTTACCACCGCACAATTTACAGCGGAAGGTTGGCTCGGTGGTCATGATGCTTCGAAACTTAAACCAACCAAAACTATGCAATGGAACGCGTTTGGTGATAAAACAACTGATGATCAATGTGATTTACGCAACTATACTCAAAGGAAAATTCTAAGATGAGGAAGTTCTCATTCCGAGGATTCCCATGATCTCAAGCGATATGCCCTCAGAGTTTAAACGAATTCAATTTCCAATTCGTGTTGAATTCGCGATGACGATTAACAAGTAACAAGGTCAATCGTTGAGTGTTTGTGGTATGAATCTAGAAAACCCATGTTTTCCTCCATGGCCAATTATATGTGGCATGTTCTCGTGTTGGTAAACCATCCGCTTTATTTGTTCTTGCGCCTGATAACAAAACAAAAAATGTTGTATATCAAAGGTGTTTGACTCAAGAGAATAAACCTGAATATATATATAGATTGAATAAAGAAAATATCTTCCTGACAAGCCACTGTAATACTTATTTTTGTAGTTTTATTGATTTTTTTCCTTATATTTTTATAACAAGTCAAATATGATTAAAATCGGAACAGCCGTTCTTGAGTTATAAATGGTATAACTAAACTGTTCATTGATTGTTAGGCGGTCCGAAGTTCGCCACATCAGCTGATATATATGTATGTATGTACGTCGGTGAAGTTTTGAAATCATTCGAAAATCTGATTATTAGCGGATTTAAAAGTATCCAAGATTTGTATCACAATCAGTAGACTTTTATATATGGATTTAAAGTAAATGTTGACTACAGGAAAAAGTTCAATTAAATAGAATTTTATACAAAAGGAACATTTAAAAAAATTGTTTTAACACCGAACTATGAAAATATTGTAATATGAACTGGGAATTTTAAAGTTAAACACATTTGGGATTAAAAAAGAAATAAACACTGGACTTTAAATGCATTAAGAAACATACATGGAAATTAAATACAACTTTAAAAAAAACATTAAAATGCAGATTAAGAATTAAAAATTTGTATTATTTAAACATGATAACGTACATTAAAAAAATCAAGTTTTTTAGAAACTTGTTAAAATGTTTGGGAAATTTGCATAACAATTATTTATATTAATCGACTTATAAAAACAATTATTTCTCAAATTTCAGTTCAATATAGCATACTGGATATGGCTTAACCCCTTTTTTCAACCATTTAAAATCCTTTATTAACCTTCTCTTAATTTAATAGCTAGATTTAAAAAGTCAGAGCATGTACCCTTGGAATCATTCCAATCAAAGAATTTGAGAGAACTTTTAATTTCTTTCTTTCTCGTAAGACAACATATTGCAATTTTCATAAGTTAATTGTAATTAACTTAAGTATAATCTTATCTCAAATATTAGGTGAAAATGGCTAATGGGAAATCTTTCTGCCCGTATATACGTGAACATGATACCCCAAAACGGAAGCAACTAGATGTTAAATATATCGTGCAATTTTATCAAAATGTAGATTTGTATTAAGTTTTTGAATATAATCTGTAAAAGGATTGATTATCCATGAGTCTGTCTATTCGTGAGTGTTTGATTAATCATTCAAAATCACACACACACACACACACAAAAATAGATAAATGAAATTTGATATGTTGCTTCACATCATTATTACAAATATGTATCGAATTTTTGATCCAATCTAAAAGGATAGGAAGGCGTACAAGATTATATTCAAATGTAAGGAAATACAGATAGCGCTGCACTGCATAAGCATATGCATAGGAGAAAGTAGAGGGGTAAATACTACCATTAATCTTTAACTTGATTGTAAATCCTTAAGAATGCTTTTAATAATAATAAAATATTGCTAAAAATTGTTTTCCAGTTTAGACCCCGCAACTTTCAAGGTCGATCCTGCACCAATGTGTGCAATTTATGAAGCTTTGCTCCATAAGTAACACCCGCATCAGAATCTGAGTGAAGTAATGCATAATCCCTTATTTAATATGAGTAAATAACAGGTTGTGATTTCAAGGCATAATTATGAATGTTATACTTTTTAATATTCAAAAATAATTCATTGTTAACGCACTATTGAAGCATTTATCTGCATTATTTTGCATTAGAACGTCCTTAAAAACATGTAATTAAAACTCGTACTGCACTTCGCACAAGATTCATCAAAAGCTATTTCATTTATCCACTCAGATTTTATCCTCTAATGAAGAACGCTCATTCACATATTAGCAAAAAAAATTCCTTCAAAAAACAGTAAAATAAATACAGAATTTTTGAACTTCCAATTTATTTTTTTAGAAATGTTTTATAGCTCTACAATTTTATCTAAGAAATATATTTTATTTGATAAACTATTGAAAAAATATCTTAAGATAGCTTACGGTGTCAAGATTTTTATGATGTTATCAGTCTTTTAATGATCCTTATAAAATTATTCAAACCTGTAATTCAATTTATTTTACCATTTGTTTTCATCTGTATATACTAGATATAATACTAATAACTAAATATTAACAACTAAACTAATATTAACTAACTAAATATTAATAACTAAATTAATATTAACAACTAATTAAATATTAATAAAATTTCGAATAGAAATGATTTTTTTAATTTCTTATTGTTTCTTTTATGAATTTGAAAGAAATTATTTTATTCAGTTCATTAAAGAACTTTAAAAAGGAGTCGCATTATAAAAAATCGGACACACCATTCCATGTTTTTACACAATATAAATCTGAAAAGAGAAACAATATATATTATTATATTCTTTGAAATTGAAATTGCTTTAAAACGCAAAATTCAGTTGCATCTGTTTACTTTGAGCGAAGAAAAATAATTGGAGGTAGAGATTAGCGTAAAAAGTATAAATTTGCATTATAAAAATAGTTGAACTAAGAATGAGAAATATATTTAATAACTATATATCGATAGCAATTTTTCAAATATATCCTTTCCGAGTTCCTAATGCTTTAATGCGATGTTTAATCACAAGTGAGCATAAAACTGCATTATGAATAATAATTCAATGGAACTTTAAGACAACAATTCAATCAAATAAGATATATCAAATAAATACTATTGAAACGAAATACAATTTAAATTTAAGTTCACATACAGCATTATGAGAAACACAATAGGGGAGAAATTCCTGTTCCTCTCTTCTTGAACTAAATCCTAACACCGACAACATCACAATGTCCTATGTCTGAAGGAATCTTCGGACCCTCAAATCCTGTGACATCCTTGAACGGCCGTAACATATACATTGTATTCACTACCCTCCCATTAATCAAGATGTCGAAACTTGTAGAGGGAAAGAAATACGTTAAAATGCGCCGGAAACATTCTTCGAATAGTATACTTCCTAATTCATTATCCATGAAAACAAACTTGCGTCGTTCCTTACCCTACGTTAAAATGCGTGCAACGTGCTTTTGAAGACATCTTGGGCTACGTCGAAATGCGTGTGGAATCCTTAGAGGGTTAATAACGTGAACATAAATCCAGTAACAAAAACAATGTAAAGAATTGTTGAAAATATACTTAAAAATATTTTTAAATATTTATCAAAATGAAAAAAGGAATTATAATTGATATTTGTGAAAAGCTTGTTTTTGAGATCTGAAATGGTATAAAAGTGTTTTTTGTGCAATAATATGCTGGAAAATTAATAAGGGAAAACGTGAAAATTCTGAATATTTTCGAATGAAAATTTTATAAAAGTTTTGAAAACTCTTCTTTAAGGAGCATTGATCTAGACAAGAAGTAACTTGCTTCTACCAAATTTAATTGATAGTTCTCTGCCCAATAGCCTGGTCTGTAAATCATTTTGAACGATTTTTTCATCCTGCAAGTCGTAATTTAAAGATAGTATGTCGACCTGAGAACATACTAGTCCGTTAAATATTTTGTTTTCTCTACTATCTAATTAGACGATATCTTTATTTCAGAAATAGAATGCCCTATTTAATTAGTAAAACAGCACCTCATTCTCCATATTTTACTTGAGGTGTTTGTGAATTATAAATATTTTTTGTATGGAATTTAACCATCTTTAAAGGATTAATTTTAGTTATTCAGTTTAAGAAGCAATAATTCGATGCACGTATGGGCACAATGTTTAAAGCGTAAAAAAACGTCAATTACACAGATGTGATTTGTGATGCTCAGTTTGGAATTTTGAGGTAAAATTAGGTACAATTATTATAACAAATTGATTGCGACTGTCATTTTTGACTCACACCTGTGATTTGCACTACTTAATTGTAGGATCCTTTTTCGTTATAACCAAGAAATAGCAGAGAAATATACTATTTGTGAATTAAAATTGCACTTATCTATTTACTGAAATTATTATTTTTTGTTTTTATTACTTTATTAACCTTACTTACAGTCTATTTTAAATGTTAATTATTTATCAAAACTGTTAAATATAAAAAATAAAACTGTATTAATATTTTTAATTTAATTGCAGTGTCTGCCTTCCTAGAAATGCTGAGTGAAACTATTCTCCAATAACCTTTGGCAATTATGCGACAATGTTTCTTTAGTGATGCCAGCTCTGGCTCTACTGTGTCAATAGCTCACTGTGTACCTCACATTATATACTGCTCATAAATACGGAATAGTTCATATATGATTATGTAAGCTTATGGGGAGGTAGAAAGCACCAAACAAGTCTCAATTACACTGGACTGTATGAAAGGAAATGTCATCCTGATGAATTAGAGGATACACGAATACGCAAACATTTGTGCCAATAAAAAGTATACATTCTATTTAGCGATATTTTTTCCTTCATAATGTAAGGTTGATGAGTTCTAAAGTTAGCAAAAAAAAAAAAAATCATATAATAATATATTAAAAATTTCATGCACTATACATATGTCTAATTCAAATCAATTTAACAAATGTTTTCCCCCCAAACAGAATCTCAACTCTTTTCGGTTGAATCCAGTTCCGAATCAGTACTTTAAGATAAGTGAATGCTTACATAAAAAAAGAAAGGCAAATGTAACATTCCACTGAATGACTTCGTGTTTCGAAAAGATTAAAAGCATACAGATCCCAACTGCTATCGTAACGGAGATACTTTATTAGAAAATCTATTCAGTATCTTCTGAAACTTCACACAGGAAATTGAAAAGATGAGAGGAGAAAAGAAAAAAGTGGTTAAGCGATATCGAAGCTTTGAAGTAGAACAGAAATGGAGAAGTAAGTGCAACACTAAATTTACTGACATTTGTCATTTTTTTTTATTCCTCTCGAGCTCTGCCGTCGCCTTTTTATAGAAAATGTATAAAACGAAAAGAAAAACGCACGGAAGAAAAAAACATAGAAAAAAATCTAGAAATTAGATGTGAGAGTTGGGGATGTACTCTTAAGTTTCCTGTTTGTTCTTTATTCTCGGTTCCTTTTCTTTTTTCTCTATTTTTCTCGTTCATTCTAAAACTTCGAATTCGAAGTGAACGCAGGATTTATGATGCAAGGCCTCGCATCGAAGAATGGAATTTGGGCTTCCCTGTTTGGCGATTTTTTCAACAATTTTGATCTTTTTCTCTTCATTTTTTGTGAGAAGAGCTGGTATCACTTTTGTCATAATGCGGGGAAAAAGAGAAAGAAAAACATACCTTCCCATTTTGTTTTTGGCCTCTTTTATTTCCTTTCCTCCAATCTTCATTTCCAATTATGTCCCCCCCCTTTTTTTTCTTTCTTTGCAAGTTCACTTCTTAAAGATCCCCCTTTATCCAAAAAATTATATATATATATAAATGCCACCTGATGATAGAGAAATCTCATATTATTCAAAAAACGATTATAAATTTAAATCTATGTTATTTTATTGTTTCAACTCAAAATTCCTTAAATTCTCCTACGTCATCATTTTTCTCTCATATCACTAGCACAAAAGTCATTTCTTTAGGTATTTTATCACTCAAGAAAAATAAAACGCAGAAAAATGGTGAATTCCTTACTTCAATAAAGACATAACAGTCATTATTGGCAAAAATCTGCTCAATATTTGAATTAATTTCCTTTCCCACTTTATTACTTCCTGTAGTGAGAGATCAAAGCAGAAATGAATAGATTAATTAAAAGGCATTAACTGAACAAAGCTAAGTTTACGAACTAATACAGGGCCGCAGGGCATTTGAGCACTGTATTTGTATTTCTTTAAATATGGATAAAGATAATTTTGAAACCATTTGTCGACAGCATTGATTAATAAAAATTATTCCGATTTACATTTACCGCATAGTTGTTTTCCTGCGGCCAAAACTGTTTTAGGATTGAGCATTATGATTTGAAGAACAGGGATACGGAGAAAGCCCATCTGCTAAACAGACTGATAACCATGAGATGCATCGTTATTTTCTATTATGAAGACGGCTAATAATGTTTTTTGATCCACAAATTAATTCTTTTAATCAAAGTTTGTGTCTAACTTGTTTAGAATAAATGTGCTCGATATCCAATAATTTATACATCAGACGTTAAGGCAAAATACAAAGTTTTTGAGTAGTGTAGGATCAGGAAGGGTAATTGAGAACAA